>NC_047557.1:27449757-28181007 GCF_012275295.1 Melopsittacus undulatus | reverse complement strand
GGTTTCATGCACATCTCTCCTTTGATACACATCAGGGCCAAATAAAACTAACATCATCCTACCACAGCAGACTCTACTATTGTCTTAGAGCTGACATAAACCTTTATTGCCCAAGATCTCCTAGGACTTGAACCAGATGCAAACATGTAGGTTAGGGAAAACAACTGGAAGAACAGAGGAACATTGCTGCTCCTCTAGAAGGAAAGCTGGCCCTCCTCATAAGAAGGGCTCGCAGAAAAAGTATATTCATTGGGTGGCCCAGTCTGCACCAGACTTGCACAATCTGAAGCACACACTATTCTGGTGAGCAACCTGGGAGTGGTTCATGACTACTACAAAACAAGTGAACAGAGATACTTTGCCAGAGAGGAAACCCTCTTCAGAAAATGCATTAATCAGCACCTCTCCTGCACTATAGGCTAGTTTCTAATGGTCATTCAGGACCTTAGCTTTCTCCTGCCAACAACACATTAGTTGGATCTGGCTATATCTAGCCCCAGGAATCACCTCTTAGTGAGGTTATCTCATATTATGTATTACACAAACAGTAGTGTGGCTTTCATGGGGCTGGCTGGTTCAAGGGCTCAGCCTTATTGACTCTGAAACCTTGTTCTGCTCTGATTTAGCAAAGCCCAATGTGTTAAGATTTAGGACATGTTGTAAGGATTCAGAAATCTCTTGTGTTCCCACACTGTGAGGCAGAAGTATGAAGGAAGTGATTGAGGTTGAAAGAGGATAAATTTTTGTTTACTCCTGAGTAGCTAAATGGACTTATTTATTTTAAAAGATTTGTTAATACTTTTAGTGTGCATGTGCCTGGAGTGATGGAAAGGCCCATTTTAAAATACTGAGATACATAAATCTCTGTGACAAACTTACAGAAAGTTTTTTTTGTAAATGGAAAGAATACAACAGAAAACCCACCCAACATGCAAGTGCATGTATATTAAAATCCTCCCACAGCAAAACTGCCACTTTGTTTTCATGATCTGTTTTTCTAGCAGCTAGCTATTAATTCAGTCTAAACCTGGGGAATGACATGGAGGGCAACTTTTTTGATAGACACACACATCTGTTTTTCAGCACCTCAAGAGCTGGCTCCAAAGCCTTCTGGTCCAATGGCCTTCACCAGTTTTCCAATATTTCTCAAGGGGCATCAGACATCCTGACTGATCTTCATATGGGAAGAGTCAGTACATGGAAACAGTTCCAGCCACCGACTGACTGGCCTTACAAACCACCTCAGGGGCTCCTACCTAACAACATGGGTTGTTTTTCTACTGAATTCCAAATTAATCACAGCTTTAACACTCAGGCAATTTGGGATATATGTGCTGGTCTCTGAATGTGCAAAAGGGTATACAGTGACAGACACATAGATTTTAAAAACAATCTGGCACTACTGACATACTACCTTTAGCAAATGAGTGCTACTCCTGTAGCTAAACCTAGCACTGCTTACTTAAGAGACCTTCACTGCAGTCACTGAAGTCAAGGAGCAGTGAGCAGGTGCAATGCTGATAATAAGAGAAAGATATTTAGACTGGGACTTGTAGCTATAAAAAGGCAGCAAAAAGGAAATGAGCAATTTTGTTCCACTGTTTTAATCACAAGGCAATAAAATGTAGAAGTTCCAAGTTCAAAGAAACAAAAACCATATTCTTTTTGATTTAAATGTATGAGTTTCATCTGCTTGAGGCTTGTGGCTGATCCTCCCACTGTTGTTACACAACCCTTACCTGTGTAAATAACAGCACCAGAATTGGGTCTGTGACAGTTTTTAAAGACCATTCTTTGATCTGACTACCTTTTACCCTTGGGAAAGCACCTGAATACTTTTGAGCTGTATGAATCTGAAAAATTTTCAGCTAATATCACACAGGAAAAGGAGCGAGAAGGGATTCCAACCATAAATACAAAACCTTACATCTTCTGACACTGGAAACCACATTGACTTTTAACTTGAGTGATCCCTGTAATTCAATGGTCTGAAAAGAATAATACACTTTCAGTGATGTGAGAAAGGAGAACGATATTCATGCTTGAAAAGTAAATATTTTCCCAAGTTTACATTTAAGAAACTATTAAATTCTCAATAAGAAGAATTTTTTAAAGATTTAAAGTTGAAAGGTACAATCAATTTTTTAAAACTCTTTCACCTTCTTTTCCATGGAAAAAGAAAATAAGTAAGTATTCCAATCACACATACCGCTAAGGTCCATGCACTTCTTCCCAGTGTGCACACATATGTGTGCAAGCACAGCCATGCGTGCAGGATGGAAGGAAGCAGAACCAGACTGCCACTGACAGCTCGAGTGCATCAGAGCATCCCTAAAGTGTGCCTGGGTTTTCAGTGTGACGGTGAACAGGAACTGCTCTTCATGTTACCTTCTCCCCTGTAGCCAAAGCATTTTCCTTTGGCAAATGCCACTGGAAATGCATACTGGCTAAGCAAGCAGTTTACCTGCACTTCAGGCTCCACAGATGCCATATATGAAGTGTCTCAAAAAACAAAAAGGTCTGGGAAACTGGTGACAGTCAAACCAAGAAGCAAGCCATGGTACCCCGTGTGTGAATAGCAGAATGAGAGAGAATGGGGTCGGTGCTCTCCCCACGTTACCATCTCAAGGACTGGTACCTGTCTTCTTGGTGCCACTATTGGACACAAGTGTGGTGATTAGCAACACTCTGAGGATAGGGTGGCTCAGTGGTGTGGGAATACTACGGTCGAATTCAGTTTGAATATGCTGTCCAGTTTCCACTCATGTTAATGGTACCCTGCTACCTCACTGACTCTACCACCCACTACCAGCAAACACCTGCCAAGCTACACCAACTACTGTAACATATGTGGCAACTGCCATAAAAAGCATTGGGTTAAAAAAATCCAAATCAAATACAACAAACAAACAAGCAAACCTCTCCTGCTGCAAAACCAGGCACTAAGAACCAGAGACCCATCAGAATCAGCTCAGTTTCTAGCTAAACAACTAAGAAGGCACACAAAAAGAGAGCGTGAGAGAAACCCACAATTTTCCTATTGTGGAGAAAGCATCAGAGTGGCAACAAGAGTGTCAGAGTCTGTCCTGACATTGCTGTTGATGGTGGCAAGATGGACAAGATGAAATCTTGATGCAAACACATGCAGAAAGGTCAAGTTAAGTTATCTGAAGCAATCTCTATTCAGCTGTCTCTCACATTTGGAAGTACTTAACCCTATGTTCCCAGATGTTCAACTCCTTAAGCACAGAGTTACTTAAGAAAAGCTCAAAAACAAAATCTGTCTCCACTGAGTCTCTCCTGCAATTCATTCCTGTGTGAACTCACTGCTAGAAAAGATGGAGGACTACTGACTTTAACTAGGGCAAAGAAACAAGCATTAGTGGCAGGCTGTTTGTTCTTTGTAAACTAGCTATGTAAGGGGATCAGTCTCCTACTCTAGTATCCTGCTCTTTGCAGATCGAAGACACCAGCTGTCAGGAGCCTATGGCTTGACAGGTTCCTGCTAGAAGATCACAGAGAAGCTTCAAAACTGTAAGGAAATGAAGAGACAAACTTTTATCAGCTGTGTTTTCAGTATTCCCTTTGAAGATGAAGATTTGTGCTTTGTAAAGCTGCAGTAACTCATGTTTCTGAAGGATGTTCACACCCAGTTAATCCCAAATATCTTTTAGTTCCTTTGCTTCTACTCTGTGGGAATGAACCTAAAAACACCTAAACCCATTTCTCACTCCTTCCTATTGCTCAAGGGGTATGTTGGGACAAAATGGTTCCTACTCACTGAGAATTCCTGCCTACATCTGCAAGTGCATAAATGTGCTAAAAACGTTCTGTATTGACTGTCTTGCTCCTATTCCTCAGGTCCTATCACAGACCTGGACCAGGTGATGGCTCCCATGGGAATGAATTCTGGAAGCCCACCGTAGCCAAGGATTTCTGCTTGCTGCAGTTGATCACCACAGCATAGCACAGGTGCAAGCTTCTTTGAAGCAGTGTTATGCACAGCAGAGAGTAAGATGAGACATTAGTCTAAGAGAAGGCTGATGCCAAATATTTATAAGGGGATAATGAAAACTGTTATGGATCTGCCTTAAAAGTGAACTCTACATACACCAGCTGAGATGTCTTTGTGATTTTTGCTTTGATCACTATGTTGTGAACTGTTCTGTGCTGACTGTAATGTGGAGCAACTTAGGAGAAAATAGGAGTTAGTGCTCCTTTTCTTCTTTGCATGTTATTAACACAAGGACAACCAATCCAGTTCTAGATACATACATTCAAAGGTACCTTCCCCCTGAAAGCAGTCTGAATAGCAACAAGCTTCTTTTCGATACAAAAATAAAAACAAGCCTAGTAACTGAAAATACACCCCATCTGTGTCTCCTAACACAGATACACTATTTCATAGCTGAGTCCCTTCCCCCTTCTCAAATGCCTACCCTTCTCAGTAACATTTAAAGCAATTAGGATTATCTTGGATGCCCACAGTAGGGCACATTCATTGTGCATTTCCAAACAGCATTAATTCTTGGCATTAAGAACTTGGGATAAAAGGTAAAGATGTGAATGGAGATCTTTATTCAGTGTGCTTTACCACAGATGATCTCATTCTTTTCCAGTTCATGCTTGCACTTTTAGCAACTAAGAAAAAGCAGGACTGTAACTGATGTAATTAGAAACCAGAAGCTTAAGAAAAAAATCCTCCTGCTGACTCCCTCACCTCTGGCTTTAAATTCTCTTACAATAATATGTGAAACAATCAAACAAGGCTTTCCACTTCTCACCCACGACCAGTCAAACAGGGAGGATACAAAGATGACATTTGGGAAGCAAATGCTTTTTTTCCTGAGACTCCAAAACCTACCTTGAAACTATACCAATTCATTACAAGGGGTCACCCTACATGCTTGCAGACATAATCCAGCGCACAACAGTACTGGTGGACCAATGCTCTCTGCTATCACCAGTGTTACATTCTGTGGCTAACTTTATTGATGTCTCTAAGCCACTGCTGCAGGATAGGAAAGGCAGAGGGTGAACCATCTCAGAGAAAAGGATGTGTGTTGAAATGAGTACCCTTGTTTTGAATGATCAAAAGGCAACATGTGGAATTGAGATGGTAAAAGCTTGCTTTTGGGTGGGCACAAGTGAACAGTTACACACCTCTTGTGCACGGCATTCATCAGAAATGCTCACTCCACTCAAGCTCAACAAGGTATAAATCAGCAGAAAGTTTCCCACTTTATACTCCATCATCAGAACCCTGATGGCCAGTCCTCTCAAAAAGGAGATGTGAATGGTTTCACACAGATGTTTTTGCTTTCAAAGGCATGAAGTGAAACTCCTGGAATGGGACAGCTCAGCGTAAAGCAGACACTTCCCACTGCTGGGCAAGAAAGAAAACGTGCACTTCTGTTGAGGATTTTTTGGGTCATCTCCAAGTGTAAACATTCTGTACAATTACACAAGAAGCCTAATAACTTCAGTACTGCAAAAGAGCTGAGCTGAGGTCAGATATTTGAGGTATTTTTAACCTGGCATTAATACTATGAAGAAAAGGAATCCTGATAAAATAGTACAGGCATCTCCTTTTTCCCTCTCTACTGTTTTCCAGTCACTTATTTAAAGCTGCATTGTCCTATGCACACATTTGCACAGCAACAAAGTGAATTATACTGGAGAACCAATTTTGCTGCTGAACATGCAGTCCCTTTGGTTTTGCATTGCCAGTAGTGGAAAGATGCACATGCCTCTCCTTCGGGCTGTGACTCTGTGTTAGGACTACCAGCAGACCTACTTTTGAATATCCTTACTTCCCACAGACATTCACAGTCCACTATGGCAAGAAAAACCCCATGGTTTGCATGGCTGTGCTCTTAACCAGAGGCCAACAAAGAGACAAGGGGTAGGGGGGAATAAGAAGGAAAACAAAATCCCAACAAACCATTTCAAGATTAGAGAGCAGATATGGAAATATATGAGGAGGCATCAATTTCCAGAAAAGGCATATAAAAAAGTGTCTGTGAGGGACAGGGGTATTTGGAAATCTGCCACTAGCTGAGAAGCAGCAAGAAATCTCAGAGGAATGAAGCTATTTGCTTTATCACATAACAAGTCTGTGACAAAGCTGGGACCTTTCATCTCTTTATTCCTGGAGGTCATATACTACTTCTCTGTTCTACACACCACACTGGACACTGATTCCTCTTTGAAAAAAAGATGTCCTTGGTGTGTTAGACTCAGAAGACTGGCAGCTATGAGAAGAAACGGACTTCAAATCCACTTTTTGGACTATTTGTCTTATTCCTATAGTAATTAAAACCCGTTCTAATAAGAGTAAAACACACATGTATCAGTAATTTCTCACTATAAAAATATAACCTTGCTACCTACCAGGGTGCATACCCAAACATCTATTCTAGCCATTTTATCTTGCCAGGACTGGTTTTGCAAAAAATTGCTGTGTGATGGGCCAGGAGGCTTGAGACTCCCTAGGCTATCCCATTGCTGGGACAGCAGCAAGGCAGGGATCTCCGAAAACAAACCATTCAACACATCCTGGTCAGGAGAGGCTATGCAGCCATGTGAGCACACAACAACCTCTAGTGACAAAGCAAAACCAGCAACAGGTCTGCCTACAACTGCAAATCACAGACAGGTCTCACAGAATAGTTTGGGTTGGAAGGGAACTTCAAAGGGATAGGGGCTACTCCCTGTTTTGAGGGAAGACCTCACAGGCTGCATATACGTCCACTGCAACACAGGAGATAGCTAAAGAATTCTGACTCTTCATATTCTTCTGGGCATTCACTACAACATAGTTGCTTTTGTTTTGCTTGGTATATGTATTTGAAACCTGTCTGAATGAGAAGTTCTTCATGAGTAACTACCTCTGGAAGCATCAGTTGTCCTACCTAGAAAATGCATTGTCATTTGCAGTAGCTGTGGCAAAAAAAAATGTGCTTGGAAAAACAATGGTAATTTTAAAGGAAAAAGTGCACTCCAGGCTCAAGATAATGTTATCAAGCAGAAGAATATGTGGAGAGACAAAAAAAGGCTCTAGGTTTCTCCCTTGTGTAGCCATACTAAAGGAAGGAAATAGGATCCTACCAGCTTTATAATCATGTATAACTTTTTGGTGCTCAGCACAGAAATCCAAACATAACAGTATTTTGGCTGAATGTCTCTTTTGGGTCATTTGGCTGAATGTTCTTGGGTCAGAAAGGCTGTTTATCTTCACCAGTTTCAACAGAAAAAAGTATACCACAGTTTGTGTAACACCAGGACTAGCCATATAAATGCTAGTTTTGGTCTCCCCTCTTCACATTTTTTTTGTTGCCAATGTCACTTTCAATCTACAGAACACAGATGAAATCCATGCCCCCTGACATCAGTCCTAATGCTCAAAGAGTAACCAGCTGATAATGATGGCCTCAGCTCTTTCAGGTTTAATGAGGGTTTTAAATTTAGAAACACTGACTCAGTGCAAAAGTGTCATACTATCCAGCTTATTTTTTTTTACACAATTTGCAAGCTTTTGGAAATCAATAAATTACTAAACAATCAGAGAAAATGCTAATTATAATGCAAATGATCTGTTACAATAGATAAACAGATTTTTCACTTGCAAATAATGGATACCACCCCCCCCCCCCAAGTGTTGCCATAATGAAAGCTTCTCTGCTGGCAAGGGACAAAACAAGAGCCTGCAACTCACACCATACTAGCAAAAGCAGCAGCAGGTTTGTCACCGACTTGAGCATGAGCAAGACACCAACCACTGTGCTCAGAATTCAGCAAGAGAGAAGAAAGAAGAGGCCTTACCATTTAAGCTTACAATTTAAGTATACCTGCAGTTCAAAAAGCCCGTTTAAGTGACTTAGTATTACCATGGCATTACCATTTTTAATATTAGCTTTAATTCGGAAGCAAGTCAAGCAGATTTGCAGTAAAATGGTTCAACAAGTATTGAAGAAATATGCAGCAGAAGATGGGTTTATGCATGAACAGAGTGAAAATGTTGCCACTTATTTTAAAGTGAGATTTATGCCCTCTTAAGTTTAGAAACCTCACTGCAATAAGTCACAATACTTGAGAAAACAGGGACAAAAACTGAACACAAAACATTTTTGAGGTAGTCAAATAAGTTAAATGAAGTTTCACACAACATTAGGCTTGAGACAGACCCGCTGCATTATATTTATTTTTATTTCCACCAACACAATAGGAGTATTAAATGCAGACTGTGAAAGGCTGGTGCAGCAGAGGCTTGGTCCTGCTCTGAGGTGAAGGGCCAGCCTCTGGCTGACCACATGCCATCAGCCAGAGGGCAAGGGCCGCACCCAGCATCACTGCCCCAGGCTAAGAAGGTCCTGCTGACTTCCTACAGCCATGGTGATGCAAACCTGCTGGGATGGTCAACCCACCAGTGTCCAGTGCTTCCTTCAGGATCCCCACAGTAGCAGCCTTGCCAGGAAGGGCCAAACTCCCAAGATCACAGTTAACCATCTACAAGCTGTGCATCAACAGGGCCTTAAACCTCTGGCTGTTTGTTTCCTACAAAGGTACTAGGTCACTTCAGTGCTCTTGTGCTATCCTTCCTTACTAAGGTTACTGGAATCTGACCTATTTTCAACATGTGCTTCCCTTGCCCTTGCTCACCATGGTCTGAAGTCAGGAAAGTGAACCTTAAATCATGTTTTTCAAGTGGCAGAAGAGTTCTAAAATGAACACATAAAAAAACAGAAAAGCAGAACTCTCTGATTGTCATCTGCCACAGTGAAAGTTTTAGGACAGGTTCCTCAGGTCTAGAGGGCCAATCCAGCTACTGGTGGCTGGTTTGAAGGCTGCCTGCCTTCAAAAGGACCACTCCAATGCTATGCCTCAATTAATTTCAAAAGGGCTGAATGCAACTCTTGTCAATACAAAACTGATTCACCACCATAAAGGCAAGAGAGAGAAGGGAAGCAAAAAGTGGAGCTCATTCTCTGCTGCCTCATACAGCCCTGATGCAACCCACCACAGACAAGGGGTGCTGAGGGAGGGGAGAGCAGGGTTTGCAAGGAACCTGCACTTCACAGAATGACTGAGTACCTGTCAAAGAAGGCTTTTTCACTCACTTGGAGGACAGGGCAGGCAGTGTTCCTTCACACATGTAGCTGACAGACACCGCAACTGAATGCAGCAAGAAAAGCAGATGAAGTGATCCAAGCTGGACAGTTGAGAGTCAGAGGTACAGAGGTCAGCCGCATGGTTGAGGAGGGGCAATTACCTTCAAACTAGGGGCCAGGCCAATCCACATTCCTCTCTCCTTGCTCCTTCTTAACTACTTAGTTCAGGCAGTTTCAACTTCGTTTGGGTTAGTCCCTGCAAAAGTATCCATGTAACAGAATACAGCAAGCCAGAGCTGGTTCACTCTGATGCAAACTCTGTTCACAAAAACCTACATACACCATTTACGCTTTGGAAAAATTAGAGATTAAGTCCACAGAATTAAAGTCCCTGGGAACACTTGTAACTCAGGTAAGAGTTGGAGCAGGAAATGTTTGACACAGCTGGTAGAGACAGCTTTATGAGCTATAAGTTCATATTTATCCAAGAGAGGGAACAGCAAAAACTGAGATGAGAAGAGTCCTGATTTAGAGTATTTAGGAAATTTTAAACTGTATTAAAGGGTACACATCTAGCTCAAATCTGGCTCAGACTGAAATTTATCAAAATGTGTTTTATATAGCCAAAAGTCAATGCAAAAAATTGCTAAAAAAAATCTAGCATAATCAGTTGTTTCAAGGTGGGAAAATAAAACACTCCCTGCAGTGTTTGCAACTGCTCCAAGACAGAACCTGAAAGGGAAAATGATTTATAAATGAACAGGAGAGAGAGCTCATTGATTTTTCTTTTTCTTTCATGTCCAGAAAGGAAACAAAACCAGTGACAAACTGGACTAAAAACATTCTTTCAGCAGTCTATGACATGATTAGTGCCATGCTTGGGGGTTAATAAACATGTTAGCCACACTGTATCGGGTGTGATTCAGGCCTTATGCAAGCCTTCTACTTGTCAAATTTAACCGATTTAACAGATACTGCAAAATAAACATCAGGCACAGAGTTTTAAAACTGATGGCATAAAATTACAAAAAAGCAGGAAATAAACACAAAGATGTAAATGCCAGCATTAAAGAAGAAACAAAATCACAATTGTTTGCTTTATGTGGTTAACTTGGCACCCACTCTTTACGGACCACATACTAAAATGAATCCCAACAAATTAAGACTTTTAAGACAATCATATTTCAAAAATAAATGCTCCCCCTGCAATCCCTTTCACAGATTTTAAAGCAAGATGTAACGCGCCCATCTGAGCACAGATGCTTCCTTCCTGCTTTTCCCACTTCTTGTCTGTGAAATATACAGGAATGTTTCGTGTCAGGAATTTAGGCGTCCTTGTCGCCATTGCACTTCGTGTGAAACCAGCCCTCCTTTGTGACCGTGATTATCATAAGTACTCCTGTCAATAAGGAGAAACAAAGGGGATAATCTCTCCTAATCAATCGCTTTGTTTTTCAAAGGGAACTTCCATTTAACGGTTTGACTGGCCTAAGGAGATTAGATAACCAAGAGATACATTTTGTTACAGGATGTTGCAAACTTGGGTACTAGGCAAATAACCACATGAGGTATAGAACAAAATGTTAAGACTACGGTTAAGCTTGTAAGCATTTTTCTGTTAATACATTACTAAGAAAATTCAACAACGTCTTCACCGGAGAAAGACCCCAGCAAACAAGAAAAGAACAAAGGAAAGGGGCCACGTCGACATTCGGGTAAAGAAGACAAGATTGGCTAAAACCCAAGACTGAGAAGCATAAGAGACTGTACTCCAAAGATCCCGGTGTGCGTTGCTGGTGGAGCGGAGACTCCCCTGCGCACCCAGCGCTGTTTTCCTTATTGCCTCTCTTAAATTTCTAATCAATTGTGAATAAAATCAATTGGGACAAAATCCGGTTTGCGATAAATTTTTATAACATTGTCCAACCTGCAGGTGCCAAGCTGGGTAGACCCTTGTGCAGCAGAGGTGGGGTACACTGCAGGGATCTAAGTGCTGGGGAGGTGTTGGCCCTTGCTCATAGGAATCAGCAGGCAACCTCCCTGGCAGAAACCACTGAGACACTTCAGGTCTTCTTAAAAACCCAAGCGCAGTTAATGAAAATAGTGACACCTGCCTAATTACAGAGGGGAAAGCAGAATCCCTTTTCCTATTCTGATTATACACAACGAGTGTGAGTATGCATTGGATAGGAACTTACATGTGTAGAAGCAAATACTTTTATAGCATGCATTTCAAGTTCATTGGCTTTGCACCAGTGTAGCAGGATGAGTCTGGTATTTTTGCATTTTTTAAAGTGAAAAAGACTTTGTCTAAATAGCTCTTTATGTGTTCTCGGCATGGCAGACTAATAAAATATCACAAGCAGAAAGCAGCTATAACACTTGCATGTCTGATCTACTTCAACAGGTTTGGAAGAAATGAAATATAATTTATTATAGCCTATTTAGTTCTGCAACAATTGCCCTTCAAAACCCGAAGCAGAACAGTGTAATTGAAGGTACATGCCTTCTGCAGGAACCTCAAACAGCCTCAGGCAAGAGCTAATACAGATGTAGTACAAGGCATTAAAAGAGTGCTGGATGCTGTAGCTAGCAATTATCCTGGTATTTAAACAAATCTATCGCTCATCAGGAAAGCGTTTAGTGCAGTAGTCAGAGCGAGACAGGCTGACAGGGAGCAGAGCTACTTAACTGTCCCCTCCAGCGATTACACTTTCTCAGCCTGAGAGTCATGTCAAATTAAACAACTACACATTGACTTTTCACTTCTATAAACATTAAGGTATGACTGACAACCCCTGGATGCTATAAGACAGTCATTACAATCAGCCAACATACTGCTAGCTTACTTGTGGTGTGGGTTTTTTTTTCCCCTACTCCAAGCAATTTCCTCCTGGACAATTTTTACAGCGCTTTACAGATAAGTTTGCTGTGATTCCTTGCAGGATCACCATAACAAAATACTACTCCCCCCACCCTTAGACCTTTGTAAGTATGTGAGAAAACAACATAAAATTAAATTAAGTAACTTGGCATAATAGCTACTTTTTTTTTTCCCTTAATCCAGGCCAGCACTTACCCATTTAATTCCGATTTGGAGATGTCTGGATAGCAACAACAGGATGCTAGCACTGCACTAAATAATAGTGTTAATGTGGCACCTTTCTGGATTATTTTTCCCAACTCCTGCCCTAACACCTGACAGCCTCTTTCAATCTATGTATGGCAGACATTGCAAGAGGAGTAAGTCACCTGCAAGAACAGGCAATTAAGTGACAAGCTCTACAACAGTGTTCTGAGTACATATTCATTAAGGCCTCAAGCTTCCTAAGGCTATTTTAACATCCCCATGTCAAGGCACCACTTGCTATATACATATACATATATATGTATGAAGACTGCAGTTTAGTAAAGTTACTAGAAATTGAATAGATACATAAAGCAGTCAAGGTTGTGAAGAAATACACCCCACTGATTTTATATGCCAACATTCTGGCACCTGAAACCACTACATTATAAATGATCGCTTTACTCTCCACCTCTCTAATTCAAGCCACAAGATAAAAGATGTCCAAATTTTCCCCTCTCAAAATAAAAGGATAAAGTTAAAAAAAAAAATTGCAAATAATGCTTAACATTTCTACCCTCTCCCCCTACCATCATCCCTAAGAAACCACAGTGGACCCTTTAAAGCCTCTGGTATAGAAGCAAGAAAGATGAATACGGAATTATTAACCTAATTATGAATACAAACAGTCTAGAATGCTATTGGTATGCCTGGAAGCCTCTGTATTTACATGATTAGTGAATCTGAAGCTTTATCTGGCTGCAGCAGACTGAGAAGTAAACTTTACAGTGTCAGATTTGTTTTAGAAAAACCGAGTAAATCAACTAAATAAAATCAGTAACAGTAAGCACATTTATGGAAACTGTTCTGAGCTACAGAACTATGATTTCTTTGCAGGATTAGCATTCAAAGCAAAAAAAACTACCGGAGATGAAAACAGCTGAAGAGGACAAATGAAGTATTGCTATCCCTCCTCTCTGCTAGTATCAGCTGCAGTCTTACTCCTTTTCCACTTCTGATCTATATTTAATATGTGAGCAAAGGTCTCTGAAATCTAAAAGCAAGTATAACAGTGTTTCAAACATTCCACCTCTCCCTCTGGTTGAAAAGCCACGCAACGATAAAAACATCAGACTCAAGCCCAGAGCATGCCAGCTTTGTTTCAAACACAGAAGACAAAGCAGTCACAGCACTACACACAGTGACATATAACTTAATTTCCAGGTTTTGCAGTACAGCACTGAAGTACCATCACAGGAAGCATGTAAAAACTTTGCTGGTCTATCCTGGATCTTTTCTGTCGTTTCTTTTTAACCACTTAACTGCCACTGAAGTATGTAACATTCACTAAAGCAAGTTACTGTCCTTCTCTGTAGGCCCATCAACACAGTGCTTTCCACTTCATGTGGCTATTGCTGTTTAACTCCAGGGATACTTTTTAGGCTACCAACTAGACAGGCCAACAGGTTTTTCTCCCAGAGTCAGCCTCAATTTACTCACAGACAAAATGTAGTTATATTCTGCACCAACTTCCTACTTATGTAATTGGACAAAGGCACCTACTATTTTATCCTATTCTCAATGACCCCATGTCCATGCTGCAGCTAGAGGGACCAAAACACACAGAGAAAACACCAGCACACAGCCAGATGAACCAGCAACTTCTCTAGCTTATGTATTTTAAGGTTTATGGGTAAATTTCCCCCAAATATTCAGCTCAAAGTCTCATGTTTCAAGATTTGGGAGACATTTCACAGGAAAAGAAAAAAACCCAACAAAATCCCACCCAACCCAAACCCCAGCAATGGGCCTTAGCTCTGTTTCAGTGTTGACCAGCAGGCTGTATCAGATCTGCATCTCAAAAGTGACCTCCTCCAGCTGAGCTGCTTCCACAGCACCCTGCCTCACCAGAGCTTGCCTGCCCACAGGGTGCACCCACATGTATCCCCTTCTCCCAAAGGCAGGACACTGGCTGTATGTGACATTCACCTCACAGTTCCTCTGGCTTTGCTACTGAGAAATCCAGTGTTAGGATCTGCTACAACAACCCTACAAAAAAAAAAAAAAGCCACAAAAAAACCCCCAGAACAACTAATGTAAACCAAACACCACTTAGGAAAATTCTCATTTTGTATTGCTAGCCTGGAATCATAAAACTATGATATCCAACAAACTGTATTTTCAAGAGGATGTTTTGAAAATAAAAGGCTACCCTGCTGAAAAACTAATGTTAAAATGCAGCTCTTCAACGGAATATAGAACTACTTTTTAAGAAACAGCACAAAAATAACACAAGAGTCCCACCACAGAAATCTGTATTTGAACATATGCAGTGTTTGTATATAGAATATCTGCATAGCATGTGTGTATCCATATATCCATGTATATGTATCTCTATATTGATATAGGCACCCCCACACAAGTACAGGTATGTGTAGATTATATATATTATATATATAAAGCTAACTTTCAGTCCTCAGAAAACAAAAGCTATCCCCATATAACAGCCAAATTCCTACATAATTCAATTTCGACATCTCATCTGGTGTGAACTGCACTCATTCCTAGTGTAAACCCCAGCGCGCTCTGCAATGATATACTGTAATGTCACATCGCAATCTGGATTTACTATAAAGGGCTGCTGACGAGTTTCAGAGCAGTAAACATTGCTGCAAGGTGTATTTCACACTGAGCTGGTTTTTATGAAGAACACTTCACCGCCCAGCCACGGCACCCAGATGATGAATGGTGAAAGATGCATGACAAGCTTCATCATTGTTTGTAAATCTTAACTGTTCCTGCTCACTAACTCTGCAGGCAATTTTCAAAGACAGCGGCCAAGAGAAGGACAGCACAGCTTTCCTGAAGGTTATTCAACTTGTACTTGGCCTAAGCCATGTCTGTGAGGAGCACTGGAAATAAACTCATTGGTTACACTGAAGCACAGAACTAAAAACATTTGAGGGACAGGTACGCTAATGGTTGCTGAATTAAGAAAGACCATTAAGTAGTCTTGGTATCCATCCCCTACCCTGCCCTGCAGGGTTACATACATCATGTGCAGGCAATGTGTGCTGGTATTATTTGCACATGCAATGTAAATATGCATATTTATAAAATGGGGAGAATGAGTGATGAGCTGTTTGTTCACACACCATGACTCCCTTGTATCTTGTGCAGTTACAGATAGCTCTTGAATATCCCCCAGCTCCTTTACCTACACTCTGTGGGAAAGCTCTTCTGCGGAAGTTTACCCTTGTGACAGGGTATAATGCACAGAGAAAGGAAACTACCCATGGTATGCAAGCATGGTAGTGGGGAGAGATGTTACCCTTCTCTATTTTCCCTGCGATCCTCCTGGTGTGGGAGCAGTGCCACGGACTGTAATACCCTATTGCAAAGTGTCACAGTTCAGCTCATTGCCTCCTTGCTAGAGGTGAAGCCAGTCTTCCCTGCTCTACAGTACAGAACCTTACGGATTTTGACTTTTCATTTTCCCTTTTCTTTAGAGGTCAGCAGCAAATGCTTCTTTTGCTAGAGTTTCTCAGAATCTGCAGAGGGTTGCTTTGGAAGCAGAAGAAGCTGCAGAAGAATTAACCCAATTGGAGACCCTCATCTGAGCTGCAAAGCTGGCATTAACTTTGAGGTGCTCTACAGAGACCCTCACACACATAAAAGACGACAGCTGAATAGAGTGAGTTCTCCTCTTAACAAGTCAAGTCATGAGGATGCACATCATCTGCACATCATTAAAGCAAAGCAAAGAGGTGAGCAGTATCACTGTTTGTTACAATTACAAAATCACGCCTGGGTAAGCACACTGTTATCCCTACCACCTTGACAAGAAGTCTTCATTTGTTTTAGCACTTTATGGTAAAGTCGGTTTTAATACTGATTATTGATAACAATTTCTGCTTCCAGTGAGAAAAATTCTGTGTCCAGAGGTAGCAAAACCAAGAGTGCCAAAGCCACACTGGGCATAAGAGGAAGCAGCTCAACTGATGGTGTGGATTTTTGCAGTGAAGTATCCAACGTCTTTTAAGGTGTGAGGAAAAAAACCCCACCTCCTCGATCAGCTATAGTAATATCCTCAATCCCACACAAACTGGTAGCGGTACAGTGGGTAAAAACCCCTGGTCTCCGACATGTGGTTCTAAAATGGTGATAACTGTGCAAGACAGTTATCCACTAGAAAACATAAAGGAGAAGATGGAAGGTGTCTGGGAAAGCAAACGGTGCCATTACTTACCCCATGGCACTGCACCCTTACAAAGTCTTGCAGAGAGATGCTGATGCCCAGTATGGGACCCATCACTACCACATGCACTCTCTGGTGTACTGTCAAGGTGGCATCACTTGCCACAGTGCCTGCTCCCTGCTGCACCATCGGCACCCTAACCCTTTCTTTGACTGCTTTGTAACAGTCCAGGCTGACCCCCTTCTGGTGGATGTGGTTTTGCTGGTGTGGGTGTATGGACCTCCTGTGGATGTATGCACCTCCTGAGGGTTCAGGATGTCCCACTCTCTCCTGCTAGGGCACTGACAAATGAAAGCATTGACACATAGTTTCATGACAGCTTAGCAGTCCTCCTGGGAGACACTAAGGCCTCAGTTCAGAAATATCCGGACATCAACAACAGGGCTTGTCCAGCTGCTCCTGCAGCAGCTTCCCCTACAACAAACAGCAAGGGCTCATCAGCCACCCTGGCATGAATCAGCAAAACTTATGAATGAAAACTGTTATTCCACAACTGTTCAACGCAAAGTTGCTTTGCTGCACATGTTTTAGTACTGTGTGCTTTTACAAAGGTTACATTTAGAGAAGGAAACACTAATATAGGCCTTTTAATCAGGAACAAACTGCAGCAGAATGGGATGTAAGCAAATACTTACATTAATTTCTTTTCAGAAACTCTCTGCAGACCGTATAAATTTACTTTAGTTTCGGTCAAATCTTCACCAATCCAACCTCAATTACAACATAGACCAATGAAGTACAGGAGGATTTCAATATACAGAAAAATGAGTTATCAGAGCTTATACTGAATATGCTTTCCATTCTCAAATATATTTTGATAGCTACAGTTACAGGATGAAATATGTAACATTAAACAATGAAGTATTAATAAGAATGTCACAAATCAGGGTTATCAACTTGCTTGTTTAAAAGAAAAAAAGAAGCCCAAGCCCGACAACTATCTAGTCAGGTAAACCCAAAATTAAACTTTTTCTAGAAAATGAAAATGATATGCTAAAAGGGCACCTGCCTAAAAATATCTGTAAAATGTTGCAATGAACAGGCTCAACAAGCAATGTAAACCATGGCTTGCAGAAGTGCAGTATAAAATCCGCTTGCCATCCTTGCAATGAGTGCCCAAGGGAAGCCACACATGGCACAGCCATCAGGACTTTAAGTGTATAAGGGACAATACGAATACATCAAAATCCAGGAAACCGTTGTGTAAAGTCCAAGTGACTCCCTTGAACTGACTGTAAAAAATCTGCAGATTTAGATTACCCCTTCTTCTTTTTTGTCTTACTTCAAAATCTACTTCTAGGAGTTTGGTATAAGGTGGACAGTTAGTGGAAAATATAGTCTCAAGTTTTCATCGAACACTGCTTGTTCTTTCACCACTAAGGACAGCATACTCTTGAATACAGGTCAGTTTTTAAACAAAAGATGCACAGATAGACACATATACAAAACACAAAGACTAAATATTGCTTCACTGTATCAGTTCTGGGAGCAAAATGTTGTCCTCCCCACATACTCTGTGGCTGAAACCCCTCCAAATTCAAGTTAAATATCAGCTGATACTCTACTGAAGAAGTGCGCAAAAAGGAGTAGAAGTGCCACGTCTCACACTTCAACACCACTTGGACATCTTGGGACTGAAACAGATACTCTATAGCTTATGCAGACTGTTTCTATCCCTCTGATGGAGGAGAATTTGCGCTGTTTTCTACTATTCTGTCTCAATTCCTAGTTGCTTTATTAGCATAGTTTTGTCAGTGCATCTTCTCAGCTGGCTGCAAATAAAGAGCAGAGAGGTGCAAAGCTTTTCCCTGCTCTACGGGGTAATTCCTTAGCCATACCAAACCAGGCTGCTCTGTTGAAGTGCCATATGTGTAACTTGAATGTCTGCAGAAAGCAGCTCAGGTTCAAGGACATGGTCTCAAAAACTTGTTGCAAATCAGGACTCCTTGACCTCTCTGATCCTACAGCTAGGTGCCATCTGTGGCTCTGAAGCATCTTCTGTGGCATTTCAAGGATACAGGCTCATGCGAAAATACTCTATGTAGGAAACCTCAGAAAGGGGTGTAACTATGGTGCATGATAACCTGGTCTGAAAGAAACATCAGCCTCTGCTGTATGTTCCTGGCACACATGGCATTCCTTGCATTCCAGTGGTGCTTTTGCCAAAATGAAACTTTTTGTCTTAAGCAGAGAGACAGGAGGCTGAGTCTTTAAATCCTGACCCTGGAAAAGTCTGTGCCACCTTGACTTCCACAACTGTAAAGCTGGAGATATCTGTTATTCAGCTTCTAGAAAGGACAGTGAAAAAGTGTTTTGGAAGTGTTGGAAGCTGTTCTGCTGACAAAAATCCTGTTACCAGAAATATTCCCCTTCACAATATGATTTACACAAAACTGCTAGTTTTTTTCCATATCAAAATCAACACTTTTTATCAATTTTCTTATTTGTGTTGGGAGGAGCTTCAGGCTGCAAATACAGCATGGCTACAGTGCTTCATTACTTGTGTTTCCAACCATCCTCACACTTGAGAAAACAAAAAATCCAAATCCATTCAGTAGCTACAGCAACATTTTCAGTGCAAGCCATCTCCTTCACCACTGACACAGACACACAGAATAATTACCTCAACATTTCACATAATAATGACAAAGCAGAACTTTTATTCCATGCCAACTTTAAGTCAAGATAACTACTTTAAAATCAAAGGTGTCTGCAAATACAGGGATGTTTCTCCTTTGCATCCTTCTATTTGAATGTTAAATTTTGTGCCACTATTCCAAACCTGGAAAACACTCCCATACACGTGACTGCTCAACTTCTACTCAGTGGAATCAGTGGCCAGGAATGAGTGGTCTATTCCTTAGCTCTCTAAAGCTAAGGTCTCGTGCAGGTATTTCACAAACCTAAGTGCAGGATGGGCTGACCCAAAATCAGTGGAAGGTGCTATCCAATTCAGGCCTGTGAGCAAACCCTGAAAAGGCCCCTTAAAAGAAACCAAGCAAACAAAAAGGAAAACCCCACAAAAAACCAAAACCAACCAACCCCCCCAAAAAAAACAAACAAAACCACCCCAAACAACCCCCCCCCCAAAAAAAAGCCAACAACAAAACACCCAAACAAAAAAAAAAAGCATTGTCCCACAGCAATCAAAGAGCACTTGGCTTCTTGACTTTTGGAGATGAAATACTCTGTTGTGACCACATTCTAATCCGTCCAGTTTTTGCACAAAGATCTCTCACCTTGGCTTCTTCCAAAAGAAAGGCATGTTTTAAAGCGTGCTTTTCATGCACATGGATTGATAACAACGTCTCATACATCTTTTTCTCTCATTGGTTTTGTGGAAAAAAGGAGAGGAAAAGACTTTTCCACGCAGAGAGTACAAAATCCCTCTCCTACCTAGAAATTACTATATAGAACTTACAATCTGGTGAATTAAGAGAGCCCTCTAAAAACATTCTTTTGCCAATTGTCATTGGTTTATCTTCTTTTTCTCCTAATTTTTTTCCAGTTTCAGCTGGAATGGCAGCAGTTCCCCATAGTTGGAAGCAAAACCACTTTACTTAGAACCACTTCAGATTCCAAGGAGGTTGAATGATGGTGTTTTGCCATTCAGAAAATTTAGCCCATCACTATATACAACACATTGTGATGTGGTATGATCTCATGCACAAATGTCAGAAGCTTCATGAGAACTTTGCTTCATTCTTAAAAACCAAGAGAGCGCACATCAGTGGTCTGCTAGCTCATCTCCCCTTCAGTATGACTGGTCTAAGCAGGCAGCTAAATTAACAGAACAGAACTAATGAAAGAGTCTGACTGTAACACTAAGATAACACAGAAGCTGACAAAACCTCTGCAAAGCTGAAGTTACAACTGAAGTGTGGGTAACAGACTGCACATGTTGTCAGAGCATCCCAGATGTGTGCCTGGGAATTTAGTAACCATTTTTGTTAGAGATACAGATTTGTGATGTTTTGAAAAGTTGACTGCAAGATGAACTTCTTATTCTGACCTGTTGCTCTCCTATACCTTCCTGTAAAATTTCTGGATTAACAATACGTAAGTCTTCACACAGATCTTCTTTATAAAACCTATCAGTTATGGGCTTGCTCCAGGTGTTGTCAGGGGAAGTTTTACAGTCTGCACTATACAGCAAGATTAGATGATCCTAATATTCCCTCTGGACTTAAAATCTATGAACATAAGAAAAAAAAGAGAAGGGAAGGGAATGGGCCACGCTCAACACGCAGGATCCACTGCTCACAGCCTGCTGGCTGACTCAGCCCTCACACTGATGACAAAGGAGTAAAAAACCTCAAAACCTCTGAGGACTGTGAAAAGCACCCAGAAAGAAAAACATTATGAGAGTGTGAATCATTGACTAACAGCCTGAGAATATTGTTTTGTCTGTAGATGGAAAACATAAAAGTAACCATCTCCTTAAGAAAATGCATAGGGAAAAAGAAGCTTCTAAGAAACATATTAAATGGGTATGGTCCTGCTCACATGTTCAAGTTTCTCACAAAAATATTGGTGCCTCTTTCACTCACTAGCTCCCTGCTATGGAAAAGCACTTCTTTAGAGTCTGGAAAATGCTGTCTGATCTAAGTAAATTACATCTCACTGCTTGTCGGTTTCTGATTGATGGTGTAACTTAGGGAACAATATCTGTGTGTGGAATACTGTCTAGAGAAGCAGTCAGGGATTATTGAAAATACAGTATTTACGCAGTCTAAAATCAGTGGCACATTGCACACAACGTTTTCTAGAGTGATGAAAAATCACTGGAGTGCATTTGGGAACAAAGGGTATAAGGTCTTTTGTCTATTTGTAAGAACACTCGACTGGCAAGACTTCTTAGTGAGTTAGTAGTGATGGATGCAAGAAAAAGTGTCAAACACAGTTGAGCATAAAGCCAACTGCTTCTCTGACCAATGGGCAGAAAGGAAGACGTCATTGTTCATTGATGGTCAGAGAAGAGGGAAAAAAATAAAACTGAAGAAAAGAGAAGGAAAATGAACCAAGGATCACTGATTTCTCCAAGCCATTTAGAACTACTGGAGAAGGAGGAAAAGTGTAAAGTTTCATCACACCATGAATTGTTTCTTCATCTATCTGATATGTCACAGGTAGTTGGAAGACTTTCAGAAAAGAGCCATTCTGAAAGAGCAGCCACCTCCTCAACATAAAATGGTTGGAGTTACTGAATTCAAGAGCTCAGTGCCACAGGTACGACTTTATACACACCTAACCTTCCAAAACATATGAACATATGAAGTAGCATCACCCTACTCTCTCCCTGTTTTATTTCTTATTTCTCTAGGATCAGTTACTGTTCGGTTCCAGGGAAGCAGCTTAATGGAGCTGGTCTACTCCAGCAGGCCACGTTAACACCTGCAGTACACTCAACCAGCTACTGGAGCAACGGAACAAGAAAGCAAGAGAAACATTCTCAAAACGTGAGGGTAAATTCACCTGGAAATTACTGCAGACTACAGTAACCCTTAGGAGAGCCAAAAAGCCCTGACCATGAAAGAAGAATTTATCTGCAGTAGTTTTAAATCAAGTAACACAATGTGATGAGTTAGAAAGTGAACAAGGAAGGAAGTCTGCAAAGGGCTTCACGACTGTTGAGGTGCAGGAACAGTTCCCATTCATGGCTCAGAAAGAAGAGGACAGCAAAGGCTCGGTGGGAGCCTTTGTGGAAAAATCATGGAGAGCATTTTTGAGGAGAAAAGGTAATTCTGTGGTTGGGGCAAAGATAATTCTTTGTTTCTGTGAGGCAGCCTGCTGGTGAGCATCAAAGACAGCACCTCAAGTGACTCTTCATACAGCTTAGAGACGTACACAGGAGCAGAAAGGTACAACTAACTGCACTCCTGAACCACGAGACTTCTTAAGCACAAGGTCTCACTACTGTACAGCAACAGCCCGACACTGCCACAAGCCTCCCAGCAAACAGCCACCACTTTGTAAATGTCTGCTTTCTGATGCTGTGCTTTCTTCCCAACACAACCCACACCTCCTGGGAGCCTGCCCCAAGGCAAAGTGGTTCCAGATGCCCTGGTGTGTGCACTTACCTCTCACTTTTGACTCCGAGTAGGAGGGTATGTCCTCAGAGGTCAGGATCTGGGGGAGGCATGTGGGAGCACCAACACCCTGCCCCAGGTAGGAGGCGGGTGGGTAGTAGGAGCACATGCGGTACTGGGAGCTGACGGCATGGCGGCTCTCCATACCCTTCACCTGTAGAGAGAAGCCAACAGCAGCCTGTGAAAGCTGAGCCCTAGTGCCAGGCAGGCACCCCACTGCCCCACACACACACAGAGTGTAAATGGAAGTAAAATCCTGACATACTCTGGGTTTTCACTTTGGTTGTCTGACAGCATGCCCACACTGCTGAGACATGGGCAAGCTGGTGTGGAATGGGATGTGACCTGGCAGCAACAGCAGCAGCACTGGCATACCTCTGGCTCATTCACCTTACCTCAGCAGGAGCTGCACCTGGCACACAAGCACACATCCTTCAGTGCAAGGAGCCTTGTGACAAGTCCTCTGCTTGTGGCACAGACAACACAATGAGAAGCTTTCTAGACCTGTTCAACAGCACATACCTGGCCAGCATCAGAGGTAAAGTGTCCATCGAATCCTTATACCTCCCCAGGGAACAACCACTCTAAGACTGATGGTAACTGCTCTGCTAGAGACCTATGGGGTGCCTAAGAAGGACAGCCCTACCAACTGGCTCCCTTCGCACACACTCCACAGCACCCAAGCAGTGATATACACACACAGATGCATCGCTTGTTGTGATCCAGTAAGATGGAAAAATATTTTCCTGATTTACCCAGAGAAACCAAGCTGTGAACAGACTACACGAGAAGCCTTTAACAGAGCCACATCTGGAGACCAGCCAGCAGGTCCACTGTGTTAGCAAAGGGTCCACCAGACCAAATCTCCTGCAGCAAAGTTGGCAGCACTCAGAAATCAAGGTTTAGCCTACTCCAACACTGTGATACAATCCAACCTGATCTCCTTAGATTTTTGCTTTATGAAAGAACTACCATCTACTATTATTTGTTCCAAAGCCCTACAATGTAATGTGGCTATAGCACTCCAAAAAAATGCAGCCAAACACTTCAAAAGATCACGATTTTCAACAGGAAAAGTAATACCACCTGTTCTCCCTAAGTCTGTTTGGCAGCAATTGATTGCAATATGGAAAGCTTCCAGGCAGAGAAAAAAATCACAGGTATAAAGGCAGCAGTGCCAACAGTAATGTACATCCAGCTATGCCACTAGACATCATCTTCACAAGCAGAAATGCCTTATAGCCTCTCCTGCCACATCACACCTCAACCAGAGGAGCTTTACCTGAGGTGGTGGGTCATGAAGCCCTGCTTCTCAGGCCTTCCTAGGCTGGGAAGCTCAGAGCTGGGGAGCAGTGAACGCAGTGAACCTGAACCTGCTGTCCTGGATGGCTGCCCCACTCTAGCAGATACCCAGGATCTGTCCTGGCAGAAGGAGCCACCGGCACCTCCAGTGAGAAGGCAGAATGCAATCATCCCTTGTTTTCCTAGGGCCCCCTGAATAACTCAATATTAATTTTATTATGCGTAGGTGGAAATAATGTGGCTCAAGTCACATTAAATCCTGCTGGTGCTGAGACAGAGGGCAATATCCCACTTTCTGTGTTGAGCCAGGTTTACAGCAAGATGAAGTGGCAAGAGAGAGGGATGGCTGTTTACAAGGAAGCAAAGTACACCTCTGCCCATCTTCTGACAGCAGCACAGTCACATGTATTTACACACAACTGAGGGATTGGCAGGACATGCTTTTTCAGTCTGTGAAAGTGCAAGTTTTTCTACTGTAATTTAAAGCAATAATTAAAATGTAATTTTTGTACCATGTGTACTCTATGCATGCAGAGAAAGCTCAACATGCACTCAAGTTCCATGCACAATAAACAGTAAATTCGTTTTAAAAAAATGTCATGTATCAGCCCAAGGAAGCCTGAAATCGAAAAAGCCACTGACATCCCTCTGCTATTCTGAAAAGGCAACCTTCTCTTGGAAATAGGCATCTGTGCTTTGCACAGACTTCTTCAACAAAACCCAGGCTGCCTCCACCCTGAAATTATGGATCAGCAACATGAACTGCCCAAAAACTTGGTCCAAAGGGCATTTTGCATCTGCACATCCACAAAGCTCAACAGCTCTAGATGTACTTGGAGGAAAAAATGTTAGTGAACTCCTCTCTGCCTGCTGTTCTCCACACACTATCTTCTCTCTCTCAGTTGGGTAGGACTGCAGGCAGCAGCCACAGTCCTCATATCCCCATCTCTCCCTTGTGCAAGTGCATGTGTGTACACGGACAATGAGGAGAAGGTTTCCTACAGGAGACAGCATTATTTCAGCTGTAACAAAATGGAGGGATCACATTCTAGGACTTAAACGATGACGTGCATGTTTTCTCTCCTTCTGGAGTGGATGCAGTGACCTGTTTCCTTTCAAACATTTTCTTGGGGTTTTTCTCCATTTCTTAAAAAAACAACCCACCTAAAATCTCTGGATGCAATGAATTATCACTACTATTATTATTAGTGTGTGGTAGCTGGCTAGCAAGAGACATGTTTTATAATCTTATTACCCACACCAAGTCTACGAACCACAGTTCGACCGACAGCCACAGGCTTGGCTCTGCAAAGAATATGCGGTGTATTAATCGCTGAAGAAATCTGAAAGCTTTTGGTTTTGTTTTATTAAACTGTTTAGAATATACACTGCAGTAAATCTGAAATGTTAGGTTTCCTTTTTATAGAGCTTAGCAGTTCTATTTTACAGTAACGATAAAAAAAAAAACAGTTGTAAAAATTCTTGACCTTAGCACCGCATTAAAAACGGGGCTTAGGAGATCACTACCCCATGAAAAGGGGCATTTGCTCTGTATTAACCCCTGCAGCTCCTGACAGACCCTGCATATATTTGGGTGCCAGAAAGGGAGATAAAACAGTCAAGGGGAGGCTGTGAAATATTCATATTATTTCTAAATCAGGGCAAATCAGCTTTCCAAATGTCGCAGCCAGATGCCAGGTCCTTCCCTGGGTCCTGTCTGGGAGGAACACTGTGGTCATGAAGGGATCACAGTATGAGCACCTAGCCCTCTGGTGTCTTCTCCTGCTTCCCTCGCTCTTTCCAGCCCTGCAGCGAGGCCAAGACAGGTAGGGGATTGGATGGTCCCACAAACCACTCCGGTTTGCATCACTGCAAGCTACACACCAGAACAAGGCATGTTTTAGCTAAGGAAGTCCTGGGGAGGGGAAGGGCATGCACTTGCTCTTTGCAGAGAGCAAGCTGAGCTCCAGAGTTGAACTCCACATTTCTTACTTACAGTTCATCCCTGTCCGGCCACACATTGCTTGTGCCCTGCCCCAGGAGCAGAACTGATTCACCAAGTACCTCACTGACTTCAGTGGGAGAAACACCTGTGGCCTATTCAACATTTACAGGTTCCCCTAAACTGTACAACACAGCACACAGTAACTTCTTACAGGATGTACTTCAAGCAACAGTGGCATGCATAGAACTCATGAGCAAATAAATATGGCCTGTTTAAAATACCATGCATGCAGCAAAATTTTTTTCCTTGTTCCCTTGAAAACTGAGGAATCATAGAGGCAGCTACAGCTTGTCTGCAAACATGCAAGCTGGAAGCAGTATTTTTCTGTCACTACAGCAGTGCCCAACAGTGACAAAAAACAGCAAAAGACAGGGAAGTACAAAGAAAAGAGAACGCTCTTGCATCAGTTCAGGCCATTCCCATGTAAAAGCTTTCTCAAGAGGTGGTGGAAATGCAACATAAAGCTCCTCCTCTCCAAGCTCCTGGCAGCATCTGCATAACCTCTACATATCTTCTTCATGGAGGAAGAGCCAAGGAGGCAGGCACAAAGTTCTCCTTCTAGCTCTGAAGACTAGAAAACAGTCCTGCCCTTCCCAGGTGATTTATTCAGACAAAATACCTCCCAGGTAGTTCTTTCATTTTCAGAAGCTGCCAGCTCCACTCTCCTTGCAAGCATTACTCTTAGCAGTACATTCACATTTTGCAGTTGATCCGGACCATGTGATGCATTCCCCCCAAAAGGGCAAGTAGGAGGAGGTTGCAGATGCTAATCCTGCATGAAAACGGCTGCAAAGAATTCAGAGCAAAGAAGAGAACAAAGTACTATCCTTTGACTCTGCCACCAGTGTGCCCCATGGTCTGGGCCAAACCACTTCACCCAGACCTTTCATCCTTTTGTCTCACCCATGACTCACCAACAGATGCTTAAACCAGTACCAGTAACTATGTAAACACCAGAGAAATTCTGCTAGAAGTTTTAACAAAGCCTGCTCCTTCTGCCTTGATCTTAACAATAAAGCCAGCTTTACGGGGCATAAAATTATATTTTGCATTTATGTGTCATTGACTGCAAACAACAGAATTCGCATGTCATTCTTTTTGACGAGAGGTGACAAGGCATCCACTGGGCACCAGAGTGGGAATCCACATATCAAGAATCTCCACTGTCATCTGCAGGCTGTGTGACAGTGGGCAAGTTACTTAACACATCCCTGCCTCAGTATCCCCAGCTGTAAACGAGGGTTGCTTCTACTCTCTCACCTTGTGATGCTGCTGCCCATGAGCTGACCCCATACAACTACTACTGCACTTGTGCTGCCCAAAGTGGCTTTGTTTTGTTCCTAAAACCAGCTAAGCACATTTTCCAGCATGAACTAAAAATGAGTTTATGATACCCTGCCCTGACTTACTTTGATTCTAGCACAGAAAATACAAGAGACATCTATATCTGTCCCTCCTTGATAGACAAACTTAATTAACCTTTGCTATTCTGTTCCAACCTATTCTTTTAGACAAAGGCAGTGACCCATAAACAATATGTTACCATCAGAATCTCAACTGTGGTGACACCTAGAGATATAGCCCTATCAGCAGTATCGGAAAATAAACAGCTTAGATTAGCTCCTCCAAGAAATATGGATTGCATTCATGTCACACATGAGCTGTCAGAAACATTAGGATACTTTTAGCATAAATCTGTAGCGTGAAGGGTATGTTATGAATACAGTATATAATACACTACCTATACATAAAATTGGGATTGTGTCAGATGACTTGTTTATATATGTATGTTTATATATTTACACAAACAAACATTTTACACCTATTTCTGGAGAGTTACACCACACAATAGACCTGTAGGAAGTCCAGGCTTCTTGGAGGAAAAACTATGCCAGAAACTAGAAACAGGTTGTGGAAGTTGAAAAAATTAATCTTTTTTTACTAGCAAACAGCTATTCCTAAGAATTCAAACTGCTAGCTGCCCTATCACAGACACACTCTTCTGGATTTAGTAAAAGGTAGGTTTTTATGTTTGCTGCTTTTATATAAATCCTTAAAAACCAGTTTTCTACCCCAGCAATGCTAACTCTTTCACTGCCAAATAGTAAGTAAAATTCCCATATTAGAAAATATGTTAAAATTTATCATAAAATTTCTCAAGTCTGACTCTTGCAAATATTTATTTCAGTTGTTTGCTCTAAATTGGTTTAGGGAATGACAATACTGGTTTGTCAAGCTGCATTTAAAAAAAAAAAGTAAAAACCCCACCTCAGAGCACGAAACAGAAATTATATGAAATTCTGAAATTTGTCCAAAATCTCTTGGCCAGCCTTAATCTTTCTCTGAAGAAGGATGCTTGAGTTACCAAAGTAACAAAGAAAACACAGATACTGGTCCCCAGGTGTGGGGCGCATTCTGTATCTTGCAGGTTTTTAACGGTCATAAGAGTTTTAACACTTCATGCAGAGGACATGGGACTCACAAGGAGTCACAAGAATCCTTATGCTGTGAGTCACACACCGGCAGTTTCATGGCTAGCTTGGAGAATGAAACCTGATTAGACTCGGATATGTCCATACAGGTTTTACTTCTGTTGTGGTAGAAAAGACTGCAGTCACCCCACCATTTTGCAGTTGCTGCCCCTAAAGTGGGTTGCAGTGAGATTGATTTCAGAAGACTGTATACCACAATGTTCTGACTTGCAGTACTAATGTTGGTGAATCCATTTAACTGTTAATTGGACTGAATGTGCAATTATGAAAGCTTCAAGGGAAGGTCCAGACACTCACAGAGACCTTGAGTGAAAGGAGATGCACAGTAATCACCACATCTGCTGCATTTTCTCTGTGACAGAGCATTGCCTTTTCTTCAGGTGTTAACACTAGATGTATCTGACTACCTGCCTTACAGCTGGCAAAAGCAGCAGGATATAATGACTGAAGGGTTCTTGACCAAAACTATTGTCTTCATTATGCTTACAAATCACAGTGGATAGGTTTCCAGGATAATTGTATACCAATGAACAAAACCTACATACAAATAAAGTTGCACCTCTATGAATCTACTCAAATACACAAGCCTCAGCAAAGAACAAAGACTAATGAAATCTGACATTAATCTACATTAAAGATTCAGTGATTCCGTTTATTTGCCAAGGCTTAATGATGCATTAATCCTCATCCCATCCTTCACACACACACACATTTCCTCCCTTTCTCCCTGAATTCTGAAACAGCAGACAGCTGGGCTGATTAAGGCTTTGTCTGCATCCACAAGTTATCTTATGCAATTCTCCTTGTCTGCTTTAAGTTACTTCAGGACAAGTGAGCCTCTACCAACAGAACCTGGAAAAGGCAGAGGTCTTGTCTACATGTTTTCAAACTAGGATACCTTCCACTGAGCACACAGGTTATGCAAAGAAGCCCTCCTGTGACTCACAGCTAGCCAGCTACTCTGATTTGGTTATAGCAAACACTGTACAGGTACAATTTTGGTAAAGAAGCAAAAATCAAAAACCTCAGTGAAAACAGTTATGGCACTACTGCTCACATGAGGAGACTCTCGTCCTGGAAGACTGGTTAAGAAATCCCGTACATATAAAGAAATAAACCCAACCAATACAGGCATTCCAACGAAAATCCCTGCGTAGATACACCTACGTGTTTCCTTTGGAGAATCAGCCTGCATGGGTTTGCCACAAAACTCCCCTGAATGTGTAAGCAAGGTCTGATTCTTCTTTGCGGATCATTCTCTGAAACTCTCCTGTAACTCCTGACTGTGCCTGGCAGACAAACTAATTCGTTCATCTCCATTTAACACTCTTTCTGTGATGATCTGTTGCTGGTAAACTTCCATGTGCAGAATCGATGTTTAACCATGTGCAGCAGCTAAGAGCTCGTTCCCCTTACAACAGACCATCTTCAGTGCCACTGGTTTTACAACCTCGGCACCACTGCATCTTCGAACATTATCTAGCCTGGCTCTCCCTAAAACTTTTTACGATTACTTGTGCAATGTAATGCTGTCATAATAATATGCAAACCCCATGATTTATAACTCTTCCAGCAACAACAATCCTTCTTGCAGATCAGCCTGTGAGAAACAGCCTCATTACACAACACCTTGAACTACACTCTCCCTCTGAACAGGAGAGGCACATCCTGGTTTTAGGCTATGTAGAAGCTTGGGCAGATGTCACACTGCAGCCAGAAAGCCCTACCTTTAGTCTCTCTGCACAAACACCTCATCAGAACAGCACTGAGAGACCCCAAAAGGTTTGGCCAGGAGAAATTAAAATTGCAGGTGAGGTAAATCTAGTTCATTCACTCAGAGGTGAATACTCTGTGATATGCTGCACAAGGTGGGACAGAACAAACAGCACTTGGAGCCTGAGAGTGCAAGGGAAATAGTCCTTTCTGACAACATTTCTTCCTTAATTAGCTTTTTGGTACCCCACTAATTTGAGTGGCACTTAAGCAGAAGATTCTGCCAGATTCTTAACAGATTCTGCAGTGACTGAAGAGAAAAATCTATGGAAAACCTACTATAGCTTTTATTTCTTTAACGCCTGTCAAAGGTCCCACAAGAAACAGGTGATCTCACAGTGAGACAATGAACCCTCTAGCCCCAAACTTCATACATATACAGTCTAGTCTCGAAACACAGACAAAAGATGACAACAGAACTGAGAGGACACCATCTTCAGTCCAAGGTTTAACAGTTTAACATCTTTTTAACACACCCTCACGTCTCTCTTCCTCAAACACTATGTGCTAGGTCAGTCAATACCTTCAATTTACTTTTCTTTTTCTCAAGCAAGTAAAATCACAGACATCTCTGCTGTCTGGAGGAATGGTGAAGTGTGGGACTACACACCCGCAAGAACATCAATTTCACAAGACAAATGTTGCTCCCCCTCATTTGTGTTGTGACAGTGTCTCCAAGCATCAGCCTGCAGTAGTCTCTTTCAAGCTAGGTACTGCAAAAACTTCAGGAATAACTTCTCATCTGAAACACTCTGTTATGACGTGCCAAGTTAACCCAAAAAAAAACAAAATGGAAAAGCTGAAACAGCCCTGGCATCTCACCTTATTATCACACACAAAATCCTACCCCAAGCTTGCCTTGACTCTCACCCTGGTCTAATGATCAAATTCAGTAGCTAGAGAGGATGCCTCTGCATCTTTCAGAAAGACTTTTCCATGAAAAAAGTGTCTAATGATACGAAAACCTCACTGAAGGTGATGTGGACTGCTGTAGTATTCGTAACTACTCTGGTCTTAGTTCCAGCTCCTTGGTATCAGAAGTTAAAATGCTCTTTCAGTGTTGGTTCCTGTGCCAGAACTACTACAGGAATGCTCTGTCAGCAAAGGGGCCATCCCATGTGTTCCATTCAGAAAGTAGGTTTTGGTGGACATTTAGTCTTTCATTGTTGAATGGTTTCATAACACAGCATTTGTAGAAGGCAGCCTGCCCCCTCTTGATGCTCTACACAAGAGATCTGCCCTCTCCTGCCCTTGGACAAGGAACATGGGCCATACAGATTCTCAGACAGTGCACACTCCCTGAGCTCAATCTCAGACAGAGAAGCACCACTGCAGCCCAAGACCAAACAGCCTCAGGGTGACAGAAATGGCGGCACTTACTTTGACAAGAATCCCATTTCTTGGCAGATTTTTACTTTTTCCAGTCTCCAGCTAGTAATAAGTTGGAAGCTACAATTATCAAGTCTTAGAGTGAGAGGGCTCAGTTGGTTTTATACCCTAACTAATGAAGTTAGTTACAGGCACAGCCTGTAAACTGAGCTCCCCTAGTTGAAATAACAAGCCCTGAAGCTGACACTATCACAACATAATATGCCATGTCACATTCAACTGACAGTGATCAGCCCACTGCACAACAGCATAGTCTCCTGGGTCAGTTCAGGGCCTTGGATAAGAATGACAGAAAAGAACAGGCTCCTGAAGAGGAAAGTCTCTCAGAAATGACAACTGAAGCTTCCAGGATGCTATTCTGGGTAATCCAGTCGGACTCCTTCTCCAGAAAACAGCTCATTATCTCCTATGTCATAACTCAGAAAACAAAATCAAGTGCGTGGCCTTCATCTGTGCTTGTGGCAACCTATCTATACCTGTATCATTGCTTTCATTGTGCTCCATCATAATTGCCACAGTTAATTCTCCTAACATGGGTCCTAATCCCACCCAGAAATCTGGTTCTGGTTTTGCACTGCCATTAAACCAGCGAACAGGAGGTTAGAATTAGGCCTGAAAAACAGGTTATCATCCATCTCACTCTTCCCTATAACACCTCTGTAACATCATACCTGCCACTGTTTTCCTGACTGGCTTGGCATGTAAGTTGCTGGGAGGCTTCGAAGGCTGTTTTTCATGGCCGACCCTACAATTGTACCCCCATTCTCACTTGAGGAAGGCTCACTGGCCACAGCCATTTGGTACTGGGAGTAGTTGTACAGGTTGTTATAGTAAGGATACAGGGACGGCTGGTAAAAACTGCTGTAGTAGGTGGAGTCCACAACCAAATCAGACGTGCTCTCCAAGTGCCCTCTGCTGGGGATGGAAGGGATGTCCTGAATGAGCATCCGCCCCTCTGAAAAAGAAAACAAGAAGCCATTATGAGACAGGAGGCTCCATGAAGACCATTACATTTCACCTGCTGATGAGCTACTACTCCTGAAGGTTGGACAGAGTAGTAAGTAGGAAGAGGGGGGAGCTAAAAGGGAAACACGGCTGGATGTTTGGTAGAAACTCATATGGACTGACTTCCACACAAAGCCTGATATCACCACCTACATACACCAGAGACTGCAGAACAGGACATAAAGCCAACTGCAGGTTAAGATGATGTTCTGAGTCCTCAAACAGCATCAGGTGACCTGGTGATGATTTACATTAGCTAAGTCTGCAGCCCCCTATTATTCTTATATTGTATCAGTGTGCCAAGTCTCTTTTAACCTCCTGGAAGCAGAAAGACTAGCTACAGGACCCCTCTCCAGCCAGTTTCCTGCAGGAGGGAGACACTTTCTGAACATGCCTCTGGAAAAGGACAAACAGCCACAAAGCCAAAAGAAGCTGCTGCAGGGAAAGCACCTGATGATCAGCCAAGGGATCTCAAAAACCCACATGCTACCTCTGAGTGAGCAGAGCAAGGCACTGCCCATCCTTCATACCCAAATTTAACTTCTGTTTAGCTACAGAACCACAGAGGAGAACAAGTTCCCACACCACTGGCAAAAGAGGAGGAGGAGGGGATTGTTCACGACTTGCTGCCTGCACTCCGCAGTGCCAACAGACGGCAGGCCAGCCATCTGCACTCCCCACAGGCTGTCCCCACAAATGTCTGTTTCCCTGCTGTTCCCTAGGGGGAGGGGCCTTCTCAGGGATGTTTTAAATCCCATTTTCCTCACTCTGCTGTCTAGTGCGACACTTGTGAGGATGAAAAAGGAAGATACTTGTCGGTATCGCATCACAACCAAGCTCACTCTGGCACGCTGCATCAGCTACCTGGCTGAGCCAGCCACAGCAATAACGGCCACAAGCTCGAAAAGTCTAACTACATGGTGAATACACATTTACATATTTAACAAGGAAGCAACTATAAATCCTGCCATCCTTGCAGCTCTGGTTCTACCTCACATCCCTGTTATCCTGCTCTGCATCAACCCTTACACAGCATTCACAGCATAATGATCCCTTCTGCAAGGAGCTCCTGCTCTTCCTATGTTGTTGTTTAACTCTACCATAGAGAAGTATCATGTTACCATGTGGAGATGAAGCAGCAAGGACAATAGGCACATATGAAATAACACCCCTAACAGGGATGCCAGGCAGGCATTGCCTGGTTTGTCTTGCATCTTTTGGTGTATGTGTATCTTGGTTATGTATCTGAAAAATGAATACAGGCATTTACCAGCTTCTCAAGAGTCATGGTAACAGCTTCCAGCGTACTACACACTAGATCAAATGATCGGTTTTACCAGTTACAACCATTTACAATGCAATTCTGTTTCACTTCTGCAGCTGTAATGAAAGCTGTCTGCAACCACAGACCCTTCCAGGTCACTAAATTACACAGTGCCCCCATTCAGCTCTTGCTGACATTTTGCTCACATCAATGAACTATACCCATTTATTATTAGCAGAATGTTTTATGCCTCCTGCATCTGATTTTTCTGCCCCACAGCCCTATCTGAATGAGAAACAAGCCAGCTGGCCTTTTTCATTGGGAGCACCTCTTAGATTTGTACATAGGAGTCCACAATGACACAAAAAAAACTTCACAGTTTTTGAACTTCCATATTTTTATGAGATTTTATGATTGCTATTATTTTGCTTCTGGGCAGGCCTCTCTTCAAATCCTTTTGTCTTTGATAAAATCAGAACTTAGACCACTGGCACTGAAAAGCCAGCAGTTCTGATAAATCATAGCCCAAGCCTGACCTACCCCTCAGACTTATCTCCCAAATGGTTCTGCTTTTCATAATGTAAAATAGAAGCCAAATGCAAAATCCTCCAATGCATTCCCTGCTGGGATACAGATTTCATATGAGACAAATACATAAGGCAGCCAGCCGCATAACTTCTGTCAGGGCTGTGCTATGACGCACTGATGCGCAATTTCTTTTGAAACCTCTGCAGTGTCTTTCCACTTGCAGTGCATCATAACAAGTGATAACATTTTTCCATGAAGAATGCTAGCACCAGGAACATGGGGCCTCTACATCTACACATGAAAGGTGAGTCACCTTGAGGTGCAAGCAGCTCAACTGAAGAGGAGAATGTTCTGCTGCAACTTTTGGAAAGGTCTCATGCACTACACTTCCTAACGTGGGACCAGATGGGCTAGGATATAACAGAGAGCTGTCCATAGCTACCCACAAAATCGGACAAACAACCTTGCTGTGTCTGTGATGTTCCAGTGGCCTGTAGTCCTACAGCTCCTTCCCAAAGAGCAAGCAGCAGTGACGGTCTTCTGCTGCCTTAAATAGGTGCAAAAAAACCCAAAACCAACAACCAACCAAACCACAAAAAGCTTGTTGCTCTTTCTTTTCCCCTTTTACCTCTTATCTGTGGCTACCACAATTTGCATGGATGTGCAAAGGGGTTGACCTGTTGCGACCCATTTCTCCTTTATCTAGTTGCACAACAGCTGCCATCAGTTCAGTGCTCAGTGTTATGAATCCACCAGAATGGTCCTCTGCTTTCCTTCTGCTGTCTCTCCTCTCTCAAATAGCTTCTACAGTACTATCAGCTGCCCTCTCAAAACTCAACATTGAGTTTGTAGAGCCATTCACCTGCTCATTCAGACACCCATGCACCCATACACATAAATCTGCAGGTGTCAGCAGCCTCAGGCATTTTCTTCTTACATACACAGAATTATGGAATCCACGGTCCTCCTAATATCCCTGGCACACAGTCCTTCTGAGCTGCAGCCACATCACAGGGATGCGCCTCAGCAGATTAGCAATAAAAACAGGAGCCATGGGAAAAGGGAAAGTTCAAGTGAAGGGACAGACACAACCAACTCCATACAGAACAAGGACTCCTGCCACAGTGATGGAAAGACAGCCAGAAGAGTTAACCTTCCCTAAATCTCAAGCCACATCATGCTTCTGAAGTTGGAAGGACTTGCAGCACCTGCCAAAGAACAGGAGAAAGCTGCCACATGCTTCAACTCACACTTTCCCCTTAATTTAGAGGATGAGATTTTCTTTGATGTCATGGTCTGGGACAAGTGTCTGCTATTTTTCTGTGGCATCCATAGATTTGGTGCTTCACTCGGGAGCAGACAGATGCCTCACACAAGACATACCCTTGTGCCATCTGGACTTTGGGTAGAAGTCAGGTCAGACCAGGTCAAAGCACCCCAAAGGTTACTAAGCTCCTTGCAGTCTTTCACCAGCCAGCATGAGAGAAAGATGCCTCTGGAGAGCTGAGCAAGTCTTTGGTGACTCCAGCACACAATGGGTCAAGGGCAGGTGTGCAGACCTGCAGCTCTTACGCCATACAGCCTGGCTGATCGTGTCACCTCCTACTACTAATACATACACCATACATATACAACATACATAAAATATACACAACTGTAAATACATGAAGGGCAAAGAGTTTTGCTATTAATGGAGAAAGCCCCGAAAGTCTTGACTTTTTTTTCTGAGCAATGAAAGCTCAGGAAGAAAAACATGTCAGACCAGCCAGTACCTACACAGGGTACCTTTGAAGGAGTGCTAGCTGCCAATGGGAGCAGAATTAAAGGCCAAAGAACACTGCTAAACTCTCCTAGTGATAAAGAAAGGCACTTGGAGATCTGCCCAGAGAAGACTTTACGCTTACTGTATGCCCAAGGGAGTTTTTGCCCTGTCTGTGCCAGCTCTCTCTAGGTCACACTAGATGAAGTGTGGCAGTCAGCTGATGTGCCAGCACACCTCTCCTAGGCGGCAGCATCCTCAGGCACAAACGACAACCATTTGCAGAACTCAGCAGATCTACTGGAAGCTTTGGCTGTAACTAAATTTCAAGTAGCTGGGGTTCCTCTCACCTCCTTCTTTTGGAATAATTCTTGACTCCTACCTACAAGCTGAACCTTCCCACAGCCTCACCCATGGTCACTCAGCAAGCAAGATGTCCTCCTTAATGGAGGCTGTCAAGCCTTTTTCCACCGCCAAAGAGAGAACACCAAGGTTAAGAAAGCAGCTTTCAGCTGTTGCTGTGGTTTGTTGGTTGGTTTGTTTGTTTTCCAAAGTGTAGTTCAACACAGCTACATGGCTCTCCTGGCAAGGAGAGGGTCCTTCCCTGCCTCAGAGCTTGCCAAGTTACAACACCTGCACATGGCAGGCAGCCCAGAGGTTCACCGCTCTAAGGGAAGCAGTTTTTGAGAGGAATTAAGCTGTCAACAAGGCAACTGCTGCTGTACCATCAGGCTCCCGCTCTGTCCCTCCACCTGCCTTTTAAAACCAGAGGGCTGCTGCAGGAGCCAGGCTCATGCCTTAGCTGTCTTGACCCTTTACATGGAAAAACCAGGAGAAACTCATGGGTCTTTCCCCTGCCACTACACACAAACTTTAACATTCTGGAAGTTGTAAATAAGATACAAAAATATGGGACTGAATATGTACACGAAGGAACTGAATTAAAAGCGAAAAAAAAAATAATGGGTAAAATTCTGACTCAGTTTCTGTAACACCCAATGTACAATCTAGGGCCATCAGAGGCTCTCCATGTGTGAGCAATGCTCTTGCAGTGAAACAGTTGTGCCCTTGGATCTCTGAGCTCTTTTCTATGTCTTTACCAACTCCTGTAGAGAACTGATGCTACTTTTTTTGCACTATGTACACAGTGTGAAATATGTCCCACTCTTTCATAGAAGATCAATATGATGCACGATAAATACTGTTATTGATCTTGCAGTGTTGTAGACGACTCTCCAGCTCTATGGTGTATTAATAGTAGTTAACCAGTAATTCATTTCAGGATGGCTGGGATTTTCTTCTAAGGAAGGTGAGTTCTTGGGGTCAGTTACAAACATGGGTCTTACACTTTCAGTAACCTATGAGGAGCTCCTGCCTTCATTTAGCAGAGCATGGCAAAAAACAAGTGGTCCAGTCCTCACTTAATGTAAACCAGTCTCAGATCATTTACTTCAATAAAGCTATAGCGATTTACATGAATTGCAGATACGCATGGCAAAATCAGTGCAGAAGCCAGCATATAGATCATTCTTTCCCTTCTTAGTTTTTGGGAGGAGAGGTGAAATGTCAGGGAATTTATAGGAATTTCCATCATCATCTCCATTTCACAATGCAAATGTGTTTTTAAGCATACACACTAAGAAATGCAAACACTGAAGTTCTGTCTCTAACAGAGAACTGTACATAAGCATGTGGTATTTTCTATTCCTACTGGTACTGTTAAGGGTCAGTTACACATTTTATTATATGTTGATAACAGTAATTCAAATATTTAAATATCCCTGGGCAAGCCTCTAGTACTAAGGTCCAGAGTCTGTATTATCAGATTTTCTCAGCATCTAAAACAGGGTGGTAGCATGCAACTGCCTACTAAGAATGGTTACTGGACCCCACTTAGCAACCTGGGGGGGAGTATTAGTCAACTTAGGATGCACATACATCAGGAACAGTTGTAAGAATCAGGACAGCACATGCAATCACGTACCAATGTCTGGGAGTATGCAATGGCACAGTTCAATTTACTCGTGTAACCATAACAACTGATTAGTCTCCATGTGATTGTATATTTCAGCAGAGGAATTGTATATGCATTGTGGCAATTTGGAGAATTTCACTTAAGTTCTTACATGCACGTATGATTAGCAGTTTTCATCTATGCTTACAGAGACTCTACATGTACACAGACAGACCACTGAAAATGCAGAATTGTAACTACTCAAGTAACACGTTTTCTCAAGGAGAAGGAAGGCATAGCCATTGCCCAGTGAGCAGTGTTCATCTTCTGGTAGTTTACATTTCCTGTCGTTTTCAATTCAGAGTGACTGTTTTTATCACTGTAGTATTAATATTTTCCTGCAAGCCAGCCTCTGTGTCAGGAGACATTTAATCAGTCAAGAAACACTTGTCTTCAGACCTCAAGAGTTTTGGATCTGTACCTGACAATTTTCACTTGCTCAGTATGTAAAGCATCAGCACACTGGCCTGGCAATACTAAGTCCCGCAATGTGTTAGTTCAATTCATAGCTGGCTTCGAGGTTGGACAACAGCCTTGAATGAGGCTGGAGTGAAATCACTCCCTAACACCATAATCAGAAACATTGGAACAATATGTTTCTCCCACCAGACAATCATGACAGAGCTATTTCAGATGTCAAAGAAAGCTGGCTTTCTGCTGAGACACTCTGCCTCCCAAGGAACAAAATCTGAATGCTTGCTCTGCCTTTGAGAGGAGTATTTCTGTTCTCTTCCCGTTAAAAGTTGCAAATTATCTTCAGTTTCAGTGTTGAATTTTTAGCTTGCTATAAAGTTAATGTGCTAGACAATGTTCATTCCAGGCAAGACTGTGGGGCTGTGTATTTTCTGCCACCCCCCAAAAAAAGGCCATTATCTGTAATTACCCATTACCATGCATAATTATTTCTTCTATTCTGGTCTACAGTCCCCAGGACTTTATGCTGTTACAGCTCACTGCACTATCTTATCAAATTTGTTAAGGAAGCTTTTTTGACCTTTTGAGCACTTGTCACCACACATACAAAAGCCAGCAGTAAATTGTCTGAGCATGTAGTGTGTGATTTATTATTTGCACTGCATAGTGATACCACATAAAATATTACACACTAACACCTTCCTATTCCCACTTCCTGCTTTAGCTAAAATGAGAAAAGGAAGGAAACCTCTTTAGTGAGAGAAGGAAGGGAATGGGAAGAGGCTGGAGAATCTCAACAGTAATTTGAGGAACAGGACAGCAACACTTGGCTGAGCCTGAATATCAGGCTCTGGAGAAGGTGCCAATTGCTCTTCTCTCCAATGCCACCTTTTATCTTTCTTCTCTCCCTCCCCAGACTCTGATTTCACCATTTCAGCCAATTCCACCATTTCATACCTGTGTAACTCTGCTGAACCATAATCTTTCACACATTAAGTCCAGTTACTGCTCCTTCAGAAAGCACAGAGAGAGCTTTGAACACCTTCCCCTATCAATTTACAGCTTCTGCCAGTACAGGTTCCTATAAAAGGCACATTTGGTCCAATATGAGATTCACAGGGATTGTCCTTTATGGATACAGATGTGAGTGCACAAAGGACCAGGTTTCCATCTATGCTATTCTCAAAGCCCTCTGTGAAGGACCAGACACTGACTGTGCATCCCAGTACTACTTGTTTCAGCTAACAGCCTCACTATACTACAAAGTCCATACACTATGTCCCTCTTCTTCAAACAAACACTGGGATGTGTCAGACAGGAGATGTAGGATCTGATTCCTTCTCAAGAAAACAAAAACTGACTCCCTGAATCCTGATTTTTGTTTTCCCCTTAGTCCTCTATCAGTATTCTCCCAAAGGTGCTTTATCTTAAAACCTCTCTTTTGGACACTTCTGTGTCTAAAACTCTTAACCCACAGTACTACCTGAAGAAATGTAAGATGTTATTGGTTAGCAAATTCTAGTAAAACCCCCTAATTTTAATGCTTTTCAACTGTGTCATTAAAAAACCTTCCCAAACACAAGAAAATCTGAGATAACTTTCTTGCCATCATGACAAATAAAGATACTCACTTTGGACTACAAGTGCACAGTATAAATTACTATAGCACAAGGTATGCGGAATCAGGCCTTTCAGATCTGCCAGTGAAAGCTTCTCCCTTTAGCAGAGTGAAAAAACATGGACTCTAGGTTCCTGAAAGCATCCCTGAATTCAGACCCTAAGCAATGGCTACCTGAACCACTGCTGCGAAGACAAAACCCTCCTCTGTGTTTCTCTATTTTGCAGACCTTGGACCATCAGTGTGTGTTGGCTCTCAGGCAGCGGGGAGGTGGAAACCTTAACAGTGGTACAAGGAAGAGTAAGTCTGCAATTAGTTGAGCCAGCAAGTGAAGAGCAGAGTGTGCAGAGAAGGGGAGCTTGCATTCATACCCCTGTCCCAGAGCCCCATTTCTAAGATATATGGGGATGTCCTACTCAAACTCACCTACGGAAAACCATCTCTGCAGTCCTTTCAGTTGTTTTAGCCAGAAAGCTTTTGAGAAATGCGCATTTCTTTCTCCCTTCCCCAATTGCCAACAACCCCATCTCAAGCTCAAATACCAAATCAAGCAGTTTTCCTCCTTGTTTGAGAGTGCCTGAACAGTCCTGGATGCCCAGCCGTGCTCTGACTAACATCTATTAGAGAGAGAGGTCAAAAAAACTGTTATCAGCTGTACCAGATGCATGGGCTAAAAGCAGCTGTGTCTCCAGGCTAAAGAGAATAAATCATAGCCAAAACAGCTTACTGCTACCACAGTCCATAAGTACCTCTCTGACCATACCCAGAGAACACAGTTGCTCAGCAGACATATGACCTTCTTTTCAAAGCAGAAAGACGTATTTTTTTCTAAAAAAAAAAAAAAGGGAAATAAAAAAGGAAAAACATGGAGCGCAGCAACTCTGATCCTCTTGCAGGCTCCTGGCCTCTTCCTTGCAACTGAAGTGCACGAAGACTGATCTACCCCTCACCTTATCACAGCTAAGCCTCACCCAGACACCTGCCATGTGCCAACTCTTACGAGTCTTTCCACCTCCTCTCAGCACCCCAAGACAAAACAAACAGTCATCACACCCTTCCTGCAGCAGCTCTCTGACAGCCAGGGCGGAGTCCTGGTGTCTCCAACATCCCTCCCCTGACACAACCGCTGGACCATGAGCTCATATGTCATCATCAGTAAAGAGCAGGCATAATGGCAGCAGTGTCTGCAGGCACATGGCATGTGTTCTGGGACAGGAGATCGCTGTATCCACCAAGACACCAATGGCTGTGCTGTCCTGCTTTTTAGGGATTACTCCACTTCCAGAACAATATCCATTTTTACCCTGAAGAAACAGTATTGCTATTTTCTCCCTTCTAGGAATAACTCTGGTCATTTGCGCAAAGTAGAAAAAGCCTTTCTAGTTCCACCTGTGAAGGGCTAAACCAATCCTAAGTGGGACAGTACATGTTACCATGATCAACAGCCTACAGAAGGAGGCACACTAGGATAATAGTTATGCAGCACGGACTTCACATTTCAAGGAAATCTGTGAGACACTGGAATTAAAGTTATTGTTACCATCTTGCTTGAGCTCCACAGTGGATGCACCCAACACACAAGCTTTTCACAGGATTCTGCATCTGCATGCTGTTTCTGTTCGCATCAAAACCTATCCCACGAAATGACACAAAAAATTCAACCTGAGCTGACAAAAGCACAATCAATCATACTGGGCATTAATTAAATCTTAGATAAGCAGGTCATTGAAGGACAAAATAAACTGCTGCCTCTCATTCCAGGACATGTTTTCTGGTTTTCTAATAATTTGTGTGTCTCCTGCCTGAGCCCTTCCAAGATAAAGACTAGGTGTGCAGGTCCAGACATTGGGTAAAGCTCCACCAATAGCTATAAAGAGAAACGTAGGGAACAGTATGAACATGGCAAACAGATGAAATACCTCCTCTGCCCCCTCTCCCAGCCTTCCATTGCTTTTTGGTTCAGTGATGCTCCAGAGCCTGGTGTGGCATGCCTACTTAATAGCCACCAACAGTTTCCCCTCCAATATCCATTTTGAGCCCACTCTCCAGTATGCACAATGTTCCCAGCGAAGAAGTCTCACAAGCACCTCAGCAGTTTCAGCCACAGACACCAAACCTCCTTCCCATCACCATAGATCTGCCTGGAAAGGCTGTACCTCCATGGGCACCAGCTTCTTGGCAGTGACAATGTTTCTTAGAGACAGATTCCTGTTTCTCACTTCTGGTATGGGTTAAAAGTGGCTCTTGTTTGGCCATGAGTGATCCTCCAACCAAATCTTCCTGCAGTACACTTTTTTCTGCACTGCTTATCAATGCATGCACCTTTTTACCACCTAGCAAGATGACCTGTGACAATTCCAGGCTTGCTTCCAAGATACCAGTGGGAAGACCACAGAGTTTACAGCCAAAAGCAGGTGCCCGTGAGATGTCTCCAAAAACACCATGTTGATTCCCCATTCAGACAGATAGGATCATCCTTCTTAAAATCATGTAACACATATAATACTGATTTTCTGTCAATTCAGTTTCCTAAGCAAGATGTCAAGGGATAAAAAAATCAAATGCTTCATGTAATCTGATTGCATCAATATGTCACTTTGTCAAGTAAGTTTTGTAATGATGACTAACTTGGCAGAATCTTTTACCAATAAACTTCCATTAATTCACATTGTATGAACATCCTTTAACAGCTGCATTTCTCCCCCTCCTGCACATTTCAGTTTGCTGTGCACTGTTTCACTGTTTTCATGAAAGCTGATGTCAGGCTGATGGATTTATAGCCACCCATCCTACGACACTCACTTTTCTTAAATACTGGCATGACATTAGCTCTCCAGGCCCTAGGAATTTCTCCAGTGTTAAATGACTTAGTGGAAATCATAATTAATGTACCAGAGAGATTCTCAGCCAGTTCTTCTGCTGAGTTTGGTTTGGGTTGTTTTTTTTAATACTGCATTAACTGCATAACTGCAAGTTACCCAATCCTGCTGATTTCAGTTAATGCTGATTTCAGTTAATGCTGATTTCAGTTAATGCTGGAAATGAAAGCAGAATGTCACCATCCCCTTATTTTCAAAGTAAGGATCAGAAAAAAAAATTAAGCATTTCCCCCTCTTTTTCTCATGTATAATTTTTTCTACATGAGGTCAAATTACTGTTAACTCTGTATATGTGTGTTCCTAATAAAATTCCAAACCCTCCCAATTTTAAGATTTTTAGTTAATTATAAGCTTTATACAAAACACTATTTTTTAAAAAGAAAAAATGTGATTTGGGAATAAAAAAAAAAGGAAGGAGAAAGCCCATCCAGAAGACTGAAGCTTGGCATAGTAAGTTTCAGTTATACACACAACCCCAATCCAGCTCTAGCTAAGAAGAACTGAAATACCACCAATTTCAGTGGAACTGGAGAAGGCGTATTTTGTTCACATTTAGCATACACTTAGCATACATTTAGCAAACATCTAGCATGCAACTTAAAAATCCTCCTAATATGTCTGAAGAATAAAACCTGCAGAAAGTAATTTTTACCTCCACAATTACTGCAAGCTTCAGGCCCTCAATAACATGTCTACAGCAGCAAATTCCACTTTCAACATCTTCTGCCAGTGACTAGAGCGAAGTAGCTGATCCTTTTATGGATATGTGCTAGGGGGTAATGTTTATTCTTTCCTTACTTGCATTTTTGGTATTTATAATACAGTTTTAGAGAACATATAAAAATATCAGCAAAAAAAAAAAAAGAAAAAGCACTCAAAAATCTTTGAACATGACTTTGTATCTGTGAAGATGCAACGTACTATTTCAATGCTCTTGAATGTTTGTCCATGCTGAACTGAGACAGCAGGATTATTTACATATCTAAAATTATTAGCATGCATAACAGTTAATGGGATCAGAACCAATAAAATTAGTGCTTCAGAAAATTGTAAGCATGAGAAACAATGCCATTTTCAATCTTTAGTATAACAGCTGGGAATATGTCTAGTATGTGTGCTCATATATATTTGTATACATGTTATTTTTCATCTTGACACAGAAATTTACAAACATTTAACTCCCTGCATTCAGACATCCAACATGCTACTCAAATGTGCAATGGGAGCAAAACTCAAAATCAACTTCGAACAAAAAAGTGGAAGAAATTAACAGAGAAAGGAAATTACAAAAGAAACCAAATTTCTAAACAGTGATGGAAAACAGCCCAGACACCTGCAGGCACAAAGAAGCAAATTGAGAGGAGGAGAAAGAAACTCAGTGTGGATTAAATGTAAGGAGATTTAAGTCATTAACAAGGGATCAAAGAGAACATTACAAGGGAGGGAAGGCTTTACAAGTGTCTGAGATAGGAGACCTTGGAGGAAATACGACTGGGTTAAAATCATTATGGCTTACACTAAAAATAATAGAGGGAGTAGGATGATGGTTGGAATTAGCTGGAGTCCCTGCTTAGTTATAAGCTCTATGATGACAGAAATCCAAAAGGTTACTAAAAAAGACCAACCAGAAATAACAGGAGGGCTTTTCACTCGCCGAACACATGATGGAAAAATGAGTATCAAGAGTGGTAAAGAACTGCTGCAGACATCCACTGGGTCTTGGGAAGTAAACAAAAATTACATGCATGTGCATCACTTTTGTACACAATAGCCAGCGCTGCACCGATGCAACAGTATTTGCACTCATAAAATCTGCTTCCATGCAAACGCAAATTGATCACTAATTAATATTTTTTCATGCACAGCTGACAGACAGAAATACATAGCAACTAGAACAACAGTGGCTTACATCAGCTGAGGTTCAGTTGTGACCAGAACTATAGGCATCCAAATCAGCAAATTGTGGCCTATCCTGTAAACAATAGAAATAGTATGAATAAAGACTACCAGCAGGAGCTAAGAAAAAATTAAATCATGAAGTAATTAAGCATCCAATCTCACCACAAAGGAAGAGAAGCTTAGTGCTTAACTGACTCCACAAGCTCTTCAACAAAACACAGGAGAGAAGTGCCTGAACAATGTCTGTACTTAAGTGAGCTATTCACAACTATGACTTAGACTAGCAGTTACTAAAACTAAGGAGAAAGTTTAGCAAAGTACAGGAAAATAACAAAAAAAAAAGAAGAGGAATTAGAAGCAGCACATGATAAGCATTCCTACAAAAGAAACCTTCAAAATTGCACTTTAGCTGCTGCATCATTAAGTGACAAATCTACTGAAAATGGAAAATGGGCCAACAGGTGAATTAGGAAGTTACTTGATGAATAAAGTGAATGAAAGCAATATTCAAGGTATAAGAAAACGTGAAAAAAAGAAAACTCAAGAAATCATGTTAGTTAAGGAAGTGTGCAGTACTCCTTCACTCCCCACACATCTTTTCTAAAAACAAAGCCCCACACATTCAGATAAGTTATAACTGTTTCAAGGACACAGAAGGAACAAGAGTTTAGCTGCAGATACTGTAATAATGTGCCCACGGATAGCAAATTCTTAGTACATCTTCTGTTCCTGCTCCATTCATTATCTCAGTGTTCATAATGACAAATAGAAAGCATAAGCCAACACAGACAGCTCTCCAAACTTAAATGCACATGTGCAAATGTCATTGTGACAAAAGAAAAGCTTTCAAGGCACAAGGAACAATGGGGGCTGCCCATCAGCCCCACTGGCGTTTGGTGGGAAGAGAAGCCCAAGCAGCCGGGTGCCAGGACAGTGTACACCATGAAGTCCAGTCAGCACACAGCAACCACCACTCAGCAGGAACCTTGCTTAACGTCTCTTGCTCTACCATCTGGAAATCAAACCTGTTGTGAGAAAAGTTGCACAGAATGATGCTGCCCCCAGGGTGAACTTTTTCTTTTTCAGGGAGGGGGGAACAAACTCTATTCCCAATTCTTTAGGAGAAAAAATCTCTTCTGAAATGTGAATGGGGACACCTGCTGAGCCACCCGTGGGTTTTCACCTCCACCCCTCTGACCAAAAGGTGGTCAGAAAAGCCCTGGGGCTGAGCAGCCCTTCTCTCTCACAGTACACAGGTCCGGGTAGGTCACAGCTGATTCCACAGCACCCCTGCTTCCCTGGTAACACTGCAGCAAGCTCTCCCCAGGCCCTGCATGAGCCCCACACACTGGCTGCATAGAAAAAGAAAAGCAATCTTCTCTGAAGTTTTCCAAATCTCTTTTACACTAGAATTTATTTTTAAAGTTACAATGAAGCTTCAGACAGGGCTGAAATCCTGAAAGGGAAAAAAACCCACCTTCTTCATTAACTCTGGACTTAACTCTGAAAACTGCCACCAATCCTACCTGCTTCACCAGCATAACAGAAATATCACACTTTTGGCAGAGTCTGTGCCTCACTGAATAAACACCTACGTACGGCACTTCAGACATTAGTTCAGTTAGAACACAGACACCTATACACACGCACATACACGCATGTACACACACACACGAAGCTGCAAAGACGATGGACGAATATTGCTTGAAAGGAGGAGTAGGAAAAGTGCGAACTTTGCAAGCTGCAGGCCCCAGAACTACCGGAGAATTAACTGGAAACATCTAGCCAGGGATGCAGAACCCTGTAACATTATGATTCATTTAGCAGTCCAACAATGGCCATATGCAATGAGTCATACAGGAGATGACAAAGCTGCAGGAGATTTCTGTTATCTAGTTTAATCTGCACATTGATCAGTTTACCCCCATATTAATCACTTGAGATCATAACCTAACACACTCTTAAACACCTCTCCTGATTATGCTTCACTTACCCCCTTGTCCTTATACAGGTCACCCCATTGCTAATTGCACTTCTAGTTAGGAGAAAAAGTGTCTACTGTCTAATTTAATTTTGTCTTTTAGTTTCAAGCCGTTGCTCCTTGTTATGCTGTCTCAAGCACTGTAAATAATCCCTCCCCCTCCTCCATATTATTACCTCTCAAATATTTATAGACTGTTATATCCACCCTTAGTCTCCTTTTCTACAAGCCATACATCATTTTTGTCACCCTTCCCTGTATCCTTTCAGATTTATCTATGTCCTTTTATAATGAGATGCTCAAAACTCCTTCGCAGCATTCCCAAGTACGGCAAAACCAAAGCAGCGGAGAGAGGCAGAAACACCCCCATTGCTTCTCAAGCAATGCCTTTTTAAACACCTCTGAGCAAAACTCAAGTGCTTTCAGTAGGAACTGAAAATTACAAAGCCATGGCCACTACACTGCAGAGTGCTTTGTTCATCACATAGCTATTACAGTTCAGCCTTTTAGGAGGGAGTTTTATTGTAAACCAAGGAAGAATAGTTCAAGACTAAACACTCCTGAATACTTATTTCATCCAGCTGGAAGAGATTTAACAACTGAGAAAACTGACATACAGACAGAAGACCATTTTCAGCAATGACTTCCCAGTATAAAGCCTAACTTGTGCTGTGGAAATAGTGACAATTCAAGGGAAGTGAGGTTGCTCACAAACTCTTACAAGAAATGTATGCAAATGTGATTTTTCTTCTGTCATTTTAACTGCAACCAACTGAAGAAAAACATCATGGATGGAAAGGTATTAGTTATTCACAGGTGAAGGATGCAAAACTTGTTCCTTTGCCAGCTCTATAATCCAGTAAAGAAACCCTGTTCAACTATGCTCTTTATTTTTAACAGATGTTTGCTGGCTGTGGGTGAAGCTCGGGAAAAGTACCACAAACCAATGGATAGGGCTGCTTTGCCCTTGGTATTGGAGGAGAGTTGGCAGGACCAGGAGACAGCCAGCAACTTAAATCTGGTGAAGAAGTAGCAGTGGGTGCAGCAAAAGAAAATCACCATTAGAAAGTAACAAGGAGACGAAGACAAAATGAATAAGCAAGATAATGGACTGATACCCACTGCAGACCCACCAAGAGCTCTGAGGACATGCAGCCTTCACACTAGTCCTGGCACAGGCAGGTAAAGCTTAGTTAACAGGTAAGTTACTGCTTACTTCTCCTTACTTGTGCTCAGGCCTTCTGAGGCTGCTGCCACCTGAACTAGCAATCCTCTCCACTACCTGTCAACCCCCATAATGCTAATGTTCTGTTGAAAACTACTGCAGATGTAGTCATTAAGCGCTTTTAGCCAAAACAGTCAGGATTCCTTTCCCAGGCTTGCAAATACTGAGCAGCATTCAGCCTGGCTGAACTTCAAATTTCAATCTGCTGACTTAATATCAATACAAAAATGTAGGAATTTCACATATTCTCAGAAAAGTTTAGTTTGGAAAAGACCTCTGGAAGCTAGCTGGCCCAAACTCCTCACACAGGGCTGGCTCATGTTGCTTCCCAGTTGAGTCATGTTGCTTGTGGACCATCTGGCTGAGTTTTGAGTCTCCCCTACCTCTGGGCAAACCATTCCAATGCTTAAGCACTCTCACAGCAAAACGTCCATGGCAGCTTCCTCGTGTTGTCCATCAGTTGACTAAAATGAGACTTTTCTGACAAAACTGAAATTCTCACAGGATGTAACAGTATACTGTGAAGATTTAAAAGGGCTTCCTTTCAAAAGAAAATCTCTCCCCTTTTAAAAACCAGGTCATGGTTTATTCCACTTATAGCAACTTTCTTTTTGCACCTCTTTAGCTATGCAGCATAACATCTACAAGGTTATGGCATCCATTTCTGGAATCACAATACAGTGTCACAGAAAAGGTCAATGCAAAAGGCAACACCAAAAAAGCAAAGAAAAGTAAAGAAGGCAAGGTATAGTTTTCAGAGGCATCCAGGGCATTGCAAGTTCAAAGGAATCTCAGTACCATCATTCATTAGGCATAGTTATTACTGTTGACCCCCGTACAGTCTGTATTTATGAGCAGATAAAACCCCATCTGTTCCTCAAGGAGTTTCAAAGTGAAACCAGCACCCACTTAAAGAAATGTAAAAGAACACTATTTTGTTTCCATCACACATAATAAATGTAGCAAAGGGAAATAACAAGTGCAAGCTTATTACTCACAACTGTTGACAATGATATGTTTACTCTGTCAACCAGTGATACTACAAAAGCACTTGAATAACAGCATTACTAATGGTAATTTCAAAGCCAATGGGAAATTGATCACTGCAGAGCATAGGAGCAGGAGCTGGCATTTAGCATCATACAGTAATCCTGCCTATATGTGAGGCTTCTAAATTAGGCCAGTATGAGTGCAGAGCAGCAAAAGGACATTGAGGTGCTGGAGCGGGTCCAGAGAAGGGCAATGAAGCTGGTGAAGGGTCTGGAGAGTAAGTCTTACGAGGAACAGGGGAAGAACTCAGGTTTTATAAGCTGTGTATGTCTGAAAGGCATGTTTTAAATGCCTCACCATAGTCTTTTTCTGAATTTTACACACTAGTTAACCTAATAAGATGTACTTACCCTGCAGAAGGAAAAGCAATTACTTTAGATGCCCTGGGATCACGATTTTTTGCTGCTCTGTACAATTAAATGGCCTTTGCTCCAAGTAACCCACAAACTTTTACACAGGTAAATGCGCAGAAAATACAGAAAAAAACACAGAGTTTTTCTGGTAACACCCTGTGATCATGATCTGCTCCCTTCCAAATAGCTTGCAAACTCCCAATTTGCTTTTGAGTGCGGAAGATACACTCCATCCAAAGCACAGATAGTTTCCAAGTCTTACATGGTAAATGCGCAAACCCCTACACTGTGACAATGATAATTCATTTTTCCCCTTTTCGAAAACAGCATGTCATAAAGGGATCTGAAAAATTGTCTTTGGCCTCTCCAGGTGTCACGGTATTTCTGATCTGCCAATAAAAAGGATACAGCAAGGAAAGACTCTCTCTGGCACTATGTCTGATTTGTGTGACTCCTTCACACATTACTCCTCTGCAGGCAAACAATGCTCTGCACAATGGGAGTCCAAAAGAAAAACTGCTCTTGTGAAGCTAAATGCTTACAGGAGGAACAGAATTACCACTGTCAAAACCATCTCTTGCCCAGTTTAATGGATGTTGTACAGGCAACACTGCACTCCCAGGAGCCACCAGTTCCCCTGGGGCTTGCAGGGAGCTGCTGACCTCCCTACCACAAAGGGTTTTGCTCTCTGCCTGCCTTAATGATTACTGTAAACTCTTGCAAAATCAGCACCTCTGCCTAACAAACAGAGACACTGCGACATTCGCTCTCACAGGGTCTCTTGCTTTGCTTGCTGTTGAGGGTACCAGTAAAGTGATAAAACAATGAGACAAGAATCCCTTGAGTACCTGGTCCTGAAACAACTTGACACCTAAACCAAGAACTTAATGTCACATCACACCTGACAGTTTCCTATCTAACAAAGATCTTTATATGATAAATAAAACAAAAGCATCAGAATACTAAAGTAGTATTCGTCACTGAAAAATCACTTTCCAGCATGTTCTGTAGTTCATCATACCTGGCCAGAACTCACAGAAGTACCACATAAAGTCATGTATGGTAAGTAGATCTCTGCTGCTGGGGTCAATCCTATTACCTACATACCTGGCTCCTGTACAGTGCTGAAAACTCCAGCTTTCAAGAGGATACACAGCCAGATGACTGTGGAAGGAGCACATGTTTTGGGAGAAAGGAGAAAAGCTCCTCATAAATCTCCACCTGCAAGTACACACCTTATTAAAGCCAGTTACAGTGCCAGTCTGTACCAAACTAATTTTGATTTTGAAGTAAAAATAGCCAGTTAAGATATGAAAGACTTATCCTCGGTTCTACCCTTTGGCTAACCGTACCAACACTGCAACACCACTCTTGAAGAGGGACTCTCCATAACCCCAGTGCTGCAGAGAAGTTAAAAAGGCAGGAATAAGAAGCATCAACCCTTGCCTGCAGCAGTGACCATCGCTCTCACAGCACTTTACCTGATGGTGAGCTAGCTGCCGTCATGGACGTACTTGTGGAGTGCGCAGGGTTGCTGCTTTCCAGCAAGAGACAAGAGCTGCCACCACTATTCTTCTTCATGAATGTCTCGGGAGCACTGGGCAGGGGCACTGGGTGGCTGATGCCCAGTTCCTCTTCCTGAGCTTGCTGCCTTCTCAGCGCAACCTGCAAACAAGAAGATAAGACAGTGCATGTTCTATGGCTTGAGCACAATTTGTAATTGCAACAACAGATGACTCAAACTCAAGGCTGTTTGTAACTCTTGGTACTCTGTATGGTGTCGATGTTACTGCCAGTGGGTAGACAAAGATATTAAGGAGGTTATAAGGCTATTTAAAACCACCTGTTTTGGCTCCCAAACATACATGAATAAACCTATGAAATGTTAGTGCCATATACATCTTCCTTCGGTGACACCACATGAAGATGTATTAAAGCTGCACTCATGCAATGCATTTGCTCTTGGGCATACTGTAAAAAATGCAAAATTCACCAGCTTTCAGGACTCCGCTGTGCCTCTTCACCAATACAAAGCACCAATATAAAGCCCTTTGTGCGAGCTTACACCTGCAATCTACTGCTCTGCACAAGCCTGCTTGTCTTCCTCACTGGCTCTTTGTTAGAAATCTATCCTTCCAAGGAAATTTCAGTGCACAGTACACTGACAGCCACCATGGAGAAGCACAGCAAGCATCTCAGCCAGTGTCACACATATTGCAGTTAATTGGCTGGTCCTGGAGCAGCGGGAGCTCCCCATTTCTTTCCCAGCACTGGTGGTGTTCCAAAGCCTATCAAGCACTGGCCAAGCCCATAGGCACCATGCAGTCTGGACATGGGTGCAGAGAAACCATACTGGTTACTTACTGAATATGCAGAGGACCCCTTCTGCCTCATCTGAACTGGCAGATCAGTTTTGCACACCTGCTGAGTTGTGGTACATGTCCAGGGCGTATATATACTATGATGGAGGCCTTACAGCTACCTAACCTGCAACTCACCAGGTGACTGATTTGCACGTGTATCTGAACCCTGGCAATCTGTCCCAGATTACAGACTAGGATCATGTGCTTTTCTTGCTCGAAATTCTCCTGGGTAATTTGGAGAGGGCTTTCCTGCATTTCTGTGTTCAATAGCAACATTCTTCTAATACAGATGTGCAATAAATACAATTAGAAAAATTAATAATAGATCTTGCAACAGAGACATCCCAAACAGGAGGTGTAGACTTGCAAATACCATGGATAACTTCAACTTCACAAGCCAATAACCTTGACCTGTAAAATTCCACCAGTGCCAAGGGGCTTACTGCAGAAATACATCAGAAGGGGGAAGACAGACTTTCAATGTGTAACTCCTACAAAGATAAGGTTTAGCTAGGGAGGTTTTCAAAGCCACTTTCAAATACTAGGCAAGGAAGAGAAAACCGCCAGTAGGTCCACCTCCAGAACACACTAGCAGGAGGCAGTCGCCACCTGACAGAAGCTGATAGGCAGCATCAGAACAGCCTGTGCAGAAGGGAACACTTGTGCGGGGAACAGCCCATTTTGTGCTCCCTCCCCCAGTGCGGGCAGCAAAAGGATCCATGTTTATTACTCCCTGGTTTGCAGCAGGCAGAGAAGGTGCATGTAACTTGGGATATAATAGCAATTTCTGGGTTGCCATGAAATCGTCAAGGAGGAATTATTTAAATGAATGAAAGTTCCCAGTGGGTTCAGAGGACACTTAGCATACCTGCACTGGATAAATAAATAAAAAAGTACAGGAGGATTTAATGCAATGTTTCTAAAGATTTTAAAGTCTGTCAATGGGACACTGATTTTATGTGGGATCTCAAGCTCTGAGCACACATTAACTGCAAACTGATGGTCGGTCTGATACGACTCCTTCACTCGCACAAGCAGTCCTAACGCCTTGCACCTCGTCTGCAAGGGGACTATTCGCACGAACGAGAACGCCCAACCCCACTCCCACAAGTCAACCACATCGGTAGCCATTACACTCCCAGAACTCCTCTTAATGAAAGTTTCCAGATAAGGATCGTAAGGACTAATACGGCCGTCTTCTACCCTGCCCCGAAGAGCTGTGACTTCAGCGGGACTACCTAACAAAAAAGTTACTCCTACACAGAACTGAAGGCAGCTTCGTTTCTTAGCGAATGCTATTACGTCCTCAGTTGTAAGAAGACCCACCTACACAGCTATTTACAGAGCCGCTCTATGCAGAACAACGCCATTCAAAGTAAAAACAAACAAACAAAAAACCCCAAACAAATAAAAGTAATTTTATAGATACATTCAATCAACGTATCAGGAAAAGCAAGTACAACGAATCTAAAACCTAAAAGGAATCTGGCTAACCAATTATTTGGCTATATTATTCATGATCTACTTAAAAGCAAATTGGAGACCGGCAATTTAACGTCAGCACCAGGTTCTGCACGGCAGGACCGCGGACACGCGGTCAGGCGTGCTCCGAGGTGAGCCTCACACGCCCGCCGCGGCCGCTACTAGCTCACCGTGACTTAGCCCTGCCCGCCTTTACCGCACCTCCTGTTTTTATTTTAAAAACAGTAAATGCATAAACATTTTACTCCAATAGCTAAGGAAGGTGCCGGGGTACCTCCGGCCCGGCCACGCCGCCCCGCCGCCGGTCTCCTGCGGGCTCCGGACCCCGCCGCCGGCACCTTCCGGGCGTACAGCCCACCCCGGCCCGGGTAGACCTAGCCGAGGCGGCCGCCCCGCGGGGCTCACCTGCGCTGCCATCACCCGCTGCCGCTCGGCGATCAGGCTGCACTTCTTGCACTGGCAGTCCCGCCACATGCAGAACCGCTTGTGCCCCTTCAGCGGCGAGGAGTAGCCGTGGTTGCGGCAGCGGGCACACTTGGGCAGACGCGGCGGCTTCTTCCCCGCCGCGGCAGCGACCCTATCCGCTGGGGCGGCCGCCATGAGGGCCGCCGCCTTCCCGAAGCCGCCCGCCTTGTCCCCCGGCCCCGCGGCGTCCGAGGGCTTGCTGAAGGACGGGGAGTCACCGGACATAGCGGCGAGCTCGCGGCCGTCGTGCGAGGGCTCGGCGCGCCTCTGCCCTGCCTCGTCGCTTCCCGCCACCCCCCGCGTTTCGGCGGCCGGCAGTAGCCCGGCGTCTCCCCTCCCGCCGCGCCCCCCACCCCACGGCTGGTCGGTGCGGCCGCGAAGCCCTCTCTCCCCCGCGGGGCAGGCGCTGGGGTGGGGGAGCGGCCACCCGCATCTCCCCGCTCCTCCCTCCGGCCAGGCCGGCCTGGACGGCCCCACGGCTGGAACACGCAGCTCCTGCCCTAGCCGGGCGGCGCGACCGTCGGGTGTACAGCGGGACGGTGGAGGTGTCCGCGGGGCCCGGCTCAGCCGCGCTGCCCGCATGTCCCGCACGACGAATCGTCACCGGTCGGAAGAAGCTCCGCGGCTGCCCTGCGGCCCCACAGCCTTCCTCCCGCCCTGCCGGGGCAGGGGCAGGCCCGGGCCCCGTCTATGGTGGTGGCAGAGCAAGCCGGGGGCCGTAGCGGCCATGTTTAAGCCCGGTATTAGCCTGGGTCTGGCAGGCTGCGTTCACATGGCTTGGCCCGGGGAAAGGTGTGACCCCCAAGTGAAACACCCGAGTTGCCGCAGCTCAGCTGTTGTCCTTTGTGAGACATCTGGCTCCTCGCTGGAGCAGGTTAGCGTGCGCTTGTGCCCCTCACCGGGTTTAACACACTGCCATGGGTGTCTGAGTGGGCAGGTGATCCCAACAAATGCAGGCAGTGACACTGCATTGACAACTCGGTAACCAGCTCCTCTGGATCAGGCCTGTGCGGCTGGAGCAGCCATGATCTGCAGAGGAAGACAGGGGAAGATGCTTTTTCTTCCTTGCATAAGCTCCCTTTCCAACTTGGCACTGTCTGATTTATGGAGCCATGCAGCTCTACAGATATTATTTACAGTATTAATATTTTCTCTGTTACACCTTTAAATCTTTCCAGGCTCAACTTAAGATGACGCTATCTTCATGCTGAAATGAAACTATTAAATTACATCGCAATCTAAGATGAATGACAACTGTCAAATGGGTGACTCAACAGAGATGAAGCAGAAAGCGCCTGAGATTATGTGAGGCTGATTTATAAAGATTGCATAAAGATTTCTATAAGCCCAGCTTCATGACTCAGCATATCAGATGGTAATAAGTTACAGTAGGTAGAAATTTATTTCTGCTAGGAAAAGCCAAGGAAAGCTTCTCCCTCCTTGAGATCAGCTATCTCCCAGCTAATTCTGCTCAGACTGAGCCTCCCTGCCAGGAAACAATCAGTTCCTATCCCAGCCTGAACAAAGCTCCAGGTCCTTGCTGCCTGATGCTTTGTGTTAGCATTCAGTAAGTTACATTTAAAGAACTTTTTCCTTCATTACAGCATTGGAGACATTTATGGCACTTTCCATCCTCCAGAGAGACTGCATTCAAATTCTCCTGTTAAGTTCCAATCTCAAGCTGTCAGATGGTCCTCAAGTCAGGTTTGGCACGGTGTTACAACAATCATTTAACTCACAGAAACTGGAACTTTTTCCTTTGCATTGCTTTGCTGGGATTGACATTTCTGCTGTCCATACCTCCATGTTTTTCTGCAGAAGAGAAGATGAATACAGTATTTAGTGGGGGGAAAAATTGATTTGTGTATACACTTAATGGTGCATACCACTGATATTTAAAGAAGTGAGCAATGCAGACTGGCATGCTTATCTTCCTCTATAGAAACGTGAAATCCCTCACTGAATGAAACCATTTGAGATTCTTGAAGCTCACAGGGGTGTTGATCAGGTGCTGAAATTGTCTAGGAGTGAGTCTTGAAACTCCAGTTTGTGAAGTTCTCTGTGTGGTTGAGCACACACACAGGGATGTTTTCAAGTGTTTGCATGCAAGATGTCTTAAAGACAATTGAAAATGCAAATTAAGAAGGAAGTGAAAGGAAGCTAAATCGAAAGAGTAAGAAAGGCAAAGTAAAATAAAGACCAACAAACTGAGGTATGAACAGGTAGAAGAAAAAGCACGTCAGAAGTGGCAGGAGGAGGAGGATGAAGAGAAAAACTGGAAGGAGTGAAAAAAGAGAAAATAGAAGAGAAACAGTGCATAAATCAGGCAGAGACAGACAAAGGAGAAATAGTACCAGTCACCAGCTGGTTATATGATTTTTCACTAGAAACTAAATGGGACAGCCAAGCTCAGAGATGAAGCACAAATTGCAAAAAATGCAACAGTTCTGAGAAGAACATTAATTAAGCTGCCTTTTACATAACTAGTATTTTCTACTTCTACTTTTCAGGCTAACTGCACAGACCTGCATTATCCATAATGCAGGGAACCTATTGGTCAGGAACAAAATATTAATGTTGCTAGTACCTAACTAGTATTTTGTGTTGTGGATGAATACCACCAAAATGCCTAAATGCCTGATGAATACAAATACATAATCAATCCTTTAATAATTAATTGGTTTGGTTTTTCTAGCTTAAGTTGTACTTCAGGTATGGTTTTAGTGTGTAATGTTTGTCTCATTTTTTTAAATGGATGTTTTGTGAGGATAGCAACACATTACTGGGTTTGACATCCACTGGAGTCACAAAGGAATAGGAGATAGTTATAAACTTCCAGCAATTCTAACAGGAATCAGAGCAATCTCACTTAAAGTCTTCAGGAAATCATAGTCATTAATTTAATGTAAGTCTGGGCATCTCTTGAGTTAAATCCAGTGATGATGTCAGTGACTAAACTGTACTGCAGTTTGCTGGCATCTTTGGAAATAACTGTAATTAATGTTTCTGATAGATAAAAAAAAAATACATTTTTACTTTCTTCCTGGATAGCTGATACTTAACCTTTAGCTTTGGCTTTTTGCACAACTCTTTAAAGAACAAAATGCCATCCATTGGTGACAGTCTGTTCTTTGCCAGTGCATGCTTGTGGCTCATTCCTTGAACATTGCAAAGATATTTTGTTGGCTAAAGAGATCATTGTTTTGAGGGACAGGTATGAAAAAGTTGTGTCCTCACCACCATGTTTGGTATGACTGAGCATCTCTGTAGAGAGGTCACATAATAAAGAGGGTTCGGTTCTGGAAAGCAGAGACCTTTAGCTTCACAGAAGACAGCAGGGTTGAGTGCATTTAGTAAGTCTGCTTTAGAGATCTGTTATGTACAATTCTGGTTTATTGGGTTGTTTTTTTTTTGGGGGGGGGGGATGGTTTTGGATTTGTGTTTTGTTTTTGTGGTTTTCCTGTTTGTTTTTGGTTTGTTTGATTTTGGTTTTTTTTTCAGGGAGTTGTTTAGATTTGTGAGGTTTTTTTTGGTTTTGTGGGTTTGTTGGGTTTTTTGTTTGTTTTGTTTGGGTTGCTTTTTCTTCTGTCAGTGGGTAAAGCTGAAGGGATTTTTGCCCCTCTGCTCACAGCATATTTTTTTTTTCCTCTCCCAGGTGATTTTACAGACTGTATTACCAAGGCTGGTTGTGGATTCCCAGCAGAACCTCAGCTACAGGAGTAGTGAGGAACAGAAACAAAGCATTCACACTGCCAGCCTGCATTGTTTGAAAACATCAACATGTCCATAAACACTCTGGACATTTAGAACTAAATATCAAATACAGCCAGGCTGAGTCAAGCAGAAGAGGGAAACGGTACCAGCATGTTCTCCTGAGGCACTGACAGGGGCTGGGTGACTCCTGTACTGGACTTAAGTGCTTGCCTGCAGCTTTGGGTGTCTTGGCTGCCCTACAGCCAGCAAGTTAGTAGAATAAACAGGTGTGCAGCTGACCCCATCTCCAGTCCCGGAGCTACGTTAGTCAGCACATGTAATTTACTGATGTAAGTCATCGTCCTAATATCAGCAGGTCTGCTTGTGCTAGTATCCTCCCATGCGAACGTAGGTATTTACTGGAGTGGCAGACATGAGCGTGACAACTAAATGGATTGAAAGATACTTCAGAAAAAATCCAGTAGGTGGCATAAATAAGCCATGCATTTTTTGCAGTTTCACTTGTGCAGTTCTCTTTCATTCATTCTTTATTTTAAACCTCCTTTAATTCACAGGAAAGCTGAAGCTTTGTCCCCTGGCTCATAAAACAGTCCCACAGGAAAAATTCTGTATCACAGAAGCAGAATTTTCTCAACATTTTCTGGCATCATACAGTTGGGGTGGTTTTTGTTTATTTGTTGGGTTTTGTTTGTTTTGTGTGTGTGTGTTTCTCTTTCAATATTAATGTTTTATAGTTTTATACTTTCTGTTTCCAGGTTATACCTCTAGAACTGTCTGCACCTCAACAAAAGGCAAGGGTTTCTTCTTAGGACAGACAGATTTTAACCCAAACCTTGCCTTGAAATGCCCAGTATTTGCAAGAGTTTAATGTCAGTCCTGGAGTTGCTGTCTTGGTCACTTCTCTGTGATACTATAATAGAGTGTTGGCACCAGTGGCATTATTCAAGATCAATAAAATCTGATAAGCTACTTGCTAAAAGGCCATTCAATCAAGCTAAATCTTTCATTCAGACATAAGATTTCAAGTGCTTTATTCTTCCTTACTCCGAAAAATGTTTCAAGGGCATGGTACCTTTAGGTGTAGGAAGCCTCAATATGCTACTTGGTTCTCTTCTCCTCAAACCCCTTTTTCCTTTGCTATCTTGGGCTCAGGGGCTCATTTTCACTGAACAACTGACAACTGAAGCAGTTTTTAGTGCTGCCACCACTTGGCTGGTTGCTGGTTTTCCTCAGTGTTAGTAAAGGGGATCCACAGCCTCTCTCCAGTGAGCTCAGGGATGTCTTTTTCCATTAGCCTCCAAAGATTCTGTGCCCAGCTCTGCTTGCAAAGACCACTGATTGATTGTAAGGTGGATTAAAATGTGTATGCTCTTCAGCACCCTCAGTACATGTTCTCTTGATGCAAATCCACACCCACTGGGAGGACACTCCATCACTGGTGTGACACCATCCAGGGGACCCTTCAGAGGGTGTGAGAAGAGATGTCAGGGATGGAGAAAAGCGTCAGCTGTACACCAAACTAGAGAACAGGCTGCCACAGAAGGTAACATGCCTTAATGACCATTGAAATTGGAATTTCGTTCACACTCTGCTTGCTGGTGTTCTAACAAGAGAGCAAAGGGAGAATGGGAGCTTCCACATTAGTTAACTGCAGATGACCTGCAACTGAGAAAAGCCACCAGAGATTCCTTTTTGAGCCTACATGTGACACCCTAGTCAGATACACTTAGCAAGATACGCGCTAGTCAGAATTTAATGGTCCAAATGTCCCAGTTATGGTAAAAATTATTTACATAAAACTCAAGGAAAGCCTGCCTGTAACAACAGACAGCTCTTCCCCTTCAGAGTTGTGAGCCAGCCAATATGAACCCAATCCACAGCGCTCAATGAATCCATGATATGCCAGAAACAAAATTCATTCTGTTGCGTCATGCCAAGTACAGTACAAAACCAAAGCAGTTTTCAAGTACAATGAAGCAAATAGAATGGAGGTATTTAAAACAAATGCATATATTTGCCGTGTCACCACTGTAACTGTTTTTACTAGCGAAAGATATAAAGAAAACAATAAATTGCCATTTTTATCACTAACACCTATGTTTTCTTTTTCCCTGTTGGTTCATCTAAGTTGTAATCATTTCATTGCACATTCAAAGATTTAAGAGAACACACTGTCAGTCCCTTGGAAATTTCCATCATAGTTAATAATTGATTTGAATAGCTGTTTGGAAGCATTATTAGGTCTGACTTATGAAATAGAAGTAACAAAGTGAGTATGGGGAAAAATCACTGAAGTGCTTCTTCTCAGTCTTCATTGTTCATTTTAGGCACACTTACAAATTAATTGGATCCAGTGACTTAGAACATTGAAGACTCTTGCATGACTCATTAAGCTGACATTTCCAACATTTGTAAGAATAATAGAATCACATCAGCCATCTATATGTTCAAGCTCCTTCATCAGGGTAGGACTAGTGAAGAGAATGCCCTCAGTTTTGAATATCCTCATCAATTGAGCTCTGAGACATCTGTAATGGAGCTGAGTTTGATAAACTATCAGAGTGTGAAAAATTAAGCTCCAGCCTCTTAAAAATAGGCAACACGAGTAATTGCTACTTTTTTTGTTTATAGTATTTAATCTTTTAATGGATACAGTTAAATTTCCCCTTCATTGAGCAAGCTGATTGGTATTTAAAGGAACTAATAGATCACTTCAAGATATAAAGTGCTTGCTTTATTACCTACACTTTCTTTTAAATTGTGCAAGTTTTCATCTTTTTGCATTCTTGATCTTCAATAACTTAAAACTGCTGGAAGTCCATGATTGTGAGGCATGTTTTGACTGAGGTAACAGAAGGGGCAGATTTTGTGTAAATTTATTGGCTGCCCAATTTATTTGATTGTTTGTGCATTATTATTTGCTGGTCCTAATCCCAGTGCTTGACAGAAGTGAAAGTATTGTTACAACAGCTCCTTCTGGCTTTGTTTCCTTATTTTTTGTCTTTAGGCCTAAGTAAATAGGAAGTAGTTTTTTTTCACATAATATTCTGCTGTCAGGTGAGCACATTTCATCCTATGGAATTTCCATTAAAATCAGTCAATGTAGCACATGTATTTAGGAGCAAAGTGTTGTGCTGCTAGTCCCCTGTTTTTTCCTGTTTCCCGCATGAAGTCTTTCAGATCCACTGAGGAGCTGCAGGGCAAAGGGGACAGGGATGTTAAAATTGCCTCCAGCCACAGCTGAGCTCTTCCAAATATTTTAATTGAAGTCAAATGACTGTTATTTAATCAGCCATGCTGTGAAATGACTTGATGTGAGCCGCTGACCTTTCTCATATCCCAGGCTGAGAAAGAGCGTTTCTTCTTCTCTGTGGGTCTGACTCTTTTCCTGCAGCCTCTCCCGTCTCCACTCAGTGCCTCAAAGCAATTGGGCAGTTTAGAGGTGGTTCCCAAAAGTTGCTGACAGTGTATTGGGTCTCCCCATTTTCAAGGGCTCATGGGCTCTTCCCTTCTGCATGCCAAGAATCCAGTTCAGAGGAAGAGCTTGGAGATCTGGGTGGCAGGAGACATACATCTCTTAAGTAAGGCTTTGCTTAGTGCTATCAAGACATGGATAATTAGATCACTTAGTTGGCTTCCTTACATAACCGTTTTCTTCTGTCACTTGCATGTCTGTCAGCAGTGTTGGGGTTGATGATCTCTGTACAACTTGCATGCACATTGGCTAATTAGGAGTAGTAGAATCTCTCTATTGGCTAGAAGGTGCTAAGGAAGATGACACATTATTACAAATCATTTCAGCTGTCAGGCAATTAATTTTGATTAGGTTGGCTTTGTCTATACACAGAGATGTCAGGTGATGGTAACATTGTATGGAAATTAATCAGACATCTTAATTTTCTGTCATCCATATGCAAACAGTGTCTCTCACAGATACCAGAATAAAGGCCTTCTGAGCCCATTTTAGCCATTCCAGCTAAGTGCGTGCAGATATTCAAAATGCCTGAGTAAAATCTTTTTAAATACCCTCAGATTTTGAAGTTATAACAGATAACACACAGTAAGGTTGGGAATGAAGACTAGCTTTGCTTCATAGTTGTTTAAGTTATTCTCTTAACCTGTCTTACCTGTGAAAATAAGTAGGGTGCACATCTAAAATTGCTCAAGTATCTATTTAAAAAATAGGCCGTAATTCCTCTTTGTAGGATTCACAGTGTTCCACCAGCTGAACTGTACGTATCTTGAACACCAGCCCGGATGTTCACTTTCCTTTATAGCCCATCAGCCTGTTGATGTTCTGGTCCATGGGATGGAGAACATGAGCCTTAAACAACTTCCAGTAACTATTCTTATATGCTCCAATGAGATCCTTTCTATCATTTTTTTAAAGTGTACATTAGGAATAAAATGAAAATTACACACACACAACTTTAAAAAAAAAATTGTACTCATCTGGTCACATCATGACACCCCTTTTGTAAAAATAAGAGCTGTTATGGAGCCTGGCAGTGATGTTACAGGGAATGTCTTGCACTTATATTTTCTTCCTATTCGAAGAAGATCTCTAAAATCATTGCTATTATCACTGCTACTAAGTTCTATGGGGCACCGGTTGACCACTCATGAAAGATAGTCAAAATAACTGAAGTACCAGACTATGCCATATGAGTTTGCACTGTTAATTATAGTTTGTAAGTGGACCAGTGAAGGTGGTGGTGGGTAGAGGAAAACAGTGTTAATTCTAGCACTTGATTCTCAGCTATTGCAAGTTAGGGCAAGTGTCCCTTTTGATCTTGCTGCTGGTCAGGGGCAGGGATTGACATATTTGTGTGTTTTTCATACTTTAGCTGGAAAAGGCACTCCTGGACACCAGAAACACCAGGTTGCATGACAGGTAATTTTTTTTTTTGTTAGCATCCTCAAGAAAATCGTCCTGTAATTTGAGGGAAACATGTTATTCTGGAGCAGAGGTGGATCTCAGAGGCTGGGTGGCCATCCTCATACCTCTTTCTCCTGGGTAGACCAGTTCCTCACAAGCCAAAAAATGCCATCTCGAGAGATTTCCTAGAAGGTTCCATGCTGACTTTGCAGAAGAGCTGTTGGGGTTTTGCAGTTTAGCACACGGTGACATGGCAAGGTTCTTTTCTGTCTGGAGCTTATATTTCTGTTAGTAGTTGTTTTGCAACACTTACCACTTCTTCCAAAGGCAATGCTGGGGTACAGACAACAGCATTTTTCTGTCTTCTGACCCCGGATCTCAGGAGAATGCTGCTGGACCTCCTTGCACTCACAAAACTTTTGTAGGAAGCAGTGGTCTACTAACTGAATGATGTTAGAGAAAATAGTTATCAAAGAAGACTTGGCATATGTTGACTCATATGTCAGCAGTTGAAAGGGAGTTATTAAAAGGGGAAGAAAATGAATGAAACAATACCAGAACAAATACCAGAAGACTAAAAATCCCAAACCAAACCAACCAAACGCAAAAAACCCCAACCCAGCAACCCAAACCCCAGCAAACCCCAGTAACTAACTGCTCTGTTAGAGTCTGGTTATTTTCCTCTGCATGCTTGCAGCAGTGCTGGGTTCATTCTGTCTGTAGAGGTCTCCCTGCTCTGCAGTGAAGCCACTGGGAAGGCCTGGATGGTGAAGGAAGGATGGCCACCATGCTGCTGCAGTGCTGCTGGGCTCTCCACCAGATCAACGAGGCATATCAGCAGGGCACAGGGGGAAGGCAGTGGGTGATTTTCTTCGCTCACCTTCAAGGAGGGATTGACAGTCTTATCTGTGGCATGTCTGCAGAAACTCACACACATGCTTACCCATTTTCATATATCTACCAGTGTCTTCTTTCCCACCAATTCTTGACACAATTCTGACCAAATAGGAATTGTTGTAGAAAGGCTAGAGTGGGCAGTTATCTTGTGACGCAGTGAATGGAAATGGTGACTAACTCATATTCACTTAAAAACTCACCCAGGCTTTCCAAGAACTAAAACTCGTTTTCTGCAAAACTAACATGGAGAACTTTCTCACCTCCAGCATATCTCTTTTTCTGCCCCTTTGCAAATCATTTGTGCAGCTTATTATTTGTCACATACTGTGGGATGTTTTAAGTTCCTTATTTACAGGACTTGTCTCTTAGCAAAACAAAACTATCCTCTTAAACTTACTATTTTTACTTCCAATTTGTTAACAGATGTTATTAACAGGGTTGATGGTCGCAGCCTTTGGAGCTGTGTGCCTGGGGATACATTGACTGTCAGTGGTGTCAAATTGTATTATATCTTCCAGTTTTGAGTGCTTCTCTTCCATCTGAAGTGGACAAAAAACCCTCACAGACCATTTTTGCTCTCATTACACTTCCAGCCCTGGTCTGGTTTTGATCTCCTTGCACTGCCAATTCTTATTTACTCACTCTCTGGCAACTTCTCTTTCAGCATTACAGATTTCTAACTTCCACAAATGTGTATTATTTCTCTCCCGTTGTTTCAGTCTCATTTGCCTAAACCAAATCCCATTTTATTATCATACCATGTTTTTAATCTCTCTCAATCTCTTTGTACAGCTGTTCTGCTCACACTTCTCCCAGATCAGCATATACTGCAGAAGGCATTAACATGTTTCTTGCTCCTCCTGCTATGCCAGTGATGCAGATTAAACCACCACAATAAAGGGCCTCTGAGCAGATATTTGTGGTTGTGCTGGAAAACTCCCATGATAGATTTGCAAGAATGAGTGCACAGTGAGGGAGAGGCCTTTTCTTGGGCCAGACCCTGCCTGTTCACCCCTCTTCATTACCAAGGGGTTATAACTGGCTGGCTCTAAGTATCACTCACCCCTAGGATGGGAGAAATGTTTCTCTTTTGGCCCCAGAAAACGCCCAAGAGCAACACAGGCGCATTGCAGGACGGCTGCCAGAGACAGCAGGTGGCTTTTCATGCCTCAGAGAAAGGTGTGATACCACGGCCAGGAAGTGCAGAAGGATGTTTATTAATCTTTGTCTTCACCATGGTATGCAAATGAAATGGCATATCTCCATCTCTGTGACATTAATGTGGCTGAATGAGGAAGGACTATTACTGGGGGAGCATGAGCTACCCTTTCAAGCAAAGTCTGTTTCTGCAACAGCAGCTAACGCCATCAAGTGAAAAGCTGAAGAAAAAGATTACCAAAACACCTCCTAGAAATATCTCTTTGCTACTTCCATTCAGATCAGGACAAAAACACATGCACTGCTTTGCAAAAATGTTACTCCTTATATTTCTGAGTCATAATCCTGCAAATAGCAGTAGTGGTGTTCAGAGGACATGGAGAGTGATGTCTGCAAATCATAGCTGAATGTATTTAATAATACCCTGCTAAGAGTATAACGATGCCTTTATTTACAGGTCTCTACTGTAAAGGTCTTTGAAGGGCAGTTTTGTATAGCAAGAGTTATTTCAAAGGCAATTTATCTTTGCTGGTGCTGACTGTGTTGGCTAACCAAACAGAAAATACAGTCATGGTTCCCAGTGAGAACTGGCCAAGGGGAAGGACTACCATTCACCCGGTGACACAGGGTGAAGGAAGAAAGAAAGCACAGGTGAGTAGAACAGTAGAGGGGAAAAAGAATGCACATTAAGCTTGTCTCCTGTGCTCCTCGCCACTCCCTTTAAGGGTCCTCAAGCTGAAGTACAAACAGCAGGTACCAAATGCCTGAATGCTCCCATTTTCCCTGACAATGTAATTCCTGAGATCTCTTTAAGGATTGTGCATGGTGTGGGTGCATGGAAACATGCTTAACTTTTTCTTTCAATAGGAAAACTTAAGAGTGTGTATCATTAAGGAAGCAGAACACTTACATCAGAGGTTTTGGAGCACTGATTTGTTGTACTGGGTTTGCATGGCACTTCTGTTCAGTGTGTGCACTCACAGAGACACAACAACCAAAGTGAAATGGGAATTTTTTAATTGACTTCCCTAGACATTGCACTGGGCTGTGAGTAGTGAAGGCTAATACTTCTGCAGTTCCCAACTGAAATATGAAACAAACCAGAGGCTGGGTACCCCTTTCCTCCAATCTCATGGTGGCTATTTCTATGAGTGTTTAATGCAAACTCCAACCTGTGTGTCTTCTGGCATCTCTCCTTAACCTCCTGCCTCAGTCCCTTGTCCAACATTGGGCTCTCAGTTGCAGCCCCAGGCATCCCCATGTGAACTGAACATCTGAAAGCATCTCTTTTTAGTGAGGAGATGCTTGTGGTTAAGCTTCTGTTGATGTACCTGGATGCAGACACAAGAGCAGGAAAAGATGAAATTTACAGACCTGCATGCACACAGAGCCCACTGAAGAGGGTTGCTTGCAGCTGCAGTAAGAACGTGAGCACTGTTTTGGCCAGATCTGCTTTCAAAGGCAGGAGAATGCCTGTAGCCTTTGGGCCGCTTCCATCACAGCAAACAGAGCCAGTCCTGTGTGTCAGGGATTGATGCCAAGGCTTGCATTATACACACCATGGCTGAACTGGACTTTGCAGCCAGACTTTGGAGCCAGAAGTATGAGACACCAGGAGAAACAGATAGAAAAGCTATTTCTGGCATAACTTGAGTTCTTCCAGCTGTACCAAGATAAACCTCTGAAAGTGCGTCTTGCAAAAATGACTTCTTCAGTCATTTAGATCAATATTGTGTTGGCTAATTTCCATAATTTTAAAATGTGCCACAAGGGTTACCAGCAACACTTGCCTTTTATCTCTTCAAGCGATTCTAAGTGGCAGCTTCACTTAATGTATGACAGTGTAACTGGAAAAAGACAGTGTTGTATTTTACAGTCTTAAAAAGGTGCCAGAGCTTTTATATATTCACTGACAGTCAGAGTTCAAAGGTGATGACAACATTCACCTGCTTGAACATACTGAGTCAATCATCATCTGATCTGAACTGAAAAACAAATGCCGGGGAGTGTGTATGAGGAAGCTCAGTTCAGAGCTGGTATGCATGATATGCCTCTTAATCCCAGCACCTGTGATAAATCCGATCCAGCACTAGCAAGTGGAATTAAACTTGGCTTGCAGGGGGCATCGGTGGATACAAATGCTTTTGGGAACCTCTTAACTATTTCCTAGGGAAGGGCCTGATTTCCAATGTATAAACTGCTGCAGGTGTCAGCCTCTTGGGAGACAGGACAAGATAATAAAATGCCAAGTGGAATAATTTATGTTTCTCCTTTTTTTTTTTCTTTCTTTCATGTTTTTTTTAACAGCTCAATCTATGAAATCTCTAATAAGATTTTAGGCCAGAAATGACATTGATGGACTTCAATAAAGTAGTCAGTTTCTGTACTTTTCATCTATATCCACAAACACATCCAAAGATTTGGTTGCTTTTGGCAATCTTCCTGACTTGGCATACCAAAATGCCCCACTTTACCATACAGCTAAAACTGGGGGCACTTTGCTTGGGCATTTTAATGCAAGACAGTGAGCTTTCAGGAAGAAACTGAACCTTGCACAGAAATACGGAATCCACAGCTTCACATAACATTTTGTAAAGCTCTAGGAGGTGAGTTCTGGGCCAAGTGTTTTGCTTACCAGGAAAGCAGCACCTAAATAAATCCAGGAACTTCAAGTTGCATAATGTGACTCTTGCATGCTGTTGGAAATATCAGATTCCTCTCCAGAATTCTGCCAGTCAGGGCTATTAGAAATCAGTGCAATCACATAGAAAAGTTTAACCCCTTATGTGTTGGTGTTTGATATACCAGTTCTCTATAGGGGGGAGGGAAAAAAATATTGAAGTACACCTGTACATGACTCTTCTTGTCTTTAGTCACCTTAACCACTGGACCACTTTTTAAACCCTTCTAAGATAGCTATGTGCCCAGGTCTTCCATCACACCCAGAGCTCCCATTGACTTGTGGAGAGAGACAGGGTCCTGTACCAACCCCACAAATACCAGTCATTGCTCTCTGACCTCAAGGTGGAGGAATGCTTGTGTGCAACTATGTTAAGACATGTGCCACCCAGCAGTTAGACTTCACCTGCCCTTTGCTTTGGGACACTCACAAACAGTGTCAGAGCTCACAGAAACTTCATGCAGTACAAGCCATCAAGTCCATGGGATGGGGATGGCCTCAGTGGCCCCCTATTTCAAAGGGACTATGTAGGAAAAACTGTTTGATAAGGACATAGGGAGGGAAAGAAGAAGGACATAAAAGAACATAAGTGTTTTGGTCCCTTGAAGGAAGGCATTGCGGTGTGTTTCAGTCTCGTCTGGTAGGTCTGAACTGACAATGATACAGACTAGCTTAGGACTTGCCCTGATGCCATGTAAAAAGCACCCCCTTCACCAAGCTGCCAGGATTGTTTGCAAGATAAAGCTCAATGGTTTTTACTGCAGTTCAAGCAAGCTGCCTGAACACCATCCTTCAGTGCCTTCCTGTGATCCTCACAGTCAAGAGAGAAGCCACTTCTCTCCCAAACAGCAAGGGTCCAGCCTTTGCATCATGTGAAAGACTAGCGAATGCAGATCATCTTGGGCAAAGCTTTTTACTCTGCCAGTCAGCAGGAAAAGGCTAGTTTGTGCAATGATGGTGCTCATATCAGCAGCCCCAAAGGCTTGAAGCATCCAGTTCTCCCTTGCCTGACTTAGCAATCTACCCCATTTTGCTGCTGCAGTTGTAATTTGCAGCATTTCTGGATGATGACAAATCACATGTAAAACAGGAGAGGAGTAAAACAGCATAATGAAATTTTATTCTGAAAATATGGCAAGAGTCTAAGGCACTTCAAACATTTCAATACACATGACTAAAGTGAATGTGACAAGGTAATAGCATTTCATAAATACGCACCAAGAACTACACTCAGTTCCACTCAAGGGGAATATACAGCTGGTACCTTTAATTTTACTCTCCAATAAACATGTATGGAGATTATAGACTGACACAGTTAATAAAAATATGGTAACAGGACATGTAATTCTTCATGTAGTTTTTAATTATTAAGGAACATAAAATGTTGAAAATACTGTGCGAGTTAATTTTATAGATACTAGTATCTTTCATATAAAAAGTTATACATTATCCCCAATTAGCAACAACTTATTTAGAGAACTTCAGACCTGATGAAGGGCGCTATCCCCAACACCTACCCACTCACCCACCAGCTCAAGATCCATGGAGCTGACTATATAAGCAAATGCAACTTCTGAATTTCAGAGTAACTGAAAACATCAAAATCATGTTGGAATTAAATTTGTGAACAGGGTACTGTAATAAAATCTAGGCACAGTAAATACATTTTAGAATGATTAAAAATAAGCCACCAGGACACCCCTGCATGGATAGCTTTATAAGTCATAGGTTGCACATAACACAGGAAAAGATAAACTACAGCAAAGAAAACCAGGATTTATGCCAGTGTATAGAAAGACAAGTAGGTGAGCAAAACGACAGTTCTGGCTAAGGTCCTCAGCTGAGCACTACTTATATGCTTGCTTCAAGTTTACAGTTTTCTGCCTTTAGCACTAGATCTCTGCTTTCACTTTGCTGGTGAGTTCAGGCACAAGACAATTACATTCAGTATCTGTCTCAGTAAAACAGTAAAACATTTAGCAGCTTAAAGATGGCATAGAGATTTTTACAGATATTCATGCACTACTACTCAAATGTGGCTCTGTGGGTGGGACCAGGGGATGTCCTTCTGCTAAGCCTAGGAGTGCCCTAGAAAAGAGGAACAAACAATTAATCAAAGGGAAGTTATTTCAGCCAGCCACATAAGTACACTTGCAAGAACTCTGTTCAGTCCCTTGCCTTTAATTGCACAGATTAAGCTTTCTTTCTTTTTTTTTTCCTTTTTTTCTTTTTTCATTTTAGGACAAACAGTACCGGCTATCATACAGTCTACTAACTGAGACTGCATGTTCTTTAGACAGTGACAGCAGCAGTTTACAGGAGAGTGATTCAGGGCTCAGAGAGCAGGTAGATAGTTGCCAGAATACCTAGGACAGCTTTACCTCCAGAAACAGCTGTGTTTTGGTGACCAGGTCAATCATTAGCCTTACAGAGATGCAACAGCACCTCTGCGTAACAGCCAGAATCAGTGAACCCTGCTAGTGAGCTATATATATGCCCAGATAAAGGGGAGGAGGAGGTATCCTTCAGCCAGAGTTCAGCCTTCTGCAGTGCCCTGTATTTAAAAATACACATTTTCACTTACCAGCATAAAAATAATCCTGTGAATAGACTTGAAATGTCACATACTGTACTTCTGTACAGCTGCTGGAAGGTTAATTTTTTGTTTATATTTTACTATTATGTTCAGGAGTACCAAGTTAATACATAAACTGTAGGAGGCTGTGTACTAACCGGTGACTGGGTTTTGGAGAAGTTGACATGGGCATAAAGAAGAACAGCTATGTCCTTATGTCCAGCTTCCAGGGCTATTGAAAGTGCTGTGCTGCCATCCTGAGAGAAGAAAGGAAGAAGTAAGAGAATTAGTGCATGTGTACGTAAACAGTCTCTTAAAAGCCCTCTCAGCCCACAGAGAAGGGAAGTTATGGAGACCCTACTACTCCAACAGAGTTGGGTTAGTTCAGAGTCTTGATTAATTTCTTTTATTAAAATTGACAGTAAGCCTTGCACTGCTGTTTTATGAGGCAGTCCAAGTGTCAGAGGCCTCAATTTCTCTCAGTGAGAGAAATGATCTCTCGGTCATTGCTGAGAAAGAATGAGAATGCCATTATGACAATACCAATACATGTAGAGCTATCGGGCAACTCTCCCTCCCCTCCTACCGGGCTTGTCTTTTCTAAAAAGCCTGTAACCTTCCATTCCAACACTCCAGTCAAAGGAGCTATCCCACCATGTTTCTGTGATGCCTATTATATCATAGCCCCGTAGATGTGCCCACATCTCTAATTCCTCTTGTTTATTCCCCATTCTACGGGCATTTGTATAGAGACATCTGATTCGAGCTCCAAATGAAGCCGGCTCAGTGGTTGGAGCGGCTAGAATATTACCACATTGCTCAGAGTATTTATTATAGGTGTTGTCAACTGACTGGGTGTGTTGGGATGGAATGATGCTCCCCTCCCCCAACACAACTAGTTTAAAGCATCCTTGACCAGTCTGGCAAGCCTCCCAGCAAAGCCACTCTTCCCTTTCTTTATCAGAGCAGTTCCACCAGCCCTCAGTTGGCCTGGCCTACAAATGTGGGCCCCATGTCGAAGACACCCAAACCCTTGACTATGACACCACACTTTTAACCATTTATTAACCTGTCCAATCCTCCTTGCCTTTGGAAGGTCCTCCCCTGTGTCTTGGAGAATTGTCAAAAAGACTATCTGAGGTCCCATGAACTTATGTACATTCAAGTTCTTAAGATGGTCTCGAACCAGATCCTCCCCTCAGTGGGCCCAAGGTCTAGGTCTTCACAGTCCCTGCATCCACCCTCCAAGACTCGGGTGCTGTGGTCAGAGCCTTTGCCAGTGAAGACCGAGGCAAAGAAGCCATTCAGAACCTCAGCCTTCTCCAAGTCCTGTGTAGCCAGTTCTCCCGAAAGTTTCCGGAGGGGGCCTACATTGTCCTTAGTCTGTTTTTTAGCTGCTACATACCTATAAAATCCCTTCCTATTATCTTTAACATTCCTTGCCAAGTTTAGCTCCAATTGGGCCTTAGCTTTCCTAACTTGATCCCTAACTACCCGGACAACATCCCTGTATTCATCCCAGGCCACCTGTCCTTGCTTCCACCTTTTATAAGCCTCTTTTTTCCTGTGAATTTTTTTCAGCAGCTCCTTATCCATCCAAGGAAGTCTCCTGGCCCTCCTGCTGCACTTCCTTCTAGTGGGGATGCAACACTCCTGAGCTTGTAGCAGGTGATCCTTGAATGTTAACCAAGAGTCTTGGGCCCCCCTTACACTCAACAGCTATATCACATGGAACCTTGCTAAGCAGGTTCCTGAAGAGCCCAAAGTCTGCTCTCTTGAAGTCCAGGGCAGTGAGCTTACTGCACACTCCTCTCACTGTCTTGAGGAGCTCAAATTTGACCATCTCGTGATCACTGCATCCAAGACTGGTGCATGAAGTTGCAAAGCCACTGGCCATCATATTTGAAAAATCATGGCAGTCAGGTGAAGTTCCTGATGACTGAAAAAGGGAAATATAACCCCCAATTTCAAGAAGGGGAAAATGGATGACCCAGGGAATTACAGACCAGTCAGTCTCACCTCTGTGCCTGGCAAAATCTGGCAGCAGATTCTCTTGGAAGGCATGCTAGGGCACATGAAAAGGAGAAAGGCTTTACTAGGGGGAAATCCTGCCTGACCAATTTGGTGGCCTTCTATGACGGGGCTACAAAAGTGATGGACAGGGTTGGAGCAGTTGACGTCATCTACCTGGACTTGTGCAAAGCATTCGACACTGTCCCACATGACATCCTTGTCTCTAAACTGGAGTGTCATCAATTTGATAGGTGGACCACTCAGTGGATATAGAACTGGCTGGATGGTTGCACTCAAAGAGTTGTGGTCAACGGTTCAGTGTCTGGCTGGAGATCAGTAACGAGTGGTGTCCCTCAGGGATCGGTGCTGGGACCGGTCTTGTTTAGTATCTTTGTCGCTGACATGGACAATGGAATTGAGTGTGCCCTCAGCAAGTTTGCCAATGACACCAAGCTGTGTGGTTCTGTTGATATACTAGAGGGAAGGAATGCCATCCAGAGGGACCTTGACACGCTTGTGAGGTGGGCTGATGCCAACCTCATGAAGTTTAACCATGACAAGTGCAAGGTCCTACACCTGGGTCAGAGCAATCCCAGGCACAGCTACAGGTTGGGCAAATAAGTGATTCAGAGCAGCCCTGCAGAGAAGGACTTGGGGGTGTTGGTTGATGAGAAAATGAACATGAGCCGGCTGCAGTGTGCACTCACAGCCCAGAAAGCCAACCATATCCTGGGCTGCATCAAAAGGAGCCTGACCAGCAGGTCGAAGGAGGTGATCCTGCCCCTCTACTCTGCTCTCGGGATACCTCACTTGCAGTACTGTGTGCAGTTTTGGTGTCCTCAACATAAAAAGGACATGGTACTGTTAGAACAAGTCCAGAGGAGGGCCATGAGGATGATCAGGGGACTGGAGCACCTCCCGTATGAAGACAGGCTGAGAAAGTTGAGGCTGTTCAGGCTGGAGAAGAGAAGGCTGCATGGAGACCTCATAGCAGCCTTCCAGTGTCTGAAGGGGGCCTACAGGGATGCTGGGGAGGGACTATTCATTAGGGACTGTAGTGATAGGACAAGGGGTAATGGATTGAAACTTAAACAGCAGAGGTTTAGATTGGATATAAGGAAGAAATTCTTTACTGTTAGGGTGATGAGGTACTGGAATGGGTTGCACAGGGAGGTAGTGAATGCACCATCCCTGGCGGTGTTCAAGACCAGGTTGGATGAAGCCTTGGGTGATATGGTTTAGTGTGGGGTGTCCCTGTCCATGGCAGGGGGGTTGAAACTAGATGATCTTGAGGTCCTTTCCAATCCTAACTATTCTATGATTCTATGTAAGAGCAGTGATTTCAGAAGACTGGGCTGTCTGAAAGAAACTGCAATGTCAGTAAGGAGTGGAAAAGAAGATAAGGGAGGGACAAATACTAATCAAATATAATTATAATTGCTGTTTTGCAATGATAATTGTTGTGTTATAGCTCCCACTAACACTAAGAACAGTTGCATTCATAGTTCCAAATGCTCCTTGATGGAAGTCTAACTACAAACAAATGGACATTCCTGATCAAGTACTGACACGTTTGTTTCTCAAAAGATATTATTGCTTTCAGAAACCATAGTTGTTGAGACTGCTAGAAATAAAGAGTGCTTTTGCTGAAAGGGTAATTTATTGACCTGTTGTTTTTCCGTTATATCATGTTTGGTCCAGAAAGAAGCAGATGTGATAACATGTGATATGATAACCTGTGATATAAATCTCTGGCTTGCTGGTCCACAGCCTGACTTTCGCCTCTTATGCACAGAGGTTTCCACAATAATGCCAGTATCTGAAATGCCAGGGATCACCTCTTACATTGGCTGTTTGAATGGAGCACATTTTCTTGCACTGCTGTAGCACTGGTACTGGAGAAGGAAGCACTAGTTTAAGAAAACTGAAAATCCTTTTTCCAGTGTAGGATACCATGGACAGCATTGAAGTGGAAAGTCTTCTTATGAGACTACAGGCACAATTATACATATTCTCTAGTAATCATCCTGAGCAGACAGGGATCTAGAAGAGTTGCTCACTCCAGTGCAACATAATGCACAAACAACAAAAGCTCTACAGTCAACACCAGGAAAAGACAACTTCTTAAAGACAGGTTCTGAATCACTGTCAGAGTGTCATACATCAGTAGAATTAAGCTCAGCTTAATCTGACTGGATGAGATCATGCTGACTGGAAAAGCATCACTGTCACATTCAGAATAGTTAGAGGAATGCTAAAAATCTCTTAATTTCACAGCACAGACAAACCCATTATAAAATAAATAAGCAGCAGGCAAGATGTTCTTGAGGAACAGTATCAAACTGCCTGTAGGAATAATTGTCATTTTTCATAAAGGCTTTAATTATTGACTTGGTGAGTAACAATGCTAACAGCATCCAGGCTGCAGTAACCTAGAATGCCTAAAAGTATTTGTTATACTGAGGCCTCCTTACATTCAAGCTAGCAGTTACACACTGCTAGAACCACCAGGCAACTCAGCCTCCTCCTGCAGCCTCCTCCTGCAGCAGATGAGTGAATGAACAGAAATTATGTCTCTGCTGCTCTGCAACAGCTTCAACAAATAACCACCCTGTGCTCTCCCAAATCCCAAACACAGACTCCATTTCAGTGCTCAGTGAGTAAAGCAATAGGAAGATGTACCCAAGAAGTCATGTTGTTAATGAGAACATACTACTGGCAAGAAATCAGCTAAGTCAGTATTTTGCAGCTTAAGAAGTCTACAGATCAAATTGTCTGCTGGCAGTGTCTGCAAACAAGAAATGTAAACGTCTCACGTGCCACTGAAGTTACAGCCTGTATCTGTTTACAGTCAGGACAATGTGGCTTCATGACTGAGACCAAACCAGTACTCTGTGTGAACTGGTGTGTGAACATCCTATGAAGAGAACTGTAGGGTTGACGTTTGCCATGGACAAGGAAACACAACATAGCAAGGTTGTGAAGTCACCAGATAAGGTTTTAACTGAAAATTGGAAGACTTCTGAGAACAGGGGAAGGAATATGAGAAGAAAAGATGTTTCACCATGAGCTAGAAAATGTTATTTTCTGTTCCAGTTCCTGCACACCTACAGCTAACCATAGAAATTGCTACTGGGTAGGTCTGTTAGCAAAGCAAAGATACTAGCCAAATAATCACAGCTTTTGCTACCACTAAGGAGAGCATCATGCACTTGATACTTTGGCACTGTGAATCAGAGATTCGTGTAACTAGATTTCAGCAATTCTCCACTGAATAAAGAAAATCTGAATTAGAAATACATTCCGGCATGGAGAAGCTGTCTGATGAAGCACCATCTGGAAAGGTGACTCACATTGTCCTCCAGGCTGCCATTACACCCAGGCTGAGCCAGCAGAAGTTTGACAATCTCTACGTGTCCGTGTTCACTAGCACACATCAGAGCTGTAGAGCCCTCGTCGTCCTGGATATTGACGTCTGCACCACACACCAGTAAAGCTCTAACCATGTCTATCCGCCCATGACTTACAGCTAGCATCAGTGCAGTCTGACCAGCCTGCATGGAAAGAAGAGGAGAATGAAGTAACTACACAGATAATCAGTGGCAAAGCATGCATACTTCTTTTTTGGCAGGGCTTCTTCCGGGGGAAAAAAATAAAAGATTATTATTTTATACAGCACAGGCAAGGCCCTGCTTGCTATTATTTAAATACCTTTTATGCACAATCTGTCCCATATTCTCACAGCTATTTATTAAAATAGTGGAAGATAGCGTATCCATTTCCAAACATCTGGAGTTCCCTTGAAGAAGCTAAATGGTGCAGAATTTGTAAATGCATCCCAAAACTCAATAATGGTTCTTTCACATAATATTCAATCCTCATTTTTAGAAGAGATCCAGACCTGAAGCTCAACTGTTTTTCTAAGGCTCCATTTTGTATACAGGAATCAAAACCACATACATAAACATCAAAGGCTGCAGAGGGTGAAAGTAGACAAGTGCGAAAGCTGAACCAATGGAGCAGGGATGAGAGCATGGAAAGAAAGATAAAAAGACACCAGAGAGCAAATGGTGTCTTGTGAACCATTTGACTGACCTGGCTGGCTTTAGCATTCACGTCTCCACAGCTGAACAGTTCCTCCACTATCCTCATGTCCTTCTCTGCTTCCACAGCTGCAAGCGCGGCAAGCATGATGGGGGTATAGCCAGCCTTGTTCTGATGATTTACATTACAGACATCTGCAGAGGGATGAGATAATTTTTTTTGAAAGCAGAAACCCCAAAAGCAGCAATTGTGCTAATGAACTGAATAAACTGTTAGTAGAGAGCCCATAAAAAGAAAAAGGAGCGATTGCTGTCATAATGGAAGCAATTCAAGGGAAAGTGGAGAGAGAAAAAATAAACAGGGGTGCTCTTGAGCCTAAGAAAGAAAAGGGTTCTCTTCTATGCATGCAACACAAAGGAGAGCACACAGCCATTTTATACATCATCATTTAGGGCTTTCTTTGTGCATTTTTTTTTCCTTTTGTATGAGCAAGTGGTCTGAAATTTGACATGAGCAATGGGGTCCCAGGAATACCATCAAGAGAGTCTTAAGTTCCTCTCCTGAGGGGATCCACACTGCAAAACAAAAGTGGCCCAGCAACATGGTCAGTGGAAAAAGCTGTTTCTCCTCAGCACAAACGTTTTCCTGTCATTGGTGTTGTTTTAAAGATCTGCAAATGTATTTCAACATGTTTTGGAGCTGCAGAAAAAAACTTTCAATTAAAGACTGTTTTCAGCTCTACAGAGTATCTGTGAACAAAATGACTCCGGGAACAACTACGGTGAAGTCCTCTGACTAGTGCAAGCAACTGACAAGAGTTCTCCTTTTCATTCAGGTCTAACTCCCAGTATGTCTCTGTTCCTAATATTCTGCAGAAATCCAGCAGGGGTTATTAGTTCACCAGGCAGCAGGGCTTTCAGTGTGCTCATCGTATTTGAAAGCAAAGATTCAGACCTAAATCAACATCACTTCTAGACTTGGAGTTAAACTGCACCAGAGACATCTTAACAAGCAAAAATGTTTCAGGAAACTCTTCAAATTTATTGCCAACTATTAGACCAACCTTACTTTCAGAAGTTATTACTGTGTAGCCACTGAAGCCACCAAACATGACACTGCTACATGCATTACTTCATGAGTAAAGAGCATTTATTGGAAGTGATGCTCTCCTACCCTGACTAGACTACTTCAGCAGAGCTGTGTTTTCTGAGGTCACATTTTGACTCTTTTTCTGTATGGCTAATGAGTGAAGCTGTTTTTCTATATGTTCTCTTGGTAACACTGCATGGTGATACAGAGGAGCATTTTGTTCTTCCTAGTGGACACACAGACATAGAGATCTTGGACTAAGAATCTGCCTGTGATATAAACTACAAACAGTTACTGACCACTTAGATATGGTCCAGAGGACTGTTAAAACCTGAAGGAATTTGCCTCTTCACAAACATTTCCCAAGTGCTGTCTTGTGCAATGTGCTCCTGCATACCTGGCACTAGTCATAGTTTTGGATTTTATAGTCAAAACCCACTGTGTACATAGGAATATACTAGCTGCTGTAAGCTACAGGAGTCCTGATTTGAAGCAACAGATGAGCATACTCATGCTACCCTGAGACAGCCAGGGAAGCCCTCCCACCACTGTGCCAAAGAGCCAGCCTGCTGCATTCCACTGTTCCTGACATTCCCTGCATTCCCCTGCCATGACTCACTCTTCCCAACTGGCTGCCTTCAAACAGGACCAGAGATTTCAAAGTGCTTGCTTTCCTGCACAGAAGTCTTGGCATGTGTGACAGATGTGCTGGGTTATCAAACTTGAGATTTGTATAATACATATCCCTCTTTACCTGATGCTACCCTTCTGGATTTATAAATATTGCTAGGCTTACCACTCCAGCCACGTCCTTTGCCTAGTTAAAGCTTCATGACCAACTAGATTAGAGAAAGAAACTTCAGTTAGTGAGCAAAATGAGGCCCACACAGAGCACATCCTGCCTGGGACCAGCTCCAAAGTGTGACACCTTCTGTCTTAGTGCATGTGGGAAAGAGCAGAGGTTCGAGTCTCCCTTCTGCCACTACCCTCTCTGCACCTGTACAGCAAGGTGATTGAGAGAAAGATGAACAACTAAAGCAACCACATGAAACATTACCCCACTCCTCATGGATCAGGAAAATGCTCCTATGTGGCAGAATGTCATATTGCTCCAGTTTCAGGAAAGCAGCAGACATGTCAAGATGGTGGCCAGAAAAAGCTTCTGTATTGCTTTAATAAGATAAAGCTAGTCTAGTTTAAGTGTTTAACATGGATGTTTATACCTCAGTGCATCTTCCTCCACCAGTATCCTCCTACCTTTGGCTCAGCAGCAGCTTTGCTGCCTCCAGAGAAAACTGCTAGACACTGGTGCTGCTGAATTTGGACTACAGTGCAAGAGTCAGGATCCACCCATCTGTCCCAAACACTGGTCAACTCTGTATATAATTTACTTGAGTGTTTTTGGAAATTCTTCAAGAGCCATCACCACCTCCAAAGCTAGCACTAAAACAAGGATTCTAGAGTACACTAGTGAGACACCATGTAACTGTTAACAGAACAGCTGCTGAAGGAAGCCCAAACTTGACTTCTTGATTATCAAGAATTTCACCCACAAGGATTGAAAAACCCAATGATAATAATAAAAAAAACTATGCAAACAAGGCAACCTACTTGCATCCAGAAGCAACTTTACAATTTCAAAGTTAGAATGTGAGACGCTGTAATGTAGAGCTGTGTTTCCATTTCCATCTGCCATATTGATGATATGTCTGAGGACAGCAGGAGAAATCTCTTCAAAAGCAGTTATGTAGTCTCCAACCATTTCAGGGACAGCTGACTTCTGACTTGAGACACGAAACCACTCATGCTGGATTGTATTTAAACAAAACCTCTGCCAAAACCAAGACAGAAAAATTTACATATGGGTAATCTATTTAAAGGATTTTACATCCCACAAGTCAGCCATGCAGGAGGTCAAGCCTTTTTTAGTCAAATGTGGGAAGAAAGCATTCAGCTGACAAACAAGTTGTACAGATTGAAGCTAAACCCTCTGACTAAACCCCCTCTTTAAAACACCAGTTGTTTACCTCCTCTCATTTAATCTCATTTTCAAGAATGGATCACCTCTGAAGACACAGTATTTTAGAATGAGATTACTCCCAGGGCACCAAATACTGGTGAACTATCTCCATGAAATACTTGACTAAGTTTATAAATCATTGATAAACCAAGACTAATAGCAGTGGGAATCCATGTTTCTTGGGGGCTTAAACCAGCAGTATGCTAAGTCAATTAGGACCAGTTCCAAAGCAAGAATTATCAAATGCATGAAGAACTATCTGGACTGCAGTTCTGAAGAAGACCTAGGCAGTACAGAAGATCACGAGCTGAAGCTGAGCCAGCAACATCACATTGTAATAAAAAAGGCAAATACTGTTTTGGGCTGAATAAACAGATCTGTAAGTTCCATTGCATGTGATGCAGTCCCTTTTCACTGCCTAGCAGCATGAGGGAAACAGCTGGACTACATTGTCTGGCCTAATACTGAATGACATGAAAGGTTGGGCTGAAATTGTTTCAAACATGAGCAGTGAGAACAATTACAAGTCAAGGAAATCTGACCTATGGGACATACAGGAAGGACTGGAGATGCTCTGCTGAAAGAACAGCTGTGGAAAGGAACCCCATAGCATTTTCACAGTGCAAAAGGTTGTTGCAGTAAGAAAAGAAAGAACCTGTTCTTCAGCTGCAGGAGGGATGGCTGTAATAGTGAGGGATTTCAGCTGCAATGAGAAGATGCAGGCTAGACATTCAGGATAAACTTTCCCATTGGTATGGATGGGAGAACTGGCTATGCTGGATTTGGAGAAGGCTGAGGTTCTCAATGACTTCTTTGCCTCAGTCTTCACTGGCAAATGCTCTGCCCATACCACTCAAGTCTTGGAAGGGACAGTGAGAATGAAGACTTTGGACCCACTGTAGAAGAGGATCTGGTTTGAAACCACCTTAAGAACCTGAATGTAAACAAGTCCATGGTACCTGATGAAATCCATCCACAGGTCCTGAAGGAGCTCCCAAATGAAGTTGCAAAGCCACTGGCCATCATATTTGAAAAATCATGGCAGTCAGGTGTGAAGTTCCTGATGACTGGAAAAAGGGAAATATAACCCCCATTTTCAAGAAGGGGAAAATGGATGACCCAGGGAACTACAGACCAGTCAGTCTCACCTCTGTGCCTGGCAAAATCTTGGAGCAGATTCTCCTGGAAGGCATGCTAAGGCACATGAAAAACAACAAGGTGCTTGGTGACAACCAGCATGGCTTTACTAAGGGGAAATCCTGCCTGACCAATTTGGTGGCCTTCTATGATGGGGCCACAGAACTGATGGATTGGTGCAAACCTCTTAATATCATCTCCTTGGAGTTCTGCAAAGTGTTCAACACTGTCCTGCATAACATCCTTGTCTCTAAACTGGAGAGACATGGATTTGATGGATGGCCCACTTGGTGGATAAAGAATTAGCTGGATGGCTGCAGGGAGTTGTCCCCATTGGAGACTAGTGATGAGTGGTGTCCCTCAAGGGTCAGTGTTGGGACGGATCCTGTTCAACATCTTTGTCAGTGACACGGACATTGGGATTAATGCACCCTCAGCAAGTCTGCTAATGACACCAAGCTGTGTGGTACAGTTGACACACTGGAAGGAAGGGATGTCACCCAGAGGGACCTGGACATGCTTGAGAGGTCATGCTAATGACAATCTCACGACGTTCAACCATGCCAAGTGCAAGGTCCTACACCTGGGTCAGAGCAATCCCAGGCACAGCTACAGGTTGGGCAGAAGTAATTCAGAGCAGCCCTGCAGAGAAGGACTTCGGGGTGTTGGTCGATAAAAAAATGAACATGAGCCGGCTTCTGTGTGCGCTTGCAGCCCAGAAAGCCAACCATATCCTGGGCTGCATCAAAAGGAGAGTGACCAGCAGGTCGAAGGAGGTGATCCTGCCCCTCTACTCTGCTCTTGTGAGACCTCACTTGCAGTATTGTGTGCAGTTCTGGTGTCCTCAGCATAAAAAGGACATGGAACTGTTGGAACAAGTCCAGAGGAGGGCCACGAGGATGATCAGGGGACTGGAGCACCTCCCATATGAAGACAGTCTGAGAAAGTTGGGGCTGTTCAGCCTGGAGAAGAGAAGGCTGCATGGAGACCTCATAGCAGCCTTCCAGTATCTGAAGGGGACCTACAATGGTACCAGAGTGGGACTCTTCAATAGGGACTGTAGTAATAGGACAAGAGATAATGGGTTTAAACTTAAATAGGTGAAGTTCAGGTTAGATATAAGGAGGAAGCTCTTTACTGTGAAGGTGGTGAGGCACTGGAATGGGTTGCAAAAAGAAGTGGTAAATGCTCCATCCCTGGCAGGTCGGACAAAGCCTTGGGTAACATGGTCTAGCGTGAGGCATCCCTGCCGATGACAGGGGTGGTGGTAATTGATGATCTTAATATCCTTTCCAAACCTAACTATTCTGTGATTCCATCACTGATTGTGGAGGGGTAAGAGCCTCTTTAACCAGGTAATTGCCTTTTAGGAGTGGATTTAGCTGTGAGCCAAGGAAGCTCCTGCAGTCACTGTTAGTTCTGACCTTCTGAGACAATTTCTCTAACCTGGAAGGACCACCTTGTCTGCCTTCTCTTCTCATAAACCCCTACCTGCAAAGTGGGCAGTAAGTTCAAGGACAATTTTGCAGAGAAGACAGCACATTTCTCTAGCCTTTGGGGAAGGCATAGAGGACCTGTACCAGTAGCTCTAGAGGGGACCCATGTCTGGTAAAAGAAGAACATACTGCACACATCAATACTACATATATACCTGTACTACATACATATATACGTATACACAGAATATTCTACATCACTACTACTGTAATAAAAACTCACAAGGTCCAACCATTTGAGTTAAGAGACCATGTGCCTTGCAATCATAGAGAGTTGAAACACCAAAGTGGTCATAAAATGTCACAGGATAAATATAGCTTTTATTTTAGGCACTACTAAGTGCCTAAGAAATTATTTACTAAGAAATTATTTTTACTCACAGCATCACATGCATTATTAAGTAAATGCTCCACCTTTTTTAATTCAAGAAATCTAACATCCCAAAAGAAGCAGTCTGCAGCCTTTTCTGATGTAAACAGCAGCTACAAGAGCTGAGTATGTTGGAAGAAGTTGGGACAATTTATACAGATCCATAGCTCTTTTGGATGAGACTTTATCACAAGACAGAGAACAAGAGGTGATTAGTCTGCAGTTTCCAGTTACAAAGCACCGCTTGCTCTAGCAAACATTTTAAGCTCAAGAAAGAAAAATGTACATTCAAATTACACTTCCAAACGGAGTGATTATCAGATGGTTATGCCACTTTTGACACTATCAACTCCAACTGGACCTGAAGTGTTAGTTGTTCAAATGCCTAAACTACACTCCCGAAGGACTGAAACAGGATTAAAAACTACCTATCACAATCATATTAAACAACCTTTCAAAACATTCCCTGGACCACAAATGTCAGAACTGGACACAGACAATATTATTGTCTGTGTATTACAGACAATATTATTGTCTTTAAGAAGATGCAGATGCTCTGTGGTAGAGGAGACTGGCACTGGATTGTTGCCTTTATATCATCACACAACTGTAACAAATACAGATTCAATTTCATATCAATAAGCAGTGTTTCTTTGATTTCAGATTGCCCTCACAAAGTAGCACAGGTAAGTCCTGTATAAGGCATACAGGAAATTCCTACATGAAACAAACCCAACCTTATTTCTTGAGACTGAATAGAACACCTAATCCTCCTTACTCCCTGCTGCACTGATAAAACTGCCAGTGTAGTGAGACAGAAACAGTATTCCTGTGCTCAGGAGACGCAGCACTTTCAGTTTAAGAACAGACCCTTGAACTTTTGTCGTAGGAATAAACAGGCTCCTCACCCCTGTACAGTCTCCTAATGAGAGCTGCTCAGACCCGGGCTAAAGCAGCACTTACAAAAATAACATGGGAATGCACAGATGTGTTGAAACTGCACTTCTGTGTTATTATTTTTACATGTGTGCCTTGGGATGACAACACCCCAGCACACAAAGCACAAGTATGCTTTTGGGAAAGAAGTCTCCTAATAGAAAAAGCACTTTGTGACTTTTGAAGGAAAGATGAAATGCTCTTCTGCCTAGACACTGCAGTGCTGATCCTGTAAAACCCCACGAGTTAAGCTCCTTGAAGTTTTTCTGTTACAGCTCAGAGAGAATTTTGCCTTGCATTGCTTACCACATCTTTGTTGGTCAATGCCTTGGGGTCATCAATGTTGTTTCTCAGCAGGTGACAGGCAGAAAGCATCTTTTCACTTAGCTCATATCTGAGAAAGACAGCAAAATACATGGCATGTTTCAATTTTTCTCTTGATATTTCAGTACAGAAACATTCATGCTTCTGAAAGTTGTGTGGGAATGAATGTTTCCAGGCAAGCCACCAGCTGCTGCAATGCAGAAGCTGCTCTGGCAGCTCTTCTCCACAGGGACTAACTCCACAGCAAGCGGAGATGTACCAGGGAGGAACAGTGGGAACGGAGAGAAGGCAACACATCACTTCTATGCTTTAGACTTGGCAACGCTTCTAGTGGAAATTCTCACCTACTGCTGTATGACTGCAGAGCATGCATTACATACCCAGTGCTTTGATTACCTGATTAACTTGAGGAAATAATGATAGTTCTGATGGAAATTAACTGGTGGGAAAGGGCACAGTCAGTGCCTCCTGCCAGCTCCTCCTCACTGGAACCAGCCTTTTTCATCTCTGCCACTCTGGAAATTCAGTCTCTTTCCTCAGTCCTCTTTCATGTTTTCACTTCTGCCTCCTTTCTATCACAAATTTCAAAACCCAAGGAAAAGCTGAAAATGAGAAGGCCCATGACCATGCCAGCACCAGGCTGTGGCCAACCATCTCTGCCTACAACCTGCCATAAATAATGGCAACTTTCCTGGAAAAATCTCCCAAGAAACAGAAAAGCTAACATACTTGTGTGGATGGCAGGCATTTTAGCCCTCCAGTGTTACAAGACAGCTGCTGCTGCTTCCAGAGCAATGAAATGCTCCACTGTTTCATGGACCACACTCAGTCCCACACGGCCATGTGCCCTGCCTGCTCCCCTTGGAGGGCATTGCTGGGGGAGCCAGCTTGCAAAAAACATGCTCCCCAGGTATACATGGCTATCTGAGCAGTCCTGCTGCTCCTCCTCACACTCACCTCTTGCTAAGGTAAATACAAAGAGCTCCTCTGAGAAACTGACTATCTTTTTATGCCACCTGTAAAATAAAGGGCTACCCTACAGTACTGTATATAAAAAGCTCAGGGCAATTCAAAACTCACAGCTCCAAGGCCTATGAATGGCTTTTAATTATCAATTTCTGCATCTCTTTTATTTAGCAGTTGATAATTAAAGATAAGTTTGATAAGTTTATGTCCAATGAAACATGACATATTAATTTTGTCCTAGCTGTTTTACTGCTATAATTCCCCTCACATAATTTTCCAAGCTAACACACTTGTAAATATTTAGCAAACTCAGTGTAACATTCCTTCATTATCTTTGTTCATACTTTCTTTAGTCCATTCACTAATCAAGAATCAGTAAAAACTCACCACACTACTGCTTTCCATGCACAAAAGAAAAATGCGTTGCCTGTCATATGCTACCTTACACAGATCATTACCACCAATGTGAAAAGTAATTTAGACATAAAATGCTGAGCAGGTAGTATGACAGCAGCCCTAAAGTGTATCATAGTATATGATCTCATATGAAGTATATGACCTCAGAGTTGGATGAGCTCCTTGCTGCTGGTACCCCACCGTCTTATCGAGCAGCACCAGCCATTGGCTGAGATGATGTGGAAGGTGCAAATGCAAGATGCACTTCCAGCAGGCTTCTGACCTGGTGTGCATGGTTCAGGGCCCATTTGCCTACTTACTGTTTTACATACCAGACATTCCCTGCTCCCAGATGAGTGCTGTTTCAGATCTCTGACAGCCTCTGCCTGGAGGGAGCCATCTGGATCTCCCTATAAATGGGCCATTTAAAGCTGCTGGGGCCAGCCACTGGAAAGGACACCTTCTGACACATTCTCCCTGCTCACAAATGGTTGTTTTAGCACAAAACCACATCTGGTTACCTGCTTAAGGAGGAAGGAAGCGGGCAGCAGTCAAGCAGTGAGGGGGCTGGTGCTTTCTCAACCAGTACTGGCACAGACCATGGTTTGCCCATAGCAATGAGGCAGTGTAATGGCATCAGAGGCGCTTGGGAGAGGGTTAGCAGCCTACCTCTCTCTGATTTCCACCTCTTCGGGCTCACACTCTTGAGAGGTGCTCTCCTTCTCTGGCCCCATGGTGCAAACCTCAGGAGCACGGGGCGCTGGCTGCCCCTCCTCTGTGTGCTGGCTGTGTGGATACTCGTGGCCCTCACACTCCTCCTCTGAATCTGAGGAGGAGCTCTCCTCGGAGCTGGAGTCATCGCTGGACGTCGTCTCATATCTGGAGGGAGATTGGGTAGGGGCAAGGTGTTTGCTCTGTGGTGTTCAGCAGTGGCTGGTACCCACTTGTGCTGGTGCAAGTTGAAAAACATCTTGCCAAGGCTTAGTCCTGCTCTTTTCCTACTCAAGAGACCTTTTCTACTTAGTCTTAACATTCTGTCCAACCTTGCCTTAGTTCCAAAATAGTATTACTTTGTTCAGAGTAATTGTATTTTAACTTACTAGGCAGATATAAGCAGGAAAGCGAACAAACCTATCTAAAGGTAACAGCCAGAATTTTAACATGTTTTCCTGGGACAATCCAAAACACATTGGTATTTTAGGTCAGTGTAAGTGATCTGGACAATGCTGATTCTAATGAATTGTCTTACATCACCAACCTCAGCAGCTGATGAGTTAATGAATTAAGCTTATCCTTCTCATGTACAACTGTGATTTATATGAGTGATAACATTCCCCCATTGTAAGTAATAATACTTTTAGTCACTATGTATGAAATGAAGTAATTGTGGTATTTAGGCTATATAATGCACAATGCATTTGTACTAAAGACAATCTAATCTGAGGAAAGGGCTAGAAAAGCTATGTAAAAACAAACTGGTGAGACCATTTTTTAGTTATGTGCAACATTTTTTTAAGGTAATATTTTAAATAAGATAATTTTCCACACTGTTTTCTGTATTTGTGTAGCAAAGTTTCTGTATTTATCTAGCGGAAATCTAGAAAAGGCAGAAGCTATCCATATGATCCTGGGTTCCCCTATCCTTTCCACTGTGAAAAGGCTACAGCAACAGATATTCTGGAATCACGACTCTTACCCGCCATTAATGCCGACAAACTGCAGGTTCTTCTTGGTGTTGCTCAAATCCTTCTTCCCATCCCTTTTCTTCATGATAGATTTGAGTGTGTTTTCATTATTAGTACATACTATTGAAAAGGGAGACAAAGTACATATATCAGTACAAATCTCTAGCTGGCTTTGACTGCAGCAGCATTAGACAAACAAACAGGTTTCTGTTTAATATACGAACTGAAACTGGGACTTCCGATCTTTTTATACATGCAGTCATGTTGTGAGATGCACATCAGAAACACAGAAGAACGCTTCCAAAACTAACTCCAGAAACAGAAAACTAGTCTTCCAACATGCTGCTAATCTTTAGAAAACTCTAAGAAAACACATGTTTATTTGTTTTGTGGGTTGGGGGTTTTTTCTTTGTTACTTGTGAAATACTTCTAATGTTGAAATGGGTTACTCTGCTCTGTTAAAATCTTAATTCTTGGTGTCAGATGACAGCAGCTCATTGCCAGAACTAATTTGGTTCTAACTATTGTTAGTACAGTGTATTTAACAATAACCTACTCAACGGCATGGGAAGGTTCAATCAAGGCTGGTCTTTTAGACTTTAATATTCACTGAAACAACTGTTAAACCAATCTTTAAGCATTAGAAATGTATATATGAATCATACAAATCATATAAATTTAAGTTTTAAAAAATTATTAACCCTTTCTCTCTCAGTACTGTTTTCTCATGAAGACACTAAATGGCATTTCACTGCTGTGCTACAATCTTCCATTTAAAAACTAACCAGGGTCTTGCACTGTGAATTTCCCCACAGTCACATCTTTCTGTTTTCACAATTTTGAGAACCCTGAAAACCTCTTTTAGCTGTATTTCATACTCAAACTCCTTCAGCATGATGAAAGGTGAATGCGAGACAGTTATATTACCATAGAGGCCAGAGGCAAGCTGGTCATCTGTCAGGTTAATTGGAGCAAGAGTTTTGTCTTGAGAAGAAAAGGACTTCCTTCCACGAACAGCCTCCACCAGGGGAGTCTTCCTTTCCTCCTGTGCAGGCACAGCATCCTGCTCCAACTTCAGTGATCGCAAACTGGAAGTTAAGTGGGAGTTTGCAAGTTGGCCATGAGGGATGTACTCCAAAGTAGCACCTGCCAGAGAAGGGATCACAGGGGCGTCAGACCAAAACATATCCATCAATGCTGTAATAACAGGGGTAATAAACAAACTGGAAAGAAAAGGCAACATTTGTACTTTACAATACTCTTTTCTGAGGATCCAATAGGAAAAGGGTGTGATCTCCTTCAGAAATTAAGAAAAAAAACCCTGTAAGTTTTTCTTTCCATGAAAACATACAATACAAGGAAAAACTATAATGATATTTGCTTTAAAACGGATGAAAGGAAGGGTCTTTCCTTTTTCTTCTCTTTTGGTTTGTTCAGTGACCCCAGGTCCTGCAAGCCTGGCTCAGTGCGAACTCACTGACGTGCCTGAAGAGCATGTTCATGGGCTCCGCAGGTTCCTTCTGCCAAGCACGTTTAATCTTACTTGTTTTTAAGAAACTGCATTTCCCATGACAGCAGAAACTTTTCAGGAAACTTTCCTTTTTGCTAGCATTCCACTAATTCTGAAAGTTATACACTTTATGCAGTTACTGAGACGACTGCAATAAACTACCAGCCACTGCATTTCTTTTTTCTCTCTTTTCTCCTTTTTCCCTTTTTTTACAGGATTGCACTGAGCTAGTAGCTGTTTTTAAATCAAATTCCAGTGTTTGGGTTATTTTTTTTTTCTCCTTTAGTGGCATCCACTAATTTCTTCCCATTGTATGTTTAAAAGGCAGTGCTAATTACACACAGACTTTTACACATTCCCCTGGAGTTCCTCCAGCTGTGCTATTACAACTGCTCTACAAAGCTGCACAAACACTTTTGTTTGTGGAACACAGTGGGGTTTTTCTGCACACACACCTTTTCCTCAAGTGCTAGCATTTCAAGGATAAAAAAGATAATGTTTAAATTTAAACACTATCACTTCTTTCTTTCAAAGCTTGCTTCAATCACCTGTCCCTCCATAGGGTTTCTTTTTTCCCTTTGTATATATCAAGAATTAAGCCACACATATTCATATAGATGAGTGGCACTGCACAGGATGCTAACGCAGCGTCATAAGGTAAATTCCAAATATTCACTTTTAGAAACACAGCTGACATCTTTACTGCTCTTGTTAGACTGTCTTTATCCCTTCTTGCTTCGCCTCAGTACTTTTTTTTTCCTATAAGAGGATATGATGAAGCTGATTTTTCCAAATGTTGCTACTTCCCAGCAGCTTCCTCCTCTTTGCTCCCGTTCCCACCCAAGTCTCCAAGTTTCCACCTGCATCTTACCCCACATCCATTTCCAAGTTGCCTTCTCCAGCAATGAGACCTATTGCTCATTTCCACCTTCTCCAAGCTACAGGTGGAAGCTGCCTGCTGGGAAAGGCACACAGCAGGGCACTGACAGACAAGTCACTGTAGATCCAGCCAAAACCTCCCTCTCAGGGAAGGAGAGGGTGAAGACAGCAGCCACCCCAGTGCCTCCCATGCAGAGGCAACCCCTCTAGAGAAAACCTGGGATGAAACATGCACCCCTGTAAATCAAGAGAGAAGTCCTGCCCTCGCTTATCCATCTCTCCTTGCTTCACAGCAGTGACCGATTTCAGCTGGGTCTCTTCCCAACAGCGAGTGAGCTCCCTCATCTGCCAGCTAAGGAGAAGAGAGCTGCCAAGGTGATGGAGTGCCGAGCCAAGAACAATGATTTTTAAACTCCCTTAGCTGAAAAACAAGGAAACTGCCTCTCCCTTCACTTGCTTGAAGTGGTGACAGCTACAGTTAGAGAGTACCAAAAGGAGTAACTGCTTCCAACTGCAGCTGGTGGTGGCTGCCTCAGCTGGTTTTACCAGGTCATCCCTTTTATTCCTGCCTTTCCACTGAGGACATGGGGAGAGAGTGGAGGAAACCTGCTGTGGAGGAGCAGAGACATACCAAGCCACCAAAGCTGCTGGGTTTATGGTCAGGTTTACAATCTGCCTGTCCTGTGCCAGACATCACAGCCCTCCTCCGAAGGAGCTGCAATAACCACAGTGTGCCCTGGGGACAGGAATAGCATTGTGTGAGGCAGCACTGTAGGCAGCCAGCAGGGCTGTGGCAGGGCAGAGCAGCGGTCTTGCCTCACGTGAACTGACAGTACCTTGGTGAGCCCCAGCATCCCCTGCCTTCAGCAATGATCAGCCACAGAGCCAGAGTCTGGAACTCCTCAGGTGTCTCCCTTCTGCCCTGGGACACAGCTGGGGAGGGAGCTGCAGGGTAGGACAAAGGAAAGAGCAGCAGACTTTTCTTCCCTGCCTCACACCTTTCTCCTAGCTAAACCTGCCACCAATGTGAGAAGATGAGATCTCAATAGGTTATCACTCCTGGTTCATCCAGCACACTGAGTTCAGGGTCTGGGGCATGTGGTCCATCCCTTCAAACAAAGAATAAAAGGTGTGCCCCCCTTAGCCCCCAGAACCTGATGGAAGCCTCTTGTCAGGGCTTCAGAAACAGCACACAACAATTGTGCCTTAGACAAACCGGTCAGTACACACTCATTCTCCCAGTACAGCTGTCAGATACTCACACTTGCTGTGTCACAGTACCTGAGGTTCAAGGAAAGAGCTTTGGTCCCAACACAGCATTAATGCCAGAAGCTGTAATTAGCATTTAACATTAGTTCTCAAGCATTCCATTTTACAAGACAGTCAATATAAAGATGCTTGGGGAGCAGCAACCTACTGCAAATCACTTGGAAAAGTGAATGAAGAAGGCAGCTGTGCTACCCAACACTATGTTCAGTGATTGAACAGATACATCAGCTGCTGCTCAAACAAAAAAGCTGGAGGAGCCAAGTGCTCTCATCCTTCAACAAGGCTGCAGGGCTGCTGTGAGGGTTGAGGTGCTGCATGCTTCTCAAGTGTGGAAATGAAACCCTGGCTGAAGATCACCACCAGTCTACACAGATCTTAAAATAGTCTCTTCATCTCATCTCACAGAGATCTCAAGTGTACTTCCACAGGATCCTTCTCGGTGACACCAGGTCATGGGGCACAACACCAACAGTAAATCAGCCAACAGGTTCAGCACTTAGCAAGCCACTGCCTCCAAACAGAGCCACTTGGGTAAACTCACCCTGCTGATTTTTGTTAAGTTTACTGCTGCAGGCAAATAATGCAGATCTCTAAGTATTGATACAGTGTAGTTGAGCACAATGTGGAGCTGCAGAATTTCTACATGTGTTTTGCAATATAGTAGGAGATCTTGGGAAAGTTCATTAGTAATTTAGAAGCAGGAGTATGTTAAGATAAAACAAAAAACTTACAGACTTAACTGTTCATAAATCCTTATGCAGAAAGCTACTTTCATCAATTTCAGAATGAAACAAGTGACTGGGGAATCTCCAGTAGCCTAGCCTCAGTGGCTTGAGGGAAGAAGAGCATCTGGTTATAATTTTTTAGAAGGAAGCTTCTCTCCTAAACTGCTTGTGTTTCTTTTAGAATCTCACCAATTTAAAACAGGGTGAGAGCAAAACTGGTATACATCAGCAGCAGATTACCCATGCCATTTGTGGCACCTATTAAATCCATTCATTGTTATTAAGACGCTATTACTCTTCCCAACCACAAACCTTCCCTCCCATTTATGAGCGCATGAGTAGTCATGTAAATTCACTGGGTAAGTTTTAAACAGTATTTTCTTCCCTTGAATTTCTGCTGAACTCATGATAATACAAGTCTGTCCTTTTTTACCTGCTTTTGAAAAATTCTATTAACCTGATAGAAGCAAACCTAAGCATACTGTAAAAATGATTTAGCTTGACAATACTTTTAAACCATTGGAAACAGAGAAGTGCAAACAATGCCAGATGAATTAAATACCATCAGGATGAGAACCTAGCTCTCTGGCTGGAACATCACAGGCCTCTAGCTAAAAAAGAGGCACAAGATTGCTGCCCACGTGCTAGCTACACAAAGATTTTATTTTTAATCTCTTGATCAATGCAAGCATTTATTTGCACAATATGCTTATAACAGCGAATGATACAACTTATACACTCCTTATTAAAGACAGTGCATCAACATTGTCTGGAGCATATACAGCAAGAAAATACTTTTACATTGAATGATTTCTTCATGGTAGCAACAAACTCCCTAGAAACTGCTGTAATTGAAGAACACAAACTGTTCTTCAGTGGTCTTAAATCTTACTATAAGTTGCTTTATCCTTAAAAACTTATCTTATTCATCTAAATAATTTTTAATCCACTTTCCATTTGGTCTACACATCAGAAGTATTGAAGGAAAAAAAATCAAACAACATTCTACCAAGGTAAATAAAAAGGCAGCGATGAGCAAACATGTTAAGTTTAAACATTTACAACAACTGATATTAACCCATCCACCTGACAAATGTGCCGCCTGCAGAAGGCTAAGCATAGTTTCATTTTCAAATGTACTTTTGAACAATTCCAGGTCAGAAGACAGTGAATTTAAAATTTCAGAAAAAAACCCTGCCACACACAAACCCTTTTTATGATAAGCTGACAGAAGCCAGATTCACTTGGGGCTCAGATGTACGTAAATGTTTCAACAACCATTTGGCTCCAGCGAAAATGCTCCTTCTAGCAGGATGTCTCATTTAATCGGATTGCAAGAATAATCTTTATTTTCACTCTTTCTTTAACCAGTTTCTTTGTGTTGAGAAGTTGCTTTCCATCCCCAAACTAGCTTGTGAAGCCAGTTTATTGAAACTGGAAGTCAAAACTAATTCCTCTAATTGAACAAGACTGAATAAAAAAATTACACTTCTACGAAGCACTTAATCATCTTATTTATGAAATGCTCTGCTTTCCAAGACAACTGTGTGTGAAGCTCACTGAAAGCCATCCTTAATTTCCCTGACTAGTCATGGATCAAAGCACCTCATGGTGCTGGGCAGAGCAGGAAGGTCATCTCAGAGCTTTTCTTTCTTTCTCGTTTACGAGGAGTTGTTCTCAACTGATGCTTCATTGTTGCTGCAGTATGACAACACTTCCATTGAAAAATGGGAATCTCCTGCCATTGAATATTCACAAATGTGTCTGTTACCATGGGAGTTGAACTCTGAACAAAGCTCAGTGCCTGAACGTCATGCCTCTGTGCCATAGTGCTGGGAAAGAACTGGGGTTTCACCAAAGCCACTCTAACAGAGAGGCTAGCAGGCTGGAGCTCACCACTCTAACCACCAATGGAGTTGAAAGTAAAAATTATTTAAACTGTGGCAAACGATGCTCTTTATTAATTAAAGCAGAAGAGTGGAGGTAAGTGGCACTCCCTATAGTGCTGCCACAAAATGAGAGCAGAAAATATTGGAATGATAATATTGATAACAGTAATAAGCTTGTGTTAACACATGGAAGGTATGTCAAACCTTTTTGAATAGGTTTTTGGAGTTTCACTTCAATAATGCCTTTATAGAACACTTACTGATGAGGATTCTGCTTCTCTTTTGATATAACTGGATGAGTATTTAAAACTGAACACCCCCTTCTCCCCCAAACACCTCAGCTCCTAATACAGAGGTTGCTGTCATTTTTTAACAGCATAGGCATTTGAACTTTATAAGTTGTCACAAATAGCAGGTCAAAAAATACCACCTGCCATTAGAAAAAACAGAGATGAGGCACTGTATTCTTTGATGCCAGCCAGGCATGCGCATGAACAAATCTGGCACACAGATGAGACCATCTGCATGACTGTTCTGCATCAGGCACTACCTTCCAGGAAGTATGAAAAATGTTTCACATATACCAGTCACTAATGGATCCTGTTTGTTACACAGACAAGCACATCTGTACAGAAACTTAACCTGGTGATTAAAGCATACATCTAGGGTACAACTGAAGCTGAGGGCTTCATTCACATGCCTGGATGTAGACCACCAGTGTGATTTCTAGCAGCCCAGAGCTCTACAGGGCCACCACCTCAAACAGCACTGGCACTGAGCATCAGGCAAGCCTCAGCTTTGAAGAGGCACTAACATGGTCCATGTTGCCAGGTGAGGGGCTGCAAACCCATCAAACAAATAGTCTTTGAGAGAAGAGTCTACAGACTTCATAAACTAGAAGAGCTCTGAAGAAAAACAGACCTTTCTCCAATTCCCTGCTAGTTTTGCATTATGAGTGACAACAGAGAGAGAGACAACCATGGCCACAATATCTCATTAGTCCCACACACCAACACTGGACAACCAGGGGCTCCTGGGATGACCATGATTCCTTAGGTCAATCCATTGTCCCTCAGCCTGCCATCGCAGATGGAAAATTGAAAACCTTGAAAGATCTTTCCACCACATAGCACATCATGTTTTCCTAACCCATGAGACTTTCCTACACCACTTGCTTCCCACTTCCTTTCACTCTTAATTCAAGAAGTTGCCTCCTTCCTTATGATGATTAGTCTAATGCTTCCACTTGGGTGCTCAGTCAGGATTGCTCCAAAAGTGACTGTAAAACTGATACTTTAAAGATCCCTGAGGCCAAATACCCATGCGTTTTCAGGTCAAGCACGCTCAGGTAGTTTTTCAGGGCAACAGCAGAGGAGTTGCTTTTAAATACCACCCTTGCAAACTCCTTGCCTATGATGGCATCCATCTACAAGACTTGTGAAAAGTCCATTTAAGTAAAACCCCTACCAGTGATGTTAGGCCTCTGTCTCATACTTTGCAAAACATATCACATGTGCACTCAGCTGTAACTTTATGAAACTTCCCAAAAAATTCTGTGATGATAAATGGAGAATCTGAATACCCTCGCCTCTCTTAGTCCTCCTATATGCTGTCTGGTCTAAAAATAAGGATTGGTTAGCATCTAAGTTTGTTGCCCACATCCATACACTCCAGCTGGACAAAGGGTGCCAGTGCTGGCAAACATGACTTTGCAGAGTGGAAACTGGACTGCCTGACAAGCAGGGTTGATCTCCCTGACATCACTAGGACTTCTGAAAGACAGTGCTTATGTAAATAGGAGTTGCTTAGTTACCTAAGTGAAGGTGTTTATTTTTCAACAAGCAATATACTCATTGCTGATGGACCCAGCACAGAGATCATCTCAGAGGTCCACTTGGCTTGCACCTGGGGATGACAGCGACAGAGCCCATCCGCATCCTGTGCAGCAGGCTCCAGCTCTCATGCCTATGGCTCAATTACCTGCCACAAACTGGGGCTGTGAGACACCCCTGAAGCATGCCTCCATCTCCTCAGCACAGGCAGGGATTTAAATCTGTGAAGCTGAGAATGTGACTGATGTGCTACCTCAAGTATCAGAAGCAGTATGGACCACTAACCTTTTAACACAACAAGCTGGTACCCAAATCACATGCCTCCAAGCCAACTCGGGTATTTTTGCCCTAAAAGGACTTGACCTATAAGAGGCATTTCCTAAGGGTGCTCTTTGAATAAAATATTAAAGACAACGCTACTGATGCCAATCCGAAATCAGACACTTCTGCTTCTATTTTCAGCCTGTTTTTCTAAGAAATTGAGGCCTGAGTGAGGTCGTGTTTCTTTCAATAACTTAAACCCAATTGCTCATTTTAACCATACCAGAGCTATCACAAGGCACTGATCCATGGAATAAAAGGGCTTTATTAGTTCCAGTGCTTACAGACTTATTTAAGTTAGTGCTTCATTCAGCAAACATCTTTCTACAGCATAAAAGTAACACATCATCTGTAAAACCACAGGAACAGGCAGCAGGACCAGCAGATAAATGCAGTAAAGACAATAATTTTGAAATAGAAAGAGAAGGAGAAACATTTCATGCTTATGACCTCCTTCCCACTCCAGTTCTCTATGGGCCTAAACTGTGTATAGGCCAGAGCTTGATTTATGCATACAGCCCTGGCATGCAGCTCTCACCAGGGCCTAAAAATAAAGAAGTTTTACACTCGGCATCCACAGTTAAAGAGAATGGCATTACACATTAAAATAAAATTATTCTAGAATAATTTTATCAAGAATGTGAAATCTGAATCCGAGTAAGAATGTTTATATAAAATATGATCTTCTGCTCCACCTGTGTCTAAATACTTTAAGATATCTAGACTACACATTTGATACTGTGTAGTAAAAGCAGGGTGAGGAATTGAGGATTTACAGCTAGTAAAAAGATCTGGTTGACTGTTTTTAAGGACATTTCTGGTGTCCGCTAGATACTCTTTATTATTATAGTTTCATTACTTGTAAGAAGCCCAAAATACAAAGTGCATGCCAGAAAGATAATAATATTGCATACATAGTATCACATTGCATGTATGTAGACAGGATGTCATCTGTTTTCTTTATCACTACATAAATGTTGCTTATTGCTTTACTATGGGAAGCTAAACTTTTTACTTCAGCTTATTTAATGGATGGTTCCATTTAGGGCATGAACATTGAAAAGAATCAGATTTACCAAGCTCCCATTTAACAAAACCAGGTAAAATTTAAGACCGTAAACAATCTGCAAGAGCTTTCATACAGCAGTTCATTAGCAAATAATATTATAATGACATTAAATGGTATTTAGTCAGGATTCTTTTTTTCCCAGTTCAGCACCCATGACACAGATGAATTTGCAAAGTTTTTCACATTTCCTTAATCTCTGGTTTCAGTCACTGTACGGCAGGACCAAGAAGCCAGTATCTAACAGTCACTGCTAGAGCATTACAAATTGGTGTCCAGTAAGCCAACATTTCTACATTTAACAGTAATGTGATTGGATTCACCAATAAGGTATTAGAAAACATGGCTAAGTTTTGAACTAGACTATCAGACACCCAAAATTAATAGTAATTAAAAAAAAAGAAGTAAGCAACTTTACCCCAGGGAATAAAGAAATCCCTCAAATTAATTGCAGTAAAAATATTAAAGTTAAATGCAAGGAGTATTTAAATCTCAATTCTTGCCTTTTCTGAGTGTCACCAAAACCTCCAGCAGTAATTACAGCTCATGGCTTTCAAATGTGAGGCTGTAATTAGGCATTAGGACAGTTACTGGAACAGAGAAGATGCAAGATGTGGTTTCTGTGAACTGCTCTGGAGTTGCCCATTATAAAGCAATCAGACTTGCTGGAATGGGGAAAGCACTTCACAGGTCTCTGGCACAAGGAACGAAGGCAGTAGAAGAAACATTACAAGACCCAGAGAAATGTCTGTGGAAACAAGTCAGTTTGATAGAGATACTGAATGCGACTTTCAACTGTGTCAAATCTGACACTGTAGATTGCATGCCAAGTTTTAAGGAAGGACAAAATTCAAAACCAAGAGGCATTAACCTTGAATATTATTGAAGTTATAAGTTAAGTCAACAGCTTGCACAGTGGCCAGACCCTGCATACATTTAGATACCTCTCTTGCACAGTCAGAGCCATCATCATCATCAGGTCCCTCAGAGTCTGCTGGACTGGAAAAGATTAAATCACGTGTGTTTTCCTCAGTTACCAGTGGTGGGCTGGACACAATACCCAAACAGACACATCCAGCTCTGCATTTCACTAGGGATAATCACAGACCTGCTTCTACTCTATGTGGAAGCCGAGGAGGTGACTGACCTGTGGCTCTGGCAAGGAGCTGACCTGAACGCTGGGCTTACCTGACGTGGTGCTTCTCTCCATGCACTGCTTCTGAAGGTCCAGGCTCCGCAGCTCCTCTGTGCTGGCATATTTCATGACAGAGTTGATGGAGCTGAGGGTGCTGATGAGCTGCGAATTGAGAGATCCAATCTGGGAGTGGGGCTCACCAAAGGCTTCTGCCAACTCACTGTAATTTTCAGCAAGTAGCATCTGCTGTTCCTGCAGCAGCTTCTGCACACGCTCAATGTAATGATCCAAGCCTGTCCTCAGCTCAGGTGGAGGCAGAGGGCTTTCCAACAGACTATTTACCGGCTCGCATACAGACTCCCCACCGACTCCGATGCTCCTGGTGCCAGGTGGCACAACTGGCAATGGAGGGGGTCCACAGGCAATGCTCCTCATTTTAAGACCAACCAGGTAGTTCTCATTAATGTTTATCTGCCCAATGCCACAGTCTTTGGTTTTTACTGCACAGGGCTTTTCAGAGCCAGGGTGGCTGGAGAGCAAGGTGCCCACTCCAACTGAACGCATTTTAACAGATGCATGTATGTCCTTCACCCGGCCATCTCCTACTGCCACGCTCCGTGTCTCCATGCTCTCTGTGTTGGTCTGTTTATCGCAGCTGCTCAGAGCAGTGTTTGTGCCACAGTCCGCCAGAGAGGCTAGCTCCGTGCTGGTGCACTGGCTCACCATCTCCAAAGCAGTGCTGGTTTCTTGGCTAGCCATAGAAGGCACGGCCATCACTGTTGCCTCCATGCTGAGCACAGCCTCTGTGGCCGTTTCGCGGGATACATGCTCCTTGGGGGTGCAAACCACCACATCCACTGAGCAATCCCCGCAGCCCACAGACATCACTGCTGCAGCTGCCTGTGCCACCCAGTGGGGACCCGGCATGCCTGCCGGCTCCTCTGTGTTGATGCCAGCCTCACAAACACTTCTCTCTACACCCACTGCCTTATGGCACAGCTCAACAGAGTTCTCTGTGCCCTGGTCTCTCACCTCTGCCCTCTCCCTCACCAGCCACCGGCTCATGAGGAGCTCAGGGCCCGCAGCCACACTCTGCACGGCAGGTCTGCAGGAGGTGCCGATGCTGCTCATCTGAAGATGGTTTCCCACTGATGAATCGGCAAAGTCCACGTGGTCTCCCACCATTTGGTCTCTTGTTTGCACGATGGCCTCCACCATCCTGCTGATGACATTGGGCTGAGTCATCACAGCTTTATCCACTTTTTTCCTAGACCCAGCTGCCTGCAGCTCTTGTTTCAATTTGGTCATTTCTCTGTCATGGGTTGTTTCCTTTAACTGAACCTCTAGCCTGTATATCTTCTCCTTAAGGGCTTCGATGGTCTGCTGCTGAAGCTCTATCTCCTTCTCAACCTCCGTAGACAAACCAAGCATAGCCTCTGTCACCCCAACCCCACACTCTCTCATTTCTTTCTCTGTCCCCACAGCTACTTCTTTGTGTTGCCTTGCAGATCTGCTGTATATAACCACATCATTCATGTTCTCATCAGCACCTACAGCAACAGATCGGGCTTCTTTTGTCAGACTTTCTCTGTTAACCTGAAAGGTTGCTGGACGTTCATAGTTGCTATCCTGTATTTTTTTCTCCAGAGCTTGCATCTCAGCAGTCAGCTGTCTGAACTCCTCTATCCTTTGAGAGCTCTGCTCCACACTCTCCACCTCTTCCTCACAATCTATATACAGTTCTCCACCTCTCCTCACCTGAGACATGTGTTCCCACTGTTCTGCATTTCCTGCACTGTAGGATCGCTTTCTGAAACCGTACGTGTCATTCTGAGTGGCTTTCCTGTGGTTTTTGAGTTCAGCCATCATGTGCCTCTTCTCTTCCTGTAACACTGAAATTTTGACCTGCAGCACAGGAATAGTCTTGACTTGCTCCTCAAGCTCCTTGAGACGCTTGAGGGCAATTGCCATTTGCTCCCTGATGTGCTGCAAATGCACTGGGCTCACATTGGTGACTGGTGTGGATATTCCCGAGCTCATGGGGCTGTGACGAATGGAGCTGCCTAAGGAAGAGCTGAAGCAGGCACCGTAGTCACCATTCCCCTGATACCCATTCTGCAACTGCTGAGACATGTGACCATACCCGCTGGATCCCACAAAAGAGGGGAGGGAGCTTGTGGAGCCCATGCCTCCAAAGCTGGAAAGCCGGGGTCTGCGGACATCTCCAGGTATGACCTGCATCATCCTCTCCTGTTCAAGTCTCCTCCGTGTTTCCATGAGCGTTTTTGTTACAAGGAGGTTATGCCGAGGAGGCTGGGGGGAGGGAGGAGGAAGCTGCTTAATGTCGGGAACAGTTAAGTAGGAAGGAGATGCTTCAAAGGAAACTGCGGGCCTTGCAGAGACAGACAAGGTTACTTGACGCTTCGCTGTCAAACAAGACTGCTTATTCTCATCACTATTTGATGAAGAAAGAGACTCCGTGGAGGTCCAGCCACTGCACTGGCTACTAGAGTTCTTGGTACCTGCCAAGGCTGGTATGGTTTTCCTCTTCTTTCGGATGTTCAGTTTCTTAATAGTATTCCCCTTTTGTATATCATCCACATACTTCAGAAAATCCAAGTCTAGCTGGTACCCATAAGGTGTTTCCACAACATAGGGGTCCTTCCGTTCTTTTTCATCTTCTCCATTTGTAACAACTTCCTCTTTTTCTGGAAAAGAAGAAATAAAAATCAGCATTGGGAAAGAAACTGTGTATCAGTAAACTGCACACTGAAACACAAGCACAGAAAGATGGGTGCTCACAGCCAGCTGGAGGCAGAAACTTCTGCTGCAGCTCAGCAAGCAGACCAACTTTCTGCTGACACTAAATCCCAGTCAACTTAAAAAGTTAATCAGTAGGTTTTCAAATGCTGAGAAGCACATACACACATCATGTGTCCACAAGAATACACAGAGAACTGTTAGCAAAGGGGCACAAAACTGGCACAGCTAGTAGCTCAAAGCAGTCCTTCCCTGAGTATTTCCACTCTTCTGTATCACACCAAGCTTTCACACACACTATGCCAGCACAAGACGACCACAGGATTACAACGAACCGCACAAATCATCCAGAAACCAAGTTCTCCAGAGGATGCATTGGAGCAGCCGAGAGGAACTCCTACTCTGCTCCTTATGTAACCGATGCTCTTAGAGTGTATACAGCTCTGCAGCTGGTTTATGGCGCAGGGAACTGCTGCTGTCGGAGCAGCGACACCAATTCGCTCCCACCCAAGCTCATGTTACTTCCACCAGTGCCTCTGCCCTTGTCATTTTGAACTGCAGGAAGCCCCCAGCCCCAAGACAGGCAGTGGGATCCCCTTCCAGTGGGGTCCCAAATCCCCCTTGCTGAAGGAGACTGTGTCCGCGCATCTGAGGAACACCCGCCTGCCCTCCAGCCACGGCACTCGCCTCTCCGCACAGCAATCTGAACAAAACTCCACCGGATCCGCTGGGCTCCCTTGGGCTGAGTATCTATATACAGCGCTGCTATACAACCTGCTCCTACTGTTCCACATATAAAGGAAGGAAAAGAAACCCAACTGTTGCGAGTTATGCGCTGGAAGAATAATAAAAGCCAGCTTTCCGGTTACCTGAATTAGCCACATGCCTCTGCCCCCACACTGCCAATTTTCCAGCCACGTATGGCTGCCCCAGCTTCATGTGTCACACGCCGAAGCCCTGCCTCCCGCCCGGCTTTCTCCTTCTTCACCCCATAAGGAAGAGCTGCCCGCACCCGCGCAGCCCCGGCCGGCCGCGCACCTCCGACACACTGACCGACCGACCGCCGCCAGTCCGTTCGCTGCCCCGGGCCGTTGCCCCCGGCCCGGCAGAGCCCCCGACCGTGCTGGGTGCGGGGCCCGCCCCGCCAGCCGGGCGCTGCTGGCTGCTGCCGTGGCTGGAAGTGAACTTAGCTCTCCGTTTCGTTTTTCAAAGGCGAGTCTGGAACCCGCTCCTCTTAAAGGAATACAAGCCTCGGGAGAGCCGGGAAAGGGGGGGAGCGAGGAGGGGGGAAAAAGAAAAGAGAAACTCTCGATTTTCTGCAACTACAGGAAGTGACTTAATGTTGTTCTGAAAAGTTTCAGGAGAAGGGGGAAAAAAAAGCTCCTGTTTTTCCAGTTTCCTTGGCATGCTTAAGAAAAGCTTTGTCTACAGACAGTATAACTGCTTTCATGGTGATCCTTTATGCTTTTGGCTACCACAGGAAGGCCGGAGCAGTAGGTAGAAGGAGGATGCTGCCGAGTGAAAACCCACCTTCTCCAGCACGGGAAAGGAATAGGATGGAGACACAGACACAGGCAGACGCATGTGGGAGCCACAGAAGTGGGACCGACCTAAGCACATTGGTATTTTGGTTCTGCAGCATGGACAGTCTGTTGGGCAGACACAAACATAACCCCACACACACCCCTCCCCGACCACATGCTTCTGTTGAAAGACCAGTCTCAGTATGCTGCAGTATTTACTTATAGATGTACCCAAAATAGCTATCTAAATACCACTGTGGAAGCAAAAATACATGCATACACACATATTTAAGCACATAAGCACACAGCTTCCAATGGGACTGCCTCAGTGTCAGACAGAAAAAATCTCCAGGACTCCCACTGACAGGGAGAGAATGAGACAGAGCATGCTGTCTGAATTACTTCTCTTCCTTCCCAAATTCAGTACTCTGTTCCCAGATTCTCATCCTGGCTCTGTTCCCTGCAGAGAACTCCCTCCCACACCCCACAGCTCTTTGCCCTATCTTGGTCACTTTCCTCCCTGTACCCTAGGTTTGTCCCCACTCTCACACTGGCCCTCTTTCACTGTAGTCTTCTAGTCTCTCTTGGACGCCTCCCACACTTTGGATTTCTCATCCATTTTCTATACCTAAGTCCATTTGCTTGCTCCACCGATTCTAACCCCAAATCTGATTATACCCTTGCCCTTCATCCTGGGCTTGCTTTTAGTCACTTCACCTTGTAAATTCAAGGTCCATCAATTTTACCTGTCCTCTTCTTTTTCCAAGTTACTTTCCTCTGCTTCTCTTGGTCCTTCTCTTCTACCCAGCAACATCTCCGATTCTCCCATCACTACACCAGCGAAGTCAGGCAGCTCCTCTAAGCTGTCTTTGGGCACAATGCACAAAAGTTGGATGGGGGAGGGAGGAACAGACTGTTTGGAAGCCCCAGGACTTAGGAATTAATGCATCATTGGAAAAATATTCATAAAACCTCTAAAAAGACATGCAAATCTCATGTTAAGTCATGAGAGCCAAACTGGAAGCTCAGGCATATTTTATTGCTTTTTCATGAGGGAGTATTAAGATTGCTCAACACAAACCTATAAAAAATAAATAATGGTAATAGAATAATCACACTGGCAGTGAATCCCTCACTAAACCCCTCCACAAACACCTGCAGGCAGTTCAGTGTCTTCACAATGAAATCTCTTTGCTCCTTGGCTGAAGCTGGCAGCACTACCACAACACAGTTCCTATCTGCCAGTCCACAAGCATGAGACTGTGTGCGGAGCTGGCTGCCTGCAACTTCCCCTACACCAACACAATCCCAGCATTATGAGTTGATCTCTGGAGACATTTCTTGATATGTTAAGACAAATGAGGGCCAGGCATGCGATCTACCAGCAACCACACAACACCGATGCAGCGTGCAGGAGCTGCGCCAAGCCTTTGTGCATTTTGCTGTCTCAGAGAAAGGGCCAAAATGGGTGTGCCTGGTAAGCATGGAACAAAGCAAAATGGATCGCTGTTTTCAAGCAATAAAAATGGTTTTAATATTTCCAAAATAAAAAAGAAATATATATATATAATAAAAAGGAAATTAATAAACCCATGATAAGAGTGCAGCCTTTCTTCTTTTCAAGCCTTAGGTCCTGGATGAACCACGGATGCACTGGTGGGTGAGTACAAAGTGCTGCACAAGCAGGTACCTCAGATTAACCTCAGAGGAAGCTGTATCAGTTTGCCTGTCAGCCAGAAAGGCAAGCCTTCATCTCCAGAGACCTCAAGTGCGCCAAAGATTCCTACTCCATTCACCCCAGCACACACAGAAGTACTGCAGCAAACCCTGGGCAGTACAAACACTCCTGTTGGGCTTCTTGTCTCATCCTTGGCCAGCTGATCATGCACACTGCTAAAATTAGAAGAATTATTCCCCAGTCTCTGCTGCAGCTCAGGCAGATACTAATCGTGGCATTGTGTTGCACCAAAACAGTATATGCAGATACACAAACACATATACTTTTGCCTGTGAAAATACTGCAGACACTCCAGTTTTCTTTAAATGCAATGAGACACAAACACATCATGCTTTTAGGCCAGTAAGTGTGAAGTAAAACACTCTGTGAAGTGCAGAGGCCTCATTGTGGTACTGTTGCTATCAATGAATTTCTCCAGAAGTCTTTTCCCTCTCCCTGCTGCAGGATCACCACAACAAAACCATTTGGAAAATAGACGTTACCCTTGCAGCACAGTCATTTGATCAGCCTTCTTTCAGATAGCAATATACAGAAGGTGCCATGAAATTACTAGCTCCCCAACAATTCAGCCTGTCTCTCCACTATTTTCAAAGGTGGTGGAAAGCGCAAAATACAATCAATCAACCTACCAGATTTTTATTTTATTTTTCTCCAAGAACTGAGAGGGGGAAACTTACAGAAACAAGAAGTTGTTTCTGTACTCTGCCAGACCCAGCAAGAGCATTGAGCGTTCTGGTTTTGTACAAGTAATCGCACAACTGCCAAGCACACACTCCAGTGTAGACATGGCTGCTAACCCCTTCCTCTCTTTCTCTGATATGAAAAGAAAACCACTAAATACCACCTTCTAAGAAAGGCTGTCTCTTTTGCTATTACTCAGCTACAGCTATGCCTGTAGCTGAATGGGATTTAAGTCTTAATCCATCTGAGGCTGTTGCCTATGGAGTACTGCAGTCTAAACCAAAATGCTCTAGCCAGAGAGACAGACCCTGCTACCGACTCTACAATTACAGGTGTGGAGGATTCTCCTCTTGGAGAGGAATTCCATTCGCTGCACGGTTTACTAAATAAATAAATCTCCAGTTTAAAATGTTTGCTGCAAATTTAATCTAAAAGAAAAATGAGCAGCAGAAAGAAGAATGGTTAAACATCTGTATAAGGTTTTTAGATTCTTTTAAACATTCAGTATATCAATACCGCAGCTGGGGAGCTCACTTTTAAATCTGACGTCTAAATACTCAGTGCTTTGGGGTAGGGGTTGTACTGAAGAAATAGAGGATGGCAACTTCCCTGATATTAATAACAGAGAAAGGCTGAAGCTACAACACTGTGTAATAAATAGGTTTTATTTCGAGATGTAGAAGCTCCCGCTCAGATATCTGTAGTGGTAAACCTTGCAGAAGTGAATTAAGGACACCACCTTAAGCCAATGAACATAAGCAGCAGCAATGTTGAAGAAAGATGGTTCAGACGGCTACTGTGTTTTTGTTGCACTTGAGCACAAATGCTAGGGCACTAGACTACAACACCACATTTACCAGACAATATTGGTAAAATAAGGCATTTTAGGAGTGGATCTGCAATCTTAGTACCATGCTCTTTCTAGAAGGAGGATCATTACAGCAATAGAAGAAGACCTCAAAACAATCACAACCACAATGCAGTTGCCATAAAAAGCATCAAAAAAGTCTTTCCATTGACTTGATCAAACCACAGTGAAAGCAGTCTCTCAAACAATTATGTTCCTCTGAACCTGAAAAGTCCTAGTTGCTTTGTACCATGTGAGAATTATTATAATAAAAAACATAATAAAAATTTTAATTGTTTAGCATTATAGTAAAACTAATGAAACAGCTCTCACCTTGGTGCTGGTGATCAGATTCATGCACTAGTCTGCATGTCCCACTCTCACCTCCTCCTCAAGGGTCAATTCATAACCTTATAGATGAGACTCTGGCTTTTCTTATTCTTTTTCCATTGCTGCATATTTACTAACTACACACTGACTAGTGTTCATAGCTACAAAAACTAGAGCAAAGTGTATCACACAGAAAATACTCAGAATGCTTCCCAGGCTGTACCCAAAGGCATATATATAGTAAACAGTCTTTTTGGTGTCTGGGAGAGGTTTTTTCAAGGTCACTTTATCTTTTTTTACACCATTAAAGGTCTTCTTTCATATGGTAAAAAAAATAACCTACAGAATTAATCTGAACTTCATATAACCATAACTAAAAATTATTTCTGTGAGCTGAAAGTGAAAACCACATTTCAAGAACCACACCTCCTAACCCTCTGCAGGCTTTTTAGTATCTAAAACTTTTACTTCTAGAATCTCTGAGTGGAAAACTTGCAGCTCAAACAGAAGTTCATTTAAAAAATAAAGTACAGACTATAAGCAAGTCATGCAAATTAATTAGCCCTGAACAAAGGATTAATCTTGTTTATGAGAAATATATTCCTGGGGAAAAATAAAAAAGCACAACCAGCTGTCCTGAGAGTGACTGCAATATGTCCCCTTATCAAAATGCACAAAATCTGCTTTATATTCTTCACACCTCCCTTATTTGAGGTCAACAATAAAACTCATTTTTAAACCGCTCTCATTTTCTGGGAATAGTTCTAGATGTGGCAGTTCCGTGGTGAAGCATCTTGTACGTGCACCACCCCAAGGCCACTAACCACGGAAACTCAAAACTAAGAGACCAGTCTGTTTTGCCTCCATCCCAGTTTCTGACTCACAGGTCTCAGGGGAAATCAAACTACAGCTGGCAGGAAGCAGGGCATGGGAGGGAAAGGATACAGTCATTACCGTATTCTGCCAACTGCCTCACCAACAGCAAGGGAAGAGCAGAGCAGAAACCATAGTGAGGTCTGCTGCTGTTGTCAACAGCGCTGCCACCTCTGGGTAGAAAGTACTCTAAAAACAGTGGCCCCTTGGGCAGACGGCTGTCACAAGTCAACCTGCGAGTATTGTGGCTCTAAGCGTGACCAGCAGGCCCACCATCAAGCAAGTCAGAAGCAAGTGGCAGCGCTGGTTGCATTGCACTGATACATTTCCCAGACATCCAATGCCACTTTAACCAATGTGCCACATCAAGAAATGTAACTGAGAAAGAGCAAGTTTGCTTTGCATTGAAAGAATACCACTGAAATAGTGATGGGAGCTTAGCTGGCTCAGCCACAGAAAATCCTCTCTGCTGAAAGATGCTCATTTACTCATGGTAAAGTTAGTCTCTTGCTCTCTCAGGTATCACCAGGAGAGTGGCAAGGTGTCCTTGACTTCTGGACTTGAAATGGGGGGCAGCTCAGTTCTGTTCACTTACTTTTGAAAATCAGATGCCAAGAAGGCAAATCCAAATCAGAATGAATTTATTCTTTCCAAGCACCTGATTCCTTGTGCATTTTTTTCATCTTACAGTATCTGTCTCCTTGGGAACTGCCCTTTTTCATTCCCTGAAACATGCATTTCATTCACTTTCTACTGTGTGTACACTTCCTGGCTCAGGGCATGTTTGTGATAAATTAAGAGCCTTCAATTTAAAGATACTTTCCAAATCAGACTAACTTGAGGCCTGGCAAAGTAAGTAATGGGAAACAGTAGATATCAATCACAGTCTCCTTGCAGCCTAGGAGAAAGCCGTGTGGTGCCATTTACTCAACACTATTGCAGAGCAGCTCAGCTTCGAACCACTATAGCCCAATAGATCTGCGCTAACAATGTTGATGAGCATGAGGCTGAGCTCCAATGTGGGTAAGGCACCTTGCTAACCTCTGCTGTGTAGGAAAAACCCTGAAGCTCCCCTACCTCCCTTAACCTTTGAAAATGTGGCATACCTGCCCCACTCTTCCAATAATACATCACCCCTTGTTACTTTACACCACTGTATTGTCACAAGAAAAAATTACAAAGAAAATAAATATAAAGACCAAGGCTTGCATCCACGTAATAGGATTGGCTTCACAACACCCAGACAGATGGCTAGCAAAGCAGAAGAGGAGTAAATCCCCAAATACTTGTCTTTTTTCTTCACTCATTCAGATCATCTTTCCACTTCCCATGTGGGCCAAAGGAGTCATGGATGCAAACCTGGTGTTTGCCTGAAAATGTCTTTTAACACAAACATGCACCCGTGTTACTTGCTGAAGCCCAAGCAAAGGATACGTTTACTTTCTAGCCAAGAATAACTGAGTCATAAACCCAAAATATTTAGATTTATTATGTCATTACCCTTCTGTGCCTATACACATCTGAAGAGGTGAGAAGTGGAGAACAGATACATAGGGCTATTGTAACAGAGGTAACCATCAGGAAAGAACCTGGACTCCTGGGATATAAACCTGCCATGGAATATTAAAACTGATTTACACTTTGCTCTTACAGCTGTGCACAGGGTGGAAAAAATGGAAGAATTGTCTTCTGCAAGAACAGCTCTACAAATATTTGTATTTATGAATTCTGTAAAGATATTATTTTGTCACATGCTTACCTCCATGAGGAATATGACTTATGCTGCATAATCAGTATAATATTTCAAATACCAGGAATTGTTGCCTCCTACCCTTTTTTATATTAATCTAGTACTGATTCCTTCTGTGAGATAAGACGTGTATTACCTCGAAACTTCAAACGCATAAGCAATTTGCATTATCCAAAAACACTAAAAGCTTTTTCTCAGCACTTAAAAGAGTTCAGACTGCTGAACTGTTTTCCTTCAGAAAGTTTAAAAAGCTATAATTAAAAGAAAATATGGAAATTATTAGAATTACTTCTATATGCACATTCTAAATAGCTAAAAACAGTGGTTTATAATTGTAAGTGTACGAAAAATGTTCAAAATCAGCAACTTTAAGAATAACAGCTACCTTTCTGATGTTGAAATGATGACTTAAAATAAATAGGTGCAGTGCTCCCTTTGCTTGAGGGTTCACAACACCGATCTCCCACTAGAAAACCTGTGTTTGTCGAAGGAAGGAAACTACTCTGTGTGTAACAACAAAACCAAAGAGGCTGCCAGAGGTGCGTGAAGCTGCAAGTGCAAACTCCCATCAGAGAGTAGCACTTGCGAGGCAGCCCAGCTAACCAGGCACTGCTAAAAAAAATGACTAAAACACAAAAAAAATGCCAGCTTAATACCCTGTAAGAACATCAAGGGCTGGCTTCAGCTCTGCTACCCTGGGGTGCCCCCATCCCTTTTCTTGACTGGCCTGCAGCGCTATCAGAGCCAGCCACTCGCATCTCACCTCTCCCCCCAGCCGCTTCAAGGGTCTAACTCACCAATCCACCCAGGAGCAAACCCTCAGACGTCGCTGCAGTTAGTTTTTCGGAAATTAAGTCTGAAGCACACTTTCCTTTGCCTTAAAGGGAGTGCATACTCCTGACACATCAGCAGGCAGGGAGCCCAGAGGTTGCTACAGAGCATTTATTTATACTCATTCGGAATTTCCTGAGACAGGCCAGCCCAGCACAGTGCCAGTGGTTTCTTTCACAGCACTTTGCATGCTGCCCAACACCTCTAGCTCCGCAAGGGTTAATATGTATTAAACGGGAAGCAGGACAAAAGGAACTGTACCAAATGACACACTACGAAGGTGGGTTTTTTTTGTTGTTGGTTTTGTTTTTTCTCTGATGAAGACAGAATTAATTCCCAAAAGGGAATTAAAAGTTCAGGTCATTTCTCTTCCGCCTGCTCTCCCTTCCTCCCCAGCCCCTCTCATTTCTCACTCCCACGTGTGGACTGAGAGCACAGAAAGGTTCATTGATATAATTTGAGTAGAACAATTACCTCTGTTGTAACCACCACCACTTGCAATTCTGCCTCTCTTACATTCAATCTCGTTTTGTTTATGCTTCTCAAATGCACCTTATAATTTGAAGGATAAAAATAAAAACTTTTAGTATAAAGTTACAGCCACAAAGTTTTCTTTCTTTCTGAAACACAGCCAAAATACTCATTATATCCTTCATGCTATTACAAGCATTTTCAGAATGATGCACAAACATATTTGACTTTTCCATAATCAGCTTTCTGGTTTCCACATAACACCAAGTCTTTACTTATGTAAAGATAACTGGGATTCCAGATACAAAAAGGATCATTTCTAAGCATCATAAAGAGACCCTCAAAAGCTTGAGTTTCATCTCTCTTCATCTTTGCTTAAAGTAACTGTTGCTGTAGTATAGCCAAACAAGGACCCTAAAAAAGAAAATGGGCAAGGGGACAGGCTAAGTCAAGAAGGATAGTGGTCATAAGACTTTGCAGGATTGAAAGAAAAGAGTTTTATTACCATGCCTTCCACCCAAATTCCAAAGAACAGCCAAAAGGACAGAAAAAAAAGAGACATGAATTGTTAAAATAATTTCCAAGGTCATTGCAGATTGGAAGAGTTGTGCTTCAAAGAGATGGGGGATCTTGTGCTGGCGTGACAGGAGGGAGCCCCAAATCCTCCATAGCGCCTTCAGCTAAAATGGCACAGACTTTCAATAAGTGTTTCCTGAATGTGTCTGGTGGCTTCAGTGGTATAATATAATGCAAAATAATATTTCATACTTACAGGCATCAGCTCTTAGACTATAAACTATGTCCTGTCCTCTAGGTGATTTTGCATTTATTTCCTTGAATTACAAGTCATTGATGCGTAACACTATAAAACATAAGCTCACAAAAAAACCTGTCATGGGTTCAGCAGTAGCAGTCCTAAAAAGGTTTCCAGATGTAGCCAACTCATTGCATCTATGGACCACGAAGGTACTGAATTTTAAGTGAACTTAGTTTGCTTTGATCTCTGCTCTAATCACCCCATCTGTAAAATAAAGTGGCCCTCCATTAAAAACATGTTGGGGACAGCTTCTAATCGTATTTTGAAGTTTCTCCAAGAAGACAGAAAAACTCTAGGGCAACTGAAACCCAACCCATGCTTTCTTTTCAGGGAAAAAAAGCAAAAATTCAGCCTTTGAAAAGGTCCATGGAGCCTGAAGCCACTGCTCTGCATTTGCTGTCCTTCAAGGCCCATCTTTCAACCTGTAGAGCAAGTGATCAGCAAGGGAAGGACAAGCAGTACACAGCAGCACTGGATGTTACTGGTGGACACCTCTAGCTCCATCAGTAGATTCTTCACACCAGGCAGGGGAGAACATGAAAATACCCATCTAGTTTTCTGCTGTAAAAATGACTGTGACATCTGGGATGAGAATAGAAAGTATGGCCAAAACATCCCTCTCAAGAGTTAGGATTCTGCTGAGAGAATAAGAAAAAACCTCTAACATTGTAAGATACCAATTTTCTTAAAAAAACAGCATGATATCCTATTTAGAGAACAACAAGTTTTAGCAGTTGTCTCCACATGCTCCATCTGTTTACCATTACTCTAAGGTTTCAAGCACTTGACATCTGAATGAGCCCCGAATCAAGTCATGCACCATGGTCATCTCAGCAGGCTGCAAAAGACCTGCCACGAGTGCAAGCAATAACCCATAACATGGGTACTTTGTCCCTTGCCCAGCAAAGCAAATATGGAGACACATGTCTGGGTTGGCACCAGTAAAACCAAAAGGCAAAGAGCACGTGCATATTTGTTCTCTTGGCCTTTGAAACCATTATGGTGCCAAATAAACTCATTCAGCTACTGTTTACAGTAGAAAGAAAACTGTAGTCAGAGCACAGCTCCACAGGGGCCAAAAAACCTGACTTGGTCCAAAGCAGAGCAAATGTAGGATTTGATGCATGAGCAGCCATCCAGCAGATAAATTCTTACCTGAAAAGGAGGTTATTTCATACCCCTTTTGAAAACAAAAGGCAGAGAGGGCACAATGGATCTGTGAAGGGAGATGGATGAAACACAGCTCTTTAAAACACATGCCTTCAACAGACCATGTCCTCTGCACTGGAGTGGCTCTGCTTGGAAAGAATGAAATAAACTGCCCAACTACAGCAGTCTGGTGCAGAGAAGCACAGAGCTTGGCCTGACCTACCGCTGTCAGGTTTATGTGCCTACCCCAGACACACAGCTCCTGCATTTTGGTGAAGGCTGGATATAGTGTTCTTCTTGGGTTTATTTTTGTGAATTTTATTTTGGGAGAGATGAGTTACATTGCTATGGGCTTGTTTTGTTTTGCTTTCTTTAATGTCTTTCAGAATTTGGCAGCCAGTTTCTTTCCACAGAATGATTTAAAACCCATTCAAAACACAATCAAAAACTAGCCATTCAGGTCAAACCTGAGACTGATCTGGCCTACCCACCTTCTCCTCCCTAGCAGATGCCTCTGGAAAGGCAGAAGAAAGCAAACATACAGCAACATTTCTCCTCTCAGCTCCCAGAAACCTGCAGCTCTGAGACTTCTTGATCTAGGGGTGGTCCAGGGTGGGTTTTAAATAATAGTGTCAAATGTATATTTTCAGGGTAGTGGGGATGTATTCAATAACTGTGTTCAAATTGTGAGACTGCAGCTGATATATGATAGTATTGTAAGGAGATCTTTTGGTCAAATGCCTGTAGATACACTTATAGAATCATAGAATAGTTAGGGTTGGCAAGGACCTTAAGTTCATCAAGTTCCAACCTCCCTGCCATGGGCAGGGACACCTCACACTAAACCATGTCATCCAAGCCTTCGTCCAGCCTGTCTTGAACACTGCCAGTGATGGATGATTAGTCTGACCATTGACTACATGACATTCAAAACCCCTGTATGAGAGACTTTGCATGTCACAGTTTGGTCCCCCATTAGTCTACATCTACATGGAGAAAGGTTGCAGCTGAAAAATGTACCTCACATCTGTCCAACTAGTTTAGCTGAACACAGAATGAGCTTCAACTGCTTGATATTTTGTGTATCATGAGGCAAGTAATGATCTCTAGTGTTTGGGTTGGAAGGGACCTTAGAGCTCATCCAGTTCCAACCCCTTGCCATGGGCAGGAACACCTTCCATTAGACCAAGTTGCTCAAATCCCCATCCAGCCTGGCCTTGAGCACTTCCGGGGATGGGGCATGACTGCTTGTAAAAGCTTACAGTAGGAAATCTTGCTCTGAGAGTGAGTAGGCTATTCAAGCCTTCACATTTGGTGTTTTTTTTTCTTAAAATCAGAGAATCATTTAGGGTGGAAAAGACCTTTAAGATCACTTAGTTCAGCCTCTGAACTCAACAGTTAGCTCACTGCCAAGTCCACCACTGAACCAGGTCCCTAAATGCCACATCTACATGTCTTTTAAATACCTCCAGGGATGGTGACTCAACTATTTCTCCCAGCAGCCTGTTCCAATGCTTGACAACCCTTTTGGTGAAGGCATTTTTCTTCAGATTCAGTCTTAACATCCCTTGGCACTACTTGAGGCCATCTGCTCTTGTCCTATCACTGGTTACTTGGGAGAAGACACCAGCCACCTCGCTCCAGCCTCCTATCAGGTAGTTGTAGGAAGTGATAAGGTCTCACAGAGCTTCCTTTTTTCCAGATTAAACAGCACCAGTTCTCTCAGCTGCTCCTCATAAGATTTATGTTCTAGACCCTTCACCAGCTTTGCTGCCCTTCTCAAGACCCCTGCCAGCACTTCAATGTCTCTCTGCAGTGAGGGACCCAGAACTTAACACAGGATTTGAGGGGCCACCTCACCACTGTCCAGTACAGGGGGATGATCACTGCTGGCCCTGCTGACCATGCTATTTCTGATACAGGCCAGGATGCCATTTGCCTTCTTGTCTGCCTGGGCACAAGCTGGATCATGTTCAGCTTTATCAGTCAGCACCCCCAGGTCCTTTTCCACCAAGCAGCTTTCCAGCCACTCTTCCCCAAGCCTGGAGCGTTGCATGGGGTTGTTGTGGTCTAAGTGCAGGACCTGGCACTTTGCCTTGTTGAGCCTCATACCATTGCCCACAGCCCATCAATCCAGCCTGTCCACATCCCTCTACAGAGCCTTCATACCCTCCAGCAGATCAACACTCCCACCAAACTTGGTGTTGTCTCCAAATTTACTGGGGATGCATTTGATCCCCTCATCCCTATCACTAATGAAGATATTAAACAGAACTGGCCCCAGTACTGAGCCCTGGGGTACATCACTACTGACTAGCTGCCAACCGGATTTACTCTATTCAGCACCACTCTCTGGGCTCTGCCATCCAGCCATTTTTATACCCAATGAAGAGTACACCCATCCAAGCCATGAGCAGCCAGTTTCTGCTGTGAGAAACGGTGTCAAAAGTCTGTACTGAAGTCTAGATAGACAACATCCACAGCCTTTCCCTCATCCACTACCCGGGTCACCTTGCCATAGAAGAAGATCAGGTTGGTCAAGCAGGACTTCCCTTTCAAAAACCCATGCTGACAGGGTCTGATCCCCTGGTTGTCCTGTATGTGTCACTGATGGCACTCAAGGTGATCTGCTCCATTACCTTCCCTGGCACCAAGGTCAAACTGACAGGCCTGTAGTTTCCTGGATCATACTTCCAGCCCTTCTTGTAGATGGGGGTCACATTTGACAATCTCCAATCAACTGGGACATCCCCAGTTAGCCAGGACTGCTGATAAATGATGTAAGGTGGCTTGGTGAGAACTTCTGACAGCTCCCTCAGTACCCATCCCATACTTGTATGTGTGTTAGTAGGGTAGCAGGTTGCTGTCCATTTCCCTTTGGATTATGGGGTCTTCATTTTGCTCCCTGTCTTCCAGCTCAGGGGGCTGGGTACCTGGAGAACTTACTGTTAAAGACTGAGGCAAAGGCATTAAGTACCTCAGCCTTTTCCGAATCCTTTGTCCATGTGTTTTTCACCACATCCAAGAAAGGATCTAGTCTCTCCTTAGCCCTCCTTTTGTGCTAATGTGTTTATAGGAACATTTTTTATTGTCTTTTAGGGCAGCAGCCAGATTAAGTTCTGGTTGGGCTTTGGCCATTCTAACTTTCTTCCTGTATAACCTCATGACATCCTTCTAGTCCTCCTGAGCTGTCTGTGCCTTCACACAAAGGTAATAAACTCTTTTTTTCCCCTGAGTTACAGCCAAGGCTCTCTGTTCTTCTGGGCTGTTCTTCTTAGCCTCCAGCTCATCTTCTAGCACATGGGGATGGCCTGCTCCTGTGCCTGTCTGATTTCCTCTTGATGAATGTCCAGCCTTCCTGAGCCCTTTTGCCCTTCAGGACTGCCTCCCAGGGGACTCTGTCAACCAGTCTCTTAAAAATGCCAAAGCCTGCCCTCCACAAGTCCAAGGCAGCAGTTCTTCTGATCCCCCTCCTCACCTCCTGAAGAATTAAATCTCTACCATTTAGTGATCACTATGAAAAACCAGCCTCCAACCATCACATCACCCACAAGTCCTTCTCTCTCCACAAAAACAGGTCCTGTGGGGCTCCTTCTCTAGGCAGCTCCCTCGCCAGCTGGGTTAGGAATTTATTTTCCACACACTCCAGGAACCTCTCAGACTGTTTCCTGTCTGCTGAGCTGTATTTCCAGCAGACATCTGGTAAGTTGAAGTCCCTCACAAGAACAAGGGCTGGTCCCTGAGAATTCTCCCAGCTACTTACAGAATATTCTGTCTGCCTCTTTATCCTGGTTGAATGATCTATGAAACACAGAATCACAAAATGGTTTGGGTTGGAAGGGACCATTGCTGCTGAAGAGGGTCAAGTCTGCATATTGGGCCTTCTGTTCCTTTTGCAAGGGAGTCTCCTATGGCAATGACCCATCTTTTTTTCTTTATGGAAGCATTTTTGATGCAGGGCGTAGGCTGACTTAACTTTGGAGATGAACCTTCATCCTAATTACTGTTCACTTCCACTTGCAGAGCCTTGTACCTGTTGTGCAAGGGCACCTGGGCAAGTGGGGCAGTCACAGAGGAAACATGCTCACTGCACTGGGAAGGCATTTGTTGCCACTGTTCCCTATTCTGTAAGTCACTGCGTTCAGTCAGGTGGAGAGAGGATAAGGAATTCTCCATGTGCATCCTGTCTGCTTGTTGGGTCTGATTGCAGTAGTCTATCTCTTTCACTCCCTGATACTCCTCAACCTATACATCAGCCACCAGAGCTCTGTCAGTAAGCAGAAGAGCTCCTCTATCTGTGCGCACCTCCCTCAGGTGTGCTCACTGCTGCTGTCCACTATTGGCGTAAGAGCAGTTTTTATTTTCCTTATACAGATGGCCACACATACTTGCTTGTTTCTGTTTGGGTGTTAGAACTGAATAAGCTGTCTCACAGCAGGATTTTATGGGTCAGCTTCTCCCTCCTGTTATGCAGAGCTGAAAAGCGACACTGAACACAAAAGTAAGGAAAACTCCATGGCTGTAAAAGAAAGATATGCATTCTCAAAGCTGGAAATACACATATGCCACAGACAAGGATTCAAAGTGAGTATCTGCTTGCTGGGAGCTCAAGTGGAAGTGTCAGCCTACTGACTGTCTTCTGGTGCATTTGAAAAACCTGACTGAATCATTTGGGTCAGGTGGCAGACTCTGCCAGCCTGGAAGGCATCCCATGTCCATCAGTCATTACCCCAGCTGGGCAGAAGCAGAGGACGCAGGAAGGAACTCGCAGCTTTCCAAGGAAAGCATACAGGCTACAGATTTAGGCATCTCTTTCCTCCTTGGATCAAGATTCGGCAATCAAACACCATGGATTTCCAGTAATAATTACTAATCCAGACATACTGTAGTTCTACCCACAATAACATAATGATTATGCAAAAGGCTGAGGCTAGGACAAGTGCTACACAAACTGGATCAAAAAACCCAAGCACCATAGATAACTAAAGGAAGCCATGGGCAAGACTACATGCCCACTTTTAATGTGCCATATAACTGATAAACAATGTGTGAGTACATCACACAGCAGCAGGATTGGAGAAAGATGGTAAAGCTGGAGCAGAGCAGGAGATGCTACATTCAGTTTTGCTCAGAGATGTCTCTGACATTGCTGTGGCCTTGGCTGTACCCAGTGTCTTGTCCTACAGGGATATAGGCTCAGATGGCCTGGCTGAGCCATATGTGTGCCTCTAGAGTCATAGTTTTACAACTGCTCTCTGCAAAGGGAGAGGAAAGTAATTTTCCCAGAATATCAACAGTCCATTTTCCATAGCACTGAAGATGAATTGCGAGGAAGCCTCTGAGCGTTGAAGGCAGAACAGGGGGTGGAGGAGGGCTGGATAGCAGGGGTGAGGCACAGGCTGTGCTCCCCAAGGAGCACCCAGGGAGAAGTTCCCGCAGGTCCTCAGGGAGAGCTGGGGTGAGACCAAGCACTGGAGAAGGAGGCCAAGAGGAATAGCAGGGAACCGAAAGGAAAGGATGAGCACCCTGGATAACAAACTGTCTGAGAATGGAGAATGGGACCAGGATTGTAACTAATGATAGCAAGGAAGAATGTCTAAAGGACAATGCAGTGGATGCACAGCCTTGTGAGCACATTTGAGTACTGGCAAGCTTAAGCTGTCTGTCTCCACGTAGGAAAACAGAGGGCAGGAGCAGAATAGAATGACTCAAAAATACACTTTTTTTTCTTTAATCCTTTAACATAAGATATAAAAAACATGGCTAAAATTTAAGAATCACAATTTCAGCTGGAGGGAGGGAAGAGAGAGGAAAGGGCTTAGCCATGGACTTCTTGAAGTGAAAAAACACTGCTGAACCTTGTAATCCCATAAAACATGAATACTGTGATCTTGTTGTTATGCTTCTCTCATATGCAAATGTCAGTCTGTTTTTACAAACACAACAATGTGTTTTACTATATTTTCTTGCACTATACTCCTTTTTTAGAGCTGCATGCTTTAGATTTACCAAGCAGTGTACATAAAGTGTTAAAACTTGACCTATTTGCTAGGATTAGACCTGGAATTCCAGAAACAGCAGCTAAGTTGCACAAGTGTTTTCTTTTTATTATTTGATCTTCTGGAACCCATATGACAGCACTCCAGGCAGAGAGGTAGGATATGTGAAAAGAGGGTAGGAAAGGGGCTGGGAGTACATCAACAAACATGCCCCTCAGCAGTAAGAGACTACTCCAGACCAGTGATGTCTGGTTTAGATAGGAAAACAATCTGTTCCCAATTATAAGATAATTTGATCCTCACCCTAACCTGACCAAACCTTCAAGCCCAGCTATTGAAAACAGCTTCATCACAGATGGGTCCTGTATGTTGAAGGAAAGTAACATGTTGTTATGAAGAAAAAAATATACATGAATACATCAATAAAAAGATAAGACAATTACATGAAACACTTATTACACTGTGAGATAACTAGGGAGGAGAAGAGCAAGAAAAAGGGATGGGCTGGGAGAGGGTGTAAGGGTCACACTACTTACTTCTACAGGAAATGTGGCTTTACAAGTGGGGAAGGACTGATCAAAAGCATGAAAGAATATGATGGGATCTCACACTCACCTACCTCTCTGACCGTTTGAGCACTTAAGTTTTGTCAAAGTCTGTGTGAAGAACAGGTGAAGAAAAATCTCAGGATGCTGTATTTTACGCAGACCAAGTATATGCTATGAAGAGTTTTAGAGTTAGAGACGGGGTGGGGGAAAGCCCTATTTGGAGCTGGTTGATGTGCTCCCCACTCAGCACTGCATGCTTCAGTGTGCATCCCACAGTGGAGGTTAACCACTGTTTTCATCCAATATTGTAATTGTGATTTCCGGATGAAACCAGAGGAGGGAATGGGAGAAAGAAAGAGGAGGATGGCCATAAGTACACTTCTGTCTTGGAGCTCAGAGCTGGTCACATGGGGACATCCCGGCAGGAATCTGTACTCTGTCACCGAAGGGAGTTGTGTTTCCAGAGGAAGGAAATGGAGATAGAGCAGCAATGCCAATGTGGGCAGCCCAAGTGCTCCCTCAGCCCCTAAACCTGCTGTGAAAACATGATACGGGAAGGTCTGCCCTTCTGTTATCTCTAATCCAAAGCCTTACAAATGTCATGGAAGGGGGAAGGGCAGAGGTAGCCATTACAAGAAGCTTCCCAAGGACTTCTGCTCCAGGAGCAACCCTTTTGCAAGGAACATGTCTAAATGCAGGCACTCCGTGTTCACAAACAGAAGACAAGGAGCTGCAATGAGGCTATTTCCATCCAAGCTGTTTCCTTGGGGGACTGTATCCTTTTAAAGGCAACAAAATACCATCCCTTCCCACAAGGAGGAGATTCATACATATTATTCATAAACTGTTTTCTGCAGAACAGTCTGGAAAGGGACTCAGAAACACTGTAGAATACTTTTTTTTTTTTTTTTGCGAAAATAAACTCTTTTGAGTTAAACAGCCACAGAAGATTTTGTGGAGTTGTGTATCTTGAGAGTGGGGGCAAGGAAGAAGATGCAGAATGTATAATTTTTCAAGCCTGAATAATGTTTACTCTCAGCATCTTTCCAGTGGTACATGCTGGCCCTGCTTCAGATCCTTGCCCCTCACCAGCCCCACAGGCTGCTCCTCCATACAGGCACCTCTCATCAGACTGCCACCAAATCAGTTTGAAGCAGTCACTTCCATAACAAGGTCATAGGGGTTTAAGGTCTTCCATCACAAGACCTTAGGGATTTAATCACAGTTAATCGCTACCAGTTCAGTGAGGTTGCAGGGTACCATAAGCAGCAAGGCGTGTCTGTTTAGCCCCTAGAACACTACTGGTTTTAAATACAAGATCAGCCTCTTCAGCTGCCACTGAGGGCATAGAGGGAGCAGCAGCAGGCTACCTGAGAAGGTCCAGGTGCTGCCCAAGGAGGTGCATCTCAATATCACAGACAAGGAAAGCATGCATTACTCCATGAGCTAGCCTGTGTCCCAGAGGAATGAACGCAGTCCTCTGTCTAGGTGAGAAGTAAGAATCTCCTGGGCAGCTGCAGAAGATAACCCAGAAAAAAACACAACTGCAGTAATCTCTGAACAAAAGACAGACCAATTAAATCTGTTCCCTATCTCAGGGCACTTTGTCCTTCTGCAGAGCAACTGCATCTTACATGGCTTTGTGTCTTGGGCCATCTGCTTCCCACTGCATCCGATTTTCATTTTAAGGACTGGGCCATCTGGGCCTATACTGCTATGTCCTTAAATACAGATGACACTTCCTTTCTAACTTCTTCCTGCCCCTTCCATTTCCAGCAGATTCCAAAATCAGGCCTGAAGGGCATTCTTCAGGCAACAAATGTGTAAAAGAAGGTGAATGATCCCTGTGATCCTCTTTGCTCTGATAAAGGCCTCTCACTTCAGCAAATGCAAATCAATGTGTTTTCAGGCTTTCTGCTGCAGTGGCAAATGCACCCTTGGACTACAGGTATCAACAAACAACTGCAGCAGAAACAAGTATTAGTTCAAGTAGAAAGTTGGCATTGTCTGTGAGATCCTCCATCTCCAGCCACCTGTCCTTAAGGCAGATCTGGCATCACTGAATGTACTGCAGCACACTGATGGAAATTTGGATACGCCTTGTGATAGAGCTGATGTGAAATCACTGGAAGCTCACTCACCCTTCGCCCTGCAGATTTCAGGGTCCCACCCTAGCTTGTTTTCATATACTGGGCACCACCAGCATGACTCACTAGATCACTTATGGGTGAGGCAGGAGCAAGATCCCAGTGACAGCCCTGAATGCCATCTGCCCATCCAGAAAGTGCAGGACTATGTGGCAATTCAGCAAGCTCTCCCAATGGCAAGAGTCTCCCACCACCTGCCAGAGCACACCTTTGGCATACACCCATCCCCATCAACTCTGATGGTTATCGGATGGAGGCTTGGAGCTCCCAGAGCAGGGAGCGCGTAAGGAAGCAAGCCCAGGCTTAAATAGCCTCTCATCACACAGCCCTGACTCAACCAAATTGCCCTTGCTTGCATGGCTGATGCGATAAAAACACAAGATCACCTGAGCCCTGGTCATTTGCATCTGTGAAACTAAGCAAACTCAATGCATATAAGGCTGCTAAACTCAAAGCCTGGGGTGTCAGTAGCACCACAGTGGTACCTCAATGGCACCTACCCTGCAGGAAAACAGCAGAGAGAAGATGTTAGCTGGGCTGTTGTGGCAGGCACTTGCAATACTCAGAAGTAAAGGCTCTATTGGACTGACTACTACCTAGCAATCAAACACTTCCAATTGCTAACTTCTTCATGTCTGAATTTCCCTCTACTGACTGAGGGTCTGTAATATTTTCCTGTAATGATATTTTCCTAAAATAACAATGGTGGTAATATTCTGGAGCTCAGCATTTTCTTCTTTAGCATACACTTTAGATCATTAGGCTGGAAATCATGCAAAACTCCGTGAACATTGCTTAAGACTGTACGCATCACGAAAATGAAATCTTAGGAGAGTCTAGCTCAGATATTCCAGTAACAGAAAGGAAAGAGTGTCTACAAATGGCTGGTACATTTCAGTGGTTGTTACAAATCAGCGCAGAAGACATGTATGATAAAAACATTTGCGCTAAGTAAATGTGTGTTCTATTTTATTGGCTTCAATAAAAAGGGTTAATAAGTCAGTAGGGGTTTTCATAATACTTTACAACAGTTGCTTAAGCATTTACATACCAGCAAATGGAAAACACATTTATTTAACATTTGGTCTTTAAATCATGCTGACATTAATATCTCAGACATTAATCCAGGCTACAGCCTGTTGTAATGGCCCCATTTTCTAACTTGTTGCATAGTTGTAACTTTACTTAGGGGTCAAGAAAACTCCTCAGATACAAAGAAAATCTAAGGAGAGGCCAATGGGATACTGCAGAGTAACTGCACATATATAGAATAGCCAGAGGGACACCAGGCTGCTGCAGAGGACCCAGTGCTCCAGCACTATTTGTATCTGCCATCAAACCCCCCACTGTCCCGTAGCCCTGGCTCACTCTACAGAGCAGAGGCAGATGCTCAGGCCTGCTGGCAGTGATATCTCCCTGTCCTGAGAGGCTGAAAGTGAAAGGAATAAACTGCAAGCGACAACCCTTGACATGGACACGCTGGCTATTACAGCAGCAGTGCCTTGCTTTAAGGGTCAAAAGATGCCAACAGCAAAAACAGTAGTGACTCCCTAGGATGCCACTGCTTTAAGAACCATGAAGAACTCTGAAGGAGGTAAAGCATATACCAGAGCTAAACACTCGAGGAAATAGTCCAAATGAATCTGCGTAAGATGTAGTGCTCCTGTAAGTAGAAGCATGTTAGAAGCGAGATGGGAAAGCATGAAAACACAATTGTTTAAACAAGAGCGAGGGAGGAAGGCGCAGACAGAAGGAAGAAAACAGCAATGATCATAAGGAAGAAAACAGCAAGGATCAGGGAAACCTCAAACACCATGTATAGAAAATTAAGCATTTGTGTTACAGCAAATTAAGGAATTGTGCAACAGCCTTGCTATACTGACCCCTGCAGCCCATCCTACTCAGGAAACCTGGAAAAGCTTAACTTCTGTTAAAACACTATGTCCCTGTTAAAAGAGATGACTGACAACTGCGGTCTTTGAATATTGAGCATGAGGTGAGTAGGAAAGTCAAATAAAACGGATGTTTTCATTATGGTTAGAAACAAATGCAATTTTTAACCATTTATCTTTTTTAATCAGACTCCTATGTTTGTTTTGCTGCTTCCTATTTACTACATCAGAATAAACTATACTGGAATTTTGCACCATTCAGTGCCTTTTCAGAATGGGTGTTTTGAAAAGAAAGTTTCAGCAGATCAGGTGTTAGTGAAAGGAATGAAAATCCAGGCAGAAGTATTTCCAAACTGCCTGGTAAGTTTTAGGCTGCTGTGCACTGTGGTTTCTGTAGCTAACAGGAGGACGTTTCTGCAGATACCGCTACAGCAATGTTTGCAGTGCCTCATTAAATAGATTATTTATGCATCAGTCCTAGTAAGCGCAGAAACTAACAATTACTGGAAGTTTCACCCAGCAGTAAACGGAGACGCTAATACTATTTCGAGAAACAGTCATGTCTGTTTTTTTAATTGTATCATGCAAAGAGAAATTAATTTGTATCCTGCACCAAAGTAGCTCCAGTCTCCTAATAGCTCTCCACAGACAAAGGGCATTTTCCAGCTCCTGCTGCAGCTTCTTGGATGAGCACTCCACATGCTCTGGACTTCCACTGTACTCCTTAACCCTGCTGGGTTTACCAGACTGAGCAGTAAGCTCACATGCCACAGCAAACAGGTCTGACTATATTCAGTACCCAACTGATAAAATAAAGCAAATTTTTCTGCGAGACCTATTTGTCTATCACAAGACTTCAGCTACTTTCTGAGCCCAGTCCAAAGTCAGTATCAAGTCTCTAAACCAATTTCCAAAATGTCTAAAACTGAACAAATAAGCTTGCAGCTCACAGACCTCTGTACAATGAAACTGGGAACAGTGATAAAACTTTAAGTAAGTAACAAATGAAACTATTGACAAACAGTACTGAAGTCTAAATCACAGTGTTTGCTATTTACTCACCACATGTGAAGCTCATGAATTTAACAAGATAATGCAAGAGCACAGAAATTTATGATAGGTACTTTCATTATAAAGTCATCACTTGCTTTGTGGGTTATCTTGCATACACACTCACTGAAAATATTTACAGCAAATGTACTTCTAAAAAAATTCTCTATAAAAATGCAAAATCGCTTGATCCTTTCCTGGAAACCAGTTCTGAATTCAAGCATTCCTCTACAGATTTTATCAATGCAGCAGCAGTCCACATAGGCTTGTATACTGAGAAAAATTATCGAAATGGCACATAGGCATAATCATTTAATAGTGCAAGTACTTACATTCTTGAGTTAACCAAAGCAAACCACTGCTCCTTAGTCATCTCATACTTGAGTGCAGCTGATGTGGTCAATCTTGCCAAAATATTCAAGTAACATAAATGCAGCTTAGTAGTCCGTAACAAGTCTTTCTAGTTCTTTTTCCTGTTGCTGATTGATTCAGAGGGTGCAGAAAACACCACCCCTGAAGTTTGTCTTTCCACTCTTAGAGCTCCATGCAATTAAACTTGCTTCAATTCCACCAACGCCTAAATCAGTTCCTGCTCATCCAAGCGCAGGGTAACAAATCACAGATCTCTGCAGCCCAATACTCTGTCCATTATGAACTGCTGAGGATTTGGAGACACAGGCATACATAGCTGCATGTTAGAACGCCAGCCTCAAGGATTTGCAAAACCAACAAGTCCTGACAGTCTCTGCAAAATGTTGTCCAATTTAGTTCTGAATTAAATACCTGCAATTCATTATAGCCTTTCTACGAATAAGGTAACAAACAGCTTCTACCCTGCAAGAAGCCTTGTTTGCATAACAATCCTGAAGCTAAAACTGCATCTTGCATTAACACATCCCCCGTACAAGCATTTAGCTTCTTTTCGACTTGCAGTCAGCCTACCAACTTTTTCAATAGACAATCCTACTGGGAGAAGGAGGGAGGGGGGAGAAATTAATAAACCAATCAGTAACAGTCCACACATATTTTTTCTTTCCTTGTAAGCAGAGGGAATTGCTCTGCATGACTTAAGTTAAAAGCATATTACTAAATAAAATCAAGTTACATGGGGGGGGGTGTTAGGCAATAAACAGCTACAGTTTAGTCACACAGCAGAGGTTTTGAAGTCTGCCTTCTCAAAAGGATTACAAAAGGTTACAAAAGGGTATGGCTTCTTTCTTAGAGAATGCATTTCTAATTGTAAAAAAAATGGATGGAGGAGGAAGACAAGAAAACATCCTTTTTCGGAGGTCTCAGGATTTAACAGCATTGGAAAATTTAACGTTAAATCATCAACACATAATAGTAACTCCAATGTCTTCATGTAACTTCCACTAGCCTTTAGAAAAGACTTACTGTTTTGCATAAATGACAGATAATGACACTCCGTATTTCTAATTCCCGGCACACAAAATGCTTTGCACTAACTAGAACAATTCTGCAGTGAGCACAGTGAATAATTAAGGATTTGTTTCCATACCAGAATATACTTGCAAAGGAAGTTGGTGCTAAAATCCATCAGACAAGCCAACTCTCAGTATATACGTGTCATGATGTAGCAAGCAGCATTTGAACATGAGTGCATGCACAGTGCTGAGGGTGGCTGGGGGAAGTGGAGAGATGAAATTTCTGTTTACATAGGCAACAAAAAAACATTGCTTCCTAGAATATTCAAGGTGCTCCCAGCCACCCCAGCCTTAACTAATAAATCCATTTCCCATCATACCTATATTAGGACTTCTCAAAAGAACACCCACAAGCTCCTGCCATGCACTTGAAGTTTTCCATATAATCCCTTTGTAGCAGCCTCAGCTTTAGTGGGCTAAAGTTATGCTTGTGCAGTGAAGAGGAGAACAGGAAAATATTGACACAACCAAAGGAGGAGCGCTGCTGCTGTGCCGTTATCAATCATTCTGCAATCTTTGCCCCCTCCTGACCCATCAGCCCTATTCAGCAACCTTTGAACATGCCTAGCAATCTATTTCAGAGAGTATCACCCAAACAAAATACACATCTCATTGGGAGCTTCTTAAAAAAATGGTAACACTAAGTGAACTGAACACCTCCTCTTGATGTTTCTTGAGAAATGCTTCTATGTTTTGTTAAAGAGCAACATCAGCCTGGCCAGCGAAGGTGGCCAAGAGGGGCTGCAGATTAGATGTGCAAGAGCTGGTTAATTTCACCAGTTAATTACAGACACAGGATAACAACCACATGACTTATACAGCAAACCCCTAGGCCTCTCAGTGTCTGGTGTAAGGCAGCACAGGTCCTTGAACAACTAAGTTCATGCTCATGCTGAACAGCTGAGTGCCAGCCCTTACATCTTTGCAAACAACTTTCCACACTTTCAGCATTTAAAACATTATTGGGGGTGGGGAAGGGGGAGCAGACAGGCTCTGCTCTACCAGGAAATCAGTTTTCAGGATTTAATCTTCACTGGTGCTCCTTTCCTTTGCTGCTGCTTTCACAGTTTAAGAACAAAGCTTTTTAAAAAAAAATTTAATCCCAAAGTGGGAAAAGTGTTCCCAGTCAGTTACCTGTAGCACCGCCGTTAGTATTTGCTGGGTAGGCCATGTTTGCTCAGTGACACATCCAGAGCTAGGCTGTTAGGTATCATGCAAATGCCATGCATCAAGTCCAACCTGACATGCAACCTGGAACAGACAAGAAAAAGTCAGTTAAAACCATTTAGTTTTAAGAAGTTAGGTACATTAAGCAGTAGGCATTTCTGAGTGCTTCAAGTCTCATCTTCAGTGCAAGCTTCACCACAGCAGTAACTTATATTCCTCTTAATCAGCGCTGCAGCTATCACAAAACCCAAGGCTGTCCTGCTGTCTGAAGGTGAATTGTGGCTCTCTGACAAACTCCAAGGGGGACCATTGCTCCAGATCTGTCCTCAGTGAGGACGTAGCCAGATGAATTTGCTATTGGCCTTGGGGTTGTTTTTTTTTTGCCTGCCTGCAGCTTTTCTGCAGTTTGTCCCCAGCCTCCCTTGCACCAGGGCAGCTTCCTCACGTTTGCTGACACGTGTAAAATTTTAGACTACCCAACAGGCAGGGTTAGAGGATTTTAGGTAAAAAATGCCTATAGAAGAGCTGTACCAGCGAGCAAGGGACGTGTTGCTATTTCCAAGCTCAGATGTCACCCTAAAAAGGTGAGGGCAGGAGGACCCCACCGCAGATACATCCAAAACAAGCATGTGCATCCTCACTGTCTGGAAGACCTGTACCCTGCAGGTCCCTGCAGCAAACAGGCTTTCAGGGTGTAAGGTTTTCTTTCAGCCCACATCTGGCAGACTCAATGGAGAAGCAGCGCTTGCCTGAAGCTCAGGCTGCAGGTACAGAAAAAGGGTGCAGTTGCCCTGGGCGGGTGGCTGCCCAGCAGAAGCCAAGTGAGAGAGAGAAGCAAAACCAGCAGCAGTTGTGTGGCTAGCTGGCTGCTGCCTGGCTCTGCAAAGCCAGCCTTGCTGGCCCTGCAACCAGGCTCCTGTTCTGCCAACCATGGGGCCAACCTGATCGCAACCCTCATCCTCAGAGCAACAGATTTGACTCATCTGGGGCTGCAGAGATGCCTCCTCTTGGCTCTGCTTCAAGTTTTCTACAATCAAAACAGCAATTTCATTTTGTTGACTCAAATAGGTGGAGCTTAGGTGTGTGAAGAACACCCTGCTGCACCGACCCCAGTCGACTCAGGCTGACAGCTCCTCAACAAAGCAGTCACATTTTTCCAATTACATTTGATTTGGCTCTGATAGTACATGTGTGGAGGTATTTAAAAGCTAAGCAGATTAGCAAAGAAAAAGAAAATCCAGAAATGAACTGGTGTAAACACCATATGAATCTGAGTCAAAGGTATACCAACTGACAGAGAAGCTGGCTGTCTCTTAAAACTAACAGAGCTCTGTCACACAGTCTTTGATTTCCCCTTCAATGAACATACACACAAATTGCTTCATTTTTAGTACAATCCTGACATCAATTTTCCAAGAATGCAAAAAGACCTCCATTGCAACTCCTCCTCCCCAGGCTCTGCCATATACCCTTAAATTTATGATCTCTTGTTGAATGGTGGGTAGGACACGAAGCTGTCATAAAGACATACAAGCAGAAAGCTACCAACAACAAAATAAAGCAGGCATCCAACACAGACCATGACGGAGGGAGGCCCATCACAAGATTCCAGGCATAACAATAATTATCAGATTTCTGAAACAATGAAGCTTGGCAAAACACAAAATAGAAGAGCATGTTGCTGGCTGAGTTTGGAGTCAGGACCAAAGTTTGAGATCCGTGAGCTTTAGTAAAGTATTAACCACTTTGTTTCAAAGTGAGAAATTTTAAAGCATCACTCCCATCTCTGCCATTGCTATCAGGATGTATTCTTAAAGTTATGCTTTAAGAAAGGCAATTTCTACCAAGTCACAGCAAATGCTTTCTGAAAAATTATGTGTCTCCCTGTTAAGTTTTTCAGGACAGCCACTCTCTCAAGGCAGGCTGCACTTGGCTGGATGTCAGTCTCTACCAGCAGTGCCCCACAGGGTAAGCAGGGATGAATTAATTCACCCCCTTCTAATCGGTTCAGTACTGCTCTCTGCTTCTCACTAGTCCTGCCACAGGTGTGCTGTCCTGCTTTCACTATATACATTTGTTTTATGCTGCTGCAGCGTAAGCCTTGCACCACAGTAAACCTAACCAGCAAGCACACTGTTTTACAGCAGCCTTGCTATATCAGACTACTCATGTTCTGCCCATCTGTAGCTTCCTGTCCCAGTAGAAGCAAAGCAAGCCCAGGGCAGGCTGCTTAGGAAATCTGACACAAGACTTGCATCCACACTGAAGGCCCAAGTCCTTCAGGGTCTTGCTTTGGTGCTTCTGCAAAGCTGGATATCAGCCTGCTGCCTGAGCTTGCTCTGCTTGTACCACCAACTGCACTGCAACTGGTGCCTGTACAAAGGGAGGTGTGAGAACGTGCACCAAGGGATGGTACAGGCAGATAGGTGAGAGGGAGCACTTTGGGGCACACAGCCCTTTTAGGTGGATTGCACTCCCAAATGAGAGTGGATCAGCCAGTGAACCTCAACTTAACATGTTGCGGCATGCCTGGAAACTCATCATGGATTTAGTATCTGTTAAGCTTCATCTTATCAGTTTCAAAAGTGACAGTCACCATCATGGGCACACATGAGGAGAGCTTCTGAATAACGAGAAGCAAACAGAGTTGAGGTAAGAACTGACATAAAATTAACAAAGACACTGCTGAAAGCCAAGCAGGGCCTCAGGTCTACATTTTGGTGTGCCTTAAAGAGATGCAGCTGGCCTTCTACAGACTCCCTTCTGGGTACACTTCTATTGGTTTCAAAGCTGTGCAGGCTTAAGTACCTCCATTAAGAAAAAAACCCAACTTTAGTTAAAACAGCGATGCCTCTGAGCTTAAATTAATAAAATATTTCAGGAAGCAAATGTAGTTCTACACATAGAAATAAAGAAAAAAAGGATAAAACCATAGGATCTAATAATTTTCTAGCTAAAATATGTGGAAGAATTGGGTTTTTTTTGGGGGGGGGTTGGGGCTTTTTTGATGAAATGTAACTGCAGCTGACAACCTGCCAATTAAACAGCTGTTAAAGTATGTAAAAAATATGGTCTAGTTTAGCAGACTCATGGAAGAAGGGAATTCATACTTTGAGCCCCAGTATGCTGGGAACTGAATTTCTGAAACTGCATCCACGTGTACATGGGCCATTTTTAGAAAGGCAGTGCATGTGATTCCCCAGCCACACACATCCCAGTAGCTGCACTTTGACAGAAGTGCCTTGTGTGGGCCAGGCGCAGGACAGCACTGAAGGCCAGCTGGAATACACAGGAGGAAAACTTAGCCAGCTCTAGAGCAAAGGATGTTCTCCGGCACAGACATCTCACAAAAGAAAATCAGCAGAGATTATATATTCCATTCCCAACTCTTCAACTTTCTGCCCATGTGTTTTTACATGCTCATGCCATGCCTGCCTGTGAGTACTGTGATTTACAGGCCCTAGGGCAAATGCAAAACAAGCAGGGACTAGCTATATGAAGTGTTATTGCTCAATGAAGCAGTTGTTTAAAGTGTTTTGAACTAGATACTCAAACTCTCTTCTGCCCTAAGGTTCAATAGCAGAAACCTTAAACACACATGATCTGCAGTTTCTATAAACTATCGCAACATTGCAGCTTTTACAGGTTTTTCCAGAATGGTGATTCTTTAAGCAGAACATAAAGCATATGTCCTAACCCTGTCCTAAATACAAGGGACAAGAACCTTGCTCCTTGTTTGTGCTGCATCTTGTCAAGTCACCTACACCTATTCTACTGTTTCTGCACCAGAAATATCTGAATACATATATATCAGTTCTGGCATTCACACAGCAGAGGTGCAGACTCCAGAGGCACAGAGCTTGCTGAGAACCCAGTCTCCCATTTTAGTCTGATGATTGCAAGAAAGACTTAAGGCAGTAAACAGTTGAGGTTTAATCTAAGAGCGGTTGTGGAATGGCATGTTGGCAACACAGTAGTTAGAAGAGAAAGATAACTTAGCTCTTAACCCAGAAAAGCAGTCATGAGAGTCTTCTTGTCCAAGGACCACAGTCACATGTGGGAAACAGTGATGCATACACACTTGTTTGTGGGAATCAAGAAGACAGGCCTTAGGTTCCCAGGCAACAGGGCTTTAGGCTAAGTAGGTATGCATATTACCTTCTTTTTTTCTCATGGCATGCAGACTGTTAAGAGTAAATGGTCACATCAACCATTCAACACAAGCTGCAGATCTGCAGATATCTTGAACCACATGTCTGAGACACTAAGATGCTGTTGCTTAAGTTGTGGACTAAAAGTGGAAGCATTGTGAGCAGGGATGTGCAGAATTCAGACAGTAGCTCCCCACTGTTCAGATAGATGCAGTCAAAGGATGGTCCCAGCCTTGCAATTCTGTCCAACAGGCACAAAGCAGTGATTAAGTAGACCTGGGGTAGAGAGATTTGACGGAGCAAGTTGACCCACAAGATGAAGAACTTGAGGAAGAACTGGTACTGCTCCATTCCTGTTAGACATCAGTGCAACAAGACTTCTGCCTGACACGTCTCCCTCACATGTGGGTAGAACTCGATCAGTTTCATTATGCAAGATACTGATAACATTTGCACACAAGAGCCATGATACATGCAAAGCCCATCTAAGCACACGGATGGTAATTTCTCTAGCTGCAAGAAGAAACTGGCACTAGAAATCCCTCCTCCTGCTCAGCCAGAGGGGCAAGCACTTTCCAGACTTGTGCAGCTCTACAGGAAACAGGAATGTCTACAACATAATTCGTACCCTCAAACAAATATGCCAGGTGCAATTTAAATGAAGCAAGGGCTGAAGCCAGCAACAGTAAAAGAGAAAGTATGTGGGGAGTTGCTCTGTGGTTGGTATGTACCCTGGGAGAATGTCTGTGTATCTCACTGATATTTGCTTTCCAATCTCACCCCCTACAGTGGTTGTGTACTTCTTATCTGTATGTTTATCAAAACAGGTGGCCAATAAACTGAGAGGAAAAGTTGGTAAGAGGGATTTTTTATTTTTTAATAATTAAAGCTAAGACACAACCAAGAATGCTAGAATATAAGGATATTTTTTTCCAGGTCAGGCACAGAGCAGTGAGCTTTGGTTAAGGGGAAACCATGAACGATTTTAAATTTCACTTAAGTATTTAACCATGTAACAATTCACCCATTTACATACTTTCTAGAGTGAATGTCTTTTCAATGTTGCATCCAGATCACAAGCAGAAATACACAACTTCAGTTGCTGCTTAAGTCTCAGTAACAGAACAAGATCAGTTGCTAGCACAGGCTATTTGCCTAGGCCACCCTCAAATGCAAAAGTAAAAACTTCTTGGGATCAGTGTTTCCAGCAGCCACTCTCAGGCAGCAGCCTGTTGTGATTCAGCCTCTACCATCAACAGAGATGATCCAGAGGCTATTCTCACTGTATGCATTATGACAGGCAGTTTGTTTTGGAATATAAGCAGGCAACCAAGAAAAGCCACCTCTCACTATGGTATGCTCTTTTCTGCAGGATCTGCATCATGATGAGGGCAAAAGAAGCCTTGTAAATCCTTTCAACAGGCGAGTTAATTAACAAGATATGGCTGTGGTCAGCATGATTTTACGTGCCTGCCTTCCTTGCTCCCTCCACTTACAGCACTGGCCTGTATGAAGTCTCTCTTTACAGCAGAGCTCCAGGCGAATGCTGAGCTAAGCTCTGTTAAGAGAGTGATGGCTCAGAAATCCTGGGACCTGAGTCAGCAAGCTGAAGAAAGAAAAGTCAGAAGTGCTCCCAGCCAGGGCTCATGCTTCGCTTCTGCCACAGACCCAAAAACAATCAGATCTGACTGAGCTTTGTTGCTTTTGAACCACAAACTCCCCAGTACTGCAATGTCAGGCTACAATTCTCAAGTTCTGTTGGAGTTAACCATCAGTCACTTTCATGGGGATGTCCTAAGCTGTCTTGTCCCCCATCTTAAGACAGCATTAGCTGTCTGCCTGCCTTGTTATTTCTCCAAGCAGAGAATAAATGTACAGTCTTCAATAACATAAGAGTCTGAGGGTTTTCTTCTGCATACTTGAAAATGGTCTCCTTATCTCTTGAGCTAAGCTTATACAAAAGCTTCTACTTCCCTCTCCCAAGCCACCTATCTACTTCTGGGGTTTACTGAGCAGCTTTTGGTAAATATTATGTCTCAGGAAATGATCATATATGAAAATCTTTCAAAGGCATTGAATCCTTCTAGCTACCCTAAATAACCCAGCAATTTTCTGGATTTCCCCCATTAGTGCTTGGTCAAGTTTGTTATTGATGACAGCAATGCTCTACCATCAGCTGTTGGGTTTACTTTCCCTTTCTCTTCATTTGGAGTTATCCCAAGGGGGTCTGGAGGATACAGAAAAGAAATCAGCTGTTCTACACAAGCCATGCATTGAGTTGCTGGAACTAGGCAACAGAAGAAGTTCAAAATACTACCCAGCAGATATAAACCAGCATTCAGTGGAGCCAGGTGAGTGGTCAATCTAGACTACCTTGTTTTCAATAGTGGCAACAAGAGATACTATTTAAGGACAGTACATGTGCCTGATGATGCTTCCATGTGCTTACAACACCAACAATAATTGGATTGGAAATATCTTAAGGTATATCCTTAAGGTATATAGTACATAACAATGCCAAGTGCAAGGTCCTACACCTGGGTCAGAGCAATCCCAGGCACAGCTACAGGTTGGGCAGAAAAGAGATTCAGAGCAGCCCTGTGGAGAAGGACTTGGGGGTGTTGGTCAATGAGAAAATGAACATGAGCCGGCTGCAGTGTGTGCTCACAGCCCAGAAAGCCAACCGTATCCTGGGCTGCATCAAAAGGAGCGTGACCAGCAGGTCGAAGGAGGTGATCCTGCCCCTCTACTCTGCTCTCGTCAGACCTCACTTGGAGTATTGTGTGCAGTTCTGGTGTCCTCAACATAAAAAGGACATGGAACTGTTGGAACAAGTCCAGAGGAGGCCACGAGGATAAGGGGACTGGAGCACCTCCCCTGTGAAGACAGGCTGAGAAAGTTGGGGCTGTTCAGCCTGGAGAAGGCTGCATGGAGACCTCATAGCAGCCTTCCAGTATCTGAAGGGGGTCTACAGGGATGCTGGGGAGGGACTCTTCATTAGGGACTGTAGTGATAGGACAAGGGGTAATGGGTTAAAACCTAAACAGCAGAGGTTTAGATTGGATATAAGGAAGAAATTCTTTACTGTTAGGGTGGTGAGGTACTGGAATGGAAGGAACTCCCAAGGAAGTTTTGAATGCTCCATCCCTGGCGGTGTTCAAGGCAGGGTTGGACAGAGCCTTGGGTGGAATAGTTTAGTGTGAGGTGTCCCTGCCCATGGGAGGGGGGTTGGACCTAGATGATCGTAAGGTCCTTTCCAACCCTAACTGCTCTGATTCTATGATGCTTACTGTGTCATTTTAACATTCACATGAGTCCCCTGTGAATTAGACTGGCCCCTTACTGACTCTGCTGATGCTGTCTGCCTCTGCTGCATTTTGGGATAGGAAGTCCAGGGCTAATAATATCCACTGCATACATTTTTTCTAATTTTAAACTGAAGTACTACAAATTTTACTAAGTGCCACTAAATTCTTGCATTGCAGGGCTTGGTGAAGAGCAGTGCAGATTCAGCTTATCCACACTCCTCACGATTTTATAGAACTCAATCTTCTCCCCCAGCTCTTCGGCAATTTCATCCCCAGGTCGTTTCTTGCCCTATTTGTATCCTTTCATGTGCTGTGAACCTGACCATGCAGAAGACCATTGCCATGAACAGCATCTTACTAAACAAATTTCTGCAAGAACAATCTTACAAAATGGTAAATTCAACACTTATCATAACTCTGCTTGGCTCTAACAACCAACTAATACATAGGAAGGAAACCCTTAGTTTTGGTAGTTTTTGTCAAGCAAGTGAAAATTAAAATAGAACAGAACTTATGTGCAGCACACACAGGTTTCCCTAGTATAGGCCAGAGGCTGGACACAGCCTTCCCAAGCATCCAAATGCACATCAGGTCAGCCTAATGGATTTGAGGTAACCATACCTGTCCTCTGAGATCCAGCAGATTAACTGTCAGCCAGGAGTGGCAGCTCTTGCTTATTTTCTTACTATAAGGATAAGCATTCACTGGTAAAAGGAAGTCTTTGTATGGATTCTGCACATCGTAGGTGGCACAGCTGACACTCCCAGAAAAAAGAATACCTTTCCAGAGGAACTGGGCTAAAATCTTTCTTTGTCCAGTGTGTTGATTGGTGGCCTCTGTCTAATACACCAGAGGCATGATCTTTACTCATATGCTGTGAGCCTGAACACAGACAGGTATGTTCAAGATGACACCCATCACATAGCGCTGCAAGGCCCCCCACACCCTGCAAACATTGTCAGACCACCCATCTCTTCTGCAAATCATTCCTGACAACATCACTGTCATCACATTACGTTACAGAATTAAAAAAAAAAAAACCAAAACATAACCCCAGCAATGTCAGGAGGCTGCACAGTGCTGTAACTCAGAAACTAATTTCTGTTTATATTACAGGAAAAAACTCAACTAGAAAAAGAAACACAAGGGTAGAAAAAAACTTTTTTATGTACCCGAAATTCCTAATGAGTGATGTAGAAGACACTCCCTTTGGTTTGTGCCAGTGAATAAATGAGTCACATGAAAGTACATGAATTCAGGCCAGTATGATATTGCTATGTGTTGTAATGCTTGCTGTGACAGGGAGCCCAAAGGATGCAACTGGGCTATCCACATTTTTCTTGTGGAGAAACGGGAGGGCTGAGACTTCCTTGGCTTGAAGGAGTTCAGTCTGATCATTCTTCAAGAGGGAAATGAAACAACATGTGTGCTGAGCAGCGTTTTCACCTGCCATGACAAAGACCCAAATTCAGCACCAGTAACAAATGAAGAGGCTTCCAAAACAGTAGTCAATTTAGGAGAGGATTGAATGCTTACTGGGGATGCACACACCAGCTGCAGTATACCTGTGGCCTCCCAGTGCTGACAACACCGAAGCTGCTGTGCCTGGCACAAGAAGCAGTTCCACTTTCTCCTCTACAGCATATACCTAAACTATCCATCACATCTGTTCACCCAGTGGGACAGGATGAAACACAGAATCCTTTTAAACATTAGAAGTTGAATAACAGTTGTGAAAACACATCTGCAGTTCCCAATACTTTAATTCACTTATTTAAAGTGAATTTAAAGGTAGATAAAATTGAAGGTTGAGATGAATAAACCAATCAAGGAATTCTATGAAACAGCTTATGAAATGCACTATGATATCATTTAGACTTTGCATCTAAAAAAAAGCTGCAAGGATTTTGAGGCACAAACTTTGGTAAACAGAGAAAGCTAACTCTTCTACAAAGCACCCAAGTATTTAGTTATTGATGACACTTTAAGAAACAGTGGCACAAGCACAAAACATATTTAGAGGTAGACAGCCAAATCTCAGTCTGTCTTGTCTTCTGATTTTAGGTCTGAGGAACCTAAATACATAGTCAGAGGAACCATAAATCTGTTATGACAAAAGGGTGGCATGCATTGCAGCCATGTTGCTGTGGGACAGTTGGGAAGTTCAAAGACTTGTCTAGCAGAATTTGCCCATGTAGCTATTCCATGCTGGTGGAATATACCAGCCAAAGGAGTATTTTTACAAGAGACACCTCCAGCAATAGGTCAGCTTTGTCCCCATCTAGCCCTAAATGCTGCGTCCTGCCCCAAATCAATACCCAAATCCTGGTAGTGCTTTTCCTTTTTTAACTACTAGTATGGGTACTGTGGACTCCAGTATCAACCAGTCCTTCCCACACAGAAACACAGAAATTATAGGGGTTTTCCACAGTGCAAATGGAAAACTATAGAGGCAAGGAGACAATATTGCAAGGGCCAACCTCACACATTTCCTCTATCACAAACTTACAACAGAGGATTGTAAAGCCATACTTTCCATGTGACTCTACAGCCCACACTGCCAATATCCGTAACTACTAAGTGCCAGAATGGATCTACAACCTTAATATTCACATGGGCCCATTTCTGTCAATTGCTGGAGGCCTTTCAGAAATAGGACCTCATCCCCTGCAACTTTTCCATTGTACTAAGACCATAAGCGAAGAGCTTCATCTTGGCCAGTAATGACATCCTCCAGGCTGCTTTCCCCTCCTTATTTCATCACAAGTGTCTCCCAGGAACAGCCAGCATGTGTGCATGATTTTTCTTGCCTCCTCCCCTGACCACAGGCTGAGCCTTTGCTTTCATTCCAGAGGTGAGCAGGTTTCTCTCCTCCCTCCTTCAAAGCCACTGTCTCCTAACCACAGCCTGTAGACTGCAAGCCTGCACACTGTCATGGCAGGGTTGCAGGATTTCATGGCAGCTAGAACCCACCAGCCACCTCATCACATGCAAAACTGCAAGCAGAGTCACCAAACCCAAGAAACAGTTTGATCTGGAACTGGCATGAACCAACTGGAGACTGTCTAGCAGCACCTGTGGTGGAGCACAGTGGAGCCAGGCTAGCTGGGTGTCCCCAAACTCTTCCTGCTCAACAGCTCATGGAGAAAGACTTGTCAGCTTTCTGCAAGTGTTATACTGCCTCTGCCTTGTATGCAGCCAAAAACATCATGGTGCATGTGGCCACCTGCAGGGAACTCACCCACCCAAAGGAGGGGACCACAAGTCAGGGCAACGCACTTGTTCCATACAGGGGGTGTTCCTCTCTGCTGGCTAGTCAAACCAACATTAAAAAACCTGTTCCTAATGCTCAGGGACTCTGTCATTTAATCCAAGTAATTTAAGTAAGCACAGAGTTTACACAACCTGTCCTCCTCCTTCTCAGTGAAAGGGTGAGCCAACACTTATATTAGTTACTCAAACCATGCTCATGCCCCTCTTCTCTTCCAAAAACCTGTACAGTGGCAAGTTCTGAGAGTGTCATTGCACACAGAAGTGTGCTGATTGACTAATTGCACAAGGACTTTTCACCTGAGGGAGCCAGGCAGCTGAGAGAATTTGGCTTGTTAGCCTGGAGAAGAGAAGGCTCAAGGGAGACCTTATAGAAGCCTTCCAGTATGTAAAGGGGGCCTAGAAGGAGGTTGGAGACGGACATTTGCAAGGGCATGTAGTGACAGAACAAGAGGGAATGGCTATAAGCTGAAAGTGGGAGATTTAGGTTGCATCCTATGAAAAATTCTTCACTGAGAGGATGGTGAGGCACAGGCTGCCCACAGAAGCTGTGGCTGCCCCATCCCTGGCAGTGCTCAAGGCCAGGTTGGACAGGGCTTGGAGCAACCTGGTCTAGTGGAGGGTGTCCCTGCCCATGGTGGGGAGTTGGAACTGGATGAGATTTAAGGTCCCTTCCAATCCAAACCATTATGTTATTCTATGAATTATCTCTCTCATCTACAAGTTCTTATTTAAAGCCCTGCACCAGTCAGTCACATCTCAATAAATTCGGCTTCCATTCAAATTGTCTATCAGCCAAAACTACACCTCAGTGCTGACACAAGTAGACATGCTCCATGAACAAGGGACCATCTATATCTTATAGCACATGCCAAGCTAAGATCAAGTTTTTTATTCCCCTAAATGTCATATGTATCTGAAAGTTACCTTCCTATAAAACTGAGACAGTAGATCAAGTCCAGCATAAAGTGCAAAAACTGTACCTTTCTACGGAGATCCATAAATGTTACCTTCGAGATATTTTTTGTCAATTTATTATTAGATAGCAGCACATTCATAAAGAAACAGCAAAATAGGATGTATCTTTCTCAGTCACCATATGAGCACACCAACATAAATAGATGGCATTGCATCTTTCACCACTAGCCAAAATCTGGGAAAAAAGCAATACAAGAACTTAAATCTTCCGAAAAGGAACACAGCAGGACTGTCAATGAAACAATGCATCTTCAATGTGATTCATGTGTTTCTTCACAGAAGGTCACTCCTAGACTGGGAACTATGTGGCATGTATAAAACCAAAACTAAATCAGATGTTCTTAGGAACAGAAGAATGGCTGTCATATTCTCTTGCATTATCTGGAGAGCAAAATAAGCTACTGCACAGTTGCCAGTGCCTGCCTACTAGGCTCTAGCAGAGGGGCCCTCTCTTTATTGAGATTATTCTCATCCACATCCCACTTCCCCAGGAAGCTAAGCTGTATTTTGAGCTCTTCCCAGCCACAGTGCCCATGGATTTGTGATAAACAGTCAGCCACAGTGAACAAACCAATACAGAGCTAAAATCAGATCCATCTGTCTTCTTGGAAGAACGGCAAAACGGGAAATATAAAATTTATTTATACCTTTCCCTCTTTTCTCTCACTCTGTGCATAATCAAGAACAGAGCAGCTGAATTTGGTCTGTCCCAGTCAGATTAAAATAAAAAGTTTTAAAATTTACATTCTGTTTTTCTGAGTCACAGCAGAATTTAAAGGTCCCTTCTGCAGCCTGTGTAATTTCCACACAAAGCCTAAAAAATAACCTTTTTCAGCAATACAGATAAACTTTTACTAATTTTAATTACAAATTTGAGAAATGTTTTTACAGAAGGGTGTTACAAGAGTTCTCTCTCTGCCTTTGTTCATAGATACGCTGAAGCTCTTTCTCCCCTGCATTACTTGTTCAGGAACTGCTTGTTTTTGTACTTCTGTCACCAAGGATGTATGTACCTTACTCAAGGCTAACCAGCCCTAATTTTCACCTACTCCTATTCCCCAGGGCACCAGGTCCAGTGCCTAAAAGCAAGCAATAGGAACTGTTACACTTCTACACTTCTATTGAGAAGCAAGAGAATAAACAACCAAAACCGTTACAAGGCAGCATGGCATGTTAGGATTAAAGACCTTTGCAAATCCTTTTCCTCCTCCTCTCCTCAATTTCTTAATTTTCTAAAGCTATGTAATCGCCATATGAGGAAATACTAAGTTTTACTGTTTGCTTCTTTCCACTGCACTGAAATGAGTTTCTCTTTTTTACTTCTCACCATACAATAGCAAAAGCGAACACAGAGGTTACAACTGAATTCTGTTGACACATTTATTTCTAATCATTAACCCATGTTTTGCCCTTTGTTTCTCACAATGTATTTCCAGTAGCAAAACCTCACCAGGAATATGAACAAAAAGAAGGCAGCATGATCATGTTAGTCAGCAGTGAAGTTTCAACAGCAGAAAATGTATAAAATAGGCAAAAGTTTCCTTAAATAAACATTTCATTTTCCATTGTCTGTTTCTAACTGCCATTACATATCTATACATACATACTTTCATGAGATTGGGTACATGTCATGTAGTGTCTTTAAGCAATGCGGTAAATAAAAGACTAAGAAAGTAGATTGCACGATATCTAGAAATATTCTACACTTCCGTACTCAGAAAAGCAGTTCTACTTTCAGGAAAGAAGGCTGCCACCAAGGTGGAAGCTCCCTGCAATCATTTAAGGTGGAGAAACACCCTGTTGAGTGTCCCATGAAATGATTTTCAAAGATTAGAAAAGTACAGAGTACAAAAACTGCTAGAGATTACCTCTGCCAGTACAGGATTACCAGTACGAGATACTATCTTGTAAACAAGGTAACAACTTTTCCAACACAGTGAAATGATATCTGCCCCACAAGAAAAATGTGAAGAGAGAAGAAATACCAAGCAAACAATATGAAGACAAAGTCTGCCTAACAGAAACATTAAAAACTGAAATGTTGAACATTGTGTGCAAATTACTATTTTAAAGCTCTGATATAAGAAGTAGACAATATTTATGTATGTAACTGAATGCTGCAATTCAGGTGTTTATTTTTGCTATATATTAATAATTCTACAGCACAATTAGAATTGGAAAAAAAAATCAAAAAAGATTAAGGTTATCCTCAGTTATCTGAGGACATGAACAGATTTTGGTATGTTTCTTACCTGCTGCCATCACACTGAACACTGACTACTATGAAAACAGGACATTACCAAGAAAGGGAAAAGACTATCTAGGTCAGTTCTTAAATGGTGAAAGCCAGCACTATTTCCCTTCTAAGTATAGCTAAAATTCATCATATGGCAGCTCAGGCACATGAGCCTTTAAGGACACATAGGCAAGCACTATTTTCATCAGCAACTATTCAGAAAGGCATGTGCTTCAAAGGCCAATTTTAAGAAAGGTAAAAGCCTTATATAACAAAATTCTTACGGAAACTTCTTCAGTTTACATTGTCTCCATTCCCACCAAAATTAGGAATGCAGATGGTAAACATGGACAGATCTGAACTGTTGGTCTAGCCTTACAGGATATCATGCACCTTGCAAGTTAATGAGTCAAGTCACCCCATGTTTTTCATGCAAACTATACTCATGGGAGAGCATAGAACTGGATGACTGCAAACTTTATCCTTAACTGAAGTCCTATAGCTGCAGCGTAAACCCTCGCAATGATGCATGCATCTCCCTGATCAACTAAAATCAGCTCTCTGCTAGCTTTAAGAGTATTTATCTCTTGGTGCATAAATCACACAGCCACAGCTGCTTTAGAATAACTAAGTACCTGTGATTACTACTGAGGTCTGTAGTGGGTGTCTTTAAGAAACAGGTGGGGGTCTTAACATGCTTGAGAGCATCAAAGCAAGTCACCAGCCACTACCTTGTATTGCATTTCAGGTACCATAATACACTCTTGAGTAAGTGTGGGAAAGGGAAAGGGTCACTTAGAAGTGAACAGTAGCAGCTACAGAAAGTAGAACACAGGTCTTAAGAGCTATTTGGCACTTCATCTGCCTTAGAGAGTTCATGCAGGACTTGCAGAAGCAGTGGAGGACTTTCAAAGTGTACTCAGAGAACTGCTGATAATTACAGCAGGGAATCCCTGAGACAGAGGAGGTGGGTATTATCTCTCTCTGTGATGTATCCTGCTCCCCATACAGGGAAAGGTGTAGCAAAAAAAGCAGTCAAAAGAGATTTCTTAGCACCAGAGTTAACAGCAACACTTCTTGTTCCATAACTACTTTCTCTCAAGTAGGAAGTGGCCTTTCAAACGAGAGTTATAAAAATGTGTCAGTCATTTCAAGGTGCCCCTGACCATCACCTCTCCATGGCTCAGTGACACTCTTGAACACATGGCTCTTCATGGCATTGACCTCTCCCTGCTGAGAGCTCAAGGAAGCTGTCCTTGTTGCAGGATGGGCACATAAACCCTCACTTCGTATGTGTGGTAGCCTGCAGTGCTCTGGTGTTGCTCACTTACAACAGTGTATCTTGGAGCTGGGCAGTTTTTCTCTCATACTAATAAAGGCAGTTGTGAGTGTGAACACCACTCTGTCACCTCCCCTCCTGAAGCTGCTGTGCTCCAAAAAGCTACAGACACAAACCTTCCCCAAAAGTGCCAATTAGTAAGTATGTGGGAAGGCGAAACCTGAAGAGGCGTAATGTTTGGCGGCAGCAGCTCCCTGCTGGCAAAGCAGGAGCACAGGAGCATTAAAGGTTGTTGGGGTCTTTTTTTGGGTGTATTTCCTTTTCTTTTTTTTTTGTTTGGTTTTTTTTTTAAGAAAATACAAAGTAAAAAATAGCAGCTTTAAGAAATTCTGCTTCGTTTTATTGACTACAGCAATCAACAGTGGCAGCAGGAATGTGACTGTTGGGAGAACATTCAGTTCCACACTGGTTGCAGAGGCAAGGTGGGACAGAACAGTAGAAATTGCTTCCTCTGCATTCTAGACCTGTAAAGACACCAGCCAGCCCCTCCCAGAATCTGAGAGATTAGTACCTGTTTACATTGCTGCAATAATAAAATAACATTCAAAAGCAACAATGAAGATTACACACCTTTTAAAAATATCTCTAGGAATCAGAGCTACTCTTTGCATATGAATATTATCCGGAAATATAAATTTCATTTTATTAAAAAGTGTTGATAAACACTGCATGTTAGTGTTGTCTCATGATGGAGACAACTACTGTCTAAAAACTTGATTAATTTCTCCCTGTGAAGAGAAGAAAGGCCTTAGTTACAGTAAAAATAAACATTGTAGACTACATTTCATAGTTAATTAGAAATTCTGTGTTAATCTGTTTATGTTTCTGAGGGAAGGACAAAAATAAAATCAGAGGGACAACAAGCAGCATGAAGATATTTGGGCACTCCTTCAGAAACATTAGTTTCATCCATTCATCTTGTACAGCAAAATACTGTAGAAAAACATAATTCACAAGTCACTGTGCTCACCCATGTTATAGTGTGCTGTATAACGGATGTTTGAGCTCTTCGTTCTGCAGCACTGGGAAGCTCTGGTTGACATAAAATGATGCACAGCTGAGTACTGAATAGAGCGCATCTTACCAAAGTCCAGTCAGGGATACCCAACACAATTGTCTCCATAGTGCACTTACAATTATTCATGGTATCACTGAGAAGACTGTATGGCTTGTCTATGCATAAACAACTTTTGAAAAATCTTTCCATAAAGAAAAATAGCATCTCAGAGTGAGATTTCAGAATAAGCCCTATTCTACTTCAAAGCAAAACAAGATAATATTCCCAACAACAAATGTTATGTCTGATGCACCCAATGGTGATCATATTTTGTACAACAACTAACAGCTTTTCTTTTTTTTAATCCAAATTTCTTAATTCCAGAAAGTGATCCCATTAAAAAGCTTATGGCATCATCCTCTTTGGTGTCCAGACACTGATTAATGGCAATAAAAATTCACTTTAAACATTCAAATCACAACACTTAAAACCTGTTTGTGGAACATTATGAAGGAATTACATTTTCTTTTCAAGTTCTAGGGTCAAGGCTGGCGGCTTCTGAGCACCATCAGATGGAACCTACGCATTTCATTCCCAAACTTGCCAGAATCCATCAGTGGACACAGCAATGCATACCTCTACAGAGCATCCACTGAGAGGAAAGGGGAACACAGACATCAGACTTTTCAATATCCCCCAGGGCCAGCTGTGTTTTGCACCAGCTTAGTTAGTAGTTACAGCATGGGTGGAAATTTGCATTAGTTAAATGTAGGAGGAATAAATAACAGGAATGAAAGATAACCAAATCTCCCAGTGAATGTGTTTTAATTATTTCCTGCCAACTCTCTCACACCAACCTCCAATCATAGATGAAATTATTTATTAATTTTATTGTCTTTTTTTTTCTTTATGTCCTAATCAGTCCTATTCTTGATCTTACCTTACCAGATCTGTTGATTAAATGAAGGTTATTTATCTATATTATGAAATCAAAGGATATCATGTTGACTTGCAGCAGGCTTGTGCTAGTTTTAGCAAACTTTCTTCAGAAAAATTCTGAGTCTCTATATTGGTGTAATCAGGCAAGTATCTCTGTTCTTGGGGAGACTTTAGCTCCTGATCATACTGCACAGGTGCTGCCTAACATTCCCAACCAATGTAATTCAAAGTAAAACAGGGCAAGGGGACATGCTGCAAGCCAAGAGGCTTGCCATTTTTACCAGGAGTATTTCCTATATGGAGACTCCTCAGCTAATGAGAGGCAGATTTAAAGGAATTATGAGGACACTGATTTTCAAAAGGCAGGAATCCACTATAGCAGTTATATCCTATATAGAAAAGGAACCTAGGAGAGTTATGCTAGTAACATGCTAGGTGTGTATGCTGCACATTTACCCTCCTAAAAGCCTATGAATTTTGACCCAAATCTACAAGATCTGTAAGCCTCTCCTCAGGGAGGGGAAGTTTTGGAGGAGACGGTAACAGGACATAGGCCAAGTAGTCACGACTAAGACCAGCCCCACTTTCAGCTTGCTGCTCCCATGCAGGTTGCTGGTGGTGTGCACCATTATTAATTTGCACTACCTTGCCCTCTTCACTCCTGCAAGACTGTAAGATCCCACAGCAGGTACATCCAGAGAGTGAAAACAGCAACAAAAAAAACCCCAAAAGAAGACTGCTAATCTAGCAGTTTGGCTCCCAACTAGCCTGCAGCACTGGGACCTGCTGAAGTCAGCATGCTCAGTGCTGCTTGCTCCACATATGCCCCAAACTGAAGCCTGGGCAGCCTGTCCTGCCCTCCAGCCCAGACATTTCTTTTAGCTTAACCCAGCAGGCTCAGGAGCTGATAAACTAAAAGCTAACAGCAAGTGCCAAGGTATTATTCCAACCTATTTCACAGCATGTTGTGGGGAACATTAACAATGGTAAGTACAGGATGCGTGAACACCCAACTTTCCCAGGTCATTAGTGGTAAAAATGTGCAAGCAGTGACCCATGCCAACTGATAAGCTGCTGTTTCAGGAAATCCACAGGAGGGTCAAGCCCAGGTTCAGAGCAGTTGCTGTGCACATGCTTTGCTGAGATCAGAGCTCCCACGTGAACAACGTGGCTGACCTCATAAAGGTCCCTTTCTCAGTGTGACTGACCATTTTCCACTGGGTAGTCCGAGTCTCAAAGCTTACAAAAATAAGAGGAAATGTTTATATGTGCACACATTTATGTAGATGTATTTTCTCTAATCAGCCTGGGAAATGTGAGTTTTTCAGCACAATTTCAACCACTGAGAGCAAATCTGGCTAAGGCAGTGTAAAACCTGGTGTTAGCACAAATGTTATTTACTGCAAAATAGTGAACAATCAACAGATAAGTGGAAGGATCACAAATTTAATTTCTCGGCACTGTGGCTACTCCTTCAGGAAACCGACTGTATGCTCCTCTCAGTTCAAACTAATTCAATCACACCAAACCAAGCCAATCCTCCAAAAATCTGTGCTGCAAGTACTGGGCAAAATATTATTTGGAATAACCCAGTTTTTCCCTACAGAAGCTTCACTTCTGCAGGAGACACTGTATCAGCAAGATACAGCTGCACAAATCAAGCTTCCTTTTGCCCCTTTTTCCATTGCCGGTCAAAGCACTGGTGTTTAACAATTGTTCCTGAAAACAAACTCCTCCTCCCTTACTGAAATGTACTTGACTTCGAGCACACTCAGCCCAGTGGTTACGGCATAATGTAAACCGGTTATTACCCAATTTTCTGTAACTTTTATATTATAGCATGCATGTATTTCCATTTATCGTTGGTAGACCACAACCTATTCATTGGCACTGCTAGCTCTCTTTAAGGTCATCTGTCACTCCAAATTGGAAGGAAGGATTGAGGTTTCTGTTTGTTTGTTTAGTATGAAACAACTAGCAATGATTCTTAATAAGCACCCCTAGGGAATCAGTTTTCCAGAAATATTCCCCTGTAATGGTTACAGTGCAAAGTAGCATTCTGGGAGGAGACCATAAAAAGAAAGAGCAGAAAGCATGTTGGGGGATTTTCTTAATTTAATTTTTTTTACTTAAAAAGGGGAGGAAAAGAAGTAACACATACTAACTTGTTATCTTTTTCAATACAAGACAGGCAGAGAAAACAGGGGGCTACTATGAGGCAAATCTTTTTTTCCATATTTTATTTTTTTTTTAATCTTGGGCATGCTGTGCAGCTCACAAATGAACACAACTGCATTTTCGTTACCTGGAATATATAATCATAGAATAGTTAGGGTTGGAAAGGACCTTAAGATCATCTAGGTCCAACCCCCCCTCCCATGGGCAGGGACACCTCACACTAAACTACTCCACCCAAGGCTCTGTCCAACCCGGCTTTGAATACCGCCAGGGATGGAGCATTCACAACTTCCCTGGGCAACCCATTCCAGTACCTCACCACCCTAACAGTAAAGAATTTCTTCCTTATATCCAATCTAAACCTCCCCTGTTTAAATTTTAACCCATTACCCCTTGTCCTATCATTACAGTCCCTAATGAATAGTCCCTCCCCAGCATCCCTGTAGACCCCCTTCAGATACTGGAAGGCTGCTATGAGGTCTCCACGCAGCCTTCTCTTCTCCAGGCTGAACAGCCCCAACTTTCTCAGCCTATCTTCATACAGGAGGTGCTCCAGTCCCCTGATCATCCTCGTGGCCTTCTCTGGACTTGTTCCAACTGTTTTGTGTCCTAACTTGTTCTGTGAAACCTGTCACTGCTTATTCACTTTGAAAGGACAGCTAGACACTTACATAAGCGTACATTAATCTTACCACATAATACATATTGTGGCTCTAACCTTGTTATCTATCTCAAAACAAGATGATAAGGTCATAGATTGTTTTACTCAGCATTCAATTAAGCAAAATCCTAGCCATTTAACATAGATAACGCAGTCTTATGATGACAGCTGAATGAAGTGTACCTTTGACTAATCCACAGTATTGGTTAGTTTAACAATTTAGCAAAAAATAGACATTTTGTAAGTATTTGGTAAGCCTGACTGCTAGTAGCATGAAAAACAGCAACTTTCAGCATAGCAGCAAATTGTAGCACAGACCAGTTTAAAGGTGAAGCCCTGCAGGTACCAGCAGTACTATCGACTGGTACCAACTCTGCCTAGGAACCTATGGAATCACCAAAAAACATCAGCTGAGGCTGCAATCATGAGGTCTGCTTAGAGATGACATGCTCCTTTAGGAGAGCCTAATCTTTGTCTATGTTTTCAGTTACCTCCTACTTACAACAACAGGGCCTTTTTTCAACCACAAGTATTTCCTGGCATAGCAAGATAAGAGGTTCATGTTCAAGTGGTAATTGTTTTACATAGTCCTCTAGCTTTGCTACTCAGTCAAAGCAGAGTAATTGCATAAGAAGTTCCTTTGTAAAGTCAGTGGTCCTAATTTGCCTGTCTTCCCACAGCTATACTTTAAATCACTGCCTATGAGAACAGAACTGTGACTGAGCATCAGCATTTTGTAAATTTTCATTCCAGGCACTGAAATTCAGACCATTTCACAGCAGTTCCCTTTTCAATTACTTACAGAATGGAAGTGACGCATCATCCAATTTGCTCTCTTCATGTGAAAGAAATGTAACTTTTTTCAGCATTTGAGTATCTAATCCAAGCCTATATCACACTGCAATCTTTGCCTGATTAAGAAACCTAATATTAACACTCTTAATAAAAAATAAGCAGAGCAATGGGCAATAAAGAAACAGCTACTCATTCCAACAGGATAAATTTGTGAATAAACTCTCATTTGTATTCAAATCGATGAATAATACCATGTATTAACTAGCAGACATCTAAACAAGTCAAGCAAAACATACGACCCTGCAAGTAGCAAAATTAAGTTTGTTTAGTTCAACATTATAACAATATATACTTAAGTAGCATTAAAGATTGGAACATTTTTGCTTTACATGCATTGCCAAAGCCAAAAATTCAATGACTTTTATTTCTCTCAAGCCTGCTTGCTTTTTACAAAAACAAGCTGCATTTTTAACTGAAGGGTTGGGGCTTTTCTATATAGACAGACATAATGCATTAATTAGCTCTTACTTAACAGATTTCTGGTTTGACAATCTACAAGCCAAGGTTTATTCCTTCTGTTGATTGTCTGCCCCCTTTTTTATTTTAGTTTTATCTTTCATACTTTATCTCATGCAACTAGTACAAGTCACAGAAAGATACTGTCACTTCAGCATAAGAGCACCTGGACACTGCCTATTTGCAGTTAAAAATCTCCTAATTCTCCTACCAGCATAATTAACTTGAACTTAAAACCTAATAATCAGTCTCAAATCACTACATTTTAATTATTTCTGTTATGTATGAGAGCTAACAGACATACCACAAAATACCCAGTATAAAACATACTTTTGCATATCTGAGACAACTTTTCCTCATGGTTGCCTATATGGTACTTTTTCTACTTAAGCTATATCTTGTGCATAATTAGAAACTGTTTCTTATGCCTGATAGCAACTTTTTTTCCTAACTCAAAATAATAACGCAAGTGGCTTTGTCATTGATTATCTTCAGTTCCTCTACAGGAGAAACCGTCCTCTCTTCTGGTAGGCAGGTCTTGCTACAGCTATGTAGCTCCACCATCTCACAGACATACTTTGGCATGAATGGCTCAGAACATGAACCTTAACTTTTTCCAGTGTCTAACATCTACATCTACCATCTACTCATAAAGAAGCTTCAGATACTATGTCTCAGTTCAGGTCTGCCTTTCCATTTCTTTCTTCAGTGTAAAGCAGAACTATTGAATTTCAATAAAAGATTTCCAGTGTTCTCTGCGATTTTACTCTCATGTTGATACTTAAGTAAAGGACAAGCATCTTTTTATTCAACTAAGTTTATCTACTGTGCTTAGTATTTTTATACACGGAAGGATCACATATTTTTCTTAACTATGGCTTAATCTTCATAGTTCCTTCGAGATATCTGCACTTGATGTACATATTTATCCACTGCTAACCCTTGGCCAAGAATACATAAACATAGCCAATAATTTTAGCACACTTTTAATATTTAGCAATTGTCCCTACTCCTTCAGCAGAATCCTCCTCAGGGGTTATGTATACAGAGTGACAGTCATGTGTAGCAGGTGAACGCTTCTGAGACGTAAGAAGACTTGAAGGGAGAAAAATGCAATTTTAAACTCTGAGAATGGGCACCTCCTATACCAAAGGTTTTCAGACCTGAAATACCCATTCCTCCTCAGCATGAATGAGTGGCAGACAAATCATGAAAGTTGCTTTTGTTCGCTGTCACCACAGAGTGCTTTTTATACTGAATACTGTTTATCATCATTCTTAGGATTTTTGCAACTAAAACAAGTTTCCTGTAGAACTATCTGCACTGCCGTCCAGTGCAAAGAGTTACTCTAAGAAATAAAAATTATTAAACTACTAGTTTTAAGGGTGAAAGTCATCAGTGTGTTTCTCCCTTATGTAGCAGCAAATGGAGATAAGAATTGAGAAACAATCTTCTTTCTTTTTAATGGCCAACACAGCTACTTCTCACATGGGAGATGGAGGTTGGGAAGAAAGACTTGTTCACAGACAGAAATGAAAGTTTGTTATTAAATCAGGTATTGGGAATAGAAGAGAGTTTTCTGTTGCCTTTTTAATAATAAGCACATCTATTACACAGAAACCAGGGTGTGTCTGGGAACCTTATGAGAAATGCATCCAGCAATTGTCGGCCCATGGGGAAAACACGCAGCCTCACCCCAACAGGGTGGCAGATGTTACAACAAAATTATTATTTGTGTGTTACACTAATCATTACACTATGTCTAAAGCCAAAGCACCGCTGGCTGTAGTTGCTGTCAGAACTAAACTGCAAGGGACGAGGGTTATGCAGCTTGGAACAAGGAAAAGCTCAATACAGAGGCTTGGCAGCTTCCCATGGTGGTTTGAACCACTGCTGCTGAGAGAAAAGAGGGACATGAATGAACAGTGAAGCCGTAAGAAGGTCTCTGGGGCAGTTTCTACCCAGCTACCTTCCAAGGATGAGGCAGAGCACATGTTGCTGACCACTTGGCACCCTATGCCCTGCCAGCAGGGTTACTGCAGGATGCTGGGGGACCACACCAGCTAGTTGGCCTTCTGGTCAGCAGGAAAGGAATATCATATTGCCAACTAGTATCAAGTCTGTCTGTTTCAAGCATTGCTGTCTAGTACCTTTAAAAAGTGCATCTTTTTAGTATGGGCTGTTTGATCAAGGCATTTTCTCATCTCAGCATTTAGCAATCCTACTTACGTGGTGAAGAGTGGATGCCTGCCTCTGTCAAGAGAATGGGGATATACAGCTAATCCTGAGAGCACGAGTCAAAACTTCCTATAAATGCTGTAACTTATCTACAGCAGCAAACTGCCTGCCTCCTGCGCCAGGTCATAATGGGAAAACAATGAAACCCACCTCTTCAACTAACTGCCCAAGTTATATGATGTTAATATGCCATGAGGTCTGCATTTCACTTGGAGTAGAGTGAAACTTCTGCAGGACCCCTGAAGGCACCATGGTTTTAGCATTTTGAGTGTTTCTAGATGAAAAGCAGGAATGTTTGTGCACAAAGTGTGACACCTTCCTGGAGGCCAGCATCTTAAAAGGACACCCATAACAGTGGGGGAAAAAAAGACGGCTTTCCTTCTCACATCAGTCTTGTGCATGAGTTTCCTTTCCACTCTGGGTCTGGAGACCTCACGGGCAGTGATCGAGTGATGCTTGCTCTCTCTACAGCATCCCAAGAAGAGAATGAGAAATTCTTTAGTTTTGTCATAAAGGAACAAGGTTCGCCCATCTCCAAAAAAACCCATACAGGTGGGGAATCTAAAGCTTTTTAAACAAATACTTTGCTACTGGCACAGTCTGAAGAAGACTGTGCCTTTTTCTTACTTGCTAGAGGTTTTTTGCTTTGTGTCCTAAACACCCTTGGAGAGGATCCTATGGAGCCCATGTACATTTGTACATCATGGAAAGTGATTGCTTTCTGTGCCACTTAATTTGCCTGCAATGCTGAACAGCCCTGAGAGGCGAGATCAGCAATCAGCAGACATGCCCCAGTCTGGCATCTTTCTTTCAAGTGTAATTACAAAGCTTGGTAACAGGAAAGAGTTTGCTTCAGGGGAGTGGATGCACTGCAAAGAAAAGTAAAACAGTCCATGGCACAGACAGCTGCTTACTAAAGCCAGTCACCTTTGTGACCAGCAGACCAAGCTTTGCTGTGCATGGGCAAGGCACCAGTCACTTCTATCCACCCTTCTGCTGTCCTTCAGGAACAGAAGCTTTGTCTAAAACTGAATAGATCTATTACCTACAGTTGAGCTTTTATCTTACAATCAAAAAAAAGACTCACCTTTCACAACGTACTGAAAAGTAAGGTGAGGGGGTGGGGGGGGTGGTAGGCTAATGGCTAAGTCTGGAAGACACCATGGTATGTAAGATGACAGTGGCAGCCTCTCAAGATCAGTCACCACCCACTGTGCCAGCTCCAGGGGTCATTATGGTTATCTGTTACAGCCTCTCTCCAAGTCACAGTGGTCAGCTGGTACCATGCATTTAGGAGGCATTACCTTTACCTGCAGCTCCACTCTGCTCTACCTGGGCCCAGACTAGCTACAGCCCACCAGTGGCCACCTGGGCACAGCCCAGAGGGACAGTACTAGGGTCCCTTGCTACTAAGGAGGCTTCTGACATTTTGCCCTAACAACAAGTTCTACTGAAAAGCTGCCTAGTCATAAAGCTGTCAGGAAGGGAAACAGTCTCCTGGTCTGGAAGGGAGGAGGACTTGGCAACTCCTTGGCCAGCTCACCACATCAGCAATTCAGGTCTCACCATCTGAAGGTAGAGCTGATGAGCTGTGACACTGATGATATCATGTCAATTACCAGACCCAACCTGAGCAGCAAGGAAGGAGAGAAATTTCACTGGCAGAGTGTAATGTTTCCTCCTCTCTCACATTAAAACAATGACTATTAAATGCTATGAAAAAAGCAGCAAGTATTTTTTGGATATGTAAACCCTTCATCTCTGCTGATGCATGCACAAACAAAACAGGATTGCCTTGATTCCTGCTCTCATCCTCTTTGTTTAGAGCTAGAAATACTCAAAAGACTTCAAAATGGAAGACAAAAGAAATACATTTAAGTTTCATGATCATATTCTTACCAGTTTAACAACAAGCCTCTGGCAACAGCCAAGGAAAACCAAGTATTTTTCCTAGTATAAGCTATCAAAACAAAACTGTGCAAAACATAATTTTTGCACAATAAATACCAATACTCCCCCCCTCTTCAGTATCTTTTAAAATCTAAAATTTCAGGGGTTTGGAGGTTTTTTTAATTATTATTATTATTTGGGGCTTTTCACTGGCATACCTGAAGGAAAGTGAAAATTTTATTAATACAAAGGCATCTTAAATGTGTGGCTTGAAAATTATTAACAGAGAACAGATGTTTCCCAAATCTGCAAAAACTAGGGGATGTCAGGCAGGTTAAAAGGAGAAAGTGAAAGTGAGGTGAATTCATACATGAAACTCCTTGACACAGGATGCTGACTGTGGTAACAGTCTCCAGGTATTTAAAAACCCAGATGGAAGAAGAATACAATGTATTTGTCTAGCAAGGGGTATTGAAAGAAACAACTACTCAGGGCTTGAGAAAGCTTTGCACCACAAAAGGCTGGAGCAATATACTGGGAAAGCATTCCCTGCCTTTCCAGTTCTTACATTATTCACTGGACACTTTTTCCCGGTCACCACCTGGGAACACACTGAATCCTGTGGACTTTGACCTGATCCAGGACAGCCACGTCCACATAAATAGAACAGAATGAAGTGACAGAAGGAAAGCACCATTTCAGACAGTTTCTTCCACTACTAGCAGCATTAACAGAAGTAGTTTGAAGTGATTGCTTTAACTATTCAACCTCATCTTTTTATAGAAAATGCATGCTGAACTCTGTAAGGCTATAAAGAGCCTAAGGATAGTGTAGAGAGCTTGCGCTTCTCTTAAAGCTTTCCAGACAGCTGGCTTTCTGGTTTTCTTTTTTTTTTTTAAATCAACATTTAGCATTTCCAAGCCATTTGGAATGACATTTCAAAGGAGATGCAAGCTCTGTATCCTATCTCCACAAGCATATGCCAAAACTTATCCAGAATTGCTAACTAAATTTCAAAGGCATGGAAATATTTGACTAGCTCTCTGTCAGGTTGTGAGAGAGTGCTCACAGACAGAACTTGTTTGTGGGGGTGTTGCTCATCTACAGATAGGGCATTTTGCTAAAGAATGGCTAATGTAAGCCACACATTTCTTGAGAGAAGCTTGGCAAATCTAGGGATTATCACTGGCTAGGAAATAAAGGTCTTTTTCACACCCACAGCGTGTTGTGCTGAAAATTTGTTCTTCTTAGATGGAGAGGAAAATCTGCTCACCTTTCTAATTAGCATGCTTTATTTATATACACACAGCATGTTATGAAAAACAATGTTTGCAAAGGAGGCCATCCTGTCGAACAGAGAGAGAGAGAGAGAACATCCTTCAGGGCATACTCATGCAGATTTACGCAGATATTACCTGATAGCTTAGTCCTAAAGCAGCCTGGCTCTTGAGAAAAACAGAGGTGCCTGCTGCCAAACTGCTGCAGCTGCTCACCCTCATGACTGTTACAGAGACTCCTGGGAACTTCTGAAGATTGCTTTGTTCATTCTTGGCTTTTTTTCCCCTCAGTCAAGTTGTGTATCTTGATGATTACTCCATGCAGCACCTTCTGTGTTGAGCTACCAACTGCACTCACCAGGACTTTCAGCAAGGGAAAGGCAGAGCCCTAAAGGAAAGCCAAAACTCTGGAGCAGTTTTCTGCCCCACATAGTCTAACATTTAAAAGTTTACAATGTTTCTTAAAATGTTTTAAATGTCTTTAAAATGTTTAAATGTCTTTAAATGTTTCTTTAAATGTTTAAGTTTTTAAAATGTTTAAATGTCTTTAAAATGTTTCTTAAAAAGTTAAATGTTTTTTTAAATGTTTCTTAAAAGACTGCTCACATAGGTTTAACAGAAGCAAAGCATGAATACCAAACTGCCTCACCTTCCATCCACTGAACCCCTGTGGGAGGCTGCCATGCACAGCCCTTACTGGAGTCTTGTCACAAGGCCTTTGGGGATACAGTGCTGCTCATTTGCTGCAGGAAGAGGGGGATCAGGCAGCAGACTCAGGTGCACAGTGGAAGAATCTCACCCTGGGATCAGCTGAGTCCTTGTCACACATGGGCTAATATCTGGGTTTCTGTAACTGCACTTACTTCACAGGCCCGTGAAACCCACCTATACTCACCTTTCTGCCCAGCTTGCCGCTTGTAGCTTTGGTAGTAGGAGACAGGGAGGCTAGCAGGAGACTGATTAATGAGTCACACCTAAATACTTAGGCTTATTCTCCTGTATAGGATATTGAAGCCAATGAAGAATGATTTGTATGGTATTAGCACTGCAAAAGAGTAATGCACCTTAAAAAAAAAAAAACAACCAAAAAAACCTAACAATCCAATGTAAATTAGATAAAGAACAGTCCTATTTCCACATGGGTCAAAACTGGCATGGGAGCTAATAGATCAGCGAATGTACAGTATCTTTCCTGGGGGCTGTACTTCTTCCGTAGACACATTCGGCACATTTTGGAAACACTAACCAGGGACATTCCACCTTGTAAAACAGACACAGCTGGAAGGTGTGGAAAGCACTAAGACAACAGAAGGGAGAGTACATGGAACATCCCTGGGTAACACCGCATTGAGTATGCTACTGAGCATGACATAGGCAATGCCCCATTGCCGTCAAAGGAGTCTAGGTGACCCATGGAGGGACCAGGAGCTGCCACATTCATAAAGGTACAATGCTTAAAGTACTACACAGTGATAAAACCCATACTTCTCTCATAGGGTTTCAGACTTGCTCTGCAGGTTAGCACAAAAGGGAACTCAGGGATGACACAGCATTCAAAGTGCCTCCCAGTGAATAGCTGCTGTGCTCATCTGAGGCATGCCTTTGTTCAATGCTCTCAAGGCACCAGGAATTAGGAGAGGAAGCAGCATGATGGCGCCAGTTCTGTCACAAGTGTGCCAGAGAGGGCTTTGTGTAACTCCAGGGATGGGACCCAGCCTGCATAAGTGCTCCTGGGCTGAGGGCAAGCACCACAGTGTACCTCTGCCTTCTGGTCCTAGGCTGTAAGTCTCAGCAGTCCATAAGTGAATGCCAAGGTCCACTGACCTCCCTCTTTCCCCTAGCAAGACCATTTTTGGCTGTGTTAATATGGTGTCTCAGAAGCCCTGGGAGCTGTCCCACTATATATCACTGCCTTTAATGCTTTCAGCAGGAAGCAAATCATGCTTCTGAAGCCTTACAGCCAAATTTCAAAACTAGTGACTGTTCTGTAAGCACGTTCTGCTTTTATGCCTAAGTACCAGGAGACAATAGAAAGACTGACAGAATTCATAAAGAAGCAAATGTACACACATGCAGACAGTGCTTAGATGCAACTTTTAACCTTCTCGTTACTCAAAACTTGGACACACAAATATATGCTAGGCCTAACAACACCCTCTCCCCAAAAAATCAAAACAAAACAAGAGTACAAGGAGATTTCTCAGATATCTGTCCTTGCTGTCATCTGAAACCCAGAACAGCACTGCCAAGATAATTATCTTTATTAAGGACAAAGCTTGCAGTAAACACAGAAGAAGCTATGAGTGTCAACTCAGCCAAGCACATTAAAGTCACCAAACTGTCTTTCCTGTTTAGACAGGGTTTAGACTTAATTTTCCCATGATCACTGTGTGCCTAAGGCCTTCTGTTTCCTTCATACATTATACACATCTGGTGAGAGGCTTGTAACAACCTTATGAAAGCTCTCAAGCATGAAGTATAGCATTGTTGGGATTAACACTAAATTCTCATGAAAAAAAGAACATCCTACCAGTGGAAGAACTGTTGCATTATTAACCTGAAGAATAGCATTAGCTTAAGGCATAGCATCTCAGTAAGGCACAAAGTCCCACAATAAGTAACACATAAAATTGTAGTTTCTCTCTGCCACCAATGTGTGATTCTCAACATCTCAGTTTCTCTAAAGCTTATCTCTTCCCTTGCATAAACCCAAGCCAGCATCCCAACTTTCCTTCAGAAAGACATTTGATACAAATGGCTGAATTAAAAAAAAAAAAATCACCACTTTCTCTGAGACTTCTTCCTTCAAGAAGTGTGGCCTGTACATAGGCATGTGAGTTGCCAGGATAACCACTATCTCTGCTCCCTGGACCAAGCAGGACAGCAGAGCAGACAGCAAGGAGTCCCCTGCAGGCAGCTAGCAGCAGTCCTTAAACCAGGAGTCCTGCAGCATGCCTCAGAGCCAGTCTCACCACCAGCTGCTGAAAGAAGAGGCCTTTACAGCCCCACCACTCTGCCTGGATGCCTTACCATAAGCTGATCAGACAGATGAGCAGCTAGAAAATGTTGAGGTTTTTTCCTGTAGTGCTGGTTTTACTTCCATCTAGTCCCCCCCTCAGCTCACATACAGGCAGGTGGGCTGGTGTACTGGCTCAAGAGGAGGTCATGCAGCTGCACCCTGTGGGGAGGGTTTAATTCAAATTAAATCTGAAAAGCATAATCAAGGTGCCCCTCTTGCTTGTCAGATCTCCCACCCACTCCTCCTTGTGCCTGCTCTCAAGATGACAGCAAAGAACCAACTTGTGCCCTTTCTCCCTCCACTGACCCCCAGAAAGGCTAGTTTAGCCTGCTTGCAAAGCATGGTCAAGGCAAGTCTGAGGTTTTCCAATGGGCTTGCACAGATACCCAGTCTATGGAGGGATCTATAAGATGCAGAAACAAAGCTGGTGGCTGTGCTGTACTGCTGTAGCCTCAGGGAGCCAGGGACTATCATATACAGCCTTAATCTTACTCTGCTTTCCCACAAACCTTCAGAGCAGTACCTGTGGTAGTACCCACAGCATTGTGGGCAGCAACATTTGCTCTACATGGAGGACAGCATCTGAAAGTCAGCCTAACCATCACGGATAAAGCATGTAACCGTGCATGTGGTAATTACCATGTATTTCAACTGTAACCATTGTTCTCCAGGATTAATTGCCCAAGGAACAGAAAGGGACAGATTAGTCCACTCAGTAGTTGCTCCAGCATGTCTGCACATTCAAAGGCGTGAGGATCAGCTGCTGCTTTGAACAGAGCTTTGTCATTTTTGTACCAGATTAATTTAAAGAGCAAGCAAGAATGCTTGAATTTTGCATCAGCCTTGCTTCACTTAGGGAGGAGTCATGATCTCCATTAGTGCTTTATATTACCTTGTCAGTTTCTTACGAGAAGGATATTTTTCTTAATGAAACAGTATAATCATTTTCCAGTGCCTTGTAACAAACAGTAATGCTGTCTCTATCTTATCTCACTTGCAGAGCCTGCCACGGAGAACAGTTTATAAACAGAAGTGAACAGAGACAAGGCAGTATTTGCAGAGCAGTTCAACACACCAAAAGCTGACAGCTTTTGAGAAAGCCTATATTTACGGCCTCTTGATTTGTTTTAACTGCGCAGCAGGACACAAACACAGCTAGTGCCTCTCCCGAGTTAAGCTGCATTTAAAGTGTATGCACCATAACCGAGAGCCACCTAATGGACACTGCCTGCTATATGCACCGCGAGCACAAGTCCTAACCTCCAGACAACTTTACGTAGCGCACAGAGAAGAAAACCCCCTGCTCCTTCAAGGGTTGTCACCAGGTTCGTGACTTTGGGAACTGTGACCCCAGAATCTCCCGAACTCCGCAACAGTTCACCACTCTGGAAAACAGACGCACAGATTTTAAGCTACAAAAACATACAAACAATTTGCTGGCAAAGTCGACCTTCTTTCTATACATGCACATTTTTATATGCACTGAGTGTTAAGAGTCAGGAACAAAAAAAATCCCTTGCTTCCCAAGAAAAAAGGGAATGCAATCAGACTTGGTGCATATTAATAGCTATTAGCATCCCCAGACAAAAATGCCTGGAAAACCTCTGCAGAGTTTCTAATTTTACCTGATCACACAGGAGGAAAGGTCACAGGTGCCCAATGGTAACAGTAATCAGATGAAAACAGTGTTTATTGGTTACAAGTAGTGAAAAAAAGAATGAACCTAGGACAGAACATGCTTGAAGGTCTTCTCTCTAAGAGTCTGTGTTTACGGAGTGAAGCATGAACAGCTATTGCCTCCTAAAATGAAATTGAATAATTTTACATTTAATACTCCATTGCATAAAATTAAACTGACTTTTGCAACAGCACACTGAAACCCAGCATGCAGCATTTCTCTGAACTCATCTGTGTGAAGAGCAAAAACACGAATGTCAAAATAGAGAACAACTAAGATAAATTACCATTGCCATGCAGTTCTGTCCTAGTCCTTAATCAGGTTCTCTCTCAGAGTCTTACTCAATTTCACTAACACAGTAGAAATGTTTATTTTGTCAGGCTGGCTTTCTGCTGAGCAGCACATTGAATTAGCAGTGCTCCAAACAGCAGCACATTGAATTAGCATTTCTGAATGTGCATTTCTTCCAGCCCTCCTTGTCTCTCCAGGGCACAAATGTTCAGCCTTGACCCAGAATGGGAAAATTCTCCAGCTGAAGCACCACTAGCCTGATGTATGCAAAATTCACATAAAGCCTATTTTCTCTCTTTTTCCTAGTTTTTTCTAATATCCGCCTGTGAGCTCCCACCTCAATCAGCACCTTCCAAAACTACACTGCAATGCCAATATTCTACATGAAGTAAAAGCAATACCTACACAGTCAAAAACCAAGACTCAGAATATATGCTAAGCATCTACAGGGAAAGCAAGGCCATTCAAGTTTTTTAATCCACTGCTAAAGAAAGGTGTGTGTTTTATAACCTCAGTAACTATGGAGCTGTCAGTAGGGTCGGATATACAACTTTTAGACCTCATTAGTAAGTCTGAGACTAGAAATGGCCTTGCAAGAATCATGAATCACTGGCCACCTACACAGGTACTGTCACCCAAGGTCACTCACCCTCCTGCCCTCGGAAGAGCTCATAACCAAGGCTGACCTCTGAGATCATGTTTCTTTGCAGCACACATGGCTGAAGGCACTCAAGTCAACACTCAGCATGAACCTGTGTTAGGAAGACTTCATATGGGACCAAGGTGATTGCTTAAAATCTGCATCTATTGCTTTCCTACACCCGCTTTGTGATACAGTGTACAGATATAGCTCTGTGATTGACAGCTCCTTTAACTTACTCGTTAATCCACTTTATCGCCACCACTTCTCACTGTTCTATGAGCAACACTGGCAAAATAGCTTGCTGCAGCAATATTAATGATAAAATATGATTACTGAATCGGAAGGCCTTCCCAAAGCATTCAGTAGAAAAAAAGGAAGGCAGAGATTACATAGAAGAACTTATACCTCTCCCCATCCCCCCTTTTTTAAAAAGCTTAAGTTCTCTTACAATGAGGCAGAAGCCATGTACAGCAAAACAACAGGTAAAACCTACTACAAAGTTCTGGTGCTCTCAATTAAGCTTTTTGCTTTTCTAAACTTTTCTAGTCCCATCATTGTATTTATTGAGTTTTACAAAGACAGAAGCAGCTGTATGCCATACAGATAAACTGGTTATCAACACATTCCCAACTATTTTAAATCAAACCACTACAACAAAGAAGCTCTCACAACCTCCATCTGGGATTTACAAACTAGTGATAAACCAAACCACTCTCATGATTTTAAATACTTTCCTTTTTTTCAGTTCCTCCCTGATCTGATCAGAGAGCCAGTTCCTGCCTGAGGAGGCATCTTCCCCACTGCCAGTAACTCATTTGAAAGACATGGTCATCTCCCTTTCACTATACTTTTTTTACCCCGCTCTTCCCCCCCCTCCAACTGTAAGGTGAACTGCATACCTCCTCAATAAATCTATTTCTCCTGCTTTGTCTGAAAATTGTTCCAGAAAGCAAGGGGCAGGGAAAAAAAACTATTAAAAGAACTTTTACCAGAGCAAGCAGGGAAGTCAGCCCCTAGGCACAGAGGGATGCTGCATCAGTGGGAACTACTCTTTTTTTTCCCCCCAGAATCAGTGGAATGGGAGATTAATGGACTATGACCTATTTCATGTTTATTGAGATTAAATTGCTACAGAGTTTTAAGTTTTAGATCCTTAATCTTTCTTCTCAGCTGCATCACATGCTAGTTACTGCTGAGACATTTAGTGTGTTCAAGTCATGTAAGGAAAAATAGAAAGCTCTCCCCAAGCTTCCCAGATAACCAGTTTGCCACTATGATACATGCACCATCATAATTCTTATACTGCATAAAAAAAGCCTTTACAAGTAGAACAGTATTGTGGCTTGGCTTGCTATCTTCTCTGAAGTCCTGTTATCTCCTACATATCCTTCATTCACACCAATCTTCTCTTGCTGTCTTTTTATGTGCTCCTGCCTGCAATATCCATTACTCCTACATGAAGAGTACATGCAGCTGGAGACAAAGGTTCACAGTGCAAAGTTCTCTGGATAACAGCTGCTTCATGAACTTGTGTCTGACCTAGATGAATTACCTGTACCATTACTCTTAGAGAGCCTTTTCAGAAGTGCCCTACCCAAGAACAGTTTTTGCAGTACTGTATTAGTTAACCCTTAATCATGTACACAAGAGGAAGCATGAAAGTCAACCTCTGAAGCTCTTTACAGCTGAAAAAATGCTTATATTCCTTTCAAAGTCTGGCCTTTAGAGCTTCTGTTGCTCATTGCATTAGCAATCTTGAAATTGAAACACAATTACCCATCTCTAAAGCATATGAACAAGTCCTGATATAATACTTAAGTCATTTTACATGTTCAGGAAAAACACTGTGCATGCAGTTTAGCATTACAGCTAATGCTGGGATAGCATGAATTAAGCAGGTTTCTGAAAAGCAAATCTAATACAGAAAGGTGCTCAAGGCTGAAGAGTTAACCAGCAGAAGAGAGTTCATTTTCCTTTCTTAACTCCTTCAAGACCAGAGTTCATTGCCTGTGCACATCTCCAAGTTCTCCTGTGTTTGCAAGACTCCCTTGCTTCCAAAATTACTTGAACTTCCAGGCACATTTTTTCCCTTAGGTGTCTAAAGAGAAAACCTATTTTAACCAGGGTTCAATCAATTAGTCAGTGACCACCAATACATCATACCTTGCTCCTGATACCTAGCAGAGGACACAAAGCCTCAGCAATCATCCCTTCTTTTTAAAATAAAGAAAATATTTGTGCCATCCAAAAATAGATTTCAGTTTTAAATAATTATTTATTCTTATTTCTATGCATTTTTAATTAAAAGCCAAGCTGCAGCCAAGCCACATTATTATACATTTAAACCAATGCTTACCTTCTTAGCCTGATCTCGGCCACAACAAAAATGAATTTTAGAGGCACCTTAAAATTCACAGCCAAAAGTTAAATAAATATAGACACATACAATAATGAGATGTATATTTCTGCTGCAAAGTGACACTAAACAAGCAAAACTCCTCCCTGAATAGAAATCCCATCAATTACTGACTTTGAAAGGCAGTCTTCTGGCTTCTCTACTTCTTTTTAAAATACCATGAATCCTGCTGTAATGTACTTTTTTTCTCACCCCCCCTCCTCTTAAAGCAGCGAGAAGTTGGCACTTAGTTTTATACTACAGAATTTGGAGCAAAGCAAAGAGAGGAGTTAACCTTAATGATGTGACAGAAACAAGTTTGGGATGGTAGCATTACTCACAAATGAGGTTTAACGTGGCAGAAAATATTTTCCTTCTTTTGTACAGTTTTAATTTGGCCAGAGCAAGCAATAATCCATCCTTTGCTGAGGACAGATTTAAAATGAGATTTCTTGCTAGTCTTGAATTCAGCACAGGAGCCATTAACCTTTGGGAATCATGGACACATCTCAGGAACTCTGAAAATGGATTTTCCACGGACTCTAAAAAGTTATTCTTAAGTTTAAAAATCAGTTCAGAAAATAAAAAATGCAACATTTCCCTTTTACCTGTCAGAGAATTAACTTTGTTGGTTTTGAGGAATATTTCAAGCACAGTAGCTAATAGCCTTTCAGCAAAGCCAATGACAAATTTTCCCTTTACCCCATGAGGACTAACAGGTACAATAAGATGTAAATGCCTGTGCTTAGATCTTTCTCACAGTGACACTGTTAGCATCTGAACCCTTGACACTGACAATTGGGAAGCAACAGCATGCATCCTTCTTCATCAGGGAAGGTAGCATCATTACTGATGCATCTCTACTGAGGCGGGCTGAAGTCCCTCATCAGCTGTTGCTGTATGGAACCAAGGCAGCAAAAGATGCCAAAACACTAGAAACCAAGACAAAGAAAGAAGAGAAAGCTGGAACAAAACCTGCTGAAGTCACTTGTGATTTCAGCTCTGGGGCTCCAGCACAAGAGGGGTGCAGACCTCATCAAGTGAGGACAGAGGAGGCCAAGAAGATGATCAGAGGGCTGGAGCACCTCTCCTATGAAGACAAGCTAAGAGAGATGGGCTTGTTAAGCCTGGAGACAAAAAGGCTCCAGAAGGACCTTAAAGCAGCTTCCAGTACCTAAAGGGGGCTTACAAAATATCTGGGAAGGGACTTTTTACAAGGGCATGTGGTGACAGGACATGAGGAAATGGCTGTGAACTGAAAAAGAGGAGATTTAGATATGGGATATTAGGAAGAAGTTCTTCACAATGAGGGTGATGAGGCCCTAGCACAGGTGGTACAAAGAAGCTGTGGACATTCCACATCCCTGGCAGTATTCAAGGCCAAGTTGGATGGGGCTTGGAGCAACCTGGTCTAGAGGAAGGTGTCCCTACCCATGGTGGGAGAGTGGAACTTTGAGGTTCCTTCCAGTTCTAACCTGTATATGATTCTATGAATTTGTCCCAAAGTAAACAACACATTCTATTTCAATGTGGTGACTACTTAAAGACTGTACTCAACTAAAAAATACTGGGGGGAGGAGGGGAGAGAGAGAGAGAGCAGAGAAGGGGGAGGAAGGAATTCCTTGAGTGTACAACATATTAATCCCTATCATTCATGATGTCCCTGTAAAAATGCGGTTCTCCAGCCTATTCTGTATTCTAATTTCACCTGCCAGTATGGTCTTCCCTGTAGGCAATCTCCAGAAAGCCTTCAGATTTGTCTAGAACAAAGTAAAAATACAAAGAAAACAATAAAAATTCTGTATTTTTATAGCACAGTAGTCTAGGTACACAAGAATATCCTGAGTTAAACTAGAATGAGGAAGGGTGAGCAACCCTGAAGAAGAGCTTAGGATCATGCTGGAGTCAAACCTTATTTACTCCATTTTCCATTTCAAAGCAAACTTCAGCACTAAAACCCAGATCACTTTTCCATATATTTGAAGCTTGCAGTACGGCATGCATAGCTGCTTATTCAATTATTTTATAATCAGTCAGAGGCTCAATCATTTTCCCAAACAACATAGCTCAGTTTCTACCTATCCAGCAGTTCTTTGGCCATTTCTAACCATGTTTATTTATATTGCATACAGCTTAGCCATGTTTGCATTAATGCATACTGGAAAAATCTGTGCTGCCATCCCTGAGCACCTCTTTCAGAGCAACATGCACAGGAGGAAGAAATGAGGAAGAGGAGGAAAACAGGAAAGCAGTGGTTATATGTGCTGTATGTGTTATACACAGCAAATGGGTAATGTGCCTTGGCACATCACATTTCATGGAAACTGAGTGAGAGTTGCCAGACAAAATGGCTGTTAGGAGAAGAAAGGTTAAAAAGTGTTCTGCTCTCTGCAAAAAAGGACTCACCAACTTCAGTTTGGAAAGATAATCAATAGAGGCCTCTAGAAGGACAAAGCATGATTAGTTATTGTGGTTACAGACATTAGGCAAGGACATAGCATCACTTAAAGCAAGTTTTGTAGAAAATTCATTACTTTTACAGCAGAAAGTTACCTTGTTCTTGGCGTCTAGTGAATACATTATATGGTCACATTAAGAATCAATTTCTGCCACTACAGAACCCCCCAGAGCAGATAACAGCATTGTCATCAGGGTAATTTGCTAAAATCAGCATGCAATTATTTATCCTCTTAATTTGCTAAAATCAGCATGTAATTCATTATCCTCCCCTTCTCTTTCAAATTAATGGAGGTCAGTATAATGCAACATCAAAAAGGAGAAGACAAATGATTTTGTCTGTGATGATGTCCATGTGATGCACAGGATAAGTGTGTCCTGCAAGCTAGCCCACACAGACAATTGGACCATGAAGCATCTTTGTTATAACAAAGACATGTTTGCATCACTGATCAAACCTGGAAGAGGCTGCTGGAGTTTGTCTCACCAAAACGAGTTTTATACATTTCTTTTACCAAGAAAAGGGAGAACAGAAAGAACAGGGGTTTTCTTTTCCTTATAATAGGGCATGCTGCAACTTGTCAAGAGACAAAGCACTTAGTGCTACCCCTGAGTAGGGATGGATGTAACCACACCTGTTTTACCATCCTGCCCAATGCTTTCAAAAATAGAATATTTTAAGCAGTACCTTTCAAAAATAATTGAAGAATGTCCCCACACACACATTAATTCCTACACTGGAAGAAAAACATAAATCATATTTTGACACATTTGAAAAGGAACAAGAAATGCCACCTTAAAAGTAATGGAAGGTTGTCAGGTAACTTTTGTTCACAAGCCAAGCCCACCTACCTCACTGCTTCCCTACCACTTTGCATTTATACTAACTGCTAGGAAAAGTCTCTCCATGTTTTCCCTTGGGAAAGCATAATTTTTTAAATGAGTATTTATTTATTTCTAAATCAACTACATTCAGGTCCTTCTGCACCACACAACGCACTGGCTGTTTGGGACTACAATCAAACACTAAGTTTGTTCTATTTCTTTTCCTCTTATTTTTAAAAACCCTACTTACAGGGCATAGGAAAAAGATTTTGCTGCAGGTGTCCCTGTATTTTAAGCATGGCCTGCAGAGATCAGTCATGTGAAGCTGACCTCTTACCACCTCATCCATTCCATTTCAAGGCCTCCTCCATAATGCTTTCCCAAGGCTAAAGAATTTGGGATGGTAGCAAGCAGCCTTCAGAGCATTTGCACAGTAGATTTCTAATCTAGGTAACTTACTGAAAGTCACGTTTCAGGACTAACACATATTTTGGTAGTGTGAAGGAATTAAGAAATGCCAAATTCCATTAAAGCTCTTTTTTGTTTGTCTGGCTACTTTTGTTTGATTTCCAGGGGCATATATTAAGAGTTCACAGTAACTTCATTTATGCATTGCCTGTGGAGATTACACAGTCTACATTGCGATGCTCCCTTTTCCTACAGTTTCTCATTACAGCAGCCAGTATCAATACCAGTGAAAGATGATTTTTTGAACAAGAAGAACAAGGAAATTCCAAAACCTGTATTTCAGTAGAGAAGTACACTTGTTTCAGGAAAAAAATCACACACCCACACTCATACTCCAAAACAGTGTGAACAGAAGAAGGTTGTGACAAAACTAGAATTATAGTAATATGGTTGAAGTCAATCCTTCTGTATGAAAACACAAACAGCTGCACACTTACTGCAAAAACAAAATCATAGGCATGTCAATGTCCAACTTTTTGTATTTTCTTTCAGACCAAAGGTAACTTCTTCAACCAGCGCAAAATGTCTAGTTGCCTATATTAAGTCTGAATTGCATAAGCAATTAAAAGACTGGAAAATTTGCCCCTTTGATCAGTCAAGTGAATTACTGCAGATATATCAGATGACTTACGGAAAAATCTCCCATTCTCCTTCCACAACTTTCTATGCATCAAGCAAACCACAAAATTCATGATCTTAAATATCAGAATAGTCTTCTTTGAGAAGCTGAAGCTTTCATTTAAATCCTCACAGCCCCAAGACCCCTTTAAGATAAATGATTTTATATTAGCAGCAAAGGAGTTAGAGATTTGCAAAGTCAGTAAGAATTCATAACTTGCACATTTTATTCATTCACGGCCACTGATTTGATTTACCCCACAATTTCCATCAGAAAATGAAAAAGTTTTGAAGAATGAGTTATTCTCAATGTAAATCTCCAGCAAGCTTCTGTCAATCATGTAAGTCCTTTCTCCATTTTTTTCTGCCTCCGATTAAAACCACACAACAAGTTTAATTACTTCATTACTTTAAGGCTTCTTACCTTAAAAGGCTGTAAATATATGGAAAGCTAAACTAATACACAGCAATTCTCCATGGAATAGAGGAAACTGTTATAAGCATCAGTATAGCTTGTGATGATCAACTATATTCATAGTTTTTCACTACCTAATGCTTTTTACACATTTACACACATACATGTTTACACATGTTGCACACACATACAAGAGGGAAGTGAACAACTCTGTAATCAAATACAGTATTTGCTTGCCATAATTTGTATGTTCCCTGGGTCATATTAGAATAAGAACCTATGGGAAGCTACCAATCCAGAAATTATAGCTCAGGAAGAAGTTTCAATGTTGGGCATTTGCTGGAAATAGTAAGTTTTTTATACTGTTGTTGTTTTTTACTTATTTATTTCCTGTGTTGTGAGCAGCTCATTGTACCTTTGTTCAACTACAGGGAAAGAACTGTTTAGTTTACAGCACAGTTTTATATGTAAATTATATTCAGTAGACTCTTTACTCATCATAAGTGTTAACAGAAAAAAAAAATGACAGATTTAAGACTGTTGAGATTTTTTCATGAACTTCAAAGGAACACTGAAATTACAAAGCCCGCCTGACTGTAAAGCATGTTCTCTAAGCATGTGCCAAATTACACATATTAAAGGATATTTTTCCCCTAAATGTACACTTTATGCTCTATTTTCCATTTGTAAGTTTTTGTGACAATTGAAAAAATCTTGTCTTCTACATACAGTCAAACTTACTGTTTCCTTAGCACTCCCAGAAATTAAGCTTGTTTCTTCTCCGTGGAAACATTTCCATTTGATTTCTCCAGCAGCACTGGACAAAAAGGAAGCTTTCACCCCCACACAAATCAAAATTCAGGAGGAAATTCAGAGTTCAAAATGAAGAGATATTTTACTGCCAACAGGGGGAAAAAGTCTTAACAAATCAGCCAGCTGTTGCACTAACAACATCAAATAAAGAAATTGTAGAGCATATTCTACCCTTTATCAATAACGCATGGCTGCGCACAGACAATTTATAGCTGTTTTCCATCACTGGGTATTGTGTAGTACTAAATTAAGTCTACAAAATTCAAGGACAGTCCACCCACACAGCTACTGTAAGCAAGCCAGGCCACTTTGAATAAGTATTTTAAAGGCATGCAATGAGTTTTATTAGCATGCTGACCACAGTTCCTAGTGGACAAAGCATCTCCTTTGAAAAAGTAAAAGTAGCAGGAGAGATGAGTTACTCTTGTGCCTTACATGTAGAAAAATAGCAAAAGGGAAAAAGAAATATCTACATGCAACAACTCAAACCCCTAAATTTATTAAGTTTAAAACATAAAGCAAGAGAATTTGTCTTCTATACAAGAAATTGATTGCTAGTCCCAGAAAATCCTGAGAGATGCTGGAAGGGTCAAGTTCTGACAACAAGAGAGCTAAAAACCAAAGATGGTTTTGATGGGTTTTGTTTACATCTAGGTAGCTGCAAAGATTAATAGACTTCTTTTTTAATAATTCACAAGCCATATAAATCAGAAAAGCACATGTAAAGCTTTCATCAGAATAAAGAACTAGTTATACTGAAATTGCCTCAGCAACATCTATGGCACCAGCAAACAAGTGAGAGGTGGAGTCGCTTCCCCAGGCCAAATTAACCAAGAGATGGTATGGCACAATTTGGTTGCTTTTGGTTAATCCCACCTCTTCTTACCACAGCAGTCCCAGCATTTGAATGTCTGGAACACATGAAGGCATCAAGGAACTTGTAGCACATGAGCTTACCACCAGAAGCAAAAGGATGCAGGTACCAGGACCAAGCATCCAACAGTCTTATCCAGGCTCTGCTGTGGCAGTGGCCAATGTGCTACCCAGGTCCTCCACATTCTGGTTTCAGGTGTGGAGTCAGGCTGTGCAGCAACACCATGGATGGCAGCACCACCAGGAGGTGGGTTTGTATCACACTGCAGACTTTTACTGCTGTTCCTTTTACAGCCACTGTGCCCAGCTTCCCTCTGAAAAACACTAGTAAGTATGAGGCTTGTGAAAGCCTTTTCATAACCACAGCATCACTCCTACAGGCAGGACCCTCTGTGTTTCTGTAACTGGCATGACAAGATGATGTCCCTGCCTGGGAAAACACTTTTCTACAATGTGAGAAGATAGAGGATGTGGCATGGTTTGGCAGCTTGATGTCTTGTGGTATATTAAATCCCAACCACAACCAAGAGCAGGAGCGATGCAAAAGGCAAGACTTAAGAAACATCTGTTCTAAGTTGGTGAAGTGGAAATATCTGAAATAAAACCAAACATGACTGTTTTTGTTATGCAGGAGTAGAGAGAAAAAAAAAACTCTGATCAGTGATATGTGGATTTGTGGACACCTTTTATTTCCTGTTTAAGGTCTATATTACTGTATAATGTAGTTTAACTTAATTTACAAAATTCAGAAGTGAAGAGCCAGACTTGACTAAATCTTCTCACTACACTGCTGTGCCAGGCCAACCACCCCCCAGCCTTCAATGAAGCTGCTGCATCCCTATGATAGCCCAATGTCTGCTTTGCCCCATGGGTAGAAGCCGTTCCAAATGAACTTCTACTGACATCTAGTCATAGCTTTTGTAAAATATTTTTATGATTTTCAAGATAAGCAGAAATCTAAAAAACTAAGCTTAAGACTTAGCTGCAGAGAGCAATTGCCAAGCATTTGTATTTTACCCTGTCAGAAGCACAAGGTTTTCTTCAGGAGATTGGCTGCTGTATTTTTCCATTTAACAGATAGAGTTTCTGCTGTGAAAAGTGAAACTGCTGTTTTGAAGTCTGATATTGCAGTAAAATCCCTGCCTAAATCAAGGCTACAGGACACATCCTTGAGAAAGCACAGACAATCCCACTGAAGCAACTATGGCTTTATAAGCAAAAATTAATTTTATTAAGTCTGTTGCCCACCTTACATTGCCAAATCTTGTGACCCAATTAAAAGTGTGCTGCTTTAATCACCTGCACAGGGATCATATGCAGTGAAGCTAAAGAGACACACAGGATGCTCTAGAGCCCTCTCCATGGAGCATGTCACTTCAGTGGGATGCTACCTTTGTAACTCACAAGCAAAAAGCTCTGAGGGAGCTAAGTTAGTATTTCAAAGCACCAGTTACCTGTACAAATACAAAATTTGTATAGCCTCGAGAACAGCAAAATGTGGTTATGTTACATGCAATCATGGGTGCACATGATCTTCAAACACTGCATTTTATGAAGATAAATAGAGCCCACTTCTCCCAAAGACTTGCTAAGTTAGTAGCCCTAGCGTATTAACACTTTATTTGAGTACCTCTACTACAGTGACATTAATGCCTGTACATTCTTGTCCTCTGTAATACAGAGTCACAGCCCAGCACTACTCCAAACGTACAGGACAGTTTGCTATGCACTTGGTATAATAATATGCAAAGAAAATACATATGTATGCATATAACATGAAAATCTGACAAGCATAACTCTTCATCCTGTTCCTCTCCATAGCCACAGCCTTGTGACAATCACTGGCACAGGAGCTGCCTTCGTGGTCCATTTCTTAAAGACTGTACATTGTGCTCTCATGCTTTCTGACTGCAAGGCAGACCACAATCATTGCTGTTTTGGCTCCCTGACAGCAGATAAAAGTCTGATATGCACTTTCCAGCCTTTCTGCAGTCATACTCTCCCTGTGTCTGCACATGCTTCCTTAGAGCCCCCTCTCCTTCCACCCCATACCCTGCTAGCCACCTGTGCACCCTGCCAGGCAGCCAGCCTGTGACTACATTAGTTTACTGACACCTGCTGCAGTGCACCAGGCAGCCAAGCCTGGAGGCCTGCAAGGGCAATCTGAGAGTCCCTCCATGCATGTACCCCACATTTCCTTCACTTGGAAGCCCACCCATGGCTCAGGATGCACACTTCTACAGCCAGGACACAGCTGTGACACACAGCCACACAGGAACTGGGACAAACCTAGTCACAGTGGTAATACATTTCCTTACTTGGCCTTCTCTAAGCACTTCTCCCCCCTGCCAGCTACAGCCTTGCCCGAGGGCCCAGGCCTGAACTTTCCGTCAACTCCTGTACAAAACAATTCTTTGCCACCAGAAAAGACAAAATTAACCTACAAATGCTTTTCCCAGTGAAAAAAGCTCCAGAATACCCAAAGCCCTATCACATACTAATGAAGAACAGCACCATACAAGGAGGGACAGGCAGTGCATGAACCCAGGGCCGACTTGAAATGTGCTGGCATGAGTGGAAGTGCAGGGAGGCTTTCTGCTCACGGCTGTGAGCTGTGTACCACATTGTATCTGTGGCTCACAGCAGCACCCTCTCTCAACTGAGTTTTGCGCAAGAGAGTTAAGGGAGAGTCAGTGGAGCCTGGGTGCATGCAGGTACACACATGCACACAACCCATTGAAATGGCAAGTTCAGAAAGTGATGCAGCAAGGCAGGAGATCTGCTATTGTACACTTGCCAAGTTCTGCAGCTTGGGAAAACAGCCGGTGCCTGCATATCCTTTGGATCACTAGATTTGGTAGCCCTCTACCTGTCCCAAAAGCTGTCATCAATTCAAAGCCAAACACTAAGATTTATTCCACACTCAAAAGCCAGACAGGCTGTCCCCCACTGCTTAGTTTCACTCTGATTCAAGCAGCAGAAGTGGCATGAGACAAGAGCTAATCTGCAGTGAGCTGTCCTTCATAGTTGGAATGGCCAAAAGACTAAATCTTTGATCTTCAAGAGATGAGCTCAGTTTTAGGTGTGTCTCATCTCTCATCTGAACTTGCAGCACACTGCAGTGCATATAGTAAGGTGGGCAGTGACAGTCATCAAAAGTAAATAGGAGTCAGCTGCCACTTAGAGAAGCAGCTGTCAAACCTGAGGGAATCCAGGAGACATCAGCAAAGAGAGCCTTTACACAAGGATTACCCATCTGTATTTCCTTTATTACAGATTTAATTCAGGCTCTCCCTTTGGTGTTGCTCTTAACATGATTTGTGTCTTTGCACAGCAAGATTTCTGTACAGCTATGTCCTGCTGGGGTGCTTCCACCCATTCCCTACTCACTGAAATAACCCTGCAGCAAGAGAAGACCATGCTCTGCACTGGGCATTGCGCAAACATACTCTCCATTAGCCTAGTCGCTCTGCTGTCAACTGTGCTGCAGAGAAAAAACACAGAAGCTGACAATGCAACTATGAATCCAAAAGATAAGTACAAAATATGGTAATTGATTGGTAAAAGACAGCAGCAGCAGCTCTAGTCAAAGCAGAAGGGTCACTTTTCTAGCCACAGTTATGTTTAGATGCATGTCCATACTTTTCCCAGTGAAGAATTTGTCACAGCCTGACATCCCATAGGGACTGAAGGCTATATTTTTTTACTACTGAAACATTATTAATGCATAGATGAAGGATTAAGGAATTCTAATGGAAGCATGTAAGAGTGTAGAATTCTTCATTTAGGAAAAGAAACCAAGTTGTTTCTTCATTGCTTCATTCACTTTTTATTTCTTCACTCACTTACTGAAGTCAGTGAATTTACCCATAGCTAACAACTAGTGATAGTTGGGTCCATTCTTAAGACTTCATGTTAGTATGGTTTTGTGCTGGTTTTGGCTAGGATAGAGTTTCTTTTCTTCATAGTAACTAGTATGCAGCTATGTTTTGGATTTGTGCTGAAAACCATGTTGGTAATACAGGTATGTTTAGTTACTGCTGAGCAGTGCTTACACAAAGTTAAAGCCTTCTCAGCCTCTCACCTCACCCACAAGCCAGCAGGCTGGAGGTGCATGAGAAGTTAGAGGGGACACAGCTGGGACAGCAGACCCCAGCTGACCTATGTGATATTCCACACCATGTGGGAGGTGGAAGAAGGATGGGGAGGGCATTTGGAGCGGTGGTGTTGGTCTTCCCAAGTAACCATTATGCATGATGGAACCCTACTTTCCTAGAGATGGATGGACACCTGCCTGACAGTGGAAAGGAGTGAAGTAATTCCTTGTTTCACTTTGCCTCTATGACTTTTGCTTCACCTGTTGAACTGTCTTTATCTCAACCCATGTTTTTTTCTCACTTTTACTGTTCTGATTCTCTCCCCCATCCTGACACAGAGGGAGTGGCTGTAAGGTGCTTAACTGATGACCATGGTTAAGCCACAACAGGTTTATTACAAGCAGGGTGAGGTTCTGGGACAGTGCATGGGATCATGTCTATCTACCCTCTTCCCTCTGAACACAGAAAAAAAGTCACATGTTACCTTAAGACATCGTAACAGAAGTGCCAGTTGTCTACTTTCTTTTAGGCCTTTTTAAACATCAGAAATAATGCAAAGAATTCAGCTAATTCAATGCTTCAGCATTTGACAGCACATTCAGGAACCTGAGAGTCACCCTAAAGAAGCAAAATGAAAAGCACCAATTAGCCATTGTACATGTCAAGCAATACATCACATGCTTAAAACCAGTGATGCCTGATAAAGCCATGCTAAATAATGAAATTATCCACAATTATAAATATGAAAGGCTAAGTAATTTTCCGCTTCCAGTGTGAAATGCGCAAGCAATATTTTGGTTACAGTCCCCCCCTCAGAAAGAAAGCATGTGTCTTACAATAGCTGTGTCACCCTACACTGCCTTCCCAATTTAAATCCTCTTTGTTCAAACAGCAATCCATATGAATGCACCAAAACAAAGCTCCAGGCATTTCAGGATACACCAGCCAGGCCAAATGCAGAAACACAACAGCTAATGTTGAAGGAAAGGTAGCCTGGTACTAGTTGCACCAGGAAATACAGCAGAAGTCCATGTGAGCTATGTAGTAGCACTATATAAGCCAGGATGTTGGTGTACATTAAAGACACATTGAAGTACTTTATAGACAGCAGAAGAGACATCTACAGACTGCTTTGTCTCATTTTCCTGAGTGGGCTTCTTTAGAAATTATCACCTTGCGAGGACTTGTACATACTCAGCCCTTACTGAGTAAAGGCTTTCCAACTGCAACAAAATTCATGCCTGCACCTATATAGCACATAAGACAGCTCTTTTCATCCACAGCAACTCAGCAAAGATGTTCTGCCAGTATCAGACTCCTGTTTTTCAGTTCCAACTAGCTGGCATGTACCTCAAATGATCAAACTTCCCAAGACCACATATACACACATAGAGAGACATCATTCCTTGCACTGAAGCATCCTGCCTCACAACCATCCAAAGGTACAGGCCTAGCCAGCTGCACCCTGAGGCTGTGCTGATGTTAAATAGTTGCACAACAGTGCTGCTATCACATCTGACAGCTGCTATGACATTTGACAGCAATGGAGGGATGGGACAGCAGAATGATTTATCTATATCTAGCATGGTTACTCAAGAGAGTTTTGAAGATTATCTTCAGGAAAAAGACACTTCTTATCATTCAGATTTTAATTAAGTACTTCCCTAAAGCTTCAGTCTGAAGATAAAAAGCTATTGTTGTACCAGTTTGTAAAGCTACATGTGGGCTTAATGGAGTACAAGGGAATCATACCAGGTATGAAAGAGTTTCTACTATAAATTAATAAATAAACTACCACTGAAAGCATGTCACAGACCAATGTCCCTACATATATTTATATTGTTCTAATCCTACATCATTTACAAATCCCTAAACCAGCCTCCTAAGGGTTAATTGTCTTCATAAACTAAAATAACAAGTAGCATTTGAAGGGAAACTATAAGGGTCTCTCTGTGGAGAAGGAGAGGGGGAATTAAGTGGGAGATAGTAGACTGTGGAAAAATAAACCAGAAACAACATCTGTTACAAAACCAGAAAACTCAAAAGCCCCAAGTTTAGGTGAGCTTTAATACAGTGTTCAGGAAATGGGAATCAATTTCTTCTCCCCACCCCTCCAACAGTTCCCCAGTACATTCAGTTATACTTTCAGCTATTTATGTAAAATATGAACTTACTTGCACAGCATGTTAACTATTTGCGACAGCCTAAAAATACTTTCCTTACATTTCAGTGGGGGAGCATTCCAAGATGCAAGTATCTCTGTTTACATAATATTAAAAACTATAATGTGTTAAGAAAATTGAGATGACAGAAAACAAATTATATCTTTGGCGCTATACAATTACAGCTAAAAGGAAGCACCACCATCTCTGTGTTTCTGTACAACATCCTGCTTTACATTTCCATAAGCATTACAACAGTTTCCTGTAAAAATTCCAAATATTTCACAGCTTCAGCCTTCATCTTCAAGATACAATTGACAGTTACACACCCTGGGCAACTGTTCAAGGACACAGAAAAATTGACTTTGAAACTCCTACTACCACACCCAGCACATCCTGTCCCAGTAACATGGTGTCAAGATTATTCAGGTATTTCTCATGGGTTAATTCTGCTCCCACAGATTTTGTCTTTTGTACACTGTCTCACAGCTACTATAAACCCTATACCAGGTACTCTGTGTAATCCAGCTGAAGGGAGAGTGTTTATGCTCACACCTGATCCAGATCAGTTTGAAAGCACAGAAATGGTGCTACACCAAAAGCCAGGAGTAGAACACGCTTGAGCTCCAAGATGACTACTGACAACTCCATGTAATTGCTCTGCTTTGTCAAAGAGAACTGAACAAAAGTCAGAAATCCTTTGGAAGCCAAGATTTATCACACACGTACTGGTTTTCATGCCAGACTGAAAGAATGCCTCAGTTTTGCTTTTTACCCCAAACAAATCACAGCATACATGCAATCAACTGACTCCTATTCATCTAATCCCAACCAAAACAAGAAACATTACGCTGCACACCCATTTTTTTCCCTTAAGAAGAGAACAAACCACACCTAGCAGGTATTAGTAAAAACACCTAATATTAGAAAACATTCTGATATGATGTTAAAAAATATGTATAATACCAAGCAAAATTTGAATCTGTATAAAATGGATTTATGTATCTTATATCAAAGAGTAATTGCTCTTCTAAACTGCCTTGCAAATGGCAATCTAAATTAATTCCCAGTCAGAAAACTGACTTAGTGATCAACATAACTGAGTGCTAAGTAGAAGAAAAGCAGAAATTAAAAAAACACAGTCAAACAGTTAAGCAGAGATATTGAATATACAAAGGGTGCACAAGGAGGACTTTAGCTGATAAAGTTGTAATTTTTTACAGGTAGCTTTAGCCTTGATAACATTTTAATTTATACAAAGCTTGCTATGCAACAGGTGTTTCTTGAATTCCCAAAGGCATGGTTTCACCAGTTTTTCATGGTAAGTCTACCTCACAGCATACTCTAGCTTGACAAGCTCTCCATGGGCAGCTAACACACATATTCCATCTTCTCTTTTCCATTTTAACATTGTTCAACACCTCCTCCCACACACTCCTCCAACACACACACCTTATTCCAGCAGCCAGATTCACATATCTAAAGAGGAATTCAGGCTGGTCTGAAAAAACACCAGCCCCCTCAACTGCAAGGACATGCCTGGATAACTTACTGTGATACACCTCTGGTGTTGTGTCAAACAATTCAAAGTCAGTTAAAGGCGCCTTGCCTAGCACCAACGGGTTGTTACATTCCTATTGGGAAGGAGATACATTTTAAAATAAATCTGAATTTGCAGGTAACATTTCCAGTGGAAAAGACCCTATTTCCCTATGAATATGTTCTAAGTCTTTGGACAGAACGCCTCTACATAGTCAAAAGCAATAATCAATCTTGGTACACTTCACCCACATAGGTTCTCATAATTGGTAAAGGAAATAAACAATGTCTGCATGGCACAAAGCACCATGCTAATTAACCCTGCAGAGACACTAATTAATCCATGCAGGCTGCCACTGCAACATGAGTACTCTGCTGCCTTAGGGATCTCCCCATGCCCATGCATCATGCCATTTGGTCACACATTCCACCCCCAGTCCCAAGGAGTATCTTTGACGTGAAAGAAGCGTCTTACACAAAAGAAGTGTCTTACACTCCCTGTGGAGGAATGTTTCCTCTCAGAATGTATCATACTGCTCTTTTATTAAGCCTGTGAGCTACAGCAGACAACACTGAGCTGTACATCACACTAATTCTCAACAAACAGGAAAATAATAACTGAGAATCCTTGGTTGCTAGGGGGAGGAAGATAAGAGGATGTATTTATGGATAATCTCCTCAACCCCAGCAGAAAAGGTCCAGGATAGCATCTCAGAGAAGCTACCTGTAATGATAATGGTCATTGTCTGCCAACCACCTGCAGCAATTCACCACACATTCTGATTTCCCAACTGGTCTCAATACAGAGCAAGGAGAGACCCTGTAGTGCCAGTGTAAATGTTCAGGATTTAGTAAGTTCTAAACAGCAGATAATGGTGTGGTTGTTAGCTCATTTAAAAAAGTTAAACTGGTGCCAAAGCAACTTTCCTTTCAACATTCTGGTGATAAGACAGGTCTTGGGCTAAAGCCAGAACACCTTATCTGCTATACCTGATGCCACCTCTTGGTACAGGGACTTCACGTACTGCAAATGGACTTTGAGCTGCTTGTGACTTGTTAAAACACATCCCATAAGGAATAACATACTCAACAGTACCCAACAGTAACTGGGTTTTGAGCAGCGAGGGGAACATCTGCCTTGCAATGCAACCTGCAGCAGAATGTAGCCTCATAGCCTGCCCAACACCACAAAATGGAAAGACAGAGAAGGGTCTGCCAAACCTTCTGGTACAAGCAAGGCAAAGTCGAGGAAAAGTGTTCTACAGTGCCAAGCAGAACAGGTATTCAGAGACTGAACAGCCCCAGTTCTCCCCCTTCCTCCTCCCCACCAATCCACATCTAAAACAACCTATTACCAAGACAGTACTGCTCATATGACCTCTCTCCAGAAATTCCGACCTTCTGCAAAGCACAGCCCCATGAATTTATGCATGAGTTACTTCAGCAAGGGGACTCGCACTGCTGGTAAATGGGATACACCAGCTCAGCTAGAACCTGGAGGGCAACACTAGCTTCTCACGTTTCAGTTCATTTGCACAGGCAGAGATCACAGCACAGGAAAGGGCGGCTTCACCTTGGTCCAGGGTTTGCAGTACAGTGGTCAAAAGACAGTGACGGGTTTCAACAAGTAGGCTGTTTCTTATGGCAAAAAGGACAGGGACAACTATTGGTCTAGTACAAAGCATGCTGCATTGAGACAAGGAGAAGCCACATCAAAAAAAAGCAGCATGAAAAATCTATCTGAGCCTTCCGTATTCTCATCAGAGTGGACAAAGACTCAAATAAGTCTGCCAGGTCCAGCAAGGCTGAACACAAGTTCTACCAGTGTAAAAAGCATAATCATTAAGAGAAATTAAACTGCATTTGATAAGTAGGTATTAAAGAAGCAGTTCTCATGTTAGACACACAGTAAGTCAGCTTATGAAAAATAGAAAAGTGTAATAAAAGACACATTTGCTACCTGATCACTTTAAGAAACAGTACTACTTTCACAACCATCTGGTGCACATGTAAGATTGAGACTGACTAATAAAAAGCTGTCTCCTTCCAAACCTTCTTGGCGCTTTTTTTGACCCAAATTCTGAATGTGAATTGACAATCCAGGTAAATGCTCCAGTCCCCAGCCAAGAAGAACTAGTCAAGACTGTGACAAAACATAAAACCCAGCAAGCCATACAAGCAGATGTGCTGAATCTTAACACCTTTATCTGTCAAGTGAGGCAGACTGACTCACCACTGTAACCCTCAGAGGCCAGATACACATATTCCACTCTTCCAATACTTCCCTACACAAACTGTGGAGTTCACCATGGGCTTTCTGAAAGGAGAACTATAGGACAAACAGTGCCATGACACAACCACCATTGCTATCTTCAGCTGGCAGACAGCAATCTCAGCTTTAAACAGAAATGGCCAAACTTGTGAAAAGAAATGGCACAAATACCCACTCTAACAGCTGTGGCTGCTGCCACAGATGAAGTGTCACTGACAGTGCTAGAACTCATCCACTGCTCATGGACTTCATCACCCCCCTATAGGACTCATGTCTGGAGTCAGAGGAGGTAAAGTCATTAGCACACCCAATTTTTGTTTGTGGGAATTTTTTCCCCTTTTTCCCAGATGACCACTTGTGTGGACAGATCTGATTCTTTATTCTGTCTGCAAGACTAAGCTACCAAAACAGCCCAGATTTAAAAACTATGTATTTCCTAGGACTCTAAAGTAGGATGGGCTTGACAAGGGCAGGGTAGCTGAGATATTTCATTTTAGGCAAGGAATGGAGGGAAAAGAGGGTGTCACAACTGAAGCACTAGTGTGATGTTACATAACAGTGGTTCAGGAAAGAAGGAAAACTGGGAAGAACTTCAATCACAGACAGTCTTCATGTAACTTGTCTCAGTACACTAGTAACATCCTCTACTACATCCCTTATCCAGTTATATCCTTTGCTTGTTCACATTACCATATCATGAAACACCTCTTACAAGCAACAGCACATATGATAAAACTGTGCGTGCTTCTTTAAAGGGAGCAGAGATTAGGAAAGGCCATGAAGGTCATTCTTTTGTCTTGCAGTGAAAAGGAACTGGGAAGCTGGAGAATGAAGCTGAAAGGGACCATTAAAACACTATCTTGCTTGTCTGGTTCCTAGGTCAGATGGCCTCTCACCTGCCAGTGGACAAAAGCTGCCCCTGATGAGAGCCATCTGCTCACTCCTCTGGGCCCATCTGAGCTGGACAAGCAGATGAAAGGAGAGAAAGCTTTTAAAAGGCACTAAATAACCTTCAAAATTAAGATAAACATATAGAACTGATTGCCATTATCTCCAGAAGCAGCAGGTCAGAAACACTAGTAAACTTGATGGACCCCAAGAATTCTTAATTGCTAGATTTCAAATGACAAAAACAAACCTTCATAAAAACTCTACTCCCTTTTCGTGCTACTTCCCCATCCTCAGAAAATGAAAGCATTCCCCAGCTGTTGAGCATCACTACATATCTTCATGGTATAACACAGCTATAGCAAACAATGAAATAGGGAGTTGATCTGCTCTAGAACTATTCCAAGAACCTGCATCTTAGGGCATCCATATCCCTTATATCCATCTCCATATCTAGGTCTGGAGGCTAAAGCTCCCCTTATTTCAGGACAGGCCACATCCCAAGACTGAGGTGGCAGGACCAAAAAAAAAAAAATAGGAACAACAAAAAATACAATAATGGTTCTCATGTCCTTCTCTGGCACCAAGGCAAACCTTGGCTTTGCAGCTCAGGCTTTTCATATGCATGCTGCCTACCTACCTTTGGGATTTTCAAACAGGTCTTACCACCAGATCCTTAGTGATATTCCAGAGTTTATATTCCTAAAGGATATGATTTTTGGATGGTACACTAGCCACACAACAAACTCTTGCAATAGCTCCAAGAAATTTCTGGTACTGAAGAATAACCCTGTCATATTTTCAGCCTACAGCTCTGAAAACACAATGAATTGATGAGCTCAAGCTACACAGAGCTATTGGGTGGTATGCTTGCTGCAGTGAGAGGGATCCTCAAAAGTGTAAGCATAGTCATAGGGAGAAAAAGAAATATGACAGCTGTCTCATCAGATGTTTTAAATCAACAACTTGAACAAGAAAAGCTAAAAATAAAGTAATTTGAAATTTGCTTCCTACAAAGCAAACACATCTAGAATAACCATTGTATGTCCTTACACCTTCAAGAACACTATGTTACAGACACAGCAACTCATTTTGGACTAGGGGTAGTAAACAAAACCAAGCATTTCCAGGAATTCAGTGACCAGGAAAATTATGCAAACAAGCATGTGGCCTCCAGCAGAAAAGACATTATTCTCTAGAGTCCCACTGCTAACTCTTAAGAGAACAGCTTTCCCAAATTTTATTTCAAGCCTTATCACCCTAAACATGTGTCCCTCAAGCAAAGCAGGAGAGTAACTGATCCTAGCAAAGAGAGGACAAGGTTGAGGCTGCTGGTCAAGATGCTCTTTTCTGCTGAAACTGTTTGGCTAGCATATTCAGCAATGGCACAAATTAGAAATTCCACAAAAGAAGGCACACACAAATGGCAGTATTCCTGTTGCTTCTGCCAAAAAAATAAGTAGGGAGATTGTCACTGCAATCATAGTGCTGTCTCTCTATCCATGCCGGAAAAAGATACAAAACCTATGCACACTGAATTTTAAAGCACCAGCACATGGACATTAAGTCTGTGAACCAACAGCCTAATATCTCAAAGCAGGCTGGGGGAAAACATGTGTGAATTGTGTGATTTTCAGCATATGTTTCCCCTGAACAGCCAAAATAATGGTAAAAAAATTGCAGAAATCCCCTCTGCCCCCACTCTATAAAACATCACAGAGCAAAGTGACCTGAGTCGATGTTACCTGAAAAGCTGCAGGGTCTCCTTTGCAAGGGCAGCCAGCTGAAGGGCAGAGGAAGGAGAGGACCGACAGGAAAAGCAACTGAAACAGCTAGCGCAAGCCATGCAACCCTGCTTTATCACGTCGGGGTGAAGGCTCTGCATGCCTGTGGGTAATCAGGGTCACCGCAGATGAAAAATTGACCACATAATAGTCGTTCTGCCACAGCTTGTTGATTTGTGCAGGACTATCAGGGCTGTTGCAGCAGTTTGCAAACAGTCTGTGCACCAAAAAGAGATACCAACAGAGGCATTCCCAAAACACACACTCACTCTATAATAATTCCTCCACATTAAGTACTGCCGTTCAAAAACAAATCGCCACCTCAAATCACAAGTACACTCCCATTTAGATGTGTTTTAAATTACCCATTAGATTGTGACGCCAAAACCTACCCATTGACACAAACCAGATTTCACTATTTCATGAAAAAGCATTAAAAACCAAAAGCGCTGAACTTACAGAGCTGTTAGTCCGTTTCTGGCTAGCACACAGTACATCACTGAACTGCAATGCCTGAAACAGTAACCCGACCTCTCTGGGAAGGTGGGTGGTATTATACAAGCTGAAACATTAGAAACATGCATAATTATGCTGGGTATTTGCCATACATTCTTTCATCCATGAACCAATATGAATGGAAAAGTCACACTGAAACTCCAGAATTAGATTATGTCCAAACCATCAATTAAAACTTTTTTCTAAGGCCTGGAGAGAACATTTTTTTTAGGACAGAAGAAACTTTCTTTGAACTTAAGCTGTGCATACGTTAGAGACACAGTGACAGTGCTGCCAACTCAAAGCCAACAGTGGGTTTTCTTCCCCACCACTGACAACATAGTGCCACATCATTCTTCTCTGACCCCAGCACCCATTCACACCGCACTTCTAAGAGTGCTGCCAGGGCACCACCCACACCCATCACTAAGTCCACCCACTCCTGCACAGTGACACCTCTCCTACACACCTCAGCACCTTCACCAGACCAAGGACCTTTAGCAGAAGCAGTGCATCCACAGGGTAGTTTGTGATGAACACACCACTGTAAGGACTAACAGGGCAGGTGAATAAAGCAGAGACCATACTTACTCCTAGCTACACCCACCACCACAGCTCGCATCACAGCTGCTTATACTTCATGAAATAGTGCCTTCACATCAAGCATTACACTTATATTGCTTACACTTTATGCAATATTGCCCTCACTCTTCACAGAGTGTCCTGTCATGTAGCCTTCCTTTCAAGGAAAGCAGCATTCACCTTTTAAGTTTTGAGAGGCAGAGCTGGAAGATAAAGCCAATATTAACAGCTACAGTCTAGCAAAACACACAGCACTTTCACAAGACAACTTGTAGGGCTAGAAGACAACATAAAATGCACTTTTTTAACTGGAAGAAAACAGTTCTCAAAGAGAGACCAACTGTGCACATGTGTCTACCTACAGTAGTCTCCTGTTACATAAAGTTCCATTCCTCAAACTTAAGACCTAGCCACACGCCCGACTAAGTGAGATGCAGCAACACCTATAGTTGCCGTGGTACAGTTGTCCACCAACCTGCTTTGATACAATATCCACATTTTGCTGTTCTGGGCATCCAACTTGCCTGAACCTTTTCTACAGTAAGACACTTCCAGCATAGAATCATAGAATGGTTTGGGTTGGAAGGGATCTTACAGCTAATCCAGTTCCATTCCCCTGCAACAGGCAAGGACACCTTCCACTAGATCAGGCATCTGGGCAAACTTGATTCAGGCCATTTCATTCCTAGTGCTTGCTAGAAATAGATGTGGAATACAGGGTATTTATTTCAGCTAATTCCCCATGCACTAGGGACAATGCATGCATCTGGAACAATTTCAGCAGAGACACATCAATAATTCTAGAATAATTCTTACATTTTGTACTCAAGCAGCCCAACTCCCTCCATCTCTTTCCCTTCATTATATACTTCCAAAACCTTTGAGGATCACAGCAATGCATAATGAAGTACTTCTCTATATATGTAAGTCATATTTTGCAGCTTCCAAGATCTGCGTTTCCCCTTTATGCAGGATAACCACTCATATCAAGGAACCTGAGTTGTCACAGTGACCACACAGAAAGAAAGTAAAAACTTTAAAGCAACCTTTTTCCACACATATCTGAATTCTCAGGATAGGAAAACTGATCAGACTCAAGTTAACAAGACAAATGTAAATAGAACTTTCAGACTGTTAGTTTTAAACCTGCTTTTGCAAATGGTCATTCATTCAGAAGAGTCCTGCATACTTTCTTACACACTTAGAAAATAATAAATAAAACATACAATGAAAAAATAAAAATAATAAACAAATAAACTGCAGGCAGCTTTATTTTGAAGCCTCTCTCCCTCTTCCGTATAACCTAAAAATCAATTAAAAGGTAACAGAGCAATCCTCTTCAAGCTTTACCTGAAGTATCTATTAAAAATGTTTGATCTATGTGATGAAAATTCTTGAAGTCAAACAAAAGTTGTTTGTGGTGAAAGGAGGGGAAAATGGATGTGCATTTCAGCAGAGACTACTGCAGAACAGAAGTCTGAGTTTGCATCAAATCCTGGTTGGAATAATTTAATTGCCAGTACATAAGAGGAAGAATTTCTCAAATATTTTTCAATATTTGTTTTTGCAGTAAACAGAAGGGAAAAGTCAGTACTATAGTTTTAAGATTCCAATTTACAAGTGGTTTGATAACAACCTTTCCCAAGTCATTCTCCTAGGAAAGAGCTGTTAGAAAACAAAGCTAATTAGAGCTTGTCAGTTAAGGTCCTTTTCCCACTTTGTTCAGAAAACCTAGGCAAATAGTTTATCCATGGATAGACCTGGGGGCTTTTCACAAATATTTTGTATTCCAGTGCAAGCTTAGGCACATTACATAAACATCTGGAGTACCCACTAGAAATGTGAACCACCTCCTCTTTAGCCCTGCAGTGAGTGTCTTCATAACACTGTTCATCAAGAGTGACTGAAACAGTATTAGAGAGGGCTTCCATCCAAAAAATGTTGTAATCTACAGCTTGTCTCTACATATAGAAGGGTTTGAGGGAAAAAAGAGGGGAGCAAATTCAGGTGCACAAATAAGTTCTCCAATCTTCCTTATCACAGCTTAACTTCAGAGTAAAAGCAAGTGTCTCTTATCATTAGTAATAAGAGACTGTTTCCAGAAGAGTTGGAGACTGGACTGCTCTGGGAAGAAACAGCAGTGACAATCTGGTATGTTTGTCTTTTCCCCAGAGGTGCAGTCCAGTTTGGAAGTGCTCTGAGCATCCAGATCCTAAGACAATGCTAAGTGATGCTGTCATATTTTGACCCAACCACAGACCAACACCATAGAGAAAACCACAGGCACTGTAGGAAACACGGGCATCCACAAAAGCTCAAAGCTGTGTTGGCCATGATTAATAAAGCAGGTGCTCACAATGCAGTAAATACTTTGATACCACATTTCACAGCACATAGGACTGGAGCAAAGAAGATACCTCCTGTGTGAGCCAAGCTATAAGGAGGGAAAGTCTCACAGCTCTTTTTGGGACACTTTTCCCAAAACCTTAAAACGGCAATGTCAGCACCTTCAGCTTAGACTGCAAAGATGCCTCCAGAATTGCCTGGGCCAATTTTAATGTATTTGCTTATTTTTCAAACCTGCAGAGACTATACCTTACCATGCATTTCAGCAACTGCCTCATAAAATAGTTAGGGTTGGAAAAGGCCTTAAGACCATCTAGTTCCAACCCCCCTGCTACGGGCAGGGACACCTCACACCAAACCATGTCACTCATAGGTGCAGCTTAGTTACCTCAAAACATTCCCTTCACAAAACCAGGGAAACAAAGTCTTCATCTTCCCCGCTACTCCACAGGAGAGCTCTGAAAGCTTCTGGTGAGACAAAAGCAACAGCAAGCAACCAGTGTGATCAACTATCATTCACATTTTATTCCAAGAGGTTATAACTACATGGTTTAAAAATACGCAAAATCAATGCATAAACCTGAAAGAAACTCTCCTCAAGAGCTAGATGGTCTCAGATCACATTTCGAAGCAATGAGCTATTATTCTGTTAATCTTTCGGGAAAACTAGCATGGATATTCTGCTTCAGTGTGATTAGTGCAGGAATTCCAGCCTCTCCACTGTGATCTTCCACAGAAACCCGAGAGGTCAAGAGCAGAAGCTTGTATGTGTCATGCTACAATGCTAATATATCTGTACTGTCAACAAAAGCCTTCCGTAACAGTAGGATCAACAAGTTTTGGGGGCCAGGAACAGGGATCTATATACACACTCTAAGAGTGCCACAAAACAGAAGCTCTTCTTCTAAAAGTAGATGTAGAATTTTTTTTTTTGTTACACAGTTTGAAAAAAGTTTACTTCCATAGTTTATTCTCAACAAATACCCAAACCCTGTCAAACCAGCAACAAATAATAGACTGCTTTCTTAAAGCAGTAGTTAATGAACAAGATGAACACTAGAGAATGGCTCCTTCTTGGTCTGACACTGAAGTGCTACACCGAGAGAGGGAGGGTGTGCGGGAAAGATGTTGGGTATTTTTTGCCCTTGAGCCACAGCACAGTAAATCGTTGGTGAAACCTGATGAGCACTAGGAAACCTGCAGAGACAATGCTGGTTCTTGCCCTTCACACCTCAGTGGCTATGCCCTCCTCTTCCAGCGCCTTTCAGCAGACACCTACCAGGACTGCTCCAGGGACAGGCAAGGAGGCAACAGCAACTGCCCTGCCCTGCAAAGGCCCTGGCTCCCCGAGAATAGCCTGTTAAAGTTTAAACTGAACCCCACTAGGATAGCATAGATAGCCTCAGGGTAGCCAGCATGAAGCCTTGAAATGAGATCATCAGATGAGGCTTTTCCCCCCCATTTTTACCCTTTGCAATCTGAGAAGAGTGAAAGAGGACACCAGTTATCAAGAAGGCTGCTAATTAATTGCTCCTCACCTCCTCCCTGCAAAGCTCCTAGCTGCAAAGTACCTGCTTATTAAGAATAGGCACTTATTAGCTTTTTAAGAAAGAAGCTTGATTTGTTCAGAAAAATGCCATTAAAAAAGAGACACAACCATCTAACAAGATCAGTTTGTAATGTTTTCCCTACCAGCAGTGAGAAAAGATGAAACAAAAGGAGCATCATCCTTGCCTATGTTATTTTAAGCATGGTTAATCTTCAGAGCACCATCTTATACTGCACAGAGATTTTGATGAAAGGTCCTTATGACACAGACATAGATGTTTTCAAAAGGATGACTTTACGGGAGGAAGAGTCCTCACATCATCTCTTGGGTGAACAAGTTATCCTCAATTAAACTATCTCCAACCGAGCTGCAACACAGTACAAATGTCTGGCTGTAAGGGCAGGACCACAATGCAGGTGACATGCCAGTTTAAGACACAGGCAGCTAAAGCACTTTAAGAAAGCAGAACTATTAGCTACTCAGTTAACCTGGATGGACAGTGATAAAAGCCTCTTTGGAAATGGTACTGAGATGAGCCAGACAAAATGAATAATAAGGGACATACCCCCTATGAACTCCACACATACAGAGATTTCAGCACACTTTAACACAGAGGATCTCAAGCTTCTGCTTCCAGCAGTAAGCCTGTTTGCCTAGCAAAACTGCTCTGTTCATACTATCACAATAAAAGAGAAGTCCTTGTAGCAAGAGTTAAACTCCTAGCTGTCAGTAGGCAGGTACAGATATAAATTAAGTATCACCTGGAACACCTGCAGCTCACCTGCAGCCTTTTGGGCTGTCAAGGGGACATCATAATTATTAAAACAATTTCACCTGCAAGCACAAAGGCTCAATCCAAACCACTTTCATGCTTCTCGCTGTTTATGATTGTGATTTCCCTCTTTTTAGCTAGGACACAAAGTATGGAGTTATTTAAATTCATATTTTGGGATTTTTTTTTTTGTTTTAATGAGGCAGGATGAGCTACAAACTTGTACAATACCCAAAGTGGCTCTAATTTCATCACTCTTTCCCAGTTATGTTTTAATGCTCCTGGGACTATTTCTCTTCACAGCCTGCTTCTACCCAGGGCAAGGCCACTCCTTCACACTGAATGGGTACAAGTAGGCAATGTGCCAACTGGACAAACAGGCAGTGGAAAGGATTTTATTTCCTGTTTTATTAACTCCTAGGCATACAGACTGCATGTTGATTGCAGATGTTCAGCCCAGCCAGCTGTGTTTTCTCACATCAGTATTTCATCCCCTTGCCCCCATCCTGAAACTGCTTTTCTTTCTACCCACCAGCAATCTCAATCACATATTTTCCCCTGAAAACAAGGCTTACAGTTTCTGGCCTTGCCATAGCACACAAACTTAATTGAAATCTGAGAAGTAAAAATGTTTTGCTTGGTTGGAATCTGAAGACACCTGCAGTTCAACCTCAGGTGTGCAATTCAGAGCCAACAGCTAGAGAATGGAAATGTCAAGGACCAGATACTTTCTTTAACATATCAGATTTGTTCTGTGCAAACAATGGGAATACTGTTTGGCTTTTTTCCTTTTTTGTGTGTGTGTGTTTTTATTTTGTTGTTGTTTTGGCTTTGTTTGCCCCCCGCCCTCCCCCTTCCCTCCCCCCCCCCCTTTTTAAAGGAGAAATCTTCTACTGTAGAATACACCATTGAAAATGAAAGGAACTACACAGCTGTCCTCTGGGTCATTATTGAGTATTTCACACCAATGCTATCAGCTCTGAAGAACAAAGAAAATGATAGGGACACATTTCCTACTCAACCAGTTGCTCCTTTACAAAAGCAATAAAATGCCTTTTTTGAGTGCAAGAGTGAGGGCGAGTCCTTCCCTATTTGGAATAAACTCCTTTGTGCACATTCCTTCCTTTCACACTGTGGGTACATCCTAGCTGTTGCAAGGATGTTGCAGGATGACTCAGTTCGTTACTGATTAACAGCTCACTTCAAGTCTTTTCTGCTCCTTAATCCAACTCTACCAGTCAGGCATCCTGACACCATCCATTTCCTACGACTTTGCCCTCAGGTGTACCAGACAAGCACTAACTCCGTATCACAGTTCACCATCTCCCAGCAATCTTTTGGCTCCCTCAGAGCATAAACCCCACCTCTTTGCAGCTACACAGTTCTACAGCACAAAACTTCCACATCCCTAAAGGCTCTGCAGGCAGCAGAGCAGGGATGAGGCCTTGCTGCCATCCCACATTTCCATGCATGAAGAGGGAAAGCTGCGAGTCAAGAAGTGGTGTTCTACAAGGGAAGGCTCTGCCTACTCAGGTACCTACTGATACCTCGTAGATATTAGCTCAGGCAGATGGTTGGACCACATGCTGTGTATCACCCATTCACTTCTGGAGAGCTAGGCCTGTCCCTCCTACCCAGAAAGGGTGTATTTGCACATACACGGAGGGGAGTTATTTTAGGATGGCTGACAAACTGGTGCTTCAAATCAGAGACCAGGAGAAAAAACAAGGTACTTCAGTTTTGGGTGGATTTTGCTCAAATGAAATGTATTTGTAAGAGAAAGAAAAAAAAAACCCCACAAAAATACCACAACACCCCTTTTCCTATATATCAAAGACAAGGTGTCAGTCATTCATAAACGCTGGGACTGCCGTTGGGAACAGTCATCCACAGCTATGTCCTGGCATGGACAAAACTCAGCACACCACAGCAAGCGCTGCTGTGACAGTGAGGTGATACTATCCATCCAGTACCACACTGCCTTAGACCCTGACCCCACCAAGCACACCTTCACCAACATGACCCCATTCACCTTTATCTGCCTCTAAGCAAAGACCACATACATCTGTGCTTGCAGCTCACACTCCTCCCACCAGCACTGCTGCCTGAACAGGCATACACACACTGCCTCGCAGCAACAGCAATATGCCACTGGCCTTCACAGGGAAAGGAGTCCGGAGCACTGGCTCTCACAGTCTTTTTCCAGTGTGGTATTTCCATCAGAGCACACTGATAAGGTACGCACACTGCAAAGTCTTATCTGCAAAGTCTTGCTCAGGGATCTTACCCTACAGCATGTTTGCATTGTGCTCCTAAGCCCTGCCATTGTGACAAACCCAGAGAGCAGTGCAGGGATGAAGTCACATCTTCATAGCCACACAAAGCCTTCAAAGCCTGAGGCAGTGCCAAGTGACATACAAATGTCTTTCACAAATGGAGGCAGAAGAAGAGGCAAAGGGACAAAGTCACTGCAAACACTGAAAGCTTGTTTGCTGGTTGTAGAGTTGTATTGGGACATAAGATAGAAGGCCTTCTCCTGCCCATTCCATGCAATGACCATCAAACCTGGACTTATTTCCAAATGCAATGTCCAACAGTCCATGCAGGCTGCTCTGTGAAATTTATCATGCCAACCCCAATGTGATTTGGACAATATCCATAAATCATTCACATGTCGGGGGCTACCGGTAGTCCCTGTAAATATCAGATAATATTTACATCTGGGTCAAACCTGCAGTTTGGCAAAAAAAAGTTAATTCAGCCAAAAGCGCTTTGATCCTCTGACAACTCATTTCCTGATTCAAGTTGAAACAATACAAAGGACTTTGGACACCAACTAGCTGTCACTCTTGTGTTTTGAGATGGCACTCACTCCCACACACCCAGAGAGGAAAAGATTTAGGTGGTGGGAAGGCAGCAAATGGTCCATTTGCATTCACAGCATGTGAGAAGTTCCTTCTGGTGAAGCAATTCCTTCTCTTGCTACCTATGTGGTGCAGGCTGACAGAACCAGGATCCACCAAAACTCACGTGCAGGAGAGCAGCTGCAGAACACTTGGACAGCACTCAAGTATAGCAAAACCTGTTGGAGGTACTACAACCAGGGGGGTGAGAGATATTTTCTCTTTGCTTTGCTCTCCCAAGGATGCTTGGACACTGACCAGTCTCCACATGCAATGACCCCTTTGTGACCTTTGGGCCTGAGCTGAGAGAGAGAGTGAGCTTAACAAAGATCTGAGACAGCAGCTGGGAAAAGTGAAGGCAGAGCTTAGGTTTAATAGCATGTCCTTTTGTCCTGTTCAAAATTAAGCATTCACATGCTCAAAACAAACAAAAAACCTAAAATTAAAAAAAACACCCCCAAAATTATGCTAGCTGCTAGCTTTCAGCATCCTCCCTCATTTTCTCTCAGTACAGATTTATTTTGCTTTGATGCTACTAGCAAATGTAACACTTGGCAATTAAAAAGAAATGTAGCTTGGGGGGAAGCCAATTAGAGGCCTAACTTGCTACATAGTCCTGGTATGATTAAATATTAAAAAAAAAAAACACCAAAAAAAATTTAACCAAGGTGTTCAAAGAAACAGTCTACAGAAATAAGGAGTTTCTTCCAGACTCTATCCTCACTTTAACTGATGTGTTTTATTACCAGGCTTTGAGAAATCGATTCTACAACCTTCCTGAATGAGTAGCTCATAATACACTAACCAAAAAATAGTGACTGCCTAACCATTGAGAAGCTTTTGATGTTTTATTTTTACTACAACAGGTGACATGGAACTGAACTCCTGAAATTTCTCCTTGTGACAAAACTTGTTTCTCTTCTAGTATTTCTCATGAAAGCAAGTTTTGGTGGCCAGACAACTCTCAGATGTGCTGCTTGACTTGCCACCTGCCTAGTTCCAACTGGATCTGTGTCTTCAAACTTAGCAGCACAAAGGGATCAACTTGATAGAAACACATGCCTGGGCTTTGAATTGCCTAATGCCAGATCCAGAGTTGACACTACTCCAAGTCTCTCTCATGGGGCTCTGTTGTGATGCAAATAATGTACAATCCCCAGACATAAAAATATCATTAAACTGGAATTAGCATTTATAAGTAACAGGCAATTGAAGGAAAAATGCAGGTTAAAAGGAACACCGGTGAAAGGTGTGTAAAGAAGAAATGTCTGTTGACAGTTACCTTTCATCAAAGGTAAGAAAACACAGGTACAAGGACAGCCTGCTCTTCTTCCCCAAGCTGTGTACTCACATCGCCCTTCTCCCCCCACAAGCCTGATGGACTCTGCCATCCAGCCCTGCCCGTGGGCTGAAAGCACCCACAGCATTTTAACATTGCAGCCTCCTGCTCAGCCTGCCAGGCACATCAGTTGGCAGACAAGGCTAATACCAGCAGCAAGCCAGCTCTGCTGCAAATGGGAGCCAAGGCCAGCCCAGTCTCAGCCAAGCTCGCAGCAGCTCCGCAGCTGCTGACCAAACAGGGAGTTGAGCAAGCCAGGCAAGAGCAGAGGAAACACTCACACTTAGGTCAAGAGTTGAAATATTTCAGTGACCTGCAACTTTCACCGTGAACATGACTGACGAATGCCAGAGCCACACAGAAGAGAAACTCATCTACCAAGTAAATAAATAAACAAAAATCCAGCCTCTGATGCAATTTCTGTCACGCCAGATAGCCAGCAAGAGAAAATGAATAAAGGTCTTCTCCCTTCAGGCAGAAGTTAAACCATTACTGGAGATGAAGTTTTCAAGAAACAATTGTGGAACAACATGGAGCTGTTTGAGACATCCCACGTCAGAGAGAAGTCAGCATCTTAGTCTGGAGAGACAAATATTATCCCTTTTCATGGTAAGATAACCAGGAGCATTCTTTGCCTGTAATGCCAGCTTCACACTGACCATCATTCACCTCATCTGACTTCAGTTCCCATCAGCCGATCCAAAATTAACTACAAGCCAGTCATGGAGCACAACAGCTTTCTTTCCACAGTAACAAAACAATTCATAAGTAATGCACAACCCAAATTGTGGATATTCTTCACCCATGATGTAAGCAGCCCTGTAACATCCAGCTCCCAATTAACAGGTTAAAAGTGAAAGGAAAGCAAAAGGTCAGTTCAAAAAACTCATGTATAAATCAGGCTTGAAGAGCCTTCACAGCTAAGAAAATACCAGATTCCTGTAAGAAGCAGGAAGAGCTCAAGAGAGCAGCCAGCAGAGCAAGCACTCGTTGTGTGCTGCAGGCTCAGCCAGTCACAGCCCATGGCCAGAGGATAGGGTCTATCCTACAGCACACACTACCCAGCTGCAAACAACTGATGCTGGAGGGTACTCATAAAAGCACTGTGTGTTGTGACCCCTGGCCACTATGTGTCTTTTTGCAGGTTGGATTCTGCTCTGTTTCTGAGAAGATGACAAAACCCTCAAGTTCTCAGACTTTCATGGACAAAACAAGGCTTTTGCCAGGAAAAGTTTCATAGCATGCGTATCTTTTATTAGATACATACAAATTTTCTTTGCAATACTGAGGCTTGAACTTGGTACCAAGAGCAGCCCAGTATGTAATTTTTTTCCATTTCTAAAGTAAGAACACCCTGTAAGACTACAGCAGCCTGAAGTCCTAGTAGTTGCCCACTGCTGCTGTGTTACAGTGAGAGGCAGCTATGTCTTTTTCTCCCCCTCCTCATCCCCCCACAATAAGGAGAAAAGGAGTTGCATGGCCGGCTCATCACTTCATCACTTCCACACATGCAACAGACCCTTGGGACAAAGTGCAAAACTAGCAAAAAACTGATGACAGGCTGAAAATGCAAAGTGAAGAACAGTTTCTCAAAAAAGTTTTACTTGTCAGTTTAGACAGAGGAGCCTGAATTCTGTCAGGGACAGCTCTTTCACTTCTGCCTTTTATTTCTTCCATTTTCTCCTTGTTACCCCCCCCCTTTTTTGCATTGCCTCAAGAGACTTTTGAATAAACAGAGCAAGCATTCAGGGGCAGGGTGAAAGAGGAGGAGCAGGCACAACTTGACTGGCAGTGAACAAAGCATGCACTAGATAGAAAAGTTACAGGAAATAAAGAGTCCAGACAGCCAAGACAGAGAAATAGCAAAAGCATGGGAACAGCTGAGATCAGAGATGCTTCACAGACATGTCTGGGCAAACATTCAAGGCCATGAGGTAAAACTACCAGAAGCCAGGAGTTACATCTTTGTACTGCAATAAAAACTACTGCAAACATCTCCCGGGAAGGACCCACAGGCAATGCCACTTCAGTGACTTGTTCAAAGCTGGGAGAAAGCAGCTGTGTTAGACATACAGGCCCCTCCTAATCCCTCTTAATCAATAGGCAGCTGATAATCAACCTGGCTTAAGTGGTCAAGATGAGGCAATGGGCACAGATGGGTCAATGAACTTGCAAGCCAGGAGGGTGGTTGGCTATCATGGACAGAACTGTGCAATGAAAGTGTTTAACCTTCAGTATCAAAACCAGTATTTCTAGCAGGGATATTTTAAGAAGGCTCATATCTCCACAGTACAGTCAGAAGCTTTCTGGTAACTCTCCAGAATTATTCTCCTAATTCTCCAAAACCAGCAGGAAACTCATTTACTTTTTTCTCAGGACCCTGTGCTGAAACTCACCTCTCCATGAGCTGTTCAGCCACCCCACTGTGGTTGACAACTCCCTCTGTGGCAGGTCAAGCAGGTGGTGGAAGTACCATTTCAGCTATCTGACTTAAATTTACCTCTGCATGCAAGTCAAAACCATCTTGGCCAAGGCCAGTCTCTGTCTAGCAGGAGCTAGGATAATACACTGCAGTTAAATCTTCACCTGCAAGCCACCATTACTTTAATTAGATTCAGTCAAATCCAGGTCTTTGCAGTCTAGACATGGTTTAACAAGTGCTTTTACGTAAGTAATTAATTGTGAGAGAACACAATTCTTAAAGGAATTATATAACCCATCACACTAGGTTTTATATGGAGCTTACCTTAGTTTTGGCAAAGAAAGCCTTACTGGAGTTTGACAAAGGCAGCCTAACCGAAGTATTCAAGCATCAGTCCAAGTGAAGATTTTACTTGGAGAAGGAATGAAAAGAAAATGTATCTCTTTGAGCCTAATGCTTTTCCAAAGTTTAGCCAGCCACAAAAGGCTTTCTGTTCAGAGCAGAAGCATTAACATTACAATTTTGCAACAGAGCACAGAAACACAAATCTTGCTGCAATACAGATACAGACTTATATCCCTTATTCTGGCCCCTTCTGTAGCCTCTATACTGCTCTGAGTTTTAGGCAAAGTTACAAAGATCTATGCAAAGGAGAGAGAAAAGGGACATACATAGTACCTACTGCTTCTAGCCTACTGTACAAACAGAATGGTCACATTTCCAAAGACATCCCATACTCACACACCTATTTACAGAAACAAGCTTTGTGACTTGACAGTTCTGTGTTGAAATCAAGGTGATGAGATGCTCCAGCTCCAAAGTCAAACTAACAAAACTTGAATATATATAAACACAAAATGGCTGTTAGATGACAGAAAATCCTAAGTGCTAGCACTGTTGTGCCGCTAGCTGAATATAAACTTTATTGCTATTTTTAATTTGCTCAAAAATCTCTGGCAGTGTTGGTAAAACATGGAGAATACCAGCCCAGTGTTTCTGAACACTGGATGTGTAGGGAAAAGGCCTTAGAAACTGAGCTAGCTCTTCTGCAGAGCAACACCAACATCACAGGCCAACCTACCCTCCTCCTCCTGAGACTCTCTCTACACTGATGCAAGAATGGCTGTAACTGGACATTGTAGTAATACAGTATTAACCAGTTAAATTAACAGCTGTGCTTGAATGCACCAGTAAATGTAAAGCAACCCATAAATCACTTAATTTTTATTCAGACAGTTGAAGAGATCTTATTTTCTGCAAGAGACAGAAAGAGACAACCCTGGTTCACTTTTGTGATGCAAGTTAGGAAGTTGCTTGGAGGAAGAGAGGGGGAAAAGGGTCTTTTAACTGAAAAGACAATGAAGCTTCCTCCCTAAACAATAGTCACAGAGACATCAGCACCACCTCCAGGACTCCTTCTTACCGTGCACAGCCAAACCTCTGGCCCCTTCCTCACTGCTGCATGTCTGTCACCTTATTCACCTGCAGTCACCAAAAAGACCTGGAACCATCCAAAACTGGCACTAGATGTGTTACCCCCTTGAAACTAGGGGATGTAAATCGTGATGATGTATCTACAAGATATGTAGATGTAGCTACATCTATGAAGCTGTAGCTACAAGGAACTCCTTTACCAAGCTAACAAGCCTCCAAAGCAAAACACCATCCCAAGGAAAAGCGGCTCAGGAATGTGAGCTATGTGGGCAGGGGGACTCTGATGGATATGGAGGGAGGAGAGGAACAAGCAGGCTGCTCTCACAACCAACAGCAGTCTCCTATCCAAAGCAGCAGACCATCGTAGCTGCCCTCCCTCACTCCATCCATGTGTATGCACAGGCACGCTAGCACACGCAGAGTTCGGGAATGCGAGCAATGCGGACCGGGAGCTTTGCTGCCTGGGGGAGGGATGGAAGCAGGTACGAGGGAAACACAACAAGACCAAGAGGCAGCAGGGGCTGCAGGAGTCCGTTTAACAGTGGGTCTGTCGAGGGGTTGCAAGGCTTAACTGCAGGCTGCAAACCAGCAAAAGGTCCCTTCTTGTTCCACACAACCCATGCTTGTGGAAACAGAACTTCACACGCAATAAACCTGCCTGTCATTAATTTCTACCGGGTGAAACAAATTGCAGGTCCCCAGTTTTGGCCAGCTGCTGACATAAAAAAAACATACCAGCATTAAGAGTAATAAACACACGCACTTAACACTTCCTGAGCCAGAGATTTCATATTCAGCTGTACAAGCCTTTTCTTCCCCAGGCTAAGAGAAGATGGAACTGCTACAGATAAAACAGACCTGAAAACCTCCCAGGTCTACTCCATCCAAAAATCAACACTCCCTTAGAGCATGAAGAACATATTCAGTCACCTGCCATTTAGGTTCTTGGAAGAACTCCGTTTTATTTCTACCCCCTTTTCTTGGTCCACGTCTCGGTCCAACCACAGGGCCTGAGGATGAGCCCTGCCTATCTGGCTGGTGCTGCAGCCTCCAGGAGGGGCTCAGGGCGCTTCCCACCGCCAGGTCCCGCCGGATCGAGCACCGACTGCATCCCCTCCTCAGCACGCCTACGGCTCAACTCGTGACAACAGCAATGTGTGCCGACACAAAGGAGGGTTTGTTTTCCTTAAACTTCCCCAGCAGAGCAGGCTCCCTCCCCGCAGCCACGAGTATTTTTGTTGATATGACCAATCTAACACATGGCTTTAAAACATGATAGAGGACACAAGCAGCAGCAGCAGCGATGGAGTGAGAAACAGCAAGAAAAACACGATAAAGACTGAGTGATAAATCACAGATGGAATCAGAATGGAGACTAAAGCAACTCCCATTCCACACATGGGAACACGCATAAGAGCCCTTGCCTGCTTGAAGAAACCATGAGTAAAACAGCTCAACACTGCAAGAACAAAGTAAGAAGCACTCATGAAGTTCATCAGTTCAGTTAAATGATGCTGACAAGACACAAACTGCAGCTAATCATGCCTACACCATTTTCAGTACCTCCTGGCTTCAGAGAGATTCAATCCTAGGGTCTTCTTGCAGGTGTTTTTTATCTCATCTGGGAAAATAACTGACTTGCCATGAACAGAAAATAATCTGAGCAGGCTGCTAGTAAAGTGGAGAATATGGTCAGTGACACCAGAATAAGACTAGCATTCACACAATAAAACACTTCAAGAGCTTACCATTAAAAAAAAAAACAAGTTTAAGAACTAGTTCAATACCACATGTCAGGAAAGAATGAAACTTAAACCAAAGATCTCTCTTTGTGTTACTTTTTCTAAATCTTAAGATTAGTCTGGGATAAAGACTGTTGTTCTAAAAGCAAAATTGTTTACTGAAAAATGTGAAGTGTGGTTTTAAAATAATACCATAAAGCAGCTTAATTCTAATCCCACCCGTGTAAATTTACACTGAACACCTGAAAAGAGACAGGTGACTTTTAATGCCTTTAAAAAAAGAAACAAAATTACTTCCCTGCTCAAGAATACTAACACTATACAGTTCATTTGTTTTAAAATAAGAAATTTGATTTTTTTTTCAGCAAAACTCTCCAAAGGATAAAAATGGTAAATTGTTGTAAAAGTGGAGACTTTCTGCTTTTTTTCTTGTTTGCTGGAGAAAACTGAGTTTGGAGCAACTTTAAAACTTACACTTCTAATAAGATCTACAATCTGCATTTGTGAATTGGTCTCAAAACTGAGTGACAGCTGCTCTTCACTCAGCAAGCCCATTTTTGATTGGTAGTCTCTACAAGGTAAGAGGTTACTGCCAGAGGAACAGAAAGCTGGAGAACTCAGAGCAGGTTTGAAAGACCAAGCAATGCCCCTGAAAAGCACAGGAGCTATAGATAATCCTTCCATATGGCTGGCTTTAAAGTCCTACCTTGGTATAATTACATGATAGTTCGTAACATCCCTATGCAGTTTTGACAGCTATTGTCCATTTCGTTAGGATTTCTCCAGCCCTTCCACACCCATCTTTTACTTCTGTTCCCCTGTGCACTTACATGGCACAGAACGAAAAAGCTAAGCCTAGACTTACAAAATTACTTCTGCTTCCTGTCCCTGTTTGCCCCAGAAACCCAATTACAAAGTTAACTCATGCTAATGGAGCCTGAAGGGATGTGCACTCACACTCAGCTACATGACAGGTCACAATGAATGAACAGCCCGATTTTCACCCTGGTTTGGTAACTGAAATGTAAACAATGTACACTGAAGTTATCTACTGCAGAATGGCATACATCTTGGTCTGTGTGTGTGTAATTGGAGGGAGAAGTCAGATTCCAATAGATGAGTCATTAGCCTTTAAAGCACTGCTCAAAAACAACCCAAACCAAACAACCAAAGAAACAAAAAAAACCCGACAAATGAATTCAAAACAAAACAAACACCACACAGTAAGTCTGACCCCAGCACCAGTTTCTACTCTGAAGAAAGATTCAGCTAAATTAAATATCTTCTCTCAACGGATATTTTACTGTGTCTATCCAAGTACATCTACTTAAAAAAAAAAAAGCCCCCAAAGATATAATTTATCAATCTACTAACACTGCAATGACATCAAAGAGAAGGAATTGAAACAGTGCAACCTATCTACTAGCAACTGAGTTAATATCAAAGCACTGGTGAGAAAAAACCCAGAGGCTCAAATTGCCTTTGCCAAGCTGCAAAACAGAGAAGACCTATCAACTCTTTTGTTACAATTTCTCTTTTGGCAGAAATTTGGAAATTGGAGACAAACTCTGCAAGATTGTTTCATTTAATAATTAGCATGGGTTATGTCCCCACACTTCTGCCTCAATCAGCATTTTGACTGTCCTTCGTTACTTTTTATACTTTAATATTAAAACATTCAAAAGCCAAAAATAGAGAGAAAAGCTTTCTAGTCTGAATCCAATTATTATTTTCCCCCAGGTCACTGCACTTCTTGGCAAAACTCTCTAAAGACATAGCGAAAAGTTACACAAAACTCCTCTCTTTCCTTCTCTGTCCAAACCAGATCAGTTTGGAGCAACTTTCAGAGATTCTCTGCATCTCCATATGTTGAGACAGGCATGAAAAGAGTAAAATCTGCAGACACCTCACTATTGTCTGAGGTCCTTGGGGCTTTTTCGACACAGCTGTTCCAAACCAGCTCAGGAATGAGCCCCCATCCTTTTCTCATTTAACAGCTCATGAAATGAATGAAAACACTGTGAGGAAGCCCCACCATGCACAGCCATGTTTATGCACCTAAACAAACACATTCAACCTCTGACATTATCTCACTCCAGGAGAGACTTACAGCCCTTAAGCTGGGAAAACAGTTGCAGTTTTAAAGGGAAAGAGTCAGAACAACTCTGGAGAAATCTTTGTTTCAAACTAAACTCTTCATCTTTGAGATAGAGAAGCTGCAGACCGGTGGCACAAATGAATATGAAATGCAAGACAAGGAGCTTTCGCAATCCCATTCACAGAGCAGGATGCTTCTGATCATAACCTGCCAAGATGGTCCTAATAGACTAGGTTGTAGAACAAGTCACATTGGTTTCCAACAGTTCACAGAAGCAGTTTCAGTAAGTAGTCATAGTACCATGATTTCACAACTATGAATCTCTGATACAACTTCTTACTGCCACTGATGAGCTTCCCACTATCTCCTGCTACTCTAGCACTGCCTGTGGGATGCACACAAAGAAGAGCCAGGTGGGGGTGTATTTTAGCAAGTTTGTTTCCAGCCAGATCAGTGCTCAGATGTTTTGTCCCATCACAACGTAAGTATCAGCACCATCACAAAGAAGCTGTCAGCCAAAGTACAAGAGGGAAGCTTGCTGCTTTCAGCCAGGTTCAGATTTACTGCCTACCTGCAGCCCCAGTAAGGTCCCTGTGGCAGAGGCAGCTGCAGTCAATGGGGAAGAGCCAGGAGGTTTGGAGATTTGGACAGATGCTGAATAAAACAGAAACTATTCCAATGCCATTTCAGAATTCATTGTACGAAATCCTCCAGGTCAATCTCGGCAGCATCCAGCCCCTTAATACTGGTACTGAGGAACTGGAAGGGATCAGAAATACGTAGAATTCATTAAAAAGGCTTTGAGAAAACACTGGCTTTTAGCAACTCAATCAAGCAGTATTTGGAAGGGTCTGGGGAATGATGCAAATCAGTAAAAGGCACATAAAAGCTAAACCAGTGTTTTTCCTTACCTCAGCAATGAGGAATGATTGAGCTATTTAATTAGGAAGCTGAAATGTGCGTGCACAGACACACAACCAACAGAAGTCATTGCCACTGCACAACAGCCATTAGGGCTACCAGTTCAGTACAGCCAAGGGAAGGACTGGACACTGGGGTGTGTAACAGCCCTGTCTGGAGCTACATTCAGGAATACCAAGTAAGTTATTAAAAAAACACTCCAAAAACCAAACAAAAAACCCAAAATCAAACAAAATAAACCCCACCAACAAAGTAAAAAAAAAGGCAAGAAAACAACCAAACAACCCTACACACACATCCCCAAAAAATCCTCAACAACAAAAAACAAACAGCACACACACACAAAAAAAAACCCAAAAAACAAAAACCAAAAGCAAAAACTAGGAACTCAGGGCTTAAAAATCAATGTTCCCTAAAAGCAAACCCATACAAAACATCAGGTAAGGGATAGATTAGTCTTCATCAGTCCTAGGTGTATGGATACTGCAGATTTCTCAAAGCCTTTAGTACAAAACCTCCCAACACAAAGCAGCCTGACCAGGGCTGATTCTTCATGCAATGAAATCAAGGTTTTGACTGTTTTCACCTCTGAAAACATAGCATCAGTGCAATCCAACTCCTGCTAGGGCCCTACTGCTTCATGTAACTGCACTGGTAACCCTTTGGTTAAAGATGATGGTAGACTTCTGAGAAAACACCAGGTCCTTGGGATGAGGTGTGGGTAACATTTGTGCAGTGTAGAACTCAACAGTAATGCCAGCACTGCAGAACTGCAAAAGCAGCCTCAGTGAAACTCTTTTATATCTCCTCAGTGTCCCCAAACAGCTTAAGGCACCCACAGGAAGGGCATCCTCTACTTCAGAGCACTGGCATATGACAAAGCAGGTTTAAGAGACCACCAAGCCAGAGCAGATCAGCAATCCATACTGGGAAGTGTGGTACAGTGAACATTTGCTCAAGAAACACAATGAGATGTCCCCACTGCCTTCCTGGACAACAACCGCCACCACAAAAGTCAGAGATGCCTACAGCTGACAGCATAAACAGCTGCAGAGAAGATGGAGAAACAGCCTGCATTCTGCAGAGACTTCTCTGACTGCCATTTCCTCCCAAGTTCTGTGTGCAATGCAGCAATACCCCAGTGCTTTGGGACAGCACAGATATCTCCCTCTCTGGGGAATGGCACAGAGGCACCATCCCTGAGCCCAGAAACAGGCTGGGTCACCCCCACCACCCAACAACACTTCAGCAGGATCTTTTCTGGAGACACCTCTTTTCAGGGAAACATGGTTACAACCTCCAACCCATCAGGGCAGACACCTGGATCTAGTTTTGTTTGCCTGTGTGCAGTAGGGAGCCTGTACACTGACTGAGTGTGGAAACAGCAGTTTGGCATCTAAAAAGAGCTGCTTACTTAGACAAATTTGTTTACCTACAATTAAGTTCCAACTGTTCTTGCTGGACTCCTCCATCTCCAGTCTACTCACACCTCTAAAGAATCAAAGGGACATTCAAAATACATGTTCATGACTCATGCTTAATTGTCAGCTGTCCTTCCCCAGTACAACTCTAATTAGAAATCAGAAACACATTTTTGAGCACAGACACAAAAAAACTGGCATTAACTGCCACGAAAGCCTGTGGGAGCATTTTAAGTCTAACAGGCCTTCTAAGTTGTGCTTTGGCCAAGCTAGTCATTGGGCTTAATATAGGCGTAAGAGCCTGGGGCCTGTGACAGCCTAGAAGCAAGATCAGACATTCTTGCCATCCATCCTGAATGACGGAAGGCTCTTCATTACTAGGAAAGCTCAGAAAGCATTTTCAGTATTAACTACAGCACCTTAAAAGTAATTTCCTCTTTTTCTCATCACAAACAAGTACATCTATAATGCTGAAGAAGGGACTATTGCCAGATACACATTTCTGCTATATGCAGAGTTTGACAGGGAACCTTTGGCAAAGTTTAGTCTTTGGCTGTATTTATTAAATATAAATACAGCCTAAACTTGTATTCAGATTTAACTACAAGTCTCAACACTGCTGTCGTGATTGCAGGCACAGTTCCCTGCAGTAAAATACATGGGCAGCATTCAGAGTTAGAGAATGAGCCAGACACTAAAATTCACAGTACCTCACTTCTAGAGGCTACCTACATGAAAACATAAATAAACTGTAAAAAATAATCACTTATACTGGTTGTTCATTCTTGATGTGTATTATCACTTCTCTTCAGGTCCCAGTCTTTTGAGCTGTGAGCAGCCATGTAATTTCTCCTCAATACAAGGCATCTGTAATATGAACAAGAGATAACTGGTATGGCAGACCTGATGAGCCTGAGTGGTCTCCGCGGTTTCTCCATGAGATGCCTCAGTATCTTTTTATAGGACTGCCAATTATTCAGCCACACAGACTCTATTAAGATACTTAAAATGAATCACTTCCTGCTAAAATCAAACACGTTAGAAGTTTGATCATAAATCTGGATCTCTAGTCAAGGCAATCTTATTTCAGTGCTTCTGTAAGGCTTATAAAAAGACACTGACTTTTATGTATTCTTATGTCTAACAAAAAAACTTTTCAAGTAAATCCTGTAAAAAGAAAAATACAGCTGGCATTTCAGCCATCTGTAAACTTGATCTGCTACATCTTTAAGAAGTTAGGTGGAATTGAAATTTTTCACGAGTTGTTCATTGCTGTTTTGTGTTGCAATTCCACACGACCTTCTCATCATTATGATAACCCAGTTGTTAGCTTAACACTTGTCATCTCACCACAGCCAACAGAAAACTTTGATAAAATTCATATGCGTGCATGTATATACACAAGCTTTCAGGCCACTTCGCAAGTTTCTTCCCTTTCTAAAAGGCAGGAGCAAATTTGGGTGGATCAGACAATCCAGGCATTGATGCCTTAAACTTCAATGGCCCATTAGTCAAACCCATTAGCTGAAAGACTGGGGGTAAAAAAGCCTCCTTCTCCATGACCTAGCACTACAATAGGTGCTGACACCACAAGAAAATCTGCAACTGTCCTCAATTAACAACTAATGCTTTAGTAACTAAAAGCACTATCAGCTGCCCATTTCTGACAGCTCCTCACCGTGGCTCAGCATCATTTGCAAAAGAGACTCTTCATTTAGACATGTTCATCTCACTTTCAGCATCTATTATTTAGACATACAGGGCACTGCAGAAACTGAGACAGCAAGCTGTACCAGAAGCTTACAAGTCTGAGAAAACTGCCAGTTTGGAAAAGGCAGACACTGAGGGGGAGCAACTGAACAGACTCATCTCACACAAAAGTTAGGAAAAAGAAAGTTTGTGCTGTGAGAAACACATCCACAGCCAGCTCTCCCAAGGAGGGAAGGTTTCTAGAGACCTGCCAAGCTGTCACCTAAGAACAATCCACATTTAGTCTCCAATCTAAGGACACAGTTTTATTCTCAGTTTCCCCAGTGCAATTTTAAAGTAAAGCTTCATCTCCAAAGAAATCAGGCTCTAGGGACTCCTATATATGTATATATATATATATATATTTGGTGACAACAGAAGCTGTCACCAAGTAACCTAAGGTGGTCATAAGTAATTCATTCAATGGCAGTATCATGTTTGTCTCAAGAGAACCATACGTTGCAGATAATGAGCTTCCACCTAGTCAGAACTCTGGCAGTAAAAAAGGTTAACCTCACTGTGACACCAGACAAATGAAAATAAGAGTCCAGTGTAACATCAAACACCATCGAGCACGCAGTGGGCATATTCTGGGGTTCACAACAGCCTGTACCCCCTTACACTTCTGCCCAAGCCAGTCCCTGGCAACTCGAGTTGCAGCTTTGCTGGGGGCTAGTGCCCCCAGCACGCCCTATGTTTCCCCATGCCCACCACTGCATAGGATGCTCACACAAGCTCCCACACCCAAACCCCCTTGCACCTTGCACGCCAGAGCTGCAACCTGTCTCACTCAAAATGAATGGAGGAAGGTCCCAGGCTTCCTTGCCATAGGACAACACCTCGTCTTCTGTTGAGGAGGCAGTTCTGGGCTAGCATCCCATTTTACCTAGTTACCAATGAGGCAGGTTTCCAGTCAGAAGGCAGAGAAGACTTCAAAGATGCTACTTGCAGCACAGACTGGGTGAAGCCCCACTGCTGCCAGCCATCCCCACTGTGCCCTGTTGGCACCCTTTGGAAAACTGACTCCAGACCTGAACACCCACGCAGCACTCCCAAGGACTTGAAACTGCACCTGAACAAAAATGTCAAGGCTTGCTTTGTACACATCAGGCACTTAGTAAATTAGTTCAGCCTTTTTGAAACTCACATTAACCTGATCATCCTCTTCTCACTTATCTCATTTTCCTTTCTTCACAACATGCACCCACAGAGTCTTTAATCAGATCAGGTGAAATAAAAGGGTAAGATACATCCGATATTTTTAATCAGCAAAATGTCATGGCCACATTTCTTGGCTAGACAAGATGCAAGGTTGTCAGATAATCTACAGAACTGCTGGATGGGCTCTGCTATTAAAGTTTGAGAGCTTTAATTTAACAAAAGCATACTACACCTGACCGTCACATCACTACGAGAAAGTTGAACTAAGCTTAGTCTTACATGAAACCCGGGGCCAAGGAAGTCACAAACAAGTCACTATCATTACTGAGGTTTGTAGTTATGCCTCAATCAGTTTTTACACGTAACTATGTATCAAGCTAGAGCCTCACAGTTTTCTTTGTTTCAGAAGGAATAAGACGGTTTTCAAACACTTCAGGATGTCTTCATGAGCTGTTTGAGATCCTTGAAATGCAGCCCAAATTAAGGCATATTCATGGGCTGAGCATCAAAGCCCAAGACCGTCCCCCACCCCCAAAATTTATCTGCTGCCTTTTTACAGTGCCAACTCATCAGTTAGACTTTATCCAAGGCAGCCCATCTAAACAAAGCACCGACAAACAACTCCCGCTGTGGATGAGACCCATTCCCAGCAAGCCGGTAGCCGCTGTCCAACCTCTGCCCCGTGCAGCAGCTTCTCCCTCCGGCCGTACGTTCAGTCCCTGTCGAACAGGCAAGCGGCCGGGTCGAGGAGAAGCGCCGAGACCCATAGGGGGCACAGCGCGGCCGCTCCGAGCAGCTCCCCAGCCGGACGGGCACCGGGAGCGGCAGGGCCGGGATGCTCCCAAGTTACAGACGGGATGCAGCAAAGCACATAATACGCCTGTCTGTGCCTCTGACCCTGGCCAAACCCACGGTTTTCCACTCGAACCGCGAAACGGGTACCGGCACCATTAACTCCGCGACGAGCGCATGTACCCCTGTACCAGGACCCACTACTTCGCGCCAGCGGGGCAGCGCCGTGGCACACCGACCAACAACCGGTCCCCATGCTGAGCCGCCCCTGGGCGGGCTACTACCTCCAGCGAGAGGGGCAGCTCCGCTGCCGCCCCACTTCCGACCCCTCTCCATCCCCCATCGCTTACCTCCGGGCTCCGCGCCTCGGAAGCAGGAGGCCCCTCCGCGGCTGCCGGTGGGAGATGTGCAGGTGGTAGTGGGACACTCGGCAGCCCCGCAAGACTCCAGCCCCCCAACAACCCACACTGCTGGGAGTCTGCAAACTCCTCTCGCAGCCGCTTTGTACCCTCCGGCGGCTCGCACTGCGGCTGCGCGCTGCCCAAAATCAACACGGCGCGCTTCCAACCCCCCGCCAGCACCTTGGCTCCCCCCAGCCCTCCCCAAACAGGGCCGTCCCTCCGGCAGGGCCAGCCCTCCGCTCCCCCAGCAGTGCACGTCCTCCACTGGCTCCTCCGCAGTGCCTCCACCAGCCCCGTAACCCCCCCAGCACCTCCATTCACCCGCGGTGTAACCCCTCAGCCCGGTCGCTGGAGTCGGGTGGTCCTGGCCGTTCCCGGTGCCTCCTCCCCCCAGCTCCGGAGGCGCGCAAGGGTGTGAGGGATGGTGGCGGTGCTTTTGGGGGATATCTCGTGTCCAGCTCATAACCTGGGCCAGCGGCATGCGAGAGGTCCATGCCTGGGAGAGCAGGGCTGCCCTCGGGGCTGCGGCTGCAGAGGCAGCATCCTTGGGAAACCTGCAGGGGCGAAGCTCGGCGCAGCCTCCCCGCGCTCGGACGGCGGGCACTGAGTCGAAGCCCGCGACAGGAGCGTTGTTCCCGGCAGGTCTGGGTCAGAGCCGGGCCAGGGGCGGGAGGTGCCCGGTGCCGAAGGTGCGGGATGCCCCCGCGGGCACTCACGTGAAATGCTGCTCTCGGTGTGGGAGCCCTGGCAGTGTGCCTGCCTGCTGCCGGCCGTGCCGCTGCACGGGATCCGTGGCCAGGGCTTGCACGGGACAGCAGGGTAAAGCACCAAGTCCTGCCGCGCTGCTTGGGAACCTCCGCTGAGAATCAACGTTCTTAAACTCGTGTCTTGGTCCTTACTGGTCAGCGACTGCCCCTAAAGCCTTTCCCCGCTGAGAGGGGAGACAGCAGTCCCTGTTTGTGAACCGTGAGGGTTTTGCTTAACTGTTCGAATACTCGGCGTGGTTTGAGACATGGCTTCTTTCACTCCTCTGACTCTTATCTCAGGTGCTATCTTCACTGCCCCGAGTTTCCCACTCCCCAGCAAATGCTTCAGAGGCTTTGTCGTGATACCGGTAAAGGTTTCACAGCTCGGGAGCAGCACAGTCCCTCCCAAACACAGAGAGGTCATTAAGTAAATCCACAGACCAGGAGTAAGCAAAGTGCAAGTAACTAAACCAAGTCAGGGGTGTGAAAACACTTGGTCTTCTTTCCCAGATCTGGAAAGTGGGGCCTTGCAAGGTGATTACTGGGAGTTGCTTTGCGGCACAAAAAGATGCAGCTGTCGCACATCTCCCCTTGCCTTTACTGGTTTTCCCTGCTGTGCGCTGCCAAACGCTGGCACCTCCTGACCCTCCATTCTCATTTCCTTCTTTCTGTGCCATTCCTCTGCTTTTCTTCTGCCTTTCCCTGATCAATTCTCCTGAAACTCCTTTTTTTTCCACATGTTTTTTCTTTGCAGACATGATATGTGAAGCTCATGAATGGAAACCATCAAAGACCGTCTCAATGAACATTGATTCCAGAATGGAGCAAGGAGAATATTAAAGAAATCTGAAAATCTGTTTTTCCCAGTGGACCACACTCAAGTAACAGTATACAACAAATGAGAGGGTTTTATTTTAAGTTCTATAAAAAGCTAACAGGCTTGGTGATATTTCCATCTGAATAATTTCCAGTATTTCTTCTGAAACCTCTGAAGCCATTAAAACATTTTAGAGATTAAATCACATTAAGTATTTTTGCAAGTAAAGCCTCTATGATGTTGATATAAACCACCTCTCAAACCAAACCAAAGCTTTTATTACAGAAAAAAAGCTTTTAAACATTTTCATTCAAGAGCACATATTTTTGGAAATATTTGCAGCCCACTGCAACCAGGCCCTGCAGCTTTTAGACATTAATAATTATTAATCCTGAGTGAGCTAACTTTCCATCCAGAGGCTATTTTTTTTATGGCTGAGTTACCAGCCCTAGAAAAAAAAAAAGAGGGGGACTGATGAAAGAAATAGTTGAGACAAAAATGAGCACCACTTTCCATTATTTATATTAACAACTAAAAAGAAAGTATACTCAGGCCAGCAAACAACTCCTTAGCATCAGCTTATTCATCCAAATAGTTGGGTCAGGACCATGTTGTACCAGAAACTGTACAAACACCAAATGAAAGCACACCAGACTTGGGCAAAGAGCACGGCAAGCAGATAGGGCTCTTTCCACTTCTCCCACTTAATCCTTTCTTTCAGGAGCTGCCAGCTCTCAACAGTTTAAACAAGCGAAATTAAATAAAGAAGTCAATTGTTCTGTTACCTGCGTAAGAGTGACAGGAAAAGACTTTCAGTGTGGTCATGCAGTAGATGGGGCTTTTCTCTTTGATGGTACAATTAAAACCACCAGGTCTCAGTTTGCCTTTCAGTGCTTGTCTGGCACTGCAAAGGGCACAGACTAGGAGATCTGGCAAATGGGCAGAACTGGGATATACAGAGCAGAACTTGAGGATGAACAGTAAGTACCTGCCATTCTGCTTCACCCACCGTGGCCTTCCAGGCACGTGCACATGGGTGAGGTTCAGAAAGGGGGCATAGATCCCCTGTGGACTCCTGGTAGAGCACCAAAGAGAGAAACTGGTTTCAGCCTAAATGTACTCAGGTAAACCTCAAGGAGAGAGGGGGATGAGAGTGTCAGTGTGCTCCTGCTCAGCTGCGAGCGGTGAGTAGGGTGCTCATGTCATCCTTGGAGAGGCCTGGGCAGCCCCTGCCACCCAGGCAGGGCTGTGGGAATGAGAGGGTTTGCCTTGCTTAGACTGGGCACCAGTGAGGAGCACAGAGTAGGCAATAGGTTCTTTTGCAGGGCTTTTCCATCTCCCTTAGGGGCTTTTCACTGGAAACATGCTCTGGCATGTGGGAGGGCTGGACACACCATTAACATTTAGCAAAAAAACCCTGCCACTGCTGAAAGAAAAGACCAAACCCACCTATTTCCTTCCAGAAGCCAGATGTCCCATGTTCGTGAGTAGGTCATCATAAGCAGCATGTCCAGAAGTAAGTAAAGGTAATACCTGAAGAGAGAAAGCACACTGTATTGTCCATGATCTGGATCTGGTCCAGAAAAATACTGTGTATGTTTTGGCAGACTTTTCTGTGAGATTTAGGTTGCATACAGTACAGATAAAGCCTATGCACACATAGCATGTATGTAAAAAAGAGCAGAACTAAAGAGAAATCATCCTGCCCAATGTCATTTGTGGTGCACTCAGGTGGGTGGGCAGAATGAGTTTCCATTGGCTCAGGCCACAGTCCCTTATGTTTTAACACTCACAGTGCCTGAAACCTATTTTTTTGTGGAGCATCCCGCACAGCTTACCCAGGAGCTGTGGGGCTGCTGGAGCATGGGCGTCACATCAGCCACCTCAGAGGTGGCTAACTCTAAGAACCTGAGTGAAGGCACCCTGGGGGCTAAACTTAGAGGCAGGTTGCACCAGCCCTGCTCCCTGCTGTATCCCATACCATGTTTGGAAGTGTGGAAAGGATTAGACATCCCTTCTGCTGCTGCATTTGTCAGAGTTCTTTGCTTAGCTGCAGCCATACAAGAGGGACAAGAGGCCACGAGCACCTTTGATATGTTGCCTCAGAGACCTCTAACTGTGGTGGGCACCTATGGCCCCACAGCAGGCAGCCGCTCAGCAGTGCAGTGGCTGGAAAGGGTTGAGGGTGACTCACTTTTTGCTCCTCTTTCCCTCTTTCCCCAGCACCCCCAGCCTCTGTGATGCTGCCAGTCCTGCAGGGCTCACAGCTCTAGGGAAGGCCCTGAAGCAACAGCAAGCTTCACCTCATTTGCTGGGGCAGTGGAAACAGCCCTGCCCTATAAACAGAACAACCCTATTAAAGTTTTATAAACAAAATAATTCTAGTTTGCCAAAACAGAACAGAAAGTTGTAAAGTTCTTTCCATAGGAAATGGGGATGCTTTCCTGTGCTTTGTTTTGTCTATTCTAGAAATATAATTACCTGAAAAACCCAGTGTTTTACTGAAAATAAGCTTTGGCTTGCAGGAAGCAGTGTTCACAGCTCCTGCCTAAGCCTGACCAGAGCACTGCAACCCCCTGCCACAGCCTCAATTCATTCCTGCCTTTGTAGGGTCTCACACAGATGTGGGCTAAAGGGGCCAGGGCTGTGCTGCTTCAGGTATCTCCCTTCAGGCCTTGGATGCCCCTGTGCTGTGAAGATCACTGCTATGCAGCCACCACTGCCAAAGCCAAGCAGCAACCTCAGGCATTAAGTAAAACCCAGTTTTTGAACCACTGGCCCTTTGCAGCCCGGAATATTCTGCAAACCACTGTGGAGAGCAGGGGTAACACTGCACTGCTGTGACTGACCCCACACAGTGGGCATGGCAGTTGAGAGTCAGATTAATCCTCTCTGCTGGCAAGCCTGTGAAAGCCCAGCTCTTTCTCCCTGTTCTGACTTGCTTTCAGGGAAGCAGCAGTTTCAATAGGTGTGCATCCTGCTTTTCTTTTCTCAGCATAGCACACTGCTATCAATCCTACCACGTGGCTTTTCTTCTGAGCACTATCTGCAAAGGAAGGATGTCACACAAACATTAAAGGAGGCAGAGTGGTTTTTTCTGCCCTAGTTCAGGGATCACATCAGTGGCAGCCTGGAAGTAGCAGCAGATGTGAAGTCAGGCCCAAGTGAAATGAAATGGTGCAATGTGTGTCTGAGTTTATATCATCTTGAGTTTCCAGTGCTGAAGGGTACGTGTTGCTGTTTCCCACACATTATCTTGGACCTCACCATCAGGCCTGGGGATGTTTGAGGCACAACAGTGTTCTTGATTTGTGCATGAATGCACAGGAATGCAACTCCAGAAATCATTTACTAGATAAATGTAGCACCTGCCTTTCCCCTTATCTTTAAGGGAGCAGTGTCAAAATACTGTAGTCCCCAAGGATTGACCTGCTCTAATAAGGTAAAAGAAAAGTTGCCACAGATCTGCCTTCTAGATTTTATCTACCTTTTATCACTGAAATGTTTTAAGGAATGCTTGATTCTCCAGAGCTCCCAGACCTTTGTTTTACCTCTGAACTGGGTGAAGAGGCCACTGCAGTTTATGTTGAATCAAGCTGATCTTAATACCTTTTCCAACCCTGATCATTCTATGACTCTATGATTCCTTGTGAGCAGCATCATGCAGCTGTATTACCAAGCTTGAAGTTTTATTACCAACCTGTGCAAAGCTTTATGTGGGCTTGACATCTATCATGAGTCTGAGAGATTAATATAATAATTTCCTTAATGCATATGTGCATAGAACTACATAGGTGGATTCTGCTAAAATCTGAAAGTATCACCAAAGGTCTATTCAGACACCTGTGCTGGGGAAGATGGACATGTTCACATGCCAGTTCGCAGGACGGAGAGCTGGCTTGAGCAAGTTGGTTGGAGTTCACATGTTACCTGTCTCTTATGCCACAACTGCCAGAAAACATTTCACAGCACCCCAACACAAACTTAAGACCCATAGTAAAAACCAAAAGCAACAATTATAGGAAGAAAACAGGAGATAAAAAGCTTTGCAACTTCTCACTGGAACAAGGAATTTGTTAAAGGAATTCCCAAAGTTAGAATCTGTCAGTGCAATCCTAAACTTGTGTATGTTCATCCCAGGGGATAGCAGAATTCGGAAATTAATGACCCCAGGATGTGTGGAGGAGTTCCTCCCTCCTTACGGAGTCTGGTTGCACAGCAGTACATAGCTAGGACCTGAGGGTTACTGTGAAGGACACCTGTATTTTATATAGGGGTCATTTGAAGTTTTCTTTCTATCTTTGTACATTACAGATTCTCAAATTAAAATGTGCTCTGTGCCAGAGCTGAGCCAGCAGGAACTGCTTTTATGTAGACAGATATGTAAATCTTATCACCTTATGTAAATGATCTGGTTACATCCAATTCATTAGTCAGTTGTCCTCTTAGAACTGGATTTCTCAACCATCACCCTAGTTTCATGAGGGGATTTTAACTTAGAGGAATTACGCCATTTTTTAGAAATGTGATTAGGATAGAGAGGGCCTGGGCTGTAAAAGCACAAGAGAAAAAACTTGGTGTACTTGGGCATTTGTAAGGGCCATCTGGTGGTTATTCAGTGACAACTCTGAACACTGATGGTCTCACCTCGACCAGTGATCAAGCTGAAGAAAAGAACAGGTTCCTCGTTCCTGTTTTGCAGATGTCAGTGTGAAGCTGCTTTGGCAGAAGCTGCTTTGGCAGAGACTGGGGAAAGTTTTAGCTGTTGTAGAAGTGCATGCTTTGCTGATTAGTCTGTGATTTATAGGAGGTGGGTGTAGATCCTCCTCATAACTTACAGAGATTCTTCCTCATGAAGAATTTGCTACTGGCTGGTGCACAAGTAGGAAACCGGACAAGCTTAATGGCATGCCAGGTTTAATAATGCTATGTTTATGTTTCAGCTACCAGTAGAAGTCTTCAGCCTGCAAATGTACCCCCTGACAACACAGCCTGGCACAGACAATAGGTACAGATTCCTCTGTAAACTTCATTTTTGCCAGCCAGAGGCTTCACCTGGTATCTGTCAGTTGTTGGATAGTCACAGGTACCCTCTCATCTCACTGTTTCAGACTGTGAAGCGGTCTGATGACACAGGAGGAGTCTCTGTTTTTAACAGGTGGTGTGCAGCTGTCCCCTCTGGATGCAGGGAGTGCACTCTGGTATTTCACTGATGCAGAGTGTGCTGAGGACTCACAAAAATGCATTAATCCCAAAGCATTTCCTGGGTCTGGGCAGTTTTCTGCCTTCCTTCTAGCAGAGGCACTGAGCGGCAACACCCTCAGGCCTGCTCCTTCGCACAGGGGACTGTCCTGCTTAACTCACACAGGTTCATGGAGAGTAGAGGTGGGAACTGTTTGAAGAGGAGCTGCTCAAGTTAAGCTGAGGATTAAACAAGCTCCAGTTTTGCAACCATGAATACCATGTGTTAAATGCTTTTCCTCACCAGGCTGTGGGAAGGACCAACAATGAAGGGAGGCTTAGCTGGCCTTTCTAGGAAGATTGCCTCTGTCAGTGAAACACTCTGAGTGCTGTGACAGCAGCTGGTGCCACAGGGTCAGTGCCCCAGTGATGGTGCCTGGCTTGTGAGCAGCATCTCTGTGGAGCCACTGGTGGGTGCATTTAGGTGCATCCTCCTTTGGTTAGTTACAGAGAACTCTAGCAGTGAACCAAAACTAGCAGAAATAACAGGTCATTCTGCCTTTGCCTTCTGTTTCCTCAAACTATGCTTGCTTATGACTATTTCTAAGCTGAACAATTTCTGTGTATGGCATCTGTTTTGCATATAGGACATGGAACCAGTGGTCTCTCTTGGGACCCATTACCACAGAAGGCATGCGGGGCTGCCGCACTGCTCCTAGCTGGCCTGGATCCCACATTGGAAGTAACAACCTGACACTTAGCCTGCCTCCTTCAAAGGCTAATGTGAAAGCACAGGGTGCCTTTTGTTTGGCACTTTTGCAGTTCCACAGTTCTTGATGGAAACTCACAAAATCCAGACAGTAAACACTAAAAAACCACAAAAATTCCACACCCAAAAATCCACAAAATCTCCCCAAACTAAGAACATTTTTATTAGAAAAAAATAGAGGTTTTGATATTTTTTATTATTATTATTTAGTCTTTTGTGATTACTTTTTGCCTGACAGTTTCCAATAAAGTACAGCAGCCCGAGGTTTGGTGCTGAATGCCTGGAAAGTGAGATACATTCAGCACTTTAACCTGCCCTAATTCCATTTCCATAGTAGTACTCCCTTTGTTCCCCACAGTGTGCTGGGTTTCTAATCTTTTGCTCTTTGATTGCTTGTTTATTTCTTTATGGATAGATTTCTTTCACTCAGATGCAGCTTTTGTCCTAAACTGCAGCAGGCCTTGGGGGCAACTGGGTCGTCTACAAGCTAAGCTGAGAAATCCTTTCTACACAGTCATGGAGGACTAGTTGTATTCTCATTAACATGCCACAGATTACAAGAGTTTTGTTCTTCCTAATTTAATCGATGGTTGAAGTCTGTTACATAAGCCAACCTCTTTGAAATCTTTTAGACCCTGTTGATTTAATATTATTCTCCCAATACTAGAAGCTGGCAGCATGAATTTACAGCAAAAATGCCATTTTCCAGTCTGCTGGAAAGTCTCTAACCTCTGAGTCAAGCAGTATTAGCCTATTTTGTGTAAAAAATCCCTTCCCTTCCTTTCCCCTTCCCCTTCCTTTCCTCTTTCCCCTTCCCCTATTCCCTTCCCCGTTTTTCTTCCGCTTCCCCTTTCCCAATCCAAGGGTTTCAGTTTGAGCTCAGGATTTTATGCCTTAACACAAGAAGGAACACATTCCTTTGGGAGCACTTCCAGCCCTTCTTTGAGAAGGTTTGGGAACCTGAGAAGGGATGGTTCATTTCTGTTAAAGCTGAGCTGCAAACAAAGGAAAGGATGTGGGCTTGTACCTACTGCCTTTCTTCATTGTTATTAAGTCCAGAAACATGTGTTTGAGGTTTTAAGACAGCTTTCTGGAACTTTCCAGCTCTAGATGTGTTAGCAATGCTAAGCTTGCTTGTTATTTTTCTTTTTCATGTCTTCTTTCTCTTCATGAAGCTCTCCTTGGGCAATGGGGATATGTACAGTTATTTGCATTTGGGAAAGCTGGAAATGTGTGGTAGGAAATCTTCCCTTCCAGTTGCTGTTTTACAAGTGTTTGCCAAACAGCACAAGACATAGTCCTCCTGCCATCCTGCTGAAATACCTTATCACTTTGATTATGAGAGTTTAACTTCCTTTGTAATTTAGATTTCAGCATCCTACTAGGCATGCAATACAGGTTTAGAAATAGTCCATGAATGGAGGCGGATAAAGAAAGCCTTATTCCTGTAAAAAGAGATAGTTCTAAAAGAAATACTAGATCCACAGAGAGAAATATAAAATCAATTTTATACCTTAGGAAAAAAAAGTGTGTAATGATTTAGGATATTTACATTTGCATTTAGGTATGTTTTAAGTTCATTAATGGGGAATTAAAAAGATTGCAAAGCCGCTGATTGCTTAGAACAAACAATCTGAACAAAATGTTACAACTTTCAAGGATTTCTAAACTAGTCTTTGAAAAAACTACAATGGAGGGTCTTTGTGATTTGATTTTTTTTGTTTTGATCAGCTAAGCAGTTTCACATTTGTAGGATTTTTTACTAAGCAATACTAACTGACTACACCTTGGCAAAGAACTTCATAAAGACTGGTGTTGTAATGCTCGAACACTTGGAAAACGGTCGGTTTTTTGACTAAAAATGCTTCATTAAAGCCAATCCCTCATGTATAACATAGGGAGTCATGGAAATGTATTCAATTCACTGTGTCAAACACTCAGCCAATGCCAGATTTTACTGTTACCTTCCCAAGCACTAACAGAGTTTTTCTGGGAGTGTGCATTGCCTTTATTCATGTAATCAAGAAGGACTTTTTCCACCAGGGCCCCTTTTCCTCTCAGTGCACTGATTAGACCACAGCATTACCCAACCTGAGATGAGTTATCAAGACCTGTTGATTATTTTTTAATCACTCCGTTTAACCAGTTTAAAAGATATTTGAAACAAAGTCGGCTGAGCTACTCCCCAAATTAGAACACTCCCAAATTTCAGCACTAATGGCAACACCCTTTGTACACTCCTTGTACGTGTTCCTAACAGAAGGCAGCAGCACTGTAATGCAGTAAAACAAGCAAAACACTCTTTTTCATGTGCTTTATTTTCATAACAAGCACTGCTTTAAGAGATTGTCTTACCCTAAAGAATCCTAGCAGGCTCTGTGTCAGGCTGTCTGCTAAGCTTTAATTCCGCTTTCTGAGATGATGATACTTCAAACAAACAGAAAGGAAGTGGAACAAAAAGAACAAAATGTTTGCGTTCATTTTTCTAAGTCTTCACATTGGTGGAAACTTAATGAGGAAGCATTCAGCTTCCAGAAAGAGGTCATGTAACCCAGATCTGACAGCTGTAAGTAACAGCACTGCATTTCTCTTTCCCCAGCACAAGTATGGCTACTTCTACTCTCAGTCATGCCTGATCAATTCTTCACCCGCTGAAGCCTTGGGAGTGTGTTTTTTTTTTCATGCAGTATGAAAAGTGTGCTCCCCTTATAGCAGCTGTTCTGCAAACCAGGAGTCATGTAAGATCAGTAGTGCTGACCAGAAACACCCACCTTGGCTGCTCAAATGTATTCAGAACATGCTGAAAGGTTTATTTACATTTCTGGGCATTATTGGTGGTCTTCTGGCACAAATTGCCCAAAGAAGTGGTGAATGCTCCATTCCTGGCAGTGTTCAGGGCCAGGCTGGACAGACTCTTGGGGGACCTGGTCTAGTGTGAGGTGTCCCTACCCATGGCAGGGGGCAAGAACTTGATGATCTCGAGGTCCTTTCCAACCCTAACTATTCTGTGATTCTCTGATTCCATGATTCTCACAGTCAGCATGGACTCCTTATGTATGCATGTTGTCTGCATGCTGGCAGATGTGCAGGTATGTACTCACTCCAAATGTTTTGGATCAGCTGTACTCTATTGGGTGGTGGGCCATGTACAGACTTGATGCTGCTGCACAGTGCAGTGGGACAGGGCACACCTGGGCTGGTGAACCTTGTGTTGAGCTAAAAGATTCCAGCACCAAACCAGCTCCATGCTCTTTAAAGCTGGCGCTCACTGATGGCAAATGCCAGGAGCAAGTGAGCTGTGGTGAACTCCCAGCTGAGACACTCACGGGAATCTCTGGACCAGGATGATGTAGTTCTGTGCCTCGCTTGCTGTGTTCCCTGGGACTGCCTTAGCAGTTTGGCCCTGGACTAACTAGTGTGAATACACAAAACTCTTCCTAGTCTTGAATCATACAGATGATATGTCATTCAAGGATCAGGGATGTTTCTGCTCTACAGCTACGCAGTGGAGGTAGAAAGGAAGACACTACTATCACTGAGCTTCACACCACCATTTTTTTCATCGAATGAAAAAAGTTCATGAGCAAGTTGTTGCCTGTTACACCTTACAACAGACACAATTTATCCAAAAGGCAGGCTCCTCTCAAACCTTTGCAATTTCTGCTGCACAATGCTTCTACAGGGAACGGCTGCTCCTACTGAAATTTTCTTTCCACATGGATTCTATTGAGGCATAAGGTGCAACACAAAGGCACTTCTGAACATCCCATGAAAGTCACTTTATTGAAAAAATTAATATCATCAGATAGAAAATTTACATATCTCATAGCTCAGTTCTTGAAAGAAATGTACAAACCATGTTTCATTTGTATAAGGGACCACATGAGCTACAAACTGAGGGCAAGACTGGCCAACTGGTTGAGGGGTGCTCAGCTTGTAAAATGTGAGTGAAGAGTCCTTCACTATTCATGTTATCCTGAATATTGCTTCAGTTCAAGAACTACAACACAAAATACACTTCATTACTTTTACCTGATACATTGTACATCTGTAGGGGTTTTTTGTTTACTTGTGCTTTCTGTTATTTAGGTGGTAAAGGATAAGCATCTTGTAAACAACAAGGTTGGATTACAAGATTGATAGATGACAGTAGTCTGATCTTCCTCCCAAACAGGCTATTAAAAACTATATATAAGGGGCTACGTTCTGATAGGCAGAGATCTCATAGCTTCAGAGTTTTGGGATATTAATAATCTTTCCAATTTAGAATTGTTTCAAAGCAACTGGAATACACAGAAGCCACTCCATGGAGTCATCATTTGCTTTGAGCTTTTTATACTATTTGCTTATGTACTCTGGATATGTTCACTTCAAAATCACAGAGTATTTACTCCCAGTTATTGTATTTAACATATGATGCAGAGAGATGTTTTCTTATGCTCCAAGTGCTGTGTAAGTACAGGGTTTATTTCACCTGTTTCCATGTGTTGTCTTGTCTGATCATCCCTGTGAATCTTCTACATAGTGCATTCAAAATCATCATCAGCTCTGAGAAAGTTCACTGTAATTTGCTAAAATGAAGTAAGAAAGAAAAACTTAATTCCACTTTTTCATTTAATTTTAAGATTAATTTCTGTGTTTCAGCAAACGGGACTGGTTACTTTAATCAGCATTAAACTATGATTTCCAAAACCCTGAAAAGGTGGAGGGAAGGAAGTTATATTGAGGGATGTTTGCACAGATCTTTGTTTCAAAATACAAACATTACATGGTAAGCATGGTCACAGCACAAATCTCATCTCTGCCATCGCCTCACTAAATGAGTTCTGAAGTCCTAATCTCTCATTCTCTCCCTCTATCAACACCTTCATCTGCAAAATTCTAATGATGTTTCCTTATTTCAGAGCAGCGCTGTAAAGATTATTCAATAAAACATTTGTTCAAGGTTCAGAAAATACTAAGCATTAGGTATTATGAATTATGTGCTAACTTCTCTCAAGCTTCAGTAAAGCCTGAATGAAGTGCTTTGTAGGAAATCCTCATTGTGCACTTCTGTAACTATTTTGAATAAGGTCATCTTCATACAACATTGTATAGTAAAGGAATCACTCATAGCTTAACATTTTCTGTTTAAACTATCATCTATTAGCTATGCTAAACATGACACTGATTATAAAGAAATCAAACTGCATGTTAAGTAGTAGTCCCTATAGCTAGAAAAAAAGTTAGAAAATCTATAAAAATTATTTATTGCTACTTCTTGCTTTCCAAGCTTTTGTTGAGAAAACTCATGCGGAACAATCCCTGCAGTTAAGGACCATGATAGAAACTGGTGACAGAAACTGATTGAGGAAATTATTCTTTCCTACAGCTCCAGCTCAGCAAGCACTGAGCAGGGGACTATGTCTCTTCTCATTAATACAGCATTTAAGCACATGAATGACTTGCAGAATTGTTGCCATAAGCCCATGGATAACTGCTGTCTTGGACAAAGACCATAAATAGGCCTAATTTGTCAGTGGCCCTTAGACACGTATATTTGGATTCATGTAACACATCAACCAAACTACACAGAGTTCTGTATCTGTTAGGTAGCAATGACTGACCTCGTGGAACTGAACGCTCTAGTGGTCCACTCCTTTGCATTATGTGATCATTTTACAAAATACGCAGAAGTACCTAAAAAGCACCCTCTTCCTTCCCAAGCCCTGATGAAATGTGGTTGATTAGGTGTCGCCCCCCAGTTTTCATTCAGTGATCTTGTGTAAATGCTTTTCTGCATGCTATCCAGAAAGCACACATGATGTCTTGTGAGACATTTCTGATTTCATAATGTTGAATATCCATCACTTCTGGCTTGCAGCATGAAGCTCTTTCTCAGCCAAAGCAGCTACTTCTTAGGTGCTTTGTGAAGAAGTCTGGGCATCATATTTCCTAAAACTGTGGCTTCGAAAAGATTCCCTGCAATGAAATTGATCCATAAATAAAGTTGGCAAATGAAAAAGAATCCAAGATATACCTGCCTTGCGAAAAGGAGCAGCAGCTGACGAATCACCAGCTGTTATGTGTCGGCAGATGAGAAGTATATTCCTTCTTCCACTCCTACCCACACTAGACACAGTGGCTTGTGAAAAAGCATATACTCATTAACAAAGAGCCTAAGTTAAGACTCTTCTGTCTCAGTCATGGAGCTAAATTTGATTATGTTATCTGGGAGTGAAATGACCACTCTTAATGCTGGCTAATAGCACATGGAACCACATGCTCAAAAAAGACCCATGTACCTGTTCTATTTCCTTCCTGGCTTCGCTTGTGAGGAAGTGGCAAGATGTTGCCAGTACTTTTTTTGCAAGGCAAGGGAGAAGTCTTCTCTAACAATGTATTTAATTAACATAAGCCCTCTACCCCAGGAATGAGCAGCTTAAGGAGCACAGTCAATACCACATTCAGCTCCAGTGGAAGTCAGCAGACTTCTTTAATCAAGTATGAAGTTGGCAGTGTATATATTATGGCCTTGCTTTAGCTGCCTGTAAAACTGCCTTTTTACTTGCAAAAATGGCATCTTTTTTAATAGCTACAACAGACTATCCTGCCCTAATTGTACCTTGTGCTGTGGACTTTCATTACAGGTTTGTACAGTTGTGGGATCTTCCTCTCAATCATGGGCCTAAGGTTCTCCTTCAGCTTCCCGTAGTTCTTTCTGAGCTCTAGCTGATATTCCCGCTGGTCAGCAGTAATAAGGCGTTTATTCTTCTCCACTGCTTCACCACACCTAGGCAAAAGGAAAGAGAAAAGGAGTGACATGTATGACCTACTTCTGTTAAATGCATTAACTTTGTGCTAGGTAGCCTGAATGGCCTGGGGTCCAGCTCCTCTGGGTTAGGCAGTCCTTTGATAACTTGTCAAGTCCAAAATGATAATGAACTAATAAGGAACCTCTGTCTTTTCCAAGTAGACAAATTGAGATGATATTTTAAAGACATTAGAAATGCATGAAGGAGCTAATAAAAATGAATTTAATCACTGCAGAGTACTGAGCTACCTGCCTACTTACTGTAAACAGATGCAGACACAATAACAGGGAGTCAAGGCTGTATCTTCTGCATAAGGCTCATTTTTATTTAACTCAAACTTATCCTTCAGCAATTATGCTTTGTTTGGACTAAGGAGATGAATATCTTGCTGTGTGGATATGGTAGTTAAGATTTATAAGTACATCTAAAAAAAAGGCCAAAATGTGTCTATCATTGCCAATGTGTCTGCTTGACAGATAGGGTCAAGTGTTTTCTTACAGCTTCCTACATAGAAATGTAATTTTATTAAAAACAAGCTGAAAGAGCTGGACTTGTTCATCCTGATGAAGAGAAGGCTGCAGAGAGACCTTATAACAGTCTTTCAGTACCAAAAAGGGAGCCTACAAGAAAACTGGAGAGTGACGTTTTACAAGGGCATATATTGGACAAGGGGAAATGGCTTTAAACTGAAGAAGGGAGATTTAGATTTGATACTGAAAAAATATCTTCATTATGAGAGCAGTGAGATGCTGGCACAGGTTGCCCAGAGAAGTTGTGGATGCCCCATCCCTGGCAGTGTTCAAGGCAAAGCTGGACTGGTCTTTGAGCAGCCTGGTCTAGTGAAAGGTGTCCCTGCCCATGGCAGGGGCATGGAACTAGATGATCTTTAAGTTTCCTTCCAACCCAAACCATTCTATGATTCCACAATTATAAAAGCAAGGCAATAATCTGAAATGTTTGGCTTATGTAAAATGTCAAAAGATATAACAAATGGAAGGTCATTATTTATGCATAATTACTTTGAAGTATTAAAATTTGCTTCCTTTTGGGATGCTGAGCCTACCAAAGCATTACCATGAAGCAGATATAACATGTCTGGACCAAGTATTTAAAGTGTGAGATGCCAGGATTCATGACACTAACTTGCATAATTAATCACACAGTCATATTATAATTATTGTGATTATTTGTTTTATTGATGCAACTCAGCTCTTTTTTTTTTTTTTGTTTGTTTTTTTTTTTTTTTTTTTTTTTTTTACTGACCTCATTATAAACTCTTTGAAGCACAGCCTCAGCTTGTTGTGATGTCGATAAAGTTTGGGGTCTGCTGGAATTTCAGCCAGGAACACTTGTGCTACCTCTAGTGGTCCCTTAGAGGAATAACAAAGGAAAATGTCAAACCCACCTGCTTGGACTGAAAACAGATCAAACACGTTTGATTAAGCTGTTTGTTATTTCATGTGCAGAATTATGAAAAAAAGCCTATGTATAGTCTCCATAACAGGATGTCTCTTCCACACCCCCTCCCCCAACCTTTCCTTTGGCAAGCAGAGGTGTTGTCCGTCATATTTTATCTTTTCTTGTTTTTATTTCTCCTCCAGCTCCACAGAAAAGGGATCAGATTCTGCACAGCAAGAAGAGCTGGATAGCTGGACTGCTAAACCTGGTTACATGAGAGAAATACAGCTCCTTTTTGTAGCCTTACAAGACCCCAAGGGAGTTAAGTAGACCCAGCCCAGAAAAGGACCACTCTTTCCAAAGGTCGTAACACTCAGGTCGCAACTTCATGTATTTTCTGAAAAACTACGAATTTGTGGTGGTCCTACAGCTGAATCTTTGTCATTATTCCATTCCTGAAGGATATACCCTGAGTGAACAAAATGGCTGGTATGGCTAGTTTCCTAGAACTGGAAAATCCTTGGATGTATTCATCCTTGGATGTATTCACAAGGCTTTGAGTTTCTGCACCTACAACCAAGACAGCAGTTCCACAAGCATTTTCACCATAAGCATGCCTAATGAGCAGTATACAGTAACTAAATATCAAGGGATTATGTATAAATGCACATTGTGATTAAACGTGTCTTACTAGATTTATTTCATCCAGTGCAAGAAATGAGAGCAAAAAAGAAAGCACAATGAAAAAAGTATGTGGAAACTCTTCATCTGACTTATGTTGATCCCTTACCTGATTTACAGTGGCTCCAACTGAGCCCTGTAAAACCATCTGGAGCATTTTGGCATCTGGTGGCTCTTGGCTGGTGGCTGCAGTTAGTTCCTGTGTTTTTTTCTGCATATCTTCAATAGCAACTTCAATGGGGGTTAAAATAAACTAATGGAAATGGGAGAAAAAGTGCTCCATTACCTGAATCATGCATGTAATTGACCTGTTCCAAATCTGGCAATATTCCTATCATTTTCCTGTGCCAAAAGCTGTGAAACCCAGGAAGACTATTCAACCTAAATGTCATCTTGGTACATGCTGCACCTGAAACAAAGCTCTTCGACATCTTATAATTTGTAAGAATAGAATGTGAATCTGATTCCCTTTTTGCACAAATTTGCTACCATTCTAAGTTACTGACTTCATGTCTGAAATGGTTTTGTACTTTCTACCTTTATAAAGCTTCTCTCTCTCTAAACCAGCTCTGAGCCCAATGTAGTTCTGTGACTATACTTTACCTGTTAGAAATACAGACACTAATATTTCTTCACACATCCTCCTACACAGCATTGCAACCAGGAGGTCAAAAAGAAGAATACACACTTGCTGTCCTCTCTTCTCCATAGTATACCCAGTCTGCATTTGTCTACCCATTTTATGCCATTCCTACTTATGACTAACATATCTGGGAAATTCAGCCTTCTTCTGCTAAGAATGTAATTTAAAAATCTTCCCACCCAGAGACTCCCTCAGCCCCTGAGAAATTAGATCTGCCCTCAAAACACAATTACCTCTTCTTTTTTGATGACACTGATCCTAGTTTTGATGTAGGGGAAAGCATGCATTGTGGTTAGGATGGTGTTCCTCTTGTACTGCTCACTAAGCTCTCCTCTGGGGCGCCCGTCCATGGTGAAAGGTGTAGTGTACATGAACCGGCAGAGGTTGAAGTTCTTCTCAAAATACGTTACCCTGTCTTTCATCTCATACTCATCAAAATATGGCTCCACAAAAGTAATTTGTATGTATGCCTAAGAAAGAAGGAAGAACCATTACAGCACTTTACAACCCAAGAAATGTAAAAAGAACAGCATATGTGAAATATCCTCTAGCTCACATTGGCTAAGCATTGAGCTGTACAGAGCTGCAAATTCTTCAGGGCTCCTTTTCTTCTTCAGAGCTGACAAAACTCACCTCTGGGGTGGGAACAGCTTAACCCTTGAGGATCAGAGCCAGAGCAGGGACCACAGATCAGAACTTCTGATTTCCACACTCTGTGACAAACTATCAAACTAAGCCTTTCACAGAGGCTTTAAGGATATCTCTGGGCATAGAGATACTGCCAAGGTGGGATTTTTACTTTTTTTTTTGCTACCTTAATGTTTGAGCATAAAAATTTCAAAGGGACCCTGTCTCTTTCTTTCTCTTCTGTAACTGAGCATTCAGCACTCTCAGTAGTACTTTCCCTACCTTATTGGGATCCAGCTTTCTTTTGTCTACAGGAGCAGAGTCCTTGATCACTTCCACAGCATCCTCCCCAAAACACTGGCCATAAAATCCCTGGGAGAGAAACAAGAGTTATCCTGGAGTGGTTTTAGTCCTTAAAAAAATGCTAATGATGTGTATGTCTGTCAGAGAAAGGAGTAACCATGACAGTTTCTGGGCTCTGTAGAGTTGGCTTCATGAAACACAGCTGGCCAGGCTAAGCCATCTTCTGACAAATATCAGTGTAAGTTGCTCACAAAAAAATAGAACTAGAGGTAAAGTGATCAGAAGAGAACATTGCGGTTCCATGAAAAAGATGAGAAGATAGCAAAGCAAGTATCTAGCATGCTTAAATCAAATAATTCAATATATTTACAGGCCTGCCCACAAGAGGCACGGCCTCAAAAAAATGGATCACTTTCATCATTATGCTGTAAAAAGGGCTGCTATGGAAAGAAAGGATGCACACAAAGAAAATAATCTTAGGTACTAATCAGTTTGTTATTGATTTTTATATAACAATAATACTATTAGAACTGTGTGGGTTAATTAGAAATTATAAAATAACACTGGAGATCATATTAACACAAAGTTTTTTTCTCTACCTCTAATCTGTGAGAAATCTCAGGAAGCTTGGTAATTGCAGGCTCCTTATAAACAAATTCCTGTTCATCCAAGTCTCCAAATTTGGATCCATAGAAACCAACACGAAAGTAAGTTCCAAACATTCGCTTTTGACCCTAATTGATAAAAAGAAAGACAAAATTTACTTTTTTTTATGTCAACAGTGTAGTATTTTGATGCCTTTTCCCCCCAGTTTCTGTATAAGAAAACCCACTAATCCTATGTTTTTCTTATTTCAGAGACAGTTCCATGCCTCACCAGTGCTGATGGGTTAGAAGTACATATTAATGAAGGAAAGCATACATATTAAGGGACTTTTGACTGAGATCTATTTTAAAATGCAGGTTAATCAAGAAGTGGCTTTCGCAAAACAAAGTATGTTTTATTTTTTAATTTCATTGGATAGATGTGAACAAAATTAAAATTTTGCAGTGAAAGTTGGTAAGAATTTGAAACTGGACTTTTCTGAAGAAAGAGAACAAAAGGGGCAGTATGAGTACTGAGAATTTAGCCAGGCTTTTGTATTTCTTCAGTTTTATAACTGAAAACACCAGTAAATTGACAATATTTTCCCTAAATAGATATGGCCAGGTGGAATAACCCCTGTTCTGATTCTAAGTTTGACCTGTTCAGCTATTTTTCTGTGACTCTAAACTAGTTTTATACTAACCTATGCTTTTTCCTACACAGAGAATAGAGCTGCTTTTCACTGTACATTACCCTTTGTAGGTAGATCAAAGCAGATGGAAGCTTTTGTTAGAAAAAGGAAATGGATCTATTTGACATGAACAGTTTTATTATCACCAGTCTTAGACAAACAGTGCAACCCAGTGATGTGTCTTGCTAGCAGCACCTTGCCTCACGAGTACCTTATTAATAATGCTGTCAAAGGCCTTCTGTAGCTTGCTGTGTGTCAAAGTAAGCTTCCTGAAGTCTCGATGTGCTTCCAGTATGGGGATGACAATTTTGTACACCTCATTCACAGTTTCATACAATCCACCCTTATGAGAAAAACATAAAGGAAAAAATAGAATAAAAAAAATGAATTCTCATGCACTCTGAAAAGAAACTAGATCTCCATTAATGGCCTGGCTGAAAAGGGGATTTATGGCACTTAACTTTTAATCTGCTATGTTATTTGATCTGGCTTTCTAAAAACTAGTAATAGTAAATGGGTAGTTCTGAACTGCAAACTACAAGCCAGATCTAATTTGGAAGTCTGATTTGTTGGGTTCTCAAGCCCAAATTCCCATGTAAAACACATGGTTTATGCATTTGGCTAGAAGAGATAAAAATGAAGGTGAGCAGAAAAAAAATCATTTGTTCAGCATGTGTGGTTGAGGGCAATCAGAGCTGCATGTGGACAGAAAGAACCCAAATGATATCTTTGGAGATGATAAATCATGTATCTTCTTCAGCACTAGAGGAATATGATGAGCTACTTGAGTATTAATATCATGACTCTTTAAATGGTAAGTGCAGATTATGGTTGTTGGTTGTATGCTGTATAAAAGCACATGAGTAACTCTCATGTGCTTTCTAAAATCTATAGTTTAAGCAAGATATTTTTCCAGGAATGTACTGTCCCATGAAAATACCATTCAAAAGGCTCAATTCATTCCTGGGACAATCACTTTCTGCTAATGCTGCCTGTAGTCTGAACAGTAGAGGTGGTTATATGGCTGAGCTGTGCTGGGTCAGGCCTAAAATGTGTCTCTGCCTCTTCTCTAGCTGTTTTCAGCAGGGCAGATTTGTGGAGCCTGGTTTAGCAGCAAGATTTTGTTTCTTCATATCCTGGAAAATAAGCTATGGATCTGGCCCATATATCTCCACTCCACCTCCAGGTAATTCTGGCCCTTACTTACCGTGCTGAAGAGCTCTGCTGCTTGTTCCAGCAGCCCTACCAGGCCACTTTCTGAGAAATACCTCCCAGAACATATACCATCTTCATCTGGAGATAAAACATCATCTGAAACAGCAGATTCCTCCAGCACATTGGGTGAAATGTTCTAAAATACGTCAGAACAGAGGAATCAGAAACCTAGATCAATAGTCTGTCATAAAGATTGAGGCAGTTTTAACATATTTACATGACAGGAAGAATGAGATTATACAAATGCACCCAGGGGTTACACAGTTAAATTCCATTTAGAAGCAAATAAAACACCATAAATCTCTGCAGATGGCAGATCAGGACTTTCACTACAAGAATCCTAAACTTTCCTTCTCGCCTTAGGTTTAAAAGGCAGACTCCTGTAGGTCACACACTGTCCCCCCTCTGGTGTCTGGGATTTCCATGGAGCTGCAATGAGCTCAGTCCCCCATGCTGCAGGGGTTACAACCAATGTGTCCTTCCTGCTGTTGGAGTCTGGGTGTGGGAAATTACTCCTGCCACCAGCTTGAAGAAGTTGAACTTCCAAATTCTTGATTTGACTTCTGAAGCTGAGAAGTAGGACATAGATAATATTGCTGTAAAACCTGCAATGATTGAATGCTGCTTCTTGGTCAGCCTCTGTGGTATTACACCTTGATCCCACACAATTTACGTGGTTTCTTGTTAAATTTACTGACCTTAACATGTGTTTAAATAAATCTAGTTAAAGTACACCGTGTCAGCCACTCTTTGAAATTCTAGACCATGAAATAACCTGTGTGCAGCTCTTCAGGATCCCTTTGAATAAATGACACTGGGTAAAATCAACATTAAAAAATCTATAACACATAGAAATACATATAAATGAACAGGTATACCTACAGCATGGAACTAGTACATGTAACTTTCAACAGCAGAAGAAATACTAAGCTTCGATTTGCTAGTAATTAAAAGGAGTTAAATTAGTGTCTCAGTGTGTCACTTCAGCAGAAACTGCCAACGACAATCTGTCTGAGTGCAGGATAGATGCCAGCTGGCTAGCTAGCCTAGTCCTTAAAGACATCTTTATAAAATAGCAAAGACACTGAGGGCTGTTGCTATTGATCAGATTTCAGATAAAGAATTGGCACCACACATCACTAGGAACACAGGACTTCCCGCCTTGGGTTTTGTGGATGTCCTTGTTTCTCCATGGGTTAAATTTACTCCAACCAGGCTACTGTCCCAGTGCCGAGTTTGTACATCACATCAGCTCCACTGGAAGGGTGAGCACAAAGCTCACTCAGTACAACATTCACAGGAGTTAAGAATATGTCCAAATTTCAGTCAAAGGGAAAACTGCAGTGTATTTTAACACACACATAGCACTTTTTACCTACCAGTCTCATTGAAGATAGTGACTTCAAACAGACTCAATCTCCCTGGTGCATTACCTAGGACAACTCACACAACCCATGCTGCATCTCATTTTCTGGGTTTCCCTTTCTGTGACAGTAGCTATGAAGAATGGTTTTTGCAGAATCAGAATGGCATGTGGCCTTCCTTTTCTTTTTTTTTTTTTTTGTAACAAAGAGACAAGTGTCCAGAAGAGTAATTTATTTATGAAAGTAATCAAGAAAGCCACAGACACCAATTTGCTATTCTTTGCCTTTCAATCTGCAGTACGTAATGTCATGTGTGTATTTCCATGTTTTACAGTCCAAGCACTGTAGCAGGAGAAGCCTTCATGACATGCCTCTGATATTTCCATGATCTTTTGCAAAGTGGACATGCCTCACCCACCTTTTACCTTGATCTGCCTGTCAAAGTGAAGAATTTTATATGCACCTTGTACACTATAGGCAATACGTAAGTTACCATGTGTATCATCAGCAATTACTCTGGACCTCACAAGCCTGGATTTCATAGAATCATAGAAGAGTTACGGTTGGAAAGAACCTTAAGATCATCTAGTTCCAACCACACACTAAACCATGTCACCCAAGCCTCTGTCCATGAAAAGAAGGAAAAGAAACACTCGTGTAAAATCAAGAGAATTTATGTGATCCCCAGCCCTTATCACCGTGTTAGATATGGGTAGGGTAGCCTCCCACCTAGATCCCCAAAACAGCACAGCTGATTTAGGCTACTGCTAAGCCCAGGCTAATTAACCTTCAGTATGGCAGTCACACACGCTAAGTCCTTCTCTGTGGTAATAAGAGTGGCATTAAGGTCAGCCTATATGCAATTCATACTCTAAGTCTGCCTTATCACTTGCAAAGGCAATTTAGTGTAAACACAAATTAAACTCAAAGGGAATTTCATTGAAAGTGATCCTGTTCTGATTTTGAGCAATAGTTTTGACTGCACAGCACAGAGGGATGCATACACAGTTTAGTCAGTAAAAGGAAAAGTTTTACTCCACTGACCATCATACAGAGTAAGCTGCAGAAGACCTAAGTCAAGTGATTTAATCTTTTGCTGCCTCATTTTACTAATCTGCTAAAAGCAGATAACACTTTTTCTCACCCAAATTAATATTTTAAAACATACATTATTATAACCCTCAATTCCACAAGTAAATGTATATTACCAGTATTAGCTGATTTAATATCTGACCTAAATGAAGAAATGGACACAGAAGGAGTCAGTTGAGTGAGACCTGGAACTCCAGGTAAAGCTGAGAGTAATGCTTCTCTTTTGTAACAGGGTCATCTGAACAAGATTTTCACAGGTGCTACAAAATGCAAACCTGTTTGTAAAGACTGACAGCTCTTCTCTGGGAAGGTTTTGTAAGAAACGCAAGGTGTTATTATAGTTAATTATTGTTATTGAGCAAACTGGAATCCAAAATTATGCTGTCAGAGAAGGAGTTGTGTAATTGCATTTCTAGTCATTAAGCTATTTACTACCTTTCTACTGTGGAGCAAGTGTTTCTTTGGCAAACATGAATTTACGCAAGCATTTTGATGAGAGGAAAATACCTACTGCTTTTAAGCTTGTAAGTTTTTGCTTGCTTCATGCTTTGTAGGATAGTTCTTTAAAATAACTGAAAACATACCCATTCAATCTAGAGCAAGGTAAGGAGCAATTGCATTAGGGTCGAATGTGCAAGATTACAACCATTCAAGGCAACATGGGAGCAGGATGATATTGTGAAGGGAATGCAGATTTCACCCACAATGATGGTAGTGTTTAAGAAAGGAGAAAAGAAGAACATAGAAGTAATGAATAGAAGTTACAGGCTAGGAACAATACAAAAGTGATAAGGGATGCAAAATGGCAGAAGTATAAATCCATGGCCAAAAATTTAGCTGTAAAAGAATATATATAGCTATTTAAGAGTAAAGGAATTTGAGAAGAACACTAGTTCATTGTTTGATTGCTAAGGTGGAAATGCAAATACTAAAGCTCAACTTACAAAATTTAATGCAAAATGCCAACCAGTTAAATCATGTTCACATTTACTGTTCTGAAGGGGAAAACAAAAACCTCCAGGTGGTATGGTTATATACAATTCTGAAGGAAAAAAAAAGCCCAGGTGGTACAGTTATATCAAGGGATGATGAATGTACCAGCTATTAGTGTTAGCCATTTTAAAATCACCTGAACCATAAAATGTGCTCCTCAGGAGCTTAAAAAAGCTAAGCAAAAGCATATCCAGGGCAGCAAATACTGAGTTGCCATAGGTTTCATAAAACTCGGGAAGTCCCAGAGGAGGAAATATGCTTTGGGGACCAGATTTTTTAAAAAGTTAACAAGATGATGGTTAGAATGGTGGTGCCATAGTCAGGGATTTAGGTATCTAGAACATGGGACTCAGTTTGGGAGGCCAGGTCTACTGGGGGCTGGTGGAGCTGGTCTGACAACGAAGGGGAAGAGCAATTTTGGTCAAGAAAGCTTTAAACTAGATGTGTTGGGGAAGAGGGGCATCATTCCATCCCATCACACCCAGTCAGTTGCCAGCACCTATAATAAATGTTCGGAGCAATGTAGAGATATTCCAGCCATGCCAGTCAATAAGCTGGCTTCATTTGGAGCTTGGTTCAGCTGTCTCTACACAAACACCCGTAGCATGGGGAACAAACAAGAGAAATTACAGATGTGTGCATGTCTACGGGGCTATGATATAATCGGCATCACAGAAACATGGTGGGATAGCTCCTATGACTGGAGTGTTGGAATGGAAGGCTATGGGCTCTTTAGAAAAGACAGGCCCAGCAGGAGGGGAGGCGGAGTTGCTGTTTCTGTTAGGAATAGGCTGGAGAGTATGGAACTTTGTGTGGGGACAGGTGAGCAGTCAATAGAGTTTGTGGGTCAGGGTTAAAGGGAGAACAGCAATGGAAGACATTACTGTGGGGATCTGTTACAGACTGCCTGATCAAGAGGACTCTGTGGATGAAGCACTCTATAGACAGATGGGAACAGCCTCACGCTCACAGGCCCTTGTTCTCTTGGGAGACTTCAACCACCCTGACGTCTGTTGGAGCAATGGTACAGCCCAGCACAAGCAATCCAGGAGGTTTCTCGATTGTGTGGAAGACAACTTCCCTCTGCAAGTAATAGAGGAGCCAACAAGGAGAGGTGCCCTGCTTGACCTCGTGCTCACCAACAGGGAAGGGCTCGCTGGAAATGTGACTCTCCAGGGAAGTCTTGGATGCAGTGATCACGAGATGGTCGAATTTGAGGTCCTCAGGACAGTGAGAAGAGTGTGCAGTAAGTTCACTGCCCTGGACTTCAAGAGAGCAGACTTTGGCCTCTTCAGGAACTTGCTCAGTAAAGCTCCATGGGATATAGCCCTAGAGGGCATGGGGGCTCAAGACTGCTGGTTGATATTCAAGGATCACCTGCTACAGTGTCAGGAGTGTTGCATCCCGACTAGAAGGAAGTGCAGCAGGAGGGCCAGGAGACCTCCTTGGATGGAAAAGGAGCTGCTGAGTAAACTTAGAGGGGAAAAAGAGGCTTATAAAAGGTGGAAGCAAGGACAGGTGGCCTGGGAAGAACACAGAGATGTTGTCCAGGAAGATAGGGACCAGGTCAGGACAGCTAAGGCTCAGCTAGAATTAAATTTCACTAGGGATGTGAAAGATAACAGGAAAGGATTCTCTAGGCACTTTGCAAATAAAAGACAGACTAGGGACAACTTGGGCCCAATCCGGGAAGCCATCAGGAGAACTGGTTACCCTGGATTTGGAGAAGGCTGAGGTTCTTCATGATTTCTTTGCCTCAGTCTTCACTGGCAAATGCTCTGACCACACCACCCAAGTCTTGGAAGGCAGACACAGGGACTGTGAGAATGAACCCTGGGCCCACTGTACGAGAGGATGTGGTTCGAGACCATCTTAAAAACCTGAACGTACACAAGTCCATGGGACCTGATGAAATCCATCTGCAGATCCTGAAGGAGCTGGCAAATGAAGCTGCTAAACCACTGTCCCTTATGTTTGAAAAATTATGGCATCCAGATGAAGTTCCCGATGACTGGAAAAAGGGAAATATAACCCCCATTTTCAAGAAGGGGAAAATGGATGACCCAGGGAATTACAGACCAGTCAGTCTCACCTCTGTGCCTGGCAAAATCTTGGAGCAGATTCTCCTGGAAAGCATGTTAAGGCACATGAAAAACAACAAGGTGCTTGGTGACAGCCAGCATGGCTTCACTAAGGAGAAATCCTGCCTGACCAATTTGGTGGCCTTCTATGATGGGGCTATGGAAATTATGGACAGGGGTAGAGCAGTTAACCCGTGATATCCTTGTCTCTAAACTGGAGAGACACCAGTTTGATAGGTGGACCACTCGGTGGATAAAGAAACAGCTGGATGGCTGCATGCAAAGAGTTGTGGTCAATGGCTCAGTGTCCGGCTGGAGATCAGTAACGAGTGGTGTCCCTCAGGGATCGGTGTTGGGACCGGTCTTGTTCAACATCTTTGTCGGTGACATGGACAGTGGGATTGAGTGTGCCCTCAGCAAGTTTGCCGATGACACCAAGCTGTGTGGTTCTGTTGATATGCTAGAGGGAAGGAATGCCATCCAGAGGGACCTTGACACGCTTGTGAGGTGGGCTGATGCCAACCTCATGAAGTTTAACCATGACAAGTGCAAGGTCCTACACCTGGGTCGGAGCAATCCTAGGCACAGCTATAGGTTGGGCAAAAAGGAAATTCATGGTAGTCCTGTGGAGAAGGACTTGGGGGTGTTGGTCAATGAGAAAATGAACATGAGCCAGCTGCAGTGTGTGCTCACAGCCCAGAAAGCCAACCGTGTTCTGGGCTGCATCAAAAGAAGTGTGACCAGCAGGTTGAAGGTGGTAATCCTGCCCCTCTACTCTGCTCTTGGGATACCTCATTTGCAGTATTGTGTGCAGTTCTGGTGTCCTCAACATAAAAAGGACATGGAACTGTTAGAACATGTCCAGAGGAGGGCCATGAGGATGATCAGGGGACTGGAGCACCTCCCATATGAAGACAGGCTGAGAAAGTTGGGGCTGTTCAGCCTGGAGAAGAGAAGGCTGCATGGAGACCTCATAGCAGCCTTCCAGTATCTGAAGGGGGCCTACAGGGATGCTGGGGAGGGACTATTCATTAGGGACTGCAGTGATAGGACAAGGGGTAATGGGTTAAAACTTAAACAGGGGAGGTTTAGATTGGATATAAGGAAGAAATTCTTTACTGTTAGGGTGGTGAGGCACTGGAATGGGTTGCCCAAGGAAGCTGTGAATGTTCCATTGCTGGCAGTGTTCAAGGACAGGTTGAGCAGAGCCTTGGGTGACATGTTTTAGTGTGAGGTGTCCTTGCTCATGGCAGGGGGGTTAGAACTGGATATCTTAAGGTCCTTTCCAACCCTAACTATTCTATGATTCTATGAGCAGATACTGGTAGATTTATCAGACTGCATCCAGGACAATCCAGAAACACTGATACAAAATTTTACTGAAAAAAAGAATAAAAGTATTGTTATTAATCTGAATCAACACTAGATTATAGAAACTTGATACTTTTAAAAAGATTAAAATTTCATAAAGGAAATGTGCCCAAACATTATCTACATAATATCTGAGTTGATTCTATAAGACATTTCCACTAATTATTTTGAGTGATTCATAATCATTGCAGTAAACACTCTGTATAGTCTTCACTGGTCTTAGAGAATAATGAGGAATCATCAACACACAGGAATATTTTAAGGGTTCAGCTATTTCTGTTTTTAATAACGTGTGGAAAAAAGCAGTAAAATCACCAAATTTGCAGTTGAGGTCAGTTCATGTAGGGGTAACCAAAACTGCATAAGCTGATAAACTACATACAAATATCTATATTTTGAAGTGTCTAACAATACTTAGAAAGAGTTTAGCTTTCATCTATGTGATGTAGAAAAGAAGGGTAAAAAAAAAACCACAAGAAAACTCTCTGGAAATGATCATTGTATTGCTGAGTAAAGAGCTCAGCAATGCCAAAAGAACAAGTAATGTCTTTGGAGTGATAAACTGAAAGGTGCTTGCCAGACTGAAAGAACTTAGAGGACATTTCTACTTGGCTTTGATGTGACTGCCTATAGCCTATGGAGATTGTGTCATTCATCAATCAGGAGGCTGTCAGTTAGTAATTGAATGACAGTCAAAAGATTGGAGAACATGCCTAATAGAACTGAGTACCTCCAATTACCTAGATTATGAGAAAGAAGCTTGAAAAATGCATGTGTTGCAGCTGATAAGTAACAGACCTAGGAAAAAGCACAGGTTCCACTTAGGAAAGAAGAGATTACAGTAGCCAGCTGCTGGAAATAGGAGTCAGAGACAGACAGATACTAAAGTACCAGTTTTCAGTACACATAAATTGTTGGGAAAATGTACCAAGCGGTGATGAATACTTTGCCTTTGTAACTTTTCCTTTCCATACATGCACTTCTACTCTGCTTAACACAAGAAGGAATACACACTGGAGAACAGGCCACCTCAGTCTTATGCTGTCAGAGCTTGGGAGCCTTTTCTTACCTGAAAGTTGACACTGCCCACTGGGAGATAGCTTCTGTCTTCAAGCATGCTGAGGTACTCTGCTACCAGTGCTGCAGCATGGACCAGACACATGGCTGCTTCTGTGTAGCACTTCCTCTTGGTGTGCTTCTCTGCCATGTTCTGCAGCCAAGTCAGCCTCAAGTCAGGTGATGTCTGGTACCCTTTGGCAATCCTAACAACATGGGGCAGAAAGGAGGTGTCAACAATCACTTCTTCTCAAATAACACAAAGAACCTTTATAATTCCTGATCTGGGTTGAATAGAAGGAGACATCTCTGCCTTTACTCTGTATGATTCACTAAACAAAGGGCAAAAGAAATGGTTATGCAGTGATAGGCAGGCCACACAGGGGCCTATGAGGAGAGTAAAACTGCTGAACCCAAGACTGTTCAGTGCTCATCAGTCCCTGACTTCCATTCTTGCCCAAGTCTATGTCCACCTCCCAGTAGCTCCACTGCAATAGTCTCATTCCTCCCATCTGGGCACTTCGTGACAGACAGCTGCAATAAGTGGGAATACACACAAATGGAACATCTGGAGGGTTTGTACACAGCTTGTTTGTAGAATGCACAGTTCTTGTGCTTACCTCACTGCATCAACATTTCTAAATGGGTTCACCTGTACATGAGATCCATGAGCATCTCCGGATCCTCCTGAAATTCCCTCATTTTCACTGTATCTGACAGGATGCTGTTCAGATTACACAGCAGCTCCTCTACCTGCAGTAATACAAAGAATAACATGCCTTTCTCAGGTGTTGTTTTTTCTTTCTAGAAAAGTAACAGCATCTGACCGGATGACGTAACTTTTAGTCCCTCTTACCCAAGAAAATGTCAGGAAGCTGAACTACTACAAGTTTTCCAAACTCTATTCAATGCAGACACAGCAGATCTTACATTTTACTTCATCAAAATGAGCTGGAATTCTTTGACCTGTTTATATTTTCCTTGATGCTATTTGTCTTCAAACACAATGAATCAAGTTCCCCCTTGGAAAACTCTTAGAGGCTACAGTTCCTGCTGGGGTCTATAAGACAGTTGTACACAAAACTAAGAGATGATTTTCCTGTCATGTGATTTCAAAAGAACTCTTAGGAGTTTATTTTATGGAATGATGTCCTCTACTTCTTCCCTGCTTATTGTTGTGTTAGAAATAAACTCATGCAATAACCCCTGCATCTTTATTTTCATTGCTTTGGAAAACCAAAGTCTAGGACTTGCTCCAAGCATATTCTTATGTGAAAGCTCCTGATAAAAGGCACAGATGTCATAGAAGATTTTACCTGAATGGGAAATGGAGTTGCCTGCATATCTGCATCTTCCTCTGCATAGGCTAGGATGGTTCGTAAGGACCGACGAAGGAATTCCTCATTAAACTCAGGTGATTTTCCAACCAGAGAGGCTAGTGACATGGTCATCTGCATCTTCACTCTTGCAAAATTCTTTTAGAAGAAAAGACAAAAACATGAAAGAATGATGGTTGCACCGTACATATCAGTTCACATACCTCTGTCTACCATATAAATCATATCCACTATCTCTTGCTGACACCAAGCATGTTAAAGTCACAGTTCACACAGGCAGTCTCTGGTGCATCAAAGCTTTTCCTGTTTTACCTGATTAAGACAAAGTTCCCTAATTCTGACATGTCTGTATTTTGGGGAAAGAATGTTTCTTGGAATACATACTCTCACTTGAGAGAATGGGAAATCAGAAGCTTCTCTTTCCCCCACTGTGCTGGCCAGTGGGTGTGCTGATAAGGTCACCCACAGGGAAGAAGGAGAGGAATATTCTGGAAACAACTCTAGGAGGCAAAGGGCCCCTGAAGGCTTCACCTGGTGATGTACTACGCCTTGCTGATCATGGTGTCTCAGAGGTATATTTTCCTTCTGCAAAGCCAACACTTTTTACATATTCAAGGCTTTTAAAGTAAAAACTAGGGAAGAAAATGCTCTGCAAGATCAGACGCTATCCACAATGCTAATGCATGTCTTTTCATGTTAGCACATTGTGAACCTACATGCCTAATATACGTAGTTTGCTCCATATGTATGGCAAGGATCAGAGCCTAGCCCAAGGCCACCAAAGAATTCCCATTAAGGCAGCACACAGTAGTTGTACCGAGGTTGTAATCGCACTGGGATAGAACTAGTATAAGTTTAAGCGACACAGGAGTAGAAAAAAAAAAACAAACGTGATAAAATTAAGAGTATTGCTTATACATTGTATAGCCGTTTTATCAGAGGCCTAATGCTGTCCCATTTAAAGATGCATTTACAGATGTTGCAGAACACATTTTCCTAAACAAAAAAATAAACACCAATTAAAACTACTTTCCTCTTACAACTCTAGCACTTCTTCTGGACCAAATGTGCAAAACAGCACAACGTTGATATAACTATTCATAACATGTATATAACGTGACTATTCATCTGCAGATGTGTTCCATTTGTTATCACAAGTTCAGGTTCTGTTTCAACTGATGACAAAAAAAGGTGGCACAGAAAAATACTGCTCAAAATCTTACATTGGTAGAGCTGAAGCTGTATCTCATGAGGAGATAAAGAGTGGCACAGGCTTGAGTCCGTGTGATATCTATGCTGCTACTGCAGTGATGGAGAACTCTTTGACACAGGTCAGCACACTGTTCAACCTCCTCTTCAAACAGGAAATCTCCAAACTGAGACAGAAAACATTCATTAGCCTTATTTCTGGCCATTAAAGATTCATTGGCTTAGTGAACAAAAATCATAAGACTCAGACAACAACTAAATTTTACAAAACCTACATTTTATTTTATTTTATTTTATTTTATTTTATTTTATTTTATTTATTTTATTTTATTTTTTATTTTTTACTTCTGATTCCTGTGATGCTATAGGTTCCATTTTCAAGCTTTTCTACAGAGTTTGAAAATAGTGTTTGTATTTTGAAAAAGAGTGATAGAAAGAAAGAATAAAAAATTTCTCAGAGTCCCATTCTCCAGGAGCTTTTAAAAACATCAAATGTTGCAAAGTTCTTAGAAGCATGGAGAGTGGTTATTTTCAAAATACATAATGGTTGATGACACATGCAAATACTTCCTTAAGCATAAGGAGCAATTACTAGCTTTTTGCATCAACACCTTCCCTTCCCCAGCCCTCAAGAGTGTTCTTCCTCTTACTGTGTGCCACAAAACTTCCATTGCCCAGCTTTCATGCCAGACTCTCCTAGTGTCTCCATAATGCACCCAGCAGACAATAAACCCAGGGGGCTGGATGTCTGTCCTAAGAAACTCTCACTGCAGGCAGCACAGGCACACCAGTACCATATTATATGTACATACATAGGATTGCTAGAGGTGTGTGAACAGAACACAGGATATTACTCCTGGTTTGCAGGCCCATTTCCCAGTTCTCCACCTATCTTCACTCCATTATCTCACTGTTTTATGTCTAATTTAAATTACACGCCTGCTGGCCCAGGGTTCTACCATTTTTATTTGTAAAATAATATCTATATACCTTCAGTGTAATAAAAATAATTGGAATGATTGCTTCATAAAATACAGAAATGAGTCAGCTTAACTAGAAGATCTATTTCAATAACAATTGCTTCACAAAATTCATTATTGTAACTGGAAGTTAGCTTTCAAAGATAAAGTACAATTAAAACATAATTATGAGTTTCATAATTACTGAGATATCTACCCTCTAATTAGACTTTGTCAGCCAATCTGCATTTAATAGCAAACAGACGTTAATTGGACAGGAGTGTCCTGTTTGGTATTTGCATTTTATAATAGTTTTGGGGTAAAAAACATTTAATGGATTTTTCCTTTTTGGAACTGCTTTTCTTTGTAGGAGAATGAATCTTAAACAGATTTTAGAGAGTCCTCATGAAGCACCTAATCCAGTATGATCCATATTACAAAATTTTGGGTCAAATTCTGTCCTCTTTTTTCTTAATTTGTGATGAAGGAATGAGAGAGATTAGGATTTGGTTTAGCTTTCAAGCAGAATGAGGATGAAATCTGCCAACGTCTTAAAATCTACTCAGAATTTTGGAACTTACCTTAGAAGTAGAAACCTAATGATTCCCCTATCTCTGATGAGTTAGCCTCAATTACTCTGCTCCCCAGCTGGTTTGAAACTAGTTCCAATGATATAATTTAGATTTGAATTTATGAAATCTGTGCAATCCCTGCCAGTAGGACACCTAATTAAAATAAGAAATTTGAAATATAATGGGTGGATTTTTTTTTTACCTTTTCATTAGTAAATCTTCCACATTTAAGAGTAGACTGCTAAACCCACAAGATTATTCAGATTCAGTTATTTCATCTTACGTGATCAATAAAATAATCTTACAAAAGCTGTAGAAGTCCCTTAACATCCCTACACATAGAAAATGTATTCATAGATGCAACACATGCCAAAGGAAGAGTGGTAAGTAAAGGCACACAGCTCTGTTCTAGAAATGCTGTTCTAATAAGTTGATTGGAATCATGAAAACAGAAGTATTTCAACAGCATACCTTAGCAATGAGTGCTCTGAGTGTAGCAAAGCAATGAGTCAGGTAAGTGGTGCTCTGATCACAGCCCAGAGAATTTACCAGGACCTTCAAAACTCCTCCTAAAAGATTGTCTCTGCATTCTGCTGCAAAGCTTGCCTACATGTGAGAAAAACAAAAACCGCATGAGGTAATTCAACAATGAACTGGCATACAGGAACGGAAGTTCTGCTGTCTTGTCCTTGAGATACACCCAGCAGTTCAGAGATTGCAGTTCTTTTATTTGTTAGCAACTGCTTCAGAGGAATTTCAAAACACTTTTGTAGTGATCAGGAAGACAGAAGGGAAAACGTCCAAAACATTTCCCAAAATCCACAGACCCTCCAATGATTTTTTAAGCTCAGCCAGCTTCTGCAGTAACTTTTGAAGCTCTGTCCACCTTCTGGCTAATCTTTCATGTACCCTGGATGAGGAAGTGATCCCATAGTGGGCAAGCACCAGCCTTTCCTTTGCTTCCTTATGCTCTGATTTCCTGGCATATAGACTAAATCAGCATACTTGGTATGCTCTGATCAAACCCACAACTCAAATTGTGGTGAGGCTAGGTGCTATGAATGGTGTCATGCAAAAATCATGCTCAGTACTACAAAAGTCCAGTAGCTAAATACTCTTCTACTAACAGGTTTTCAGGAACAAAGTTTTCTCCTCGCCATCTGTGAATATAAACAGTGGAAATTGAGAGTCTCTCCCATAAACCAGAAGACCATGTCTAAGCAGAGTCAACTGTCATAGCTCCACTGTTGTCGAAGGACCTGTGAAATTTTATTGCATCTGACTCCTAGAAGTCAGTTCTTACATCTTATATTGTTCATCTTACATTTTCATTTTACATTGCTCTATGCAGGTGGAAGATACTTTACTGCACTGAGCACTCTGGGATTCAAGGTTAAATCCTTTTGTCTCACAGATCTATACATTCCTAGCATACATGAAGGTTTTTCTTAGCATCTCTTCCCCAGACTCCAGGATCAACTAATACGTTGAAATGGCTTTCAACATTTACTGAAGGTGGCAGATTTCCCTTTTATTCACAGTAGCATAATGCCCTGCTGTAGAAGGGGCTTGTGGCAATAGTGTAAGGCAGACAGCAATTCTGTCTTTGTATTCATTCAATATTTTTTTTCCTCTTCAAGACTCTAGAAGTTTACAGAAGATCTTTAATTAAAACATTTTGTACTGCATAGAAACAAAAGGAGAAATGCATCCTGCTTCCACTGACTTCTGAGGGAGCAGGTATTAGTCATAAGCCAGCTCTGCTGTTTCCCACCTGGATGATGTTCTCTTGCATATCAAGAATGATCAGGTTAGCTTCAGTTGCCAGGTTTCCACTGATCAGAGCCTCTTGATCTAGCTCAGCTTTTGTCCTGTGAAAAGGAGTTCTAATTAAAGCATGCAGAGAGATAGATAGCCTGCTGTTTAAAGAAAGCCAAAATACAGACTATACCATTCTGAACAATTGCATAAGAGCAAACAGTGAAAACAGGGTCCGGAGGTGTTTCTTAAGAACTATGGAGTCAAAAAGGAGAGCTGATACCATAGAACAGAAGTCCCAAAGGGACACTTGAAACTTAGGCCCCTGAATAGTTCAAATAGACGCTTCTGCTTCCTTGATAGTAATCTGCATGATGGCTACTCTGCCCTCACTATCATATTCAATTGTTCAATAAGATATGTAGTAATTTCTGAATGCATTGCCTATGTCAGAACACTAAAACCCCAAATGGAATAGAAAGCAACTGATCTAACACTTCCAGAAAAAAAGTAAAAATAACAATCTTGGGAAAAGGGGAAATTTGTTCAATGCCATAGTAGCAGTGTTTCATGTAAGCAGTCAAAATGTCAGTTCTTAAAACTGTTGACAACATACAATGAGAAGTCCAGCATCTGCAAGGTCAATACTGCAGTGTCCCAGGCTCAGGCTCATTGAAGAGATGACTGATTGTCGTGGCTTAAACCCAACTACATGGTCTCTCTCTCACCCCCTTCCCCCCTTTCTTTCCTTCCCCCCCACTCCCCACTCCTGGAGGGATGGGGAGGAGAATCGAAAGAATGTAACTCCCATGGCTTGAGATAATAACAGTCCAGTAACTAAGGTATAATTCAAATCACTACTGCTACCACCAATAATAATAACGATAGAAGAAATAACAAGGGAAGAGAATACAATACCACCCACCAAAATGAGCCTGACCCAGAAGAGAGCAAACCCTTCCGGGTAACTCCCCATCCCCGGGCATAACGTTCTGTTGTATGGAATACCTCTTTGGCTACTTTGGGTCAGGTGTCCTGTTTCTGCTTCCTCCCAGCCTCCCCTCCTCCCTTGCAGAGCACTGAGACTCAGAAAGTCCTTGGTCAGACTAAACATTACTTAGCAACAACTAAAAACATTGGTGTTATCAGCTCTGTTCCCAGGCTGAAAGTCAAAACAGTGCTACACCAGCTACTAAGAAGGAGAAAAATTGACTGCTACTGCCGAACCCAGGACACTGATCCCTTTATAAGAGACAAAATGTGGTGGTAAAGGCAATGCATAATACCCTCTTAGTGTAGACTTAAGGACAAAGACTGGAACACAGCTCCTCTACAAGCTGAATGCTCTAAGAATAGATACTTATTAACTCCCAACAAAAGTGTATTTTCAGAGATCCCTTGTATGGTAGAAACACAAAGAGGAATCTTTGTTCTTTTTCCCAAACTGCCCAGAAAAGGGCTGTGGCATGGTCAGAAGCTGCTCTCTAGAACTTGAGATTAGAGCTGCTCTGATTTGGGCCAAAGTTCCTAAGATGCATTTCTGTGGCTGGAGCAACACCCTTACAATCAGTGACTCCAGATCTGTTGTTCAGATTACCTGATAATGTTCCATTACCATTTCTGCCTAGTGAAGTCTTACCCAGAAAGAAAACCAGAAAAGTAAATGCCTTCTTTGGGGAATAAACACTTCTAAGGAGAGCTAGGAAAGGAAGCTGGGGCAGTCAAATGGTTATTAATTACACAGACTCAAAGTAATGAAGATCTGAAGGCCTTGCCAAAATGCTTGTGTTACAATCAAGCTAGGGATCACTAAACATGAGTAGGAACTGAACAAATTAGGCAAAGAGTGCAGCCACTTGAACCATTTCCAGCCACCACACGTTAAACATGTTCACTGGATCCTCTCTTAGACCACTTGTAGCTTATAACTGCAACTACAATCCCGAAGCATTCTGGACTCAAGGAGAAGCAGGCTGAGTGAGACTGAGTAGCAACCTGTGCAAACCTGCTGTGCCACGTACTATGTGCAAACATCTGACTTATGGGACCTACACATTAAAGGCTTCCAAAAAGGAGGGAAGCAAAGAACTTGCATACCACAGTGATGAATGCTGGGTAAAACAGAAAGGCCTGGACAGCATAGAGAGTCATACTTATGTAACCAGAAGTTTTATTTTAAGTAGTTTAACTGATCTATTGTAAAGAAATATTTGAGCTGCTACTTGAAGACTGTTTTATTCTAATTTTAATGAAACTGGTTGGGTGAAAGCAAGCTGCTTTTGAGGAAAAATAAGAATAACCACACAGAATATGTACCTCTTCCAATATGGTGCAGAAAGTGGAAGGATTCTTTCTTTCAAGTTTGGATAAATTCCAAATTAACAATCTTGTGTTAAAAAAATGTATGTGATGATTATGGATGAGTGCTAGTAAACAACAACACAGTTGCTGCGCAGCACAAGTGAGTGAACTCAGCTCAAATTCACATATATTGAACGAATGAGCTCACAGCAGCAGGACTGGGGAGAGGCCAGTGTCTCTACATCTGACGCATAGTGGCCTGTTTAGGTAGCCAAAATTCAAGCAAGTGTCCATGGACAAATGGCACATCTCCTTTAGGGGAAAGCAACAAGTTCCATGCTTACAGAAACTTAAGCACATACCATATGGAAATGCTATTAATAATACAAACCATTCAACAAAATACAGTTTTCCATAAACCTAGTCACTGACCTGTCTACTACCATATAGTGCTGATAAGGTGAAATGTACTTCACAGACACAGAATTACAGAATCACAGAATCACAGAATCACAGAATCACAGAATCACAGAATGGTTAGGGTTGGAAAAGACCTTAAGATCATCTAGTTCCATCTAGTCCTGCCACAGGGAGGGACACCTCACATTAGACTATGTCACCCAAAGCCCCATCCAATCTGGCCTTGAACAGTGCCAGGGATGGAGCATTTACCACTTTGTTGGGCAACCTGCTCCACTGCCTCATCACCCTCACAGTAAAGAATTTCTTCCTTATACCTAACCTGTACTTTGGCTATTTAAGTTTAAGCCTCTCGTCCTATCATTACAGTTCCTGATGAAGAGTCCCACTCCAGTGTCTTTGTAGGCCCCCTTTCAGATATTGGCAAGCTGCTATGAGGTCTTCATCATAACTTAAAACTTCCTACAAGTAAAATATTCACTACAGAACCATCTTCCCCTACTCCTCTTAATAAATCTTCTCAATCTTAACATAGCATGTCAAACCCAGCTCAACTGATTTAACATAGCAAACCCGTATCACAATAGCATATACAGTGAGGAGCCATAGCAACACCAAAATAAATGTCATAGCAAGCCTCTGTGGAGTATTTGATACAACTTGTATCAGTAACTAGTGTTTACTACACTGATAAAAAGAAGGAAAAAAATGTGCAGATAACTATTTAAACTTCTCATTCAAGTATTTGTGATCTCTTTGTTGTGTCATAGCAACAGCTGGATATTCCTGCTACTTAAACATTTTCTATTTCTTTCTCTTTGGCAGAAGATGGAAAGGACTGAAACTGCTGATTTTGTAATAAAATGTTCCTAGGAGAAACAACAAAACATGAAAAACGCAAACAATTTTGGATCTAATAAAAGCAATATATACTAATTAAATTACTTACTTATCTTGCCTCTCATTTGCCTGCCGCCACTGAGTCTGCTCCTTTCTCCAGCGCAGGTTTTCACTTAGCCCCACTGATCTGTCATTCCCTAGCAGTGCAACATATATCAGTGAGATTAAAGCAAAAGAGGACACCTGAAGTCTGATAGCTCACTGAAAGAAGGAGATGTATGTCTATAGCAGTCTGTCAGAACTAAACCATTCACCTTTACAGCCTTAGGGCTTTAGTAAAGGATAGGACCCCATCACATTTTTCATCTAGATTTTTACCATATTAGCTTGTTTAATGTCTTCAAGGACAAGAACACAAATTATTCCATTTATTAAATTAAATAACCTCTTTTTTGATACAAACAATTTGCTCATACTGATAGTTTAGACACCATTTCTTGGCTTTTGATTAGACAGCAACACAGTTTCTCGGAACATGTTAAAACTTAGTTGGCCTCATATTTATCAGTCCTAACTACACCTTGGATAGTTGAAAGCTAATAATATTTTTCTCCATAGTAAAACCAAGAAAGGTCTGCAAGAGAAAGGTCTGTGTGTGAAAAATACAAGGACAAAAAATGGGGGCTACACATAAAACCCAATAAATTCATTTATGTCTACAAGCTCTTGAAATCTTCTCAAAAGACAAGGGGGAAGACGGGTGTTAAGTACCAGCTGGTATTCTGCAGCGCTTCATCATTTCTCCTCTGGCTCCTTCACCTCTCAGTAAAGCCTCTTCTAATCGGGCCTTAACATCTTGTGACTTCTGGAGTGCTTGGGTGCTAACTTTATCTGAGCTTTGTTTGCCCTGAAAGTAAAGTCAAAGCAATCAACACCAATGCCTCTATCATTAGGCATGAGTCAAAATTACATCTCCAAAACAAGACACAATAGAAGAGACATGTAGGGGGAGCAGAAATCAATGAATATGACTGACTACTATATAAAGGCTAAATAAATGTTGCAGATGAGGAAAGAGACAGTGTATGTACCGCTAATAAACACAAATATGTAGATCAGTGCTACAGAGAGAGAAATCTAAGTTCAGAGGGAAGATCACTTGATGCATTGCAGACAGACCCTGTCAGAAATGGAAGTCCTGATGTCCAGTCCTAGTTCTTAATTGAACTAGGTTCAATTCTTTAGTGTACTTTCTGGTACTTACAGGAACTGTAATACATTGCCCACCAAAAATAGCCCTCAAATCCCCAGGGAAAGGAAAATAATAAAACAATTTAAGTCAACTTCATGGGACTTTCTCTAAGGTTTTGGCTGTATTTTGCTTGAAGGGTAGTGTAGGCTATTTTAGCTGAATTAATTTGTCCATTTGTAGTATAGATCAAACAAGAGCTAATTCAACAGTTTTCAACAATTAATTTCTCCTGGACAGCCAGAAGGTAAGGGAAAAAAAAACCCAAAACATAGGACAACAAAATCAGGCCATGTTTCACCTACCTTGTACTCAAAGCATGACACACAAATGAAAAGCAAATCTAAAATCCTGTTCAACTGCATGGATGGAAGGTCTGCAATCCATTTCTGTATTAGATTCTGATCAGCATTTTTCATGATCCAGAGAAAACATATCAAAAGGTTGCGAGTGGTATCAGGACTTAATGTGGCACTCTGTCTGTAGGGCTAGGGCAGATAAAGTAAATGTCAGTTGAAAGAAGTGAAAGAAAAGGGATGTAATTCAGGTGAAGTAATGTTATTTAAATTTAAGTGAAATAGAATCTCAGAACTGGACTTTGGTAAACATAACTGTTTTCAGGTTACACTAATTGTATTTTTTGAATGCATGTGATTAGTAGCAGGACCAGTTGTATGCATGTGAAATACATGAAGAAGCACAAAAGCATTGTCTGTCAGATGTTTGTATTTTAATTTCCTTAGAATAGGGAGGAAAAAGATTCTATTACTGTTTGGTCCCTTTTCGCAAAGCAGTTGTGTCAGCCAAATTCTATGGGAGATAAAAAAAACCACAACAAACTATGAAGAAAAAGATATACAGAAGAAAATAAGGATATGAGTCCTAGATCCATGGATTCAGGTGAGACTGGGATTGGAAGGCACTGGGGGAGTCATAGTGGCATTAGTTGATCTGGAAATAAGACTAGATTGGTTGTGGAAAGAGAAATATGCATGTGGGAGAAAAAGAATAACTACTTACGGTAAAGGAGTAATTAAATGTCTAGAAGAGGAGTGGGATAAGATAGGAGGAATATGAGGCATTCTTTGGGGCTGAAGGAAACAAGAACACAGTTTCTCATGACTATAGTTATTAGTGGCAAGAAAGGATTAAAAGAGAAAACAAAGAGACTCATAGATGCAAGAAAGGAGCATGACAGAGCACTGATCATACCAGGGATACTAGATTTATTCCAAAGCTCCTGAGGTTGAGCTGATTCCCTGCAATGGCAAGGGCCACATTCTGGTTGATTGGACCTGCAGACTCTTCTTCTTCTTCTGTGTTTCCTGTGCGCGCTTTTCCGCTGCGAGGGTCTGAAACTAGATTTGAAAAATCCTATTGGAACTTCAGGAACAATCCAGTTGTTGATGCTCACGTATCACAGTCTTCAATTGGGCTGTAACCTAACAAATCAGTTAGAACCTCCATCCCTAAGACTGTGGTCTGGCTGATGCACCAAGCAGCAAAAAGAGGTGCAGCATTAGCAATACAGATTGCAGGCACCTGCAAAAACTGACAAATTGTTCCAATAAACACAGGGAAAGGAGATGTGTTCGATATACTCCAGGTGTTCAGAGAAGCCAGATTAAAAGCAAACACAATAGCAAACATGAGGTTGTCTCTGAGGTCCAGAGCTAAACCAGTATTTCATAAGACTGGGAACCATCCAGTTCTAGTCCATTTCAGGCAAGAGGAACAGGTCAAAAGCCATACATGTGTTTGGTGATATTCAGCAAAGTATGTTAGTCTGCTAAGAGCTGACAGAGCTGGTATAGCATGCTGGCTTAAGAACAAGTTTAATTTTAAGCATTTAATTCCTTCTATTCCCTGCTAGTTCTTGACATCACTTTCAACAAATAAGGGTATTTATACTTAAGTTTTGTAAAAATCTCCGCTTATTCTGAGTGTCCATTTTGTGTTTTGCAAGCCTGCTTTCCAGAGAAGTGGAGGGATCAGCCAGACCCAGTGTGTTTGGAATGAAGTTAACAGCCTCTTGTGACAGATATTAAAAAAGAAAGACACTTGGAAACCTAGCCATACTGGTAGACTTGGGCTTCCTTTTGTCATCTTCTTTTCATTTCTGGTATAAGAATAACACTTAGATTAGAGGAATGGGGTGTGAGCTGATTAGCCAATGTGACTTCCTTTTAGACTAGAGTGCTAAATAATACTTTCACAGTATTAAGGGTTTTTTTTTTGTCTAGACATCCACATGCAAAATATTTTTAGAAACAGTGACGAAAGTATGTTCTTCAAAGATTATACCTTTTTTCTTTAAAACCTTTATTCTATTTATGCAAGTGAAATGTAGCTTTCCAAGTAGCAGAAATCTGTCTTACAAGAAAACCTGAAATAGCTACTTTCAGCAGTATCATATAAATATACACGAAGAAAAATGCAAGGAAACAGCCTAAATAATGTTGGCTTAAATGGTTTGATAATGTGGATTTAAAAGGTCCATAATGTAGAGCAAAGTTTATAGTTATAACAGATGACAAAAATATATTTCCTGTGTGACAATTACATTAGCTAGAGATAAATTTTGGTATCACATTAACAGCACTAAAGAGCAATAGAAAAAGACAGAAATAATACAATAATACAATTTCTTTAATTGTGATGTAAGTCAATATCACTCTTGTTTTCTGTTAAACCTGTCTATATCTTAATATTTCTAGCAGGCTTTGTTTCTAGGATCATAATATTTACACTAAGAGATAAGCAGGAGTACTTACAGATACATCCCTGGTCTGTCATTTGCTCGTGAAGTGAGGACACTGAAGTTTTTCCTGTCTATAAAAATCCAGTTTACTTCTGAGCAAAGAAATATGCAATCTTACTAGACTGTGGGCAATTTCTGCACTTTTATGTTCGATAGACTATTTAAACAAGTCACTCTAAGAAGATGAAAAATACAAAGGGAAAGAGGTCTTACTTGTAAAATCATAGAGTTGTGGCAGAGAATCCAAAATGATACCAACCAAAGGGAGGTAGAGAGCTGCAATTTTAATCTTCACCTCTTTTTTTGAGCAACGCTGGTCTAAGTCATGGGAACTCAGCAGGCTAAGGATAGCATTGACAGCTTTTCTTTGCACCTTGCTAATCCTGTTAACATAAAAACCATCCATGAGCTCCATTAATGAGTCATGCACAAATTATCTGTAAATCAAAGATATAAGAAACAGACTGGAGGTGAAACAAATTAATACACCCATATTCGTTGGATAATCTCTTCCATTCTGAGCAGAGGCTCATGTTCCCCGCAAAAGATAGCAGTATTACATCTCCAAGCGACTTCACCACAATCAAAGAACATTCAAGTCTTCCAAAGTTCCCATAAAAATTCAATACTGTGAAGAGAAGTGCTTTAAGAAAAGCATCAGACTCCAGCCAAAGTTTAGCTAAACTCTTAAGTTCAAAGGCAGAGGTGTTTTAGAGAGAAGAGCAGCTAGATTTTCATGTTGTGCTCTCAATTTGGCGGTTTAGCCAACACTACCACAACAAATAGTATGTATTTATTTACTGGGTCCAACATAATGCAGATAAAATGATGAGTGGGTTATTGTGTTACAGAGTGATTGAAAAGAGTGGGAAAACAGGACTGTCCTGGAATCAAACTATGCCCTTGCCAAGAGTAGTAGTGTAACTCAGTTCCATTATAAAATCTGCAAATTTGGATACCCACCCCTCACTGTCTGCATCCAGCGCTGCTGCCAATTCAGTGAAAAGTAAGCCGGTTAGAAAGTGCTGCTGACGGTATTCAGGCGAGAGGTCAAACACAGTGATTTTCTGGTCCTGGAAACTAGAGCAGGAGCTGGAGTTCTGCAGAAGTATATTAGAAATGTTAAAGAACAATCTCTGAAATCAAAGCTTCTTTATGGGGCTGTAGTCACAGTCCATGTAGCTAATGGAAAATCTCTACCAGGGGAAAAGCACAGACTTTGAAAGAGGGTTGGACATTCCAGAGGAAAACATCTGAGTGTGAAATACAATGCATATAGTTTCAGATAAGTTGCCTGCTAGGACACAATCTCATTCTTTCCATTCTGTGCAAGAAACTCCTTTGACGTTTTTCCTACCCTATATTCATTAGTTTGGATGGACACAGTCAGAATTTCCTCCATGTTTACAGCTCCTTACACTATTGTTACCATTGCAGAGTGGCCATTGGACATTGTGCAGCAAGAGGCTGCCCCTACATTAAGAGAGGCTTTGGTATCAGAAGCTCTGCACTGTGCCTTCTTCAGCATCCACGACATCTACAGAAGTAAGGTCAGGAAACACACGCAAACAGCGTTTCCTTTCAGCCTGGAAATCCTTAGTTGAGCTTGCTGTCAGCTGCCACAATTTAGAGAAGCCTTCAAATTGCTGTAACTTAATGCCTTTGACTGATATACAGCCAGCCCAGGAATGGAAAGTTGCTGCTATATATGTGTTGTGAACTTTCGAGCTTCTCCAATCATAGGAGTGTGTGCCACAGGTCACCTGAAATTTTTCTGTTCCCTGATGGGGTGAACATAAGTCTTAGGCTCTATTTCCAAGTGCAGTTACTGGGGTTTATGGATCCAAATGTTGCTTTTAATTTATATTCTTCAATATTCTCTCCTAATATTTCTGCCAGTCACCTGGAAATAATCTCAGAAAACAAACACAGAAAGTAGCAGTATACCACACTGTGGTAGCTGTTTTCCAGCATATTGGCTCAAACAAAACTCATGACTCTGAGCATCCCCAGTCTTTGGGTCCACTTACGTAAGTGCACTCCAATTTCAACCTCAAGCAGACAGGCACTGGCTGTACTGTTTGTGTGGAATAATGTTAAAGTGTAGAGCACCAAGTTAAGTGAATTTGGCTTCTCTCCAAGAATTCCAAAAGATTTATTCACAAGGCCATATTTCTTACTTAAAATCTAATTCTAGCTGGGCAGCACTCCTGCAGACAGATCAAAATTAGCACAAGGGTGGTCAGCTAATATAGTAAATCATCCAAAGAACACAAAAGCCTTATTGATTTGCACAGGTTGCACTTCACAGGTTACTCCTAAAGGAGAAAGAGTTGATGATGTTGCTTGAACAAAAGGATGACTAAACTGGTGTGTGCCCGGCTCTGTTTTGCTACAACTAGTTGCAGGAGCTATGCTCAGTTCTTTTTTCCCCATAAGCAGTGGAGTCCCATTTCTTGTTCTTTGGCATACAGGATTAGCATTAAGCAAAACTATTGGGAAATCCTGATGCTAAGACCTTACTGGTTTTCTTTTGAGTTGAAGAAAAAGATTCAAGAAAGTATTTTGGGTGACATGGTTCAGTGTGAGATGTCCCTGCCCATGGCATTATATTTGATTCCATTCCATTCCACTCCATTCCATTCTGTTCTGTTCTAGTCTTAGGATCCAACTAATTATTTGGCAATGACACTTGAAAAAGAAATCATGAATTTGAACTCTGCCACTACTAAGAGTGTTTCTGAACCTCCCTCTATTATTAGCTTCAGTTCCATCTCCCTGCTTTCAAGGGATGTGCAATTATGGGGCATTGCACTGAAATGCTTCATCTCAGTCCTGACCTCTGCAAGACCACTGAGGTGGAAAACAAGCAGGCTAGCACCCTTTTTAGGGGGTCTGCCTCATGGCAAAAGCAAGATACCATTTAAGTAGGATGTAGAGGAGAAGGGCACAAGACTGGTGAAATAGTGTGTGTCATGCCAGACAACAATTTCTTCATTCAATATGTTTGTGAACTCCATGCCCAGGATGATGGATGGAAGGTCCTAACATTCAGAGCTGTGTCATTATCAGGTCAAGTCTGAAAAAATGTGCACGTACTGGAAATGACATTGTGGAAGAAATGAGAAGTGATGAGGAGAGGTGTTCACAAAAATTGTGTGAGAGATCTACTCAGGACACCTAAGTGTTTCCACACAAAAAAAAATCATAAAGCTCAAATAAAAGTGAAAGCACAGAAAAATCATTGGCAAAGTCATGGCAATCATTGTAGCATGGAGGTGGGGAGAAAAGGAAAGGATGGATTGGACTAGATGTTCTTTTGAGATCCCTTCCAACCCTTGGGATTCTGTGATTCTGGGATAATCCTGCTCCAAACAACATTAATGATCAACAGAAATCCATGTTTGCAGGATACTGAAAACTGCAGTGATTTAGTTGCTAATTTGCATAGTGGTAGCATCTTCATCCACTTGGGGAACAACAAGTTCAGCCAGAAGGCAAATACACAGAGAATTTGCTAGCCATAATTCTCCAAAACAGATATTGAAGTACGTATCTGTGGTTGTGTATAGATGGGATATAGGTGCACCTGTATCAGCATTCAGAGCCATATTCCTTTTAGACCCTGTCTGTCTACCTTTACAGTCATTTTCTGTTTAAATGTTTCTAGAGGGGCACACATCTGCGTCATGTTAAGCTTTAATTTCTGTAGATGCAGTCTTGTAGTGGTGCTCTCTTAGTTTTTGTTCTTCTGCCCTCTTCTCTCAAGAGGGAAGTTGTTCTCCCTGGTATAACAGAGGTTAATTTTAACCTAAATATCTGAATACAGATATCTGTACATGTGTGCTTTATGTGACATTGATGCAACATCATCTAATGGATGCCTACCTGGGAAGATAAGGAGGGAGAGGGGGATACTGGAGCATATGCAGAGGTCATGAAGAAGAGGTTCAGATTGAAGTAATGCTCATGGCTGCAGAGAATTCTCAAGAACTCCAGTCTCATGGAAATAAGAGTGGAGAGTGAATTCAGCTTGCTTGAGAGCTAGAAAAGCAAAACAAAAAGGGTCATGTGATGGGCATGCGCTATTTAAATTACCATTCGGTGAAATATTCTTCTTCCCAAAACAGAAATAGACAAATAGCCTGGCATGCCCTAAAATGCTCACTGGTTCCCTCTACCTAACAAGTTCCCATGTGTTGGCTGCTCTTCTTTTGGCAGTGGTGGTGTCCCTCTCCCCCTGCCCCTTCTGACTTACCAGCTTCCTAAGAGACAATGAGTGTATTTTATCCCCCCCCCCCCCAAAAAAAATACAGTATTTTTTCCCTTTTTCATAACACATAGATTAAAACCAAACAAAACTTTGTTGGATCTGTGGCAAACTCATAGAGTCCTGCTGGCCAACAGAGTGAGAGTGGTCTGGTCATTTTTCATCATAGGAACAATGACATCAGTGGAGTATTGCACATACACAGAAACACGACTGGTAGCCAGCTTGCATTCTCCCACCTACCATCAGCTGTCAGAGGTTCTTCCTTTGGCAAAAAAGCTACAGCAGGTATATCAGGTCACAAAACAGAAGGAGAACTTTCCCCTTCAGATACAACAAATAATTTCACAGCAACATCCTGCATAAGATTTTTTTGGAGGGGGGGAGGCTTGTATAGTGGGAAGTCAGAGATTGATCATTCTGATGGAATCTCCCAAATTTAAAAAATGTCCTTACAGCACTGGAGGAGTCAGAAATAGAGAGCTGCTCTGTATGGTCTGCAGATTATATGGTCTGCTAAGGGATGTAAAAAAGTAAGGGAAGAAAAGTGGCTCCAAGGATGCTCTGCAGTAGTGGAAGGTATGACACTCCTAAAAGGATCTTAACTGCCAGTCAATTTCTTTCTGCAGACCACAAATCAAGAAAGTGTTAAAAGTCTCTGCATATGCAATAAGAAATAGGAAATTTACCTAGCTCTTTAACACAACTCAAAGGATCTTGATGGATAAATGAATCAGAACAGAACACCAGACCAGCTAGTCAGATGCAATCCCAATCATGCATGGTGCCTACCTGGTTACAGTAATGTTTGATGAGATTAAACACAAATCCTCGGTCCATTAAAGAAAGAAGATCATACAAGAAAAATGCCAGGCTGATATTAATTTTTTCTGCTTGCTCACTTTCCTTTAAAAAAAGAGGGGAAAATGCAGTTATGTTGTATAAAACACATACAAAGGCAGAAGACTTTTTAGAATCATTAAAAACCAGTATAGGAGACAGCTCCCAGATCCATCACATGGAACATACTGGTGAAGATTGTTTCAGTTCTCCAATTTACATAATCTTGTTAAAATTATACCGAATCATTCCTGTAAATTATTTCAACTGTTTTAACTTTCACAGGGAATATCAAAGGATGAACGAACAAGTTTATCAACACAAACCTTTGGGCTGACAACATGAAATGGAATTTGACACCTGTTCTGAATTACCTATGGGTTGGAATTCTGCACATTCTTTTATTTTATTTTATGTTTTAATTTAACCTTTAACATTAGAGAACGCTGGTTTACACACTTAAAACATAAAATGCTGTTTTAAATTATTAATAAAAATCTGACTTTGCTGATGGAATGCCAAGCATTTAGTTTAGAAATTTTAAGTATAAAACTAATGCTTAAAAAAATACTAAGTAAAAAAATCCCAGTAAGTTAGATCTGTGGATTTTACCATTCAGTAGCTAAGCTCTTGCATTGGCCTAATTACCAGAGATATGCAGGCCAAAGCAAAAATCACACAGAAATTCATGTGCCCCTAAAACAAGGCTGCAGTTACTCCAAACATACAAATTTAAATAACAGAATCTCAGTAGCGTGTGTAGCTCACCAGAGAGAATTTGTGGAGGTGCTTGAGTGATCTGCACAAATTTAACATTCAGAGCCCTCAGGTGGTTTCAGTCAAGGCTGACAGCGATGACTGAGAAAAATGTTGTCCCTATCAGTGTCTCTGACTAGTGAGGACAGGTGTGCAGCACCTCAGGGTGGTTACACTTCAACCTTTTTGTGGCTGCTCAGGAATAACATACATCCATCTCCTGTGATCCCTAATTTATGCAGCAAGGCATTTTTTTGCTGTGAAAACAAAATTAGTTTTCCACTACCTTGCCTGGTAGCTTTAAATACACCAGAAGTATTGCAGAATCCCAGGGCAATCGGACATGCTCAACCATGTATTGCAACATAGATTGTTACTGCTCGGATTTATAACAACATGCATACTGCCTACTGCTGCTCTGTACAGCTAACCATCAGCCTTCATTCTGCAAAGGCTACAGTGGGATTTTCAAACATAATCAGGTTCTATACCCTTTCTCTATCAAAACTGAATTGAATTAACAGCCCATAAAAACCTGTGTATTTTTCATGAGGAAGTCACAAAACACTAATTTCTTGGCAAAACTTCTAGTTCTGTTCAAAATTCTTTCACGTAACAGATTTTTATTACACAACATACCTAAAAGAAAAATGTCACTGACACCTTAAGGAAAGACTTCTGTGAAAACAATTTCTCTGCATGTGGCTATCACAAAAGTACACCAAAGGACTGAGCAAAGGGTAAAGCTTCAGGAACAACTCTTTGGTGGACAGTGACAATAACTTCCACCATGCTCTCTGCCCTCAGCTGCCTGGCCTTGGCCCTTTCCCACTTTCTGCTCCCCAACAGCACAGGGGGACGCACATGTGGAGAAGTGGATTGGGAAGCTGACCTGGTAGACCAGCTCTCCAGTCTGGTCCTACCCTGTGGGAGAGCTCAGTGCTGGGCTGCCATAGTGCATTTGGCAGCTCTGAGGTATGAAAAAAGTCGGTTGCAACAAATGAGCAACAACAGTCACCCAGTGCCTGTCTGTGGCCTTAACTTTTCGTCTACTGGCTAATGTGGAGTGACATCAGTGGTATAAACTGACAGTATTAATGTTAAAATACAAATTACATTTTGTGATCCTTTCAACTTTATAATCCATTTGATCAGTGCAGCTTGTTAAAACATATCAGGAAAAGGAACATTATGGGATCTAGGGCTTATTTTTTCCTTTAATTTTCATGTGGCCCGTGCCTCTTTGAAGAGAGATGAGATTAGATCACTCATGTTTCGATTCTGCATCCCTCAGGAGTAATATTGTTTAGCCCACTGCCATCAGAGAAGTTAAATGCGAAATAACCACTATGCCTTAGAAATGAGGGTAGCAGGAATAAACCCTGCTTGGGCTGCGGTTTGATGCCCTGGCATAAAGCATCACTAACACTAAAAATAGGTGTCCAACCTTTCCTGTTGATGGGAAAGCGAATTCCTTCCCTGCATCCCAAAGTCATACCGAGAAGCAGGCTGGAGAGCTGAGCTGAATGAAAACAAACTGTCTACCAGGAGAGCACAAGGCTGCCTCTTGCACAGCCACAACTCAGTTAAGGTTTATGTGAGAATACTGCCTCAGTTTTAGCCTAAGTCTTGTAACACTGATGAAGGTGAAATGGGATTAAATATAGCTCTGTGCAACACCAGGTGAGTAGCAAGGAACCACAATAGTTATTTTATGTATTTACCTTCTGTGGTTTGACTAAAAGTGCAGCAATCTCTGAAGTAACCACACTAACTATAGTAGTAATATCATCTTTGAAGCGATCAGAGAACCGGCTTCTTCTTGGGTTATCTTGTTTCTCTATGCTGTGAACATGCTGAGCCATACTCTTTATCTGCAAAACAAACAAACAAAAATATACAAAAATGCCCAGACTGGAGGTGAAAATACTGCTTTCACTTTGTGCCTGGGAGTAAGATTCACTACATGTTTTTTCCTGAATGTAATCACTCCCATCTTCTGAGAGCTGCTGTGATAGATCCTACATGTACTCTCAATGACAGCAGAGAGCCTAAGATTCACACAGACAGACACTGACTTCTGTTCAGGTTCACACAGCTGGCTACTCTCGGCACTGGGAATCAGAATGACCCTCCAGAGACCTTTGCATCTGCAGCTCTGAAATGCTGTTTGCAATGTTTGCCCTTCATGATGACAGACAGGGAGTGATACTTCTGGAATTCTTATTTCTTCACCTGATGTTGGGTTGTTTATATGCTACCACTGAAAATCAGTGTGGTTTTTCCACTGACATCTATCGCTTCAGGGTTCTGTGATTCTGTGAGTTTGGGGAGCCTTGTCACTGCTCTCAGGCTGTTAGCAAAGCAGAAAAGACAGGAACAAGTATTTACAAATTGATGTCTGTCTGTCAGCCTTCTGCAAGCTGTGTACCACTGTGTGTGTAGTCTGCACAGGACTTCGCCATCACAGGCTGCCAGCGGGGAACCAAGTGAATATGGAGGATTCTTCAGTTGTACTTTCTACTTTTCACACTGGGGCTGAATAACTGAAGAGATTACCACCCAACTAAATCTGTGCCTGGATTACCCACTACATTTTCTCCATTTAACTATTTAACTATTACTGTAAAATACCCTTGTCAAAGCTTACCAGGAGCTCAAAGAAGAACCAGGCATACTTGAAGACAGATTCTCTCACCATACCCGTGCTGACCACCATCTGCAGTGCCAGCTCCTCATGGAAATGCTAGATAATAAACACAAAGTGTTGGGAAATGTTTTTTCAATCAACTCTTCTTTCAGTTTCAACATTGCCCCTCTTCCCTGTGGGAAACTCCCCCAGACTGGAAAGTCAGCAGCAGGACAGGGATGTGCTGACAACCCTGCAGGATCAGAAGGCAGATTTGACCAAAGTGACAGACAACTAACGTTGGTGGCAAACAGACTTTTTGGGACCCCTTTCCTGTGGATCCAGAGTCCTGGATAACTCAACTGGAAAATGCTTTTGGTCTATATACATGACAGTGAGCAGTCACATTCTCTACTCTCCACTAAGCACTTTCATTTACCACATTCATTTTTTTTTGAGAGAAGGTATAAGTAAGATTGCCTCTGTGGTTGGAGAGAAGCACACAGTGATAACCACAACAGAGCTTGCACAGAGATCTGTAGCTGGAGACAATACTCTTTGCAGTGAGATGTGACCATCTCACCCAATCCCAATGACCCAAAATTTTTGGAAATGCAAATCTGGACTAAAATTTTATTACAATGACTGTTATCTATTCCTGACTTAGACAATAAATTTAATGGGACTCTCAAGCATATCTAAATTGAATAGCACATATTAATCCATCCAAAATTAGACCGGGTATAAACCTCTATGCCTTTTATCAAACCAATAAAAATGAGTAAGGAAGGAGAGTTTCTGAGCTGAAATTCAGATCCTGAACTGTTCATTTCAGGGTTTTCCCCCTCCTTCTTCATCCAAAGCCACTGTTGCTGATCAATGCCAAACAAAAGGCATAGCTCTGGAAAAATTATCAATGTGACATGGTATCTTCTATGTTTTTAAAAAGCTATTTGGGAATGAACAGTCAAGATAGGAAGGAATTTATTGGTTATAAAAGCTACAAAAGGGGAAAAGAAAACATTTGTTACAGAAGAAAGAGATGGCAAACATTTCTGAATGGGGTTTACTGTAACATGTAAAGGCAGGTATACAAGGGTAAACAGCAGTGGATAGAGACAGAGGCCCTAACATCTTGAGAAAGAGAGCAAAGGGAGTATCCAGGCAGGCTGCTACTTGTCTAAATCAGTCCTGGTAAAAGAAGAAAAAAGTCCAAAGACTCAGGAGCAGAAGAAGAAAAGTTTGGGTAATATTTACCTACTGATTCAATATTCCATCTCAAACTCTTTATTCAATAAAACTGGTTGCTATTTTGTTCTCTCTTTCCCCTTTTCTCATTTTGAACCCCTAATTATCAGCACGGCCTCAGAAGGCTCCAGGCTCTGTTACTGCGCTCCCTCATGTTTAGTGGTAGGCTACCTTTTTATTGGGCGGTCTTGGGCTTGCACAGATGCTTGGCATGTCGTTTGTTCCTTCAACACAAAAAGACATCCGACTGGAGCTGTGATCCATAGGCTGGAGAGCATAGCCAGAAGAAATACATAATAGGAAATTAATAAACGATTAAGAGAGACAAAATCAACAGCTGTTTTGGGGTTTGGTTTTTGTTTTGTTTTGGGGCTTTTTTGTTTTGTTTTGTGTTTTTTGAAGGTATGCACAGACGTTCACCTAAACAGCTCCTCTGTCCTCCGCATCCCACTCCCCACTGGAGGCCAAAGAGCACCCGAATGCCGCCGCCGCAGGAGAGTGCAAATGCCAACACTGCCATCACATGTCCAATTGCAGCACTGCAGATGTATTTTGGAAGCGCAACAAGTCACCTTTTCAAAGGGTAAATTTCAAAGGGTCCCTTAAGTTTGTCCGATGGCTCTACATCCCAAATTAAATAGCACCTGGGAGTCTTTGCTTCATTAAAAGTAATGCCAAATTAAAATGAAGTGAAACAGCAATAGCCAACTCTGAATTGCTATATTTAGCAAAGTGATGAAGGTGTAATATCATTTTACTTCTGTATTAATATGTAAAAAAATTGCCTACCTTGAGCTCTCTTTTTTAGCACACTGTACATTACAGAAAAATTCATAACGCTATTAAGTTAAAATCTACATTATTAAAAACTGCTATGGATGAATATGTATGCCCTTATAAACAAATCAAATACATTGGCATCTTACTAGTTGTGGTTTAATTTGCTGAGGACAAGCACCCATTCACTTTAACTGGAGATGCATGTGACCATTCAGTGGAGAAAGGACTTCAAAACGTTTCTGGAAATAACTTACTTGAGAAACAGTATTTTACATAGGTAACACTCAAAGAGAAGTGAAGGGGGATATGGTTCAGAGCTCAGCAGACATGCTGCTGTGGAGTTTTGCCAGGACTGCAGCTAGGAGCAGGGTCCTTATACAGGCAAAAAATCCTGCTTTTTTTCAGAGACACAGCTTTCCATCTCCTGCTGAATGAGGAACTCTAGGTTTTGGTGTGCCCAGACAGCTAAGCACAGCCACCCTCATCAAGCCCTGAGATGAGTCTGGGACACTGTAGACTAGCAAGCACCAGATGCCAAACAGGGAAGCAAAACTCAGCTTTTTGGAAATCATCATCCTTTCTATCCTGCAAGCTGTTGGTGGCATATGTAGCTGTGGATAAGAAAGACAGAGGAAGTTGTGTTCCACTCTGTGGTTGAATTAAGTACTTGGAAAGACCCAGTTAGAAAATCTGCAAAATATCTTCTGTACTATAGGTGATATAAAATCATGGGGCTGCTATCATAGAAATTGCTCTGTGATTTGAAAAAAAAAAACCCACAACACCAAAAAAACCAAACCAAACAAACAAAAAACCAAACACCAAACTAACCAAACAATCAACCAAAAGACTTAAAAGGAGCAAGAATAAATTATCAGAGCATTTTAGGAAAACTGTTTCTCCTCTTTTTTTCTTCTCTTTCCTCTCCTTTCAGAAAGTGAATTTGTTCCCAGTGTAATTGGTAGTAGTCCTTCCTCACACTGATTCTGTACCCCTGGACCAGGCCATGTCACCACGTGCGATCAGACTGAGGCACATCAAAAAAGAAAATACCTCTGTGGAGTGTCTGTGTCTCAAATAAAAGAGTTCTTACCTTTTGCTCTTTTCACTGACAAGAGACATCAGAATTTAGCAATAGGATTTACCAGTTACCTACGCCAAATCAGCTAAACCACAAGTGCTTCTGGTGATATATACAGTGCATTTATAAGAAGCAAACCCTACCATCACAGAACAAATCTAGATTATTAGGTCTGGGTCTACACAATTCCCCGGATATTTGACCTTGTTCTCTTACCTTGGATGACATGATGTTTTTGACTTCCTCATCAGTAGCACTTTGTGTAACAGCAATGTCAGGATTGCTGCAGCTGATCACTCGGCTCTGAAGGAGTTTACTCCCAACAGACATTGCGGAAGTGCGTCCAAATGTGTAATAACGTGACTCTGTTGAAATGCCACTGCTACCTGCACCTGCCCATAGGAAGATGTTTGAACTAAGACTAAAAGACGTATATATGAGACAAAAACGAGATCCAAGCCAGCTTTGCTCACTGCTGATACAGCATCAACACTTAAAATAGCATAAAGGTCCTGAAAGTCTCACTACAAACTGCATCATTAACAATTACATAGGCATAGAATGACAAAGTGCATGGGTGATGGTAACAAAAGCAGTAACAAAACCTTAACCAGGCTACCTGAGCAGCAGCTCTATAATAGCTCTGTTTTTCTCCCATCAACTCTTCATAATTTCATGTAGATTAAGAGAGGCCTAAACACAAAATGTCACCTTCAACACAAAGATTTAACATGTCCAAAGTATCCAAGAAAGAAGAGATCACTGCCAGCAGGAGTTCACTTAATGATTACCTAGTTTTCAGCCTCCCCATGGTCCTTATTTTTCCAGGATAAAGAATTTCCAAGTGTAGGTAAGCTCAGAGATTTTAGCTCATCCTAACGTCAGTCTAAATGTCCCTCAAGAGGGATTTAAATAAACATTTAAAAGAGAAAAGGGCTTACATTTCTTTAGCTCCCACAGTACAGCTACTGGTGGTAAGTCAGCTGATATATAGTAATCATTCAAATTAATTCTTTAGGATTTTAGGCTTTACGACAGTGAACTGTGACAGAATAACATAATAGTTGAGGTTTGACGGGACTTCTGAAGGTCATCCGATCCAACTTCATGCTCAAGCAGAGTCACCTAGAGCCAGCTGCCCAGGATCATGTCCAGATGTCTTTCTAATAACTCCAAGGTGAAAAATTTCACCACCTCTCTGGGCATCCTGTGCCAGTGCCAGTCACCCTCACAGGAATAAAGTGTTTCTAGACAGAGGGTACCTCTCATGTTTCAGTCTCTGCTCATTGCCTCTGGTCCTGTCACTGGGCACCAAGGGAAACAGCCTGGCTCTGTCATCTTTGCACTCTCCCTTCAGGTCTTCATATACGTTGAAGATCCTCCCTGAGCCTTCTCTTCTCCAGGCTGAACAGTCCCATATCTCTCAGCTTTTCCTTATTGGAGAGTCGCTCCGGTCCTCTCATCACCTTTGTCACTCTTGGCTGGTCTCTCTTCAGCACGTTCATATCTCTTTTGTACTGAGAAGCCCAGAACTGGACACAGTACTGCAGGTGTGGCCTCCCCAGTGCTGAGTAGAGGAGAAAGATCACCTCCCTCAATCTGCCAGCCAACATACAGGATTTTATCTCCTAATGACACCCCTAATGCAATGGACAAATTGACAGAGCTTGACCCTACATCACTTGGCAGTAAGTAAGTTTGCATGGAAAGCAGTTTACTGATGTACAGGACAGTAAGAAATCAGCATCTTAACACCATTTTAGTTTTTGGCGAAAATTCCTCTAGAGAAAGCCTCAATTTAGGAGATGCCTCTCACTTCATTAAAAGTGACTTCATGAGATGTCTCTCATTTCATGTCTACCTTCATGAAAATACAGCATTGCATATAGCTGTGGAGCCCTTTCACCTCAACCTTGCATCTTAAATGAATGATTGAGAGATAGATATTATGGAGGGCAAGTCCATGGTAGTGCTGAGATCCCTTCCTCTGAGAAAAATTGCATATCTGAACAGAGATGTGCTTAAACAGTAAGCAGTCTGGGTCTGAGAAGTTGTGCTTGTTATTTTATAAGCCAATGGCCTAAGTCCTCATCAGAAGCACCAAGCTGAATAGCATGTATCAAGAAAAAAGAATATTTTTGCGACCCTTGCACCAACATTACCTGGCTTAACTACTTCTCTTTGAGGGTCTGGCAGACGAAATACATAGTAGATATAAGAAGCCAGGAGGCAGTTCCTCCCATGTTGGTCTTTGCTCAGGTCTTTGCTGTTGTGGAGACTGTTCACTATTGCAACCACAGATTCAAAGGCAAACTGTGAGAAGTTGGCTGTGAAACAAAGGCAAGAATTAGTCTCAGCACTATATTACACAGTATAATTAGGTGAGGGCATTCTTTGTACCAACAACAACTAATCCTACTTCATCGACTCCATTAACAACTAACCTTAACACTTTACTTCAATCCTTAACAAATTCAGATCTCTAGACAGCAACCTAACCAGATCCAAGGTCTACACAGGCAAATAACCACTCTTCAGTCGACATGCTGACTTCCAAGTCAATCACTGCTACTCCATCACTTCGTGCTACATACAAGTAGACCATAACCATTTCTAGCACTCTTCACACATTTCGCATAAAACACGAATAACACCAAGACTCACTAGTCTCATGCTGACCAGTAAATACAAGCTAGCAGACTTTTTCACATATTACAGAATCACAGAATGGGTTAGCTTAGAAAGAACCTTAAAGAATATCTAGTTCCACACCCCCTGCCCAGGGACAGATAGCAGGGACATCTTCCACTAGACCAGGCTGCTCAAATCCCCTGTTATAGTGGATGACAATTGTTGTTTACCAAAATGAGACAAGAAATAAACTACATCACTCCAGATGTGCCTTTCTTACAGAGGTAATACTTGTGATGGGGAATTGGCAGACTCAGTAACAGAAAAACCCATGTACATTACTATGCCCTCTCCATTCATATGTTCACCCAGTTCTGCCTAAAGATATTTGTACAGAGGATATAGTGCAGTCAGCAATCTCCATTGCAGGACAAGAGATTTGCTGATGCTTTCATTGCAAAACAACTGAATTCTAAACAAAGTTAAACCACAGCCTACTTTTTGACCTATATTTCCATAAAAGTAAGCTACTACAATTTAACATACCTTCCAGCCAGAGTCTGAGAGTCTTATATGTATGGGGGAAAGAAGACAGGAACTCAGTTAAATCTAATTAAACTGTGCAGTGAAACTGTGCTTTGAGAAGCACAACTCCTTTTGAAGTGGGCTACCCCAAATATCAAATCTGAGCCTGGGTATTTAGCAACCATTTCCCCCCGCCCCTATTTTTAGTTTACTTGCACTACCACTTCAAGGCCATGCACCAGTAAATACCTGTCTGGCCAGCTATGACCATGGGTTGTACAGCCAGCTGGAACAGTTTATCTAATACCAAATGTAAAAACAAGACAAGAGGCTCAAGGCGTGAAGAATTCAAACAAATAATGCTGAGTTTCAGTTCATGCTCCAGTGTAGCCTCTGTAATCTTCTGGTCCATCAGTCGAATGGGGAATGACGCCTGACTTTCCAAAGAATGGCACAGGGTGAAGAACTTCTCCAGATGATTGTCCTGAAAATACAGTGCACTCGCAGTTAACGGAGTTCATATAGCTCAGGCTGCTGCTAGCTACGCAAACTTGATTATCCCACCTGATGGGATGAGAGAAAGTGTTTTCATCCTTCTAGCTTGCAGTAGTGGCTAGTCCTATCAATTGTAAAACAGCTTGATCAATTTGTAAAACAGCTGTCATAGCTTTTTGCTTGTTCCTTTTCACCTGGCTCAAATTCAGACTCTGGTTAGATCAGACTAGAAGCAGAAAAGTTAAAGCCCTCACTAGAATGGTTGCTTCATTTCATGAGAAGACTTGTTCCTTCTCACTAATAAAATTCTGTCTCATCATAGGTCTATAGTCCCTCTGTCATTACACCTAAATTCCAGCTACATACAAGTTATGTGCCTTATGAGTATATCCTACTTAAATTTAAAAAGCATGCTGCAAAAAGGTCATAGACCAGCTTCAGATACAGGGCTTCCAGTTGTAAGGACATTGCTACCAGGGTTAACTAGAATGGGTTGCGGGGGGAAGGCACTGTAAAGCAGCAGGAACAAAATAAAACTGATCTGCTTCAAGCCAGTATCCCAATAAGATGGCAAAATTCAGATTTCCTATTACATTTAAATGACCAGAATCATAGAGCTCTCATTCAACACTAAGCTTGTGTTCCCAAACTACATGGCATTGACAGCTGAGGCGCCTAAAGAGTTCTGGCTGTATAACCTGTCCCTCGAGGCAGGGAGGTGCTATGTCTCTGCAGATATGGACACATTGTCTAAACCAGCCTTGCAGAAAAGCAAATGAAGACTGCAGAAACTGGAACTGTGTCCTGCCAGTGTCTTTCAAGCACAGCCTAAGTGGACATTTGCTGAGCTGAGAGGGCACCAGACTTCCTATTGCTTGATGTGACTTGCTGCTGAGAGTGCTCATTTGTTCAGTTGTACCAATAAATTTCATTTCACCAAAGGATTTAATTCACTGAGGATATCAGGTTATTTGCATAGCCATTAGTTGCTTTTAAACACATGTGGGCTTAAATATTTCCATTTCATAAACCTTCTGAGTCAGCCTGGACATCTGAATTCTCTTTGAAATGAAACTACAGCTGTATATTGCTTCTGATGCATTACCTGAGCATGAACAGATGAAACAGCTTGCACTGCAACATTGAAAACACCCTTGTGTCCTTCAACCCACTTAATAGGCGGTGTCTGAGATGGAACTTTCTGTAATGGAAAAGAAATACGGGAATCATCATCTTCCTGTTAATGATCAAACTGAAGCCTGTTTACATGTAAGTCTATGGGGTATTCACACTATTAATTTCCTTTTAGATATCTCAATTCAGTAAGATAGGAAGGACCACAGTTAGGCACCTTCTTGTTCTCATAGACTAGATGGAGGGAAGTTGCCACGTTGAACAGGGATGTATCTTCTGAGGGGGTATATTTACAGTTAGAAGTTTCCCAGATAAAGCACTGCCAAAGGCATCACTCCATGGTGATATGATGCAGTTTTAACCCTGTGGACAGTTTCCTACTTGCCATATTTACTCAGAAAGAACACTTTTCTGCTCCAATAGCAGCACCTGATTCAATTTCTCTTCCCTCTCCCACACAGCCACAAAAAAATGAGCAAATCATCTTCTGGAAGAAAGCAAATTATTGACTTGACACCCTCTAAACAAATGTATCCCTGATTAGACAATTTACAAGGATTTGCTTGGATAACTAAATCTAAAAAACACAATATAACACTATAAAATAATAATACCACCAGTGACAATAATAACAACACATTTTTCTCCAGAGCTTTCCCCTTTTAAAATATAAAAGGGAGCCATTGCCTACTAGCAAACAGCAATGTTAGTTTGTAAAACACTTATGCTGTTCTCCTACATTAGGCAAATGCTATCTATTTTTGTTACCTCAGGAGAGTGGATTGAATAGTGGAAAGGCAGCTTATCCAATGCAACAGGAAGACAGTAATGTCCAGTTTGAAGACGATCATTTAACAGAATTGGCAGCCACTGAAACAAATGAAAACACAGCAATATTCATGACTATATATGATTAGAGCTATTTATCTAATTTGTTATGTGCAGTCAACAAAACAACAAATGAGATATTGACCCAAGCTTCTTTGTTCTAACCAATTCAACAGTAATTTCTTTGCATTTTTAATTCACTGATGTCTACTGTAGAAAAATATACAAGTCTGCTTTACAAACCATCCTGTTTGAAGGAAACAAACACAAGGCTTTTCATGTGTGACATATGTTTTTCTGAAATTCTTACCAGAAGAATGTACTGGAGTCCATGCTTTTATTTTGAAAATCACCTATGTTGAATAGGCTGATCCTTGACGTTGACAAAAATCAAGAGAATTGAAGTTTTGCTAAGGATAAATTGAACATCTTGGTCATGGTCACCATGAAAATTAAGGACAAAATGACTCACCATAACTCTGTGTTGTTATTTGGACACAATTTTTCTCATATTCAAGTCTGAAAGAGGCTGTGCATTTGAGTATCACAAGGTGGGAATATTTTGTATTTAGGTGAAGAGAAAATTGAAAATTAAGTCCTCATCTATGTCAGGTCTCACTCCTGAACTACTGTCGTGGTTTAAACCGAATCCACACACAGCTCGTTCACTCACTCCCCCCCCTTTGCTCCCCCAACTACCGGAGAGTTAGGAAGGAGAATCCAAACAATGTAGCCCCCATGGGTTGAGATAAGCACAGTTTAATGCCTAAGGTATAACATAAATCACTACTGCTACTACTACTGCAAATAATAATGATAAAGCCAATAACAGGTGAAGAGAATACAACACCTCACCAGCCATCGACCCATAACTCACCCCACCCTGCCCGACCGAGCACCGACCGATACCTCCTCCATCCCCCCCGAGCTCCAGCCCTTCCAGGTCTCTCCCGGCTACATCCTGGGTATGATGTGCTATGGTATGGAATACCTCTTTGGCTAGCCTGGGTCAGGTGTCCTGCCTCTCCTTCCTCCCAGCCTCCCTCCTCCCTGGCAGAGCATGAGCTCAGAAAAAGGCCTTGAACAAACCAAACATTTGAGCAGCAACTCAAAACATACTTGCTATCAGCAACCGTTCCCAGCCTGAAAGTCAAAACACAGCACTGCACCAGCTACCAAGAAGGAGAAAAAATTACTGCTACTGCTCAAACCAGGACAACTACAAACTAATTTACTTCCTACCAACCCCATTGACATTGGTGGGACTACATCTGTTTATAAAAGAAAGCCCATTTGAAAGGATTCACCATATTAAAAAAAACAAATAAAAACTTCAAATCAGGAACATGTGAAAAGCACTTGTCCATCCCTGCTGCTCAATTGCTGACCATGGCATTGGAGTGTTTTCAAATCTGAAGTATTATCATCATCTATGCTTTCCTTTTACTTTAAAATCTCTCCAGTTAAAAATACTGAATGATAAATAAAAAGGTCTAAGAGACTAAGTTACAATATGTATTTCTCAAGCTAAAACGTGCTAGTCTCAATAAGAAGATAATGACTGCAAGAGAATTATATTTTACCTTCTAGATTCTTCTTTGGTTTCAATTTTGCTGTGGGTAAAAGACACTTTAGAACATAAACAATATGCCATACAAAACCTAATTGAAAATATTATATGAATAAATACCTCATATATGAATATATTAGGTAAGAGTAAATAATTGTAATTGCATACATTTTAGGATTGGGTTTTTTTGCAAAAAAGTAGAATTCAACAAAATTAGGTGATATACTATAAAGCATCTTTGCTGCAAATATTCAGGTGCATACTTTGGTTTTGTCAGCTGAATTCATCAACTTCAAAGACACCTAATGCAAAAGTATACGGTAAGGATGCAACAGCACAGGTGCACCTTGTTTCTGTGACTACTTGTTTTGATTAATTACCATAACCAGAAAGGAAATACATGATAAGTTCTTGACAAGGAAAGGGTCTGTTTGCATAGGATGTAGTTACACATATATACATACACACATGCTTATATATTGCATGGAACTTACTGAATATCCAAGGAGAGTTTCCACAGATGCTCCTTGCTTTGGCTGGCAGCTGATGTGATAGAATGTGAACAATAGATGGTGTTTCTCTGTGAGTTTTGCTGGCAGCTTAATTTTCACTTCTTCATAGAAGTCAGGTGACCTATTTAAAAAAAACGCAAAGCACATTTCCAGTGTAAGTATGAGACCGAGTAGGAAGCAAGTTTGCCAGAAGGCTTTTGTCTGCCATAGTTCTAAAAACTGTGTAAGTCCTGAAAATATATACATATATACAACTGTATTTATGAACTACCTACAGCTTTGAATCAGATGGTATCTTTCACCTTTATACTTTCAAACATTTTCAATCTTAATTTTGGTTTCACATGTATTTATTCTGTAAATCCTAAATCCTGAGTCCAAATTCATGAGGCCCCTTCAGCTCTTTTGGATCTATGGGTTCATCAAAGTGAACACTGTTACAAGGTTGTGCTGCTGCTTCCTGCTCTTCCTCCTTAATCTTCAGATTAGGAACATTTTCAACCAACCTCTGAAAAGCTCCAAACAAGAAAAGCAATGATATGTTATGCAATGGTCACTTACACAAATGCATGTAGCAGTACAAATTAGATATTAGACAGAATGTAAATGTTTGAAATAGGTTAATACCAGCACTGCTTAATGAATTATATAGGCTAAGAATTATGTAAAGAGGTCATGATTTAATACTTCTCAAGTCACACAAATAGTAACAATACTTACTTATTATGATACGTGATAGCTGTATATGTTTCTTGCACAAATTCTGGACCTGAAGATTTCCCAAAAATTACCTATATTAAGAAGAAAATAAAGTAACAGCAGTCAGGTCTAAAGCACCTAATTGTCATAATTTTGTACAAATCTTGTATAAAGGTAGTATCTGAAGGCTGAAAATGAATTTCCAATTTTATCTCAGCACACTGGCACAAACACCTTGCCTACAGACCATTCAGGGCAAAACACCAGGAAAATGGAGCAGACGTAATTTCCAGAGCCACTGACTACTTCACATCACATTCTCCCATCAGGCTAAAAAGTTGGGAATTGCAGGAATAAAGTTACGGTAAGCCTCTTACTCATTGTCACGTTGTCTTTAAATTTTAAAAGTTAAAAGTATTTTTTTGAAGTTTGTTTTTCAGTTGCAGCCTGCTCATTTAGGGTGAGATCCATCTCACTTTACCTTAAAGGTCCAAAGTTCCTTTATAATCAGTGAAGAGAAATAGTCATTTTTGGTGCTCGACATGCTTCCCTTATTGCAGACACAGCCTTGTGTTAAGGTCCTGCAATCCAGCTTTAAAGAGAGCCCTGGGAGATGAGCTTAGACAAGGATATCTGCACTGCACAAGTCCATATGCATGAAGGTGCAGCCTTCTCAAAGTTACACTGGCAGGTAGACTACAACACTCTTGAAAGGTCTCTGAGAATTTACCATTAGGTTTTCCAACACAGCACTGACTTAAGATGTCACTCTTCTGAAAATAAGGTAGGAAGACTTAGATGAGAGGGAGTAAATATGCCTCTGCTCTACTTGAGTGCCAAGTCTTCCTGGCTGATGGTAAGGCCCTGCTTTCTGATGAAAATTACAAGCTTCACAAGCACTCTAATGTTAGGCTTCCTAAGAAGCCACACTAGAAACTATGGTGATGGAAAGAACACACTGAGTTATCTCTTCAGAGTTTCTTCAGGAACCCATGTAAGGAAAAGTCTGCTAAGAAATCTCAGCATTTATTACCGGCATTGCACAGGATGGGTCTTCACCACACATAAACTGGACCTTGATAGTAAGGTTTCTTGCAGAAGCTGGTCGATTAGCAAAATTCAGCCTCTGGGGGTAAACATACAGAAGATTTCTGGAAGAAAGAAAAGGAATAATAGAATGGGTAAATGCCAAGTATTTGCATTTCAAAATGAAGTGCACAAACTAGAATTTTGCTGATTCCTCTCCCTGTCCTTTAATTCCACCTAGATCATGAACAACTGGCCGCAACTTAATTTCAAAAGTTAAGTTTTTGCTGTGATACAAAGAACATGCTGTGTTTAAGGTTTCTCATACAGAAGCTACAGAGGCAGTCTTCCTATCTTTTTCATTTTAATTTTTTAATGCATAATTCCGAGTTACAAATGAATGAGTATCTCTGCTTGACATAATGCAAAGAGGAATCTATCAAGAAAGCTGCTCCCTACTCAGCTGTGAAAAATCAGATTTTGGAAGGGAATTACTCAGAGGTGATAAAACAAGTAAACCAGCAAACAAAACAAGCAATTGAAGTTCATACATGCCTGGTTTATAGCAAAAAAAAAAGGCAGATATTTCTACATTGTGCAAATCAAAAAGTGGTACCAGTAACCCAAGTAAACACAAACAAGAAATTTTGAGCTATCATTCTAGAAACTGAAATACTTTCTAGTAATGATCATGAATAATGCTTTAAAATTCATTTTTTTGCTGTTTACTAGCTTCTATGCATTGACAGATCACTAAACTTAAAAAGTACCTTTAATTTTGGTGGGGAATTCAGCAGCATAGCTGGTCTTCCAAGTTCAAACCCCAGCAGTTCTGATAGAAAAGTTAAAATGCCAATGGAAAGCTTTTTCTCTAGAGAAGTGTATGGCAAGTCTGAGAGTTCAGCTACATCTGGATTTAAGTCTGGCATCACAATTATGTCTATTTAATATCTCATTTTCCTAGATTTGTGAAGGATTCTCATTGTTTGTCCTCTGAGTATAAGGAATAAGACTAGTGTTGGTGGAAGCATGCTGGCTTTCAACGAGAAACAATGAGAACTATTCATGGGCTTTCATTTTTTCTTTTTGTCTGTGACAGTCAGAAGCTACACAGAGTATCTTCCTGTCCTTATCACAGACACCTCCTCATCACCATCATCAGATGAAAATGTAGAGCAGCCAGGCAGTCCATCTTCCATTTGTTACATCTCAAGTCTTGGAAAAGTGTGGTTGGTTCTCCCTATTGCCATATTTCACAATGTGACAATAGGCTTCAACTATACAGTCCAAGCTACTCTGCTAAGCAACACACACTATATCAGTCATGACATGCCTTAGCAAAGAAACTTGCATGTTAACCTGCCTTTTCCTTTGTCCAGAATAGTACTCCTGCCTGTCACACTAATGCACTTTCTTTCCTACCTTCTTAAATGCAGCTTCTGCTCAGCCAAATTCTTTCCAAGATATTAGAAAAAGCTAAGTGAAACAGAGAAATATATCAGTAACCTCCACTGAACTATGCTTGCGGAAATGACATATTAAACGAAGGATATTATCAATATTACATCTGCCAGATATGAAGAAATACATTTAGGGGAGGCTGAATAATCCAGTCATTGCTTCATTAACCTGCATCCCAGCAGGAGATGTCACAAATCCATATAAAGTCCTTGAGCGCTGGATTTTACATTTAGATGTGATTTGAGATAAAAGACATGTAAAATCACAAATGGAGAGCTCTTTGCTGACTACGCAACCAAGGAAGCATTATCCCAGCAGGTACTGTACTGAAGAGCTAAAGCTTGTGCCACTTATGCTCAAGCAGTTTTAGGCATCTTGCTTACGCATGATTTAAACCCATCAGCACTGCAGAAGAACAGAGACAGATGCTGACTCTGAATATCCTGCAGAGATGAAAGTGATGACTGAGTTTTTAAAGCAGGGGGGTGTGAAGATGATCAAAAGAGGTTGCTTCACACAGACATGAATTGCAGACCCATTGCTGACCACTGCATAAGTGCTACTGCCAGCCAGCATCCATACCCTCCAGAAGACTGAGAAGGAGCAATGACAAGGAGCATTTACACGTGTCAGTTAGCTAGGGTGCCAGGGCAGCATATACTGTTGACTTTTAAATAATAGGACACCTAGCATGCTCAGAGCACATGACAAGCTCCAGGAGGCATTGTGTCTCCCTTGAGGCTCTATGCTGAGCAGAAACATTCAAACAACATGTCATAGAAATTATTTTTGGTCAGTATGATTAAACTTCTCCCCTCCCTCGCCCTACAGAAAGTGCAGAGCTCTACCTCCAGAAATAATCAGATGTGCTCACAAAAAGCAAAAGGGCTATTCAGAAGCAGTAGTGGTACCCTTTACAAGACAGGGAAAAAGAAGTGCAAAAAGAATGGCCTCAAGTTCGGGGAATTAAACCACAACAAAAATGCCCAGCACTGCTTGAACATACTGTATAAACGTAAGTCTAAATCTTTTAATGTTCTTGCATGGTAGGTATCTTGCTGTGGATGCCTTGGAAATATGAGATACAATCATAAGCCAAGGCTTTGCAGAAAGACATTGGTAGAACTGGAACTGGATACAAGAACTACCATTCAGTCCCACGTACCTTGTACTTTAGGAAGGTGCTTGAACTGGGATTTCTATATGCTAATTTCAATCTGTAATTCCTACAGGCCTCTGGAAAACTCAATTTAGCTTCTTGTTAAAAAAAAAAAAAAAGAGTTCTATCTTACTCGGTGTACACTATAAATAATTTGCAAATACTTTCAGTTGTTTCAAAAGTTTCCTTAACAAGATTTTCTTACTGACAGTATCTTTTATTTACACAGAGCAGACCAAAGAACAAAACTAACATTAAAGCTGAAGAACAATGGCATTAAAATGACAACATCACAGGTTTTCTGGAAGGCAAAACACAATATTTATTAATATATGACAGAATTTAAATAGTATAAAAGTGCTCAAATGTGAAAGCAGATATTATACTAACGAGTTTCATACAGAGAGCTACCAGCTACTCAAGACACAAATTTGCCAAGATTTTTTTAAATGCTTTTTCTGCTTAAAAGTCTGCTGAAAATAGTTTTCAAGAATTTACTTTATGATGTCAAAATTAACTGAACTGAACCCTTTCTAATTAAACTATTTGCATGTGATTCTTTTTTTTTAAGGAATAATTACATGTTTCTTTAAAGGCCTTGCTTTCATCTGGAAGTTCAGACAAATACATATTTTATCTGGAGTCTGCTCAGTTGACTATACAGAGATCACCATGCCACGGTGGCATGTTTTTCTTTCTGCCTATATTACATAATTAATTAAGTTTGTTATGAGGAGTCAGGTGTAATACCTTGTCTGAAAGCACTGTGACAAACAAGCTGCGTGGAAGTGGGGCATGCACTCCCAGAATCCTGTTTGTGAGGTTTTTGGTTTCCTTGTTTCTGCTTTGTTATGCAGTATTTGACAAAGTAACTTTTATCTCAGTAAAAAAATAAAGAAAAATCAGGAAACCTTTCATGAAACCTCTTACTGCTGAGGTAGTACAGCAGATGCCCAGAAAAGATTATAGGGCTTGGAAAAGAGCAGGCAGCTATTTGCACTGAGATGAAATAGTGTACTGAGGAGCAGAATAAATCGAGACACACTCACACCTGTCTGAAACTGTAGTATCTAGCTTAAGCTGTTTCCTTTCTCTGTGCACAACGGAGTAATACTAATCTCCGCTTTTCTTACTCTGAAGAAATTAGAAGTGCTAGCATCTCTAACCAACACAAAACTAGAGCAATGGTCCTATAGAAGATGCCAGGGAAGTGATTGTCCCTGTATAGTTGGCACTGGTGAGGCCATGTATCAAATACTGTGTTCAGTTCAAAGAAAGACATGGAAATGCTAGACTGTGTCCAAAGAACGGCTACAAAGCTGCTGAAAGGAATGACCGAGGGAACTGGGGTTGTTTAGTCTGGACAAGAGAAGGCTTGGAGAGACTTTCTAGCTCTCTACCACTGCCTGGAAGGAAGTTGTAGGCAGGTGGATGTTCATCTCTTACTCGAAGTAACAGGTGATAGAACAAGAGGAAATTACCTCAAGTTGTGCCATGGAAGGCTTAGATTCAGTATTAGAGAAAATGTTTTCACCTAAAGGGTTGTCAAGCATTGGAACTGGCTGTCCAGGGAAGTGGTTGAGTCACCATCCCTGGAGGTATTTAAAAGATGTGTAGATGTGGTGCTTAAGGACATGGTTTAGTGGTGGACTTGGTAGTGTTAGGTTTATGGTTGAACTCACTAATCTTGAAGGTCTTTTCCACCCTAAATGATTCCAAGCCTACGTTGCCTTAACTATGCTTCTGCTTATCAAACAGAGCATTGGCAAGAGTGCCTGAACTGTGGCTAGGTAATTCTGGCTTGTGGGAAAAGGAGGTGCTTTCAATCACACTGCACAAATACAGGTATTAATTCCTGGACTGGACCAAGTTCCAGACTCTGCTGTTTCATAATATTTGCAAAGCTGTCTTGCCTGACTTTCTGGGGAACTATTGCTAGAGTTCATTAACAGTTACAATTAGCAACGCCCCTTTCTCACTCTGAACATATTTGTTGCTGCAAGGCAACATTTCTGCATTTTTTCCACCTTTTCCCCAGTGTATCTAACTAAGTAGCTTTAGATTTTAGTTGGGTATTAACTAACTGAGTTGCTACTTCACAGCCTAACACCACTTATGGCATGTCAGTTGTGTCATCACCATTGATTCGCTAGTTAAAGATTAATAAAGGTGACTATTTTTTATAGATACCCTATTCATTATTACAAGATAGTCTAGACGAATCCTACTTTTGTTTTGTGATCAAGACTTCTGTTTAGAGTGAAAATCAAACCAGAGACCAAGAAGTCTGAAGAGATTAAGTATGCTGTTTATAAACTCTTGCTAAAAGAGTGTAACTGTTCAGTTATAGCAAGCAAGCATTTTGTCTAATGTGGGTGTATGTATTCAACACAGACAGCCCTAGCAAATGAGAGATAGTGTGGAGACACCCAAACTTGCTTTGGGAATAGTACACATTAGTTTTCAGCATGGTGACTTTGATATTCATAATGTCTGGCTGCAGAAGTTTAACTTCGTGAGAACTAAAGGGAGAATATTCTGTGCAGACTCAACTCTCTAGTTCAGCAACACAAGGGTTGCTAATCTTTCAATTTTCAAAAGCAGACCTTTAGACACTAAGAGTCTGCACACTGGAGTTGACAAAAGCCACTCCTTATTGTGGCCAGACAGCAAATAGGAAAATTAAAATTCTGTCTCATTTTTTCATTAAAAAAATGGCATCATTACTGAAGTTCATTCCCATTTGCATTTTCAATTATATAAAAACTACTTCCCCTATAGAAATGCCTTTATAAACCCCCTAAAAACTGGAGAAAGAAAAAAAAAAGTAGATATCACCAACAGCCAAACTGTCTCTCCACTTTCACATGAAGGTGTGGAACACCTCCCCAGGATAAATTAGTCTGAAGCCTTGTAGTTCTGAGTGTACTGAACCACAAGTCTTGCTCTTCTTTTTTTGACTCCTGAGTGTGGTCAAGTGTGTGGCTAGGAGAGCTGGCTCTTTGCTAATCTCTGCTGCAAGAAGTGAATAAGGTTTACAACCCCCCTTAATTTCTGACTCATTTCTGATAGTCACATCTTTGCCGCTAATGCAGTTCAGTACCCAGCTACTGTTTTACAGATCAGGAAAGTCCCTTACAGTAGCACCAACTACTGTTGTAAGAAGAATTCTGCTTTACTTCCATGCTTTCACTAACACAGTGGTCATATAAAAGCTAGTATTTCTGTACCTATAATACTGTGATACGCCTGTTTTGAATTACTGTTAGTTAGCTATTACGGATATCACCGCTCACTAGCACTGCTATGCTGCACAAACATGTTGAAGCGCATTCTGTTGATATTGATTTCTTCTTGGAGACTCAGCTGTGACAAACCACTAAGAAGTACGGTAATTGCTCAGCTGCATGCTATTGAACACTATGGTCTCCTTGAAACAGCCAGAAAAGAACAAATCTAATGAAAAAAAATGACGTAGCTGAGAGTTCATGGTGAAAAAGTACACAGAGCAACACAATACTGCCTCAGATTCTCAGATGACTCATTTAAGGGTAGAAAGCACCCAGCACAAACATTTACCAAAACTGTTAATCTACTGGGAAAAAAAAAAAAAACACAGAACAGGAAAGTCAGTGAAAGCTGTAGAATTTTCTTTTTTCCTTTCTTTGACATTTTAGAAAAATTTTCAAAGGACAACAAAATTAGATTAGTAAATACATTATAGAACTTCCTGTAGATTTTTTACCTTGTAATGGATAGTAAGATTAAATCATCAGCTTAACACATAGTCTTTAATATTTAAAAAAATGTTTTTAGCTTCTATTTCTGAGAAAAAATACCACAAACTAAACCACAATTATTTTTGGAAATACAACTGAAGAAATTAAAAAAATATGTTATTTCTTACCTATAAATAGTATGGGGAACATACACTTCTCTAATTGGGAATTCCAAAATCTCTTTGTGAGGACGATTACGGTTTTCTAGAAAAGGCTTCACTGGTAGTAATTCTGGTGTCAGACAACAACCAAGGTTTTCTGGAGCTGGGGAAATCTCCAGTTTAATTGTTCCTTAAAAAAAAAAACATAAAATCTCAGCAAAGATATAAAAATAATCAATGTATAATAAAAGAAAAAATAACGTGAGATTACGTAGTAACAGTGCAAAAACAGGAACTGGCTCTTCCACTTAAAGGTGGCATGAGAATGAAAGCACAGAAATATACACAGGTAGTAGCCTACACAGAGCCCTACAATTAGGTCAATATATAGCTCTTTATGTCTACCCTACACTATTTCAAAGAAACAGCAAAGAAAGTATACTATAGGCTGGGTTGATGTTCTAGTATCTTTCACACAATATAATATAAAATTTGTTTGGGAGACAAATAAAAGATAGAAGGGCTGATGTCTAATAGAGTTCCCTTTCACTACCCCTACTCAGATTCTGCTTTGATTAATCTCTGCCAAAGTAGACACCACGCACCAGGAAAGCCAGGCTTGCTGTAGTGAGCAGTTAACAGTTAATACCAATAACATCTACACAAGTAAAACTAGACTTCCAATTTACATTTTCTGTTGTGATTTCTGGCAATCAGCTAAAAAGGCAAACCAGCTTAGCAGTCAGGTCATATTTTTTAAGGTTTCTCTACAACAGCTGAAGGAGACTTTCAGCTGTACATTATGTAAAAAGAAAAAAAAGCTGGTCAGTTTTTTGACAGTAGCCAAACACTATCCCTGCTTATCTACTTTGTTAACTAACACTGACCCAAATACCCAAGTAAGATGAAATGTCTACACATTTTCATCTCCCTCTGTAAAATATGACCCATTTAAAAATATTGCAGGGAAATAGCAAGGATCTTTGAAATTTGCTTTAAGCACTGTCTTCAGACAGTTCAAATAATAATAAAACACATCCAGTAGATACACTGTAAATTAGGGAGGAAAGTAAATAACTTTAGAATACCAAACCAAATAGAAATCTCCATGTTCAGTCATACAGAAAAAAACTTCAAAAGCGTCTGTGCTCAAGTAGAAACTGGTAACCCAGGAAATTCCATACTAGCACATACTATACATTTAAACCCCCAGTTAGTTTTATTTTGGGGTTGGAATTTACAGGACAATTTAGGGGAGAACAGTACATATATCTTTTTCCATCCAAAAATAATTGCATACCTGGTAAAGTCTTAACTCTTCTCTGTAAGGAAGATGATCTTTTGAAATCAGCTAAAAATTTGAACAGATCTTCATCACTTAGCCTGTCTCCTTCCTGCCAGGAGAAAGAGAAAAATCAGTACCTTTATAACACTACTCCATAACACTGAGAAAGCTTCAGACATAAAGAGTATCCATTACCTGCTTAAAGAAGGTGCTGAGGGTCAAAGAGACTGTTTTGAAATTTGAAACTGGAGAGCTGTCCTCCAAGCTGAGACTTCTCTCAGAAAATCTTCTTCCCTGTAGCAGTGTTGCCCTCTTGTCACTAGTGGATCCTTTCCCTTCAAGCACAGATTAAACGAAATATTAACTTGCTTCATGTTTCTTCAGTACAAAGACTATCAGAATACACTAGAAGCCTACAATTTCCTAACAACATCAGAAGATAGAGAGAATACCTAAACCATTCCACTATTATTTCTATGTGAAATAGTGGAATAGCAGGACACATGTAGTGAAGTGACATTATTTCTGCTGCAGAGCACAAGCTTATTCAGAGTTTTAGTTCATCGGTTATAAAGCACATTGGTCAGTGTTGTTGACCAAAGCTCCTGTGTGCTCTAGAATCTATGATGTTATGTATTTTGGTTGCCCCATATTGCAAACAAATGTTGTGAGTCAAAGGGAGTTTTACTTCTACAAAGCCAGAGCTCAACATGGCCTAAAACATGCAAGACTGTTTCGCATACATCAAAAAGAATAAGCAGAGATGAAACTCTGAGCATATGAATTTATAAGTGTTTGTAGAACAGAAAAGGAAGGCTGAGAAGATGTGACTTCGAATCTGCTGTTCACTTTTGGTGCCAGAGTAAATGACATTATTTGGTATGCATAGGCCTACTGAAGAGTGGCTTTGCCCTACTCAGAAAGTTAGACAAGTACCATTTAAACCTTCAGTTTCAGGTATTTCTCGTTCAAGTGTTGAGAGGTTGAAGACATTAGTCAGGCTTATGGGAATCCAGGCGAATGGCATTCTGTATTTCCCCAACCGCTGACAAAAGGATTCAGCTTGGGCTTTCAGTTTTTCAATCTTTTCTTTTGTCTAGGACAAGGAGAATAATGACTGTTTAAAAAGCAATCAGTTATTTTAATGTGATTGTAGATAAAAAAATGAAACAACATATCTGTAGTTCAGCAAATAACTTGCATTCTTATCTGTTTCCTTTATCACTCTCAGGATCACAGCAGTTTTGATTTGTACATTCTCTTTTTCTTTCAATTACTTCATTTTTATTACAGAAAAGGAGAATGCAGATCTTTTTGCAGTGACCCCCAGGCACAGCTTGAAAAATCACCATAAAACATTAGCAGGTTCTGCCTCCTTTGACAGATACAGAGACAATATTCTGCTGAAAGCAATATTCTAAAGGTAGCAGATGCATGGAAGTCCAGCAAACATGTCCATTTACTCCAGGCAGGTAAATTACCATAAATTCCTTGAACAGAGCTCATGTTATCTATGGATGACAGCACTGAACTGGCCAGGTACATGCTACAACAAGTCGCTTGCACATTCAAATCAATAACATGTCTCTGAGGTACAAATATTTCTGCTAACTTCACACTGCATTGTCATCTCCTTTGCTAATCCTTACCTGCTTTGTGACTCAAGACTCTGTTAGTATTGATTTCCAAAGGATCAGTAATGAAAGTGTATGATATCTTCTCATAACTTCCTTCCATCAGTCGCAGACACCAGACTGCTTGCACCATGGATGCATCAGTTAGCTTTCTCTCCACTGTTCTTATGATTCTGTCCTATTCCAAAAAGTCTGCTCTTTCTCTGCTTCTGTTTGGTAGTTTTCTCTGTGCACACATTTTTTTATCTAAACAGTCTTTATAATTATTTACTTACCTTGCCAGCCTCACTTTCTTTAAGAACTGCATAGGGTTCTGCACAGTCTCCAATTTCTCCTTGCTGAAGCACCTTTTCTATCTACAAAGAGCAGTAAAATAAGACACTCACAAAGAAAAAATATCACTCAATCAGTAATACGTTGCTTCCTGGGCAATATGGAAGAGACTGCGTAAATGAGCAGCATAGAATCTTTAATACCAGCTTTGTGGAGTAACTGGTACTAAACCAGTTACTCCATACTAAAATTCCTAGTTTTCTATTTGGCCTGTTAGAAAGAAGAAAATACATATGTGAACACACTGTCAATCAGGTATGCATTTTCACAGAAATCAGGAAGATTAATACATTCCAAATGAATTGATTCAGGCTAAAACAGTTTCAGAATTAAATAAAAAAAATGATGCAAAGCTCACTAAAACAAAGCCACAGAAACTCCAGAGAACACAATTAAAATTTTAAAAAATGGCTTATTTGACTTTATCTTAAATTTCCCTCAGGCAGAGATAGGAAATTCTAAATATTTAGCAAAACTAGAACACAGGATATCAAAATCTTAACTTGGGAGTGAGAGACACCAGAGGACTTCTGAACACACCATTAAAACCAATCAAAATTCACCTCAGCTACAGGAAACTCATGTTTGTCAGCTTCAAGAACTCAGAGAACAGGCAGAGCCAGGAACAGAAAGAATGGTATTGAAGTAGTACTGTAACATACCTTTATTACTAGGTATATATCCGATGAGGGATAAGTGACAGAAAATACTGCCGATCTTGCCTGACTAGACAAGTCAATGGAGGGTGTATAAGAACGCAAGAATCCTCTCAATGAATCAGGGTTAAGGTCACAATGAAAATTTTCTGAGATCTTGAGGAGGAAAAGAATTAAAATGTATTACAATCCAAAAATGCATCAAGTTTTATTTTAAAGTAAGTCAAAAGCACTAGCTAGAACTACAAAGTAAATAAGTGCAAGCGTATGACTGTCAGAAGAAGAATCTAGTATCAGACTGAGTGTGTGAAAAGTTGCATGCTTTTGTAAGTTTTCCTAAATTATTACTCCAGAGATGCAAACCCAAGCCAACTGAACAAAAATACTGTATGCACACTTACCTTTTTTCTTTCTTTTACATCATAGAGAGCCATGCAGGCAAATAAAGGTTCAATCTCTATCTCAAACCTATTAAGGAAAGACACACAGAAAACTCATTAATACTGTTCTCTTATGACTCTGTATTAGAAAAAATAATAATAATAAAAGGGCTATATTTCAACTGACACTTCCATTAGAAAATAAGGAGAAATATTTAGTTCCAGACCTTCGCTCTCCCAAAGTCTGGAGGATTTTTCTATTAGTATATTTTATTAGACAATTTCTAGAGGAAAAAAAAGGGAAATAAACTGCATACAATGTGTTTTCTAAATTTGTCAGAAAGGTGGTCTCAAATATCAATTACAAACAACTATGCTTTTCTTATTTTTTTTTCTATTTACCAAGTTCAGTATAGAGTGTATGGAGACCAATCTAGTCTGTTGTAAAGATATAATCTGTGCTCATTCCCAACTCCCTTTCATCCTGACAAGTTAGACTTTGGCAATGATGCATAGAAATGGTCCTCTGCTACATTAACAAAGAGCAAACAAGCATGTAAACACTTGCTGAACAGGACTGCAGTGGTGCAGCAGGGTCGGCAGCAGTACTCTGGTACGAACTGAGAAATATTGAGCAAAGCCTGTGAAGGATACTTACTTCAGAGTCTGTAGCTTCACCAAAATCCTGTTGCCCAGATGTTCCTTTGGGCGACCTGGCACCGGCCGTATTTCCACTGCATCTTCCTGTGATTAAAGAGTTACTCTAGTCATACTCAATTCAAACTACAAATTCACATATAACCTTTATTGGATTCTAAATGAGCTGCTGCTACAGACTAGCACCTTCACCCACCCAGCGGGCATTTAATCTCTTTGGAGATGAAAGAAAACTGCTTTGTATTTCTGAGTATTTACACTTCTGACCCTCATCTGGCATTTACATTGAGTACTTACACTTCTGGCCCCCAAGCAAGCATTACAGTGAAGGGTAACACCCTGACACAACTATATCATCAGCCTCAGGCAACACAAAGTACAACCACATGAATGCCCGTTCATGCCGGCAAGAGCCCATGGGGATGTGCTTTCACCGTGTTATTACCCAAAGGAGACACAAACCCCAATTTCTGACTACAGTACAGCTTTAACTTCGAGCATGCCGGGACAGCCAGCCTCCGAGCTCACCTCATCCACGGCGGGGTAGAGGGCGAGGAGCTCAGCATGCCTGTTGGTGCGCCGCGCCTCCTCGTTCTGCCTCTCGAACTCCTCAGCACTGACATGCCGCAGCAGGTTCTCCAGGCGGGGGTCCGGCTGCAGGCTGCGCAGGTCGAAGTCAGACGTGGCAAGGGTGGTCCTCGAGGTCTCCTCAGGGAGCACCTGGGCCTGTCGGGGCCCCGCCTGATGGAAAACAACAACACGGTGAGCTACGGCTTGGATACCAGGCTGTCACCAAACACCTGCTTGTCTGGCAGGGAGAGCCCTAATGTCACCGCAGCGGTGAGGCTTAATGGCCAGCACAGCTCTCTGTTGATGCCATTACAAAGACTGTAGGATGCTTTGTCTGAGGAAAACAGTTATATTTAACTGCTTTTCCCAAAGTTAAGGAAATGTACCTGAAGGTTTGCATCACTGGAATCTAACATTTCCGATTCAAATGTTTGTTTTCGAAGCGTCTTGTGCAAATCTTTCCGGGATCCCTTGTTCTTCAGGCTACAAGTGTCTGAATTCCCTTGGCTCCTTTCACAGAGAAGCCCAAGCAAGTCAGGACAGCGTGAGGAGGTGTTAAGGGGAAAAAAAGAAAAACAACAAAAAAGACTTTTGTTTTTTAATTTAAACAAAGCAACTGGGAAAACACTTGTGCAAAAGATCAGTGTAGCACAGCTTTTATGCAAAACTGTAGTATTTCATGACATCTGTTTTACCACACAACTGCAGCTCTGTCCCATATATTAATAATGGATTTAAAATGAAGAAATATCATTAACATCACTTTTGCATAGACTGTGAGCCTGAGAGAGCAACAAAACCTGTTCTAGGCACAAATTCAGCTCTGCACTCCTCAGCAGAGATGGTGACTACTTCAGTGAGCTTAAGAACATGGATTGGATCATTTATCTCTTGTCTGTCTCTTTGCTCCTCCTATTACACATGAAGATACTTACTGATTTTGTCCTGGCATCCCGAGTTAATCAGATACAACAATCGACATCTTCCAAACAGTGCCTGCTTCTGGAGAGGCCTATTGCTATGGCACAGTGTAACAACCTTTGCTGGCAAGTTCCCAAAATTTTGCAGCAAGGTATCAGTTTCAAATTAACGTTTTTGTGGCAGATGGAAAAAATCAGGAGGTACCCTGACAAAATATATCAGATTCATCCAGAGCTCTATTTCTTCCACTTCTGTATGCAATTTGCTAAATCCTGTGATGGTACTTTTGCAGTCAACATCCTCAGTTAGAATATTCTGCTTTGCTCATTTCCTTTTCTGCAACACTCCTAACACTCTAAACATCTGAGTACTTTAATAAAGATGCCAGGATAAGCAATTATTGATCAGGGAGACACCTTTTATTACATTTTGGGAGTAACTGAATTATATGCTCTAATGTGTTTTAGTTTTAATTGTTCACATTTTAATCACTTACCAGTTCACTGCAAATGAAAACTAAAGTCATAAAAGAGACAATCCCAGCACTCCTTGGATGTGACCTTGATTTGGAACTGCTTTAATCATCCAGAATGAATGACAGAAATTCTGAATTAGTTTACTTTAAGACATTGCAGCACCCAAAAGAGATTTTGTTGATTATTTTTTCTCTCCTTCAAGTGGCAAAGAAATTACTTAAATGGGGAGATTTATGTACCTGAGATCCCACTTTCCTTGTGGTGTACAATCTACACTAGAGATGCCCTTCCCCTAAAGTAGTCCTGTAAGATTTACTTATATTGTTTATTCATTTGCAAAGCACAGTTGCAATTAAAAACACCAACAGGCAAAACCTGCTTTCAGTACACATGTCAATTTCATGGCAACACACTGAATTAAGAAAATGGGACAACGAACAGGCACAAAGGACAACTGAAAGAAGAAACTGACAGGCACAGGAACAAGCTTCCCATTCAGCCTCTGGCAAAAACACAGGGACCACTCAGCTGTGTCCAGCCCCTCTGCCACACACCTCTTCATCCTGGGGCAAGAGGAATGTCTCTGCTCACCTCTGCACCCAATGGGGACTTTTCAACCTCCTGTTCTGAACCTTCACATCCATGAATGAATGAAAGCCACACACTGATCCATAGCTTAGCAGACCATACATTCAGCAACCTGTCCTATCAATCTTTGTCTCTCAAGTAGGCAACTACAATTTTTCCAGCCCTTCTCAAAACAATGGAAAGCTTTCTACAGTTTTCTACAACTACTTTTTCTCACTTTTCTCTTGATGTCTTTTCTTTCTCTCATATCTGTTTCAAGAACAGTGTTCAAGCATAACATGAGGCTTGCAGTAACAATATATCACAGGTTTATGTGACACTGCAGCACCTTTTGCACTGTCTTGTTCTTTGCAATTTTTAATAACTTGCTTGCTTTGTTAGTCACAGCCATCAAAGCCTAGCTGTCCGGCAGGGCCCTTCATCATGTTTATTGCAGATTCAATTGCTCTATAAAGTTTTTGAATGCAAATTTTCCTTACCTGAATGAATGAAATAGTAAAACACATGACAAACCTTTTCACATGTGTATTTCTACAGTTCCACTCACATTTCTACAACCACACACAAGTTTTGCAAGTGCAAAAATAGCTATGTTCTATTTTTCACTTCACCTACTTTACTGTTTGCTCCCTACTTGTGTGCACAGAACTGCATACTGGCTCTTTGCAGCACACTCAGAACAATACTGTGTGGAAGAGCTAGTGTTTGTGCTCTGAGCAGTACAGGTGGAGAGCCTGCAAAACCCGCTAGCTTATTTCTAGTGACTCACTGTGCAGCAGTTCTGAGAACTCAATCAATTTCATCAGCACCACGAGAGGAAGTCTCTTGATAACCCTCAGCAGCTGCTCCTTCGCTGCACAAGCTGCATAATTAAACAAAGCAATTTCTTTACAATCACCGGGAGTCAACCTGCAATGCACTGACTGCTGAAGTTCGTCAGGTCAGGTAAACAGAGAGTAGCAAGGGCAGGCAAAGGGGCAAAAAGGCAGCAAATGTGGCAGCACTATGTTAATGGCTCCTACTACTACTTCTCAAGAGCAGGGCATCAGTGCAGGAGGGGGTGAACAGGAAACAGTGCAGAAAAACAGAGCTCCACAATCTCTTTATGAAGAACAGGAGGTGGTGATGGGGAAGGAGGTGAGCTCCACCGGCAGGGTGCCTTCCTGAGAGTCTGGGGACAGACCCCGCTGTGCAGAAAGCAGTGACTGAGGCTTCTCTTCACATTTGATACATGAAATGAAATGGAATGAAATTAAATTAGAAGATTAAACTAAATTAAACTAGTCACTTGTAATGACTGTATGTCCAAATCTGTTAGATTACACTGACCAAATATACAGTAGCAGTTTACTGATGTAAAATTGTGAAGTCAGATGTTACAATAATAATCCCATGAATACAGTCAATCACTGCTCGAAAAGCCCACAGTCCTTGTTTTTTTCACTCCATTTTGTACTCCATTTTGTTTTCAGACACCATTAAAACCCAGATCATGTTGAATTTTCAGGGCATGGTGGGGAAAATAAAGAACATACAAATGTAATCTTTATCTCTGTTATCTTTTTTTTTTTTTTTAGTATGATCAAATACTAATAGCATTTCTGATTTAGACAAATCATTATCACAGACAGTTGATTTGAGTTTCTGGCCAATTAATTCCCAGATAATAAAGAAGCAGATGCAACAATATTTAGCTATAGCCCACTGGCTCAAACAAAACAATATACTCGTATATACTACTGAAAAGTCAGTTCTTCTCTTTGGTCACTGATTCAAATCATTATTCTTTAGTGTAACTTGTAACAGCATGCATCTCCTTCCTGACAAATAAGATCCAAGGCATTTTGGGTTTTATTTACTTGTATGTAGCTTACTTTCGATTCACAATCAGCCACTCCCTGGTGTACGTCTGAACGCAGTCTCTGACATGTAAGTCCAATTCAGCCCTGGAGAAAAAGCAACATTTTGCAAATATTTTAGTACCTAGGCCATACCTTAAGGACAAAGAAATTTATCTAACTGTGCTATTCAGATAAAGGCCTCTCTATTAGTCCTCTCTTGTATCTTTATTTTACTGCTAAACTATTGTTTGAGGCTTAAAGCGTTCTGTGTATTGCATGAATTCCTTGATGTAGGCTTTTGTTACTGTGCTTAAAAATATCATGCATCTAAGATTGATGTTGCTAAGAATACAGCAAAATAAAAGAAATTATACAAGGTACCCATCTTTGTGATTTTCAGAACTTGATAACATAGTATCAACATACAGGGATATTTTTCCAGAGGTCTCAGCTCCTGAACTCTTCAAATACATAGTGTCCTGGGTTTTCTTGGTGTAATTTTCTTTTTCTCACAGAAAGTAATGAAATTCTAAAAAAGGATCCTAAGCTTTTAATCCATTAGCCTAATATATATATCACATAATAAAACTTTAACATCTAAAAACATGTTATAATTTAATGTTATGATTTTCAAATAAATATCATTTAATGTAGGGGATTATCAGTGCTGCCTAATGGACTGGATACTGACTGGAACCAAAGTATTACAAGCTACTGTCCTGGTTTGAGCAGTAGCAATCATTTTTTCTCCTTCTTGGTAGCTGGTGCAGTGCTGTGGTTTGACTTTCGGACTGAGAACGGTTGCTGATAGCAAGTATGTTTTGAGTTACTGCTCAAATGTTTGGTTTGTCCAAGGCCTTTTTCTGAGCTCATGCTCTGCCAGGGAGGAGGGGAAGCTAGGAGGAAGGAGAGACAGGACACCTGACCCAGGCTAGCCAAAGAGGTATTCCATACCATAGCACATCATACCCAGGATGTAACCGGGAGAGACCCGGAAGGGCTGGAGCTCGGGGGGGATGGAGGAGGTATCGGTCGGTGCTCGGTCAGGCAGGGTGGGGTGAGTTATGGGTCGATGGCTGGTGAGGTGTTGTATTCTCTTCACTTGTTATTGGCTTTATCATTATTATTTGTAGTAGTAGTAGCAGTAGTGATTATGTTATACCTTAGGCATTAAACTGTGCTTATCTCAACCCATGGGGGCTATATTCTTTGGATTCTCCTTCCTAACTCTCTGGGAGTTGGGGGAGCGAGGGGGGGAGTGTGTGAACAAGCTGTGTGGAGTTTGGTTTTAAACCACAACAGCTACAGTCGAGGTCCATGAATTTGCTGCCATAATGTAGCATGATTCCCCTACCACTATTCTAAAAAAACTTTAGTGTCTTGTACCAAAATCACTGTTACATCCTCTGATCCAAGTAAGTAAAAGAATAGTATAAAACTGCAGTTCAGGAATGAGTGAAAGGTATGATACTTTTTAGCACATTCCACACAAAACTCTAAAGATTTGCAAGTTATCACCAAGAACAGGTAACAACTGATTTGGGTTTATGCATGCACCACAGGCCAGAGCCTTGGCCGATACTGGGATGCTGTTCCTGTATACCCCTGCACTGGTAGACTGGCACAGAACATGGTCCAGTTGGGATGTGTGTTTGCAACCAGGCAGCATGTTAACTCAGTTTGGTTGGTGGTATCCTCCACTTGGTCAGGAAGAAACCACAGACTGCATCAGCTGCAGGCAAATCTTTGGTGCATGCCTCTCCTGCACTCTCATTTTCCCTAACACACCCTAGCACTCTTCACCAGGCTTTTCTGTGAAAGCACTAATATTGATGAAAGTTGTGTGAATGGCTAAATGGGAAACTGCCATGTAAAAAAGATCTGGTGAAAGCACATTTGTTGGTATTGACTATCTGAGCTTTGCCACAGACTCCTTACAAAACACTTAATGTAACTGTAGTACAAATCAGACCTAAAACTGATGGTACAGCATGAGTCTACACATTATCCTACTAGAAAAACAAGTAAATAACTGCTGTTTTGAACAGCAGGCATGATGAGAAGTAACCTTGGAAATAGGGGGGAAATTATCATCTTATCTTTTAAATCTCATTTCAGAGTTGGATACTTTTTCACTATTTTTGTTCACAATTTAAGTAAATGGAAGCTCCAAGCACCAAAATATTCCCTGTCTCCTACATCCCTTCTTTCTCTCCAGTCGACAGGAAAAAAAAAATAAAGATTGGAACATTTTCTGTGAGTAACTTCAAGTGAAAAATCATCTTTTGTACAAATGTTACAGACATATCAGCTTGGGGCTAAAGTAGTGCTGCCTTCATGTTTATCTGGCTGTTACTGCTTGCAAAACTCACTAGGCTTTTGTGGTTCTATCTGAAGATACCATTTACAGTGAAACAGCCCTTATAGAGTGTTTTATGTCCAGTAGGACTCTCCCAAACCACATCAGAAGTTCTCCAGTGCATACCTTTTTCTCAGTCTGAAAAATTCTGTTGCTCATAGTTTTTCTGTGTCTCAAACCAGCTTAAATATTTACAGGATGGTTGAGCACCAGTATCAACATATGCTACACATTCTAATTTAAAAGTTGTTAAAAATAGTGGAATTATTTCATTAATGTCAGCCTGAAATCAAAAGTGACTCCTAAATTAGAAATTAACACTTCCCTCTGCCCCCAAATCTTGTGAAGTATGAACTATTTCTCTCCATTTAAACAAGAAAGGTATTGAGAAAGAAATGCTTAGTGATCTGATCTATGTAACATATAGCTGAGGGGAGCAAACAGGAAAGAGAAAAAACCCCTCAATCCTATGCTTACTACATAATCAGAATCAACTTCCACCTCTGGGATCACAGATACAAAATGATTTTTCATACTATCCTCCTGCCCTTCTTTACTCTTCTTCTGGTCTATACTTACCTCACTTCTGCTGCTACCACCTAGCTCAGGCAGCTCTGTATGGGCTAGCATAACTTTCAGTGTGCAAACAGGCCTAACTGAATCAATGGCAAAATTTAAATGTTGAAGTTCAGCAAGTGCATAATGGCTGGATGGATGGCAGAGTGAGGAGTCTGGGTCAACATCTTCAAAACTATTTTTAAACCTGCAGCATTTCAGAGGGAGGTAGAGTCTCTTACCCATCTTCTGGCATAGAGGGTTGCAAAGTCCTGCACTCTTTGGGTGTAAAGACAATATCCAAGTCATCTTCAGGAAAGTCACCAAGTTCTTGAGCTAGTTCCGAGTCCAAGTTGTTCAGCTGTGTCATTAGGAAGCCTTCAAAATCTACTGGGTCTACTACGTCATAAAAGGAAGGCTAATAGAAATAAAGAGACATTTATTTTAGCAATGGAATGTTTTGTTGTTGTTTTTTTTTCTTAACCAGTGTAATTTAGTCTTATTATTTAATTCTTCAATTTTAATTAAAGAATTACCATTATTTATTAAACATCAGAAACAGTCTTCTAATCTCATTTAATGCAAGAAGTTGCAAATGGAGTTTTCAGATGAAATATGAAACAGAACAAGAAAGAGAACAAAGAAAGAACAGTTTTAAAACAAAAAGAAATAGAAGATATTACATCTAAATCTAAAATTGCATTTATTTTCTCCCTTGAGCTTTCTTAGGTGCTGGTGGAAAGGCAGCCCGGAGATGTATTCTGCTAGAACCCTGTGAACTCAGTCCCCCTTGTCCAATCCGCAGAATTAATCAAGGTTATATGCAGTTTAATTCCAGCAGCAGTGAGTAGGAATAGCAGAAGATTGGGCAAGTGACCAAAACAATAGTGACACCACCAGTTGTCAGGAAGCTGCCAATGGATTCTCCAGCACATGTGATGGAAGGCACTACCAGTAGCAAGAGCAAGACAGCAAGTCTCAGATGTTATACTGAGCTAAAGACCAACTATAAGCACCATAACTGCCATCATAAAGATGACACTTGTTTGATGCGCTGCGCCTGAAAGATTCTAACTACTAGAAACATTGTGCTTTCAACTCCAAAAAAATTTGAGGCAAGATACACCCAGAATCAGCAGAAAATATGATTTTCTATCTCTGCAAGTTACTGGCTTGCTCCTTACTAGAGTTTTAATTTTACTGGATTTTTCAAGGGTTAGTACAGTAACTACACAAAAGATTACATGGATCTGCTAAAGCTGTTATTGAGAAACCTTAGATATCCACTGTTTCTACAGAATGTTGCATTGCACCTTGACATAGAGCAGTTGTATCTGACTACATTTAATGAGCTATTCTTACGCAGAACGTCTGACCAGAACAAAGTTAAACAAATACCAGCTCTGCTATTCATACACACTGTGAAGCTGTCTCTTTTGATCTGCTTAGTGATAAAAGCAGAAAATCTTGTTTGATATCATACCTAGAAATGTTCCATATACACATAAATGTGACTTCATATGTTAAAAGTATGTTATTATTTGTATAGATAAAATTAAAATTTCTTTACTTTTTATATAGCCAACAAAACATAGGCTGTATATGTTTGGAAAAACATCTGTCCAGCTGAGTACAGAAACCAGCATATCATAACATTAATTTTCCTGACAAGTAACAAAGAGATCTAAAATTACAGCTTTAGAAAACCTGTATTCTATTATGTTCTGTGGGCTGCAGAAAGGTTGAGAACACTTCAGTGCAGTAAGAACACTGAAAAATAGAGCATTAGAATAATAGCATTGGAATAACTTTTTACTATGAAGAAGAATTCTAGCAAAAAAATAGGTATAAAATTATTCTTGTCCATAAAAGCAAAGGGTTGCATTATCCAAATACCTTTCTCAAGACTACCTTCCTCAAGACTACCTTCTTAAGCTGCCAGCAATAAATAGTCTGTATATAGATCCAGTAATCTACCTCCATGGTGCTGTTGATGCAGTGTGGGGAAAATGAAGCACCTAATGTTCCTGGTATCAACTACCTTTATATTAAATGTTATTGTGGCTCCTGTCTCACCCAACACACATTCTGGAGCTCCCCTGCTTAAACTCCAGTGTTCTTCATCAAAAATAAAACCCATGAGCCAAAATCACGAAGTCTTCACTTAGGGAGTCCTATGTCCCCAAGGAAACTTATGGAGGTACAGGATTTTCACCTGAGCATGAACTGACCTCTGCACATGACAATGTTACACTCACAACATTATGAACTTTAGCTCAATATGACAATAAGGGATTCCACAGTTTATGAAACATGTAAAGGTGCTCAACAATGGCAAAGCTGTAACTATAATGGCTCATACGTATTATGCCACATTGGTCACTGGAGATTCAAAGATGAGTTAAAGCTGATTAGTGGTAAATTAAAAGTTTTGGAGCCTTTTTAGTGTTTTTGAACTATAAATGAGAAAGTAATTCAGCTGCAGAAACATCTTGCAGAAAGTGAAGGATGTTTAGAAGAAATGTTCTAGAAACATCCAGGAAAAGCAAACCAATCTAAACTTTTGAAAGAAAAAATGGATGTAAACACTCCTGTAAATGATGTAGTAAGAGACCTCTGAACACAACCAACCACCACCCCCCACCCCAGGTTCCCCTTTTATAGGGAAACTGTATTGGTCTCTACATAAATAAAGCCCTAAGCTCACCCCACTGACTGTGTATTTAAGGGAGTAATCAAATTCCCTAAAAGCACATTTGGAAAAAATTTATCTCTTTCTTTGCTCTTTGTATCCAAATGGAAAACTTAAAACTGACAGTAAGTCCGGCAAATTATGAGGTGAACAGCTGAAGAAATATTCTGTGCTGTTAATAAATTTTTAGGTTAAGCACTAACTCAGGTTTGTACCTAGTGTAGTGCTATGCTGGTTTCAGCTATAACAGCCATTTTTATTCCTTCCTAGCCGCTGGTCTGAGAATAATGCTGATAACACACCAATGTTTTCAGTGTTGCCAGCATGCCACATCAACTGTTTTGAGTAAATAGTGATCTTTGTTAGCTACTGATTTTTACTGTCAGCATAATACAATAAGATTAAAGTAAAAGAGCTTAAAGTATACAAAAGCATATTACATCTTTTCACTTGCTGAAGAGATAATGATTTACATGCATAATACAATCTAATGTTTGATTAAGCGTTGCTCTTCGTTTCATAAATAACACATCTCCGTTCTGACAAGTCACATTTCATTATGTCTTCTAACTTTTTCCAGTTGAAATTTTAATAATAATCTTTAGTCACAAGAAATGTGTGCTTTTGACTACCATAAATTAGGCACAAATGTAAAAAAAGTGGTGAAAAAGGTAAATGCAGATGGGGGGTAATTGTCTCCCTAGTGCAAATTATCAAAGGAAACAGAAATACTGTTTCAAGTGAAAAGCAAATACCCCTTTTCACACATCATACAAGTGTGCAAAACAATTATTCTATGGAAAATGCCAAAAATCATTACTGCAAACATACCTTTTTAATGATGATGGATTAGCAGCATGTAGATTGTGACAGCACACAAAATGGCAGCTATGGCGTAGCACTTGGTAAATGAAATGTTATCAAGTTTCTCAAGAGCAAAAGCAGTTATCTGCATGTAGAAGAAGGGACCTAGCCTCCCCAGGCTGAATAACCGAAAGGAACAAGTTAAAACCACAACATTTCAGATTAAGGAAGTGAGTAGTGGCAGGAGGCCCTGACACACAGGAAGTAACTGCTTACATCTAGTGGCTTATATTTTTCACAGTCATTGGTGCACAAAGACTTTTCCTGCTTCTACTTACTGGGTCTTAAAAAAACCAAAGAAAAATTAAAAGGGCAGGAAGGAGAGTATCAAAATCTTAGTTTTATTTATGGCATAGTATGTTTGCAGAATACCCATCCTCCTGAAAAGCTATTAAAAAGATATAGCATTTTTTCCCTTTGTCATAAGGGCAGCATCATATGGTCTGACTTCTTTACAGTGGGATTACACATGGAAGGCTGAAGATGATTCGGAGACACGTAAGAGTTGATTCAATCATACCCATGCCAATCAGGGCAGATTTTGGCATTTTTCACTTAAACGTGATTACTCTACAGTGCTGAAAAACATGGTAGTGTGTTGACTCTACTGCTAGCTCTGGAAATTGAATTAAGCCATGCTAGCTTAGCCTCTACCTTCCTTGTTTTCTCTTTATTCATTGATCTCCTTTTGCAGATTATCTGTAATCACCACACAATGCATTTACTTGAGAGAGTTGAATATTTCCAGCAAGGGAAGGATGCGGTATACTCCAAAACTTACTAATTAACTTTGATTTATAGTAGTATGAAGAAAGTCTGTCTATTTTAGGTTTCAAGGACTATTCCAGGCTTTCTCAAACATGTAATTTCCTCATTTTACCAGGGACTATTTTTCAACAGCTTCAAGCAGAAGTTAGTAGAAAGCAAGACAGTTTAAGAAGATCACTTAATTTACCCTAGAAACATTAAACAGAGTAGAAGTTAAACCTTTGTAAAGAAGATAAATCCAGAACTTACCAAATGAAGAGTAGAACAGCCAGGGGTACTTAAGCTTCGTTGACAGAACTGTGCAAAGCCTGGCTGGAGAGTAAATTGCTTTCTTATTTCTGCAGAGGAGTGCCTTTAATTAAGCAGAGAAAAACCTTTATAATTACAATTATCCCCATCCAAATTCCAACTTCCAGACTTTGCCAGTTTGTCCTGTGTTTAGAAATGTCCCAGGGTTTAGCAATGTATTTGGATGATGTTCTAGACTTCTCTTGTTTTGTATGTGATGCAAACCTCAGAAAACATTCAAAGTCCTATATAATTAAAATTCTGACACTCTTCCAACACGTTTTTATCATTATGTTGCAGCCCTGGCATCCGGGAAAGGCTATGCAAGAAATAAAAACCTTGCCCTTAAGTGAAGTCTGACTGCAACCTGTACAACATTACTTGTAGATTCGCTATTGCAAAGCAAAGATACAGAAGAAAAATACACAGAAAGAAAAATTAATATCCTAGAGGCAAATATTTTAATGACCTAGCAATTGGTCAAGGGATAAAACCAAGACAGGACACCGAACAGTGAAAGCCCAGACAGGTTAATGCAGTCTGCTATGAAAAGCACAAGATAATCAAAGTATGAATTTAAAAATCGGCTTATACTGTATCAGTTGCCCATTTGAGGACAAGTCTTCTTAAATGATAACTAATTTGTTTCCATGCGAACAGAAAGAGGCCAGTACTGACTTCCTCAAAAATCCCACACTGATAGTACAGTTGTGTATACCCAATCTAAAAATGCTGCGATCACACTAGCTTGGACATTTCTCATGTAAACAAATCAATTATTATTTAACACAATTTACAAGCAATTGGCCATGAAATGGCAAACAAAAGGTCTACAATATATTTTAAAAATACATGTTTTAAAATAAAGAATATGAAATACATGTTCAGGACAAGATTGCTTTTTAAAAAACAAGAGGCATTTAAGCAGATTCCAAGGGGAAAAAGAAAAAAAAGGGAACAAACCCCAACTCAAAGCCTACAGGGCAGCCAACTTGGAGACAGGAAAATACAGAGGGAAGAAGACTTTCTCTTTTATATGAGACTCTCTTCCAACTCCAGCAAGCATTAACAGGCATCTTAGAATTACCAGATGCCACAGGATAGGTTGCTTGGTTGATCTTAACCTTTCCTCCCCTGTGGCCTCTTGATTTCTACAACTACTATATCTATTCTGTGACAATATTACTACTGCTTTTCTTAACAAGCATGACAAAATCTGAACTCTGATCAATGCTGTTCTGCTCATGTTAAGAGACAGGCATCTACTTTTTTGCTGTTATAAAAAGAAAAGCTGCTTGTATATCAAGATTACTGCTACTCATCTTCCCACTGCAAATAATCTCTGATCGTGTATGTATGTAGCAAACATACAAAACTCTTATTCAACATTATTAATTTCCTTCAAACTGAAAGGTTCCTATCCTGTGCAGATGTGTCTGTTACTGATGTAAATAATAGATGTATCAGCAGATGCTGGCTTAATGCATGTTAAAAACTGTATTATACTGTATTGTAGAATTTGCTGCTGTAAACAGTGATATAAGACATCTCCTATTCACACCAGACATGGGGTCATCAGATTCTTCAGAGAGGAAATGGTAAGAATTTTCATCTGCAAAAGAGGAAGCATGCATGTAGATGAAGGGCAAATTTGCTGTCGGGTAAAAGCCTTTGCAAGCCCAGCTAAATGAGAGGAAATTTGTTTCCCAAAAGCACTGCACGAGTTACAGAGTCTCCCAGGTATTCAAAAGAAAGAACCCGCAAATTAAATTGGTCCAATGGCAATTGGCAGGATCTACTAGGAACAGGTAAAGGAAAGACACAGCTGCTAAAAAATGCTAAACTAAAACCATGGAGAAAAGGTGGGTGTTATGGTCGGAGATGAGTGGTCCACATTAACCACATGTGGAGCTAGGTTTTGTGCCAGCTTCTATTCCAGCTTCTATGGATGCTGCAGTCCACCTATGCTATGGACATAATTTTACCCTTCCTGCCAGTACAGCAGCCTTGTCTGATTCCGAGAAGAGCTTTACAGTCACCCTCAGAAGCAAGGATGATCTAGTTTTGTGCTAAAACACAGTAAGGGAAGAAGGCAAGTGATGAAGCATGAACACAAAGCAGGCACTGAAAAATGTAAGCAAAAAAGGGTAACTGTATCTCCAGAAAGGGGGACTCAAATAGTCATTACCAGTCATCTGGTCTCTAACACCCAGAAAGGTAGTAGGGCAATTTAAACAACCAACTTATAAGTAGCTGGAGTATCAGATCCCAAACTGTGGTCTCCAGCTGAAGCAATGGAACCAAAGAGACCATGAAATCAGATCAATTGACATCAAAGTGTATATCACCTTACTAATGACTGTTTATTGATAGTCTCATGATAAAGTGAGCAGCTACAAACTGTGGTCTGCAGTCAGCTACTGTCCAAAAAGTTTGTCAATTATTGGTTATTATTGGCAATTATTAGGATGAATATCCAATATGGATTTGCCAAAGGGCAGTCACATAAAATCAATCTAAATCTGTTTTGTGATAATTTAACTGGATTGAGTAAGGCACTTGATAGTGTCCCTCATGACATTCCTATACGCAAAGTAAAGAGAGAGTGGTTAGATGGAATCATCACAGATGCTTTCAGAACATATTCAAGGCACAATAATAAATAGGTCAACAGAAGATTGTGAAATGATTTCAAATGATGTACTACTGTGAGAAGTACGTTAATTTTTACTCAGTCTAGTTCCAGTCCATATTTATTTTAAAACATTGATGATAGTATAGATACCATAGTAATAAAATTTGTGGATCCCATCTACAGTTGGAAAGAGTTGTGAAGGTACTGAAAGGCAGGACTAGCATGCAAAATGATCTTGCATTTTAGAAACATTCTGAAATCAGCACATCTAGTTCCAATAAAAATAATGTGAAGCCCTAAAGTTAAGAAAAAAAATAATCAAATGTAGAAATACAAAAAGGGAAATATACTGTCTACAGAAATAGCCATGCCTCAGAAGAGTGTCTGAGAGAGTATACTGGGACACTTAGCAACAAAGTACCATAAGTGAGGAAAAAGAGAAGTTATTTCTGTTTATCTAAGCCAATGAGACAGTGCTAAGAGTATCACACAGTAAATCAAGTTTACATTTTCAAAAGACAGCAGTTAGCATGCTAAAAATCTGGGAAGGAAGACCTGTGAGGAAAGACTGAAAAATATAGATGTGTTACAGAAGAGATTACTGCATTGTCATCAACTGTATAAAAGGTAGCAAGCTGTAATGAAATCAGTGAGTAGTTCATGTCTATAAGGAGAAGAAGAAGTAATCTGCTTAAAGAGAAGCAAGAAAGATGTAACAAGCTATTAAGAAAAACATTCCCTCTGCAACCACAGCAAGACACTGGAAGTGGACATTTGGTGGTGCCATAGTGACAATAGCACACTAGTGTTACAAATTTTGTCACTGAACTACCTAGAGAACAGCATCTGGGCAACTGCAAGCTTTTCAGAGACCAGCAATGGGACTCAGCGTTATTAGTAGCTCTACAGACCTCCCATGTTTGCACTTGTTCCTTTTTTTTAGGATAAACAGGAAACACTAGCTGAAAAGGAAAAGGTGAAGCTTGGGGGAGGATTTGTCCACAAAAGTCACTGCTGTATTTGCTGAATTCACAGTAAGCCAGTGTTTTCATGGCATGAGGCAAGATGGCGTAAATCTGAGGAAAGATGGGAAATGATGGCAGCCCAAAGGTTTTCTGGACTGTTTAGATCCTTGTCTGCTCCATGGTGTTGGAGCAAAATAACATCAATTGAAATTCACTGTTCCACTTTGTGTTTCCTTGGGCCTACATGAATGCCAATGCCATACTCCTCAGCATTAATCTCAAAAAAAGTCAGAACTCACCAGACTTACTGATCCACCCAGACGGGACTGGAGGGTAGCCCCAAAAAATCAACCCCCAAACAAACCCTCCCAGTGCTGCTTAATCAGAATTGCACCAATGTCTGCCCCACTGGTAGATGTAATCCTCCAGCAGTCCTCTTGAATTGTTAACAAAAAGTAGACACATAGTCTGTATTTCACAAACTCTCCAATGTAAATGTACTGTTTGCATAAAATATTAAAACAGTGTAACCAAAATAACAGACAGCACCTGCAGGTTCTTAAAATAAATCTAACTTGGTCAAATTCTGAGTTGTTTCTCAGGGCACAGCTGATTGCAGTATTGGGGACTTGGAGATTTGGGTTATTGGTTGAGCCTAGATGGGGTATCAGGAAGGGAAGGTAAAATAGCCATTTATTTCACTAACGTAAGTAAATTATGTCAGTAAAATAAGTTAACATAAGTTAGATCTGTGCAGATCGCTGCTGGGTTCTATAATTAAAATTATAGCAATGCTCATTATGCGGAAAGCTCTGTAGTTCCACTGTAAATTCTGCTCAACAATATAGTTATTTGAAATACGCAGTTTAAAAGCAGGCACAGTGGGTGTTTTCTAGTATGTAGATAACATGAAAACTTAAACACAGAACAGCAATATAGAAATGTAAGAAAACAAAGAGGGATCAGCTTTAAAGATATAAACTTCATAAGAAAAAACGTGATTTTGTAAGCATACTTTACATACCTAGTAAATCAAGTTATCCAAAGCTACCTACTATCACAAGTTACCTACTAGAGGGATGCAGGAAGAGTAATCCTCAACACCCTTACAATCCCTTCCAGCAGACTCTGAGGAACAGTGAATTGTCCTCTGCAAGAGCTGCATACACAATTAGACAGCAATGAAAGACTGAAAAAAATGAAATAGAGATTGCAAGAACTATCGCCGAAGATGGAGAAACAGTCATATTCAAATGTATACAGATGGCAGAATCATAAAGTAAGATAGTGAAAACTTTTGCCAAACAGGTAAAATATTCTGTCTTAGCTACCCTGAGGAGTAATCCCTTTCATCTGACATTGACGCAGAAAATTCTCAACTAGCTTTTCTTCTTTTTCTTTTTCGCCTAACTTCTCTAGTCACAACTTAAAACAAGCAACAAAAAACTCTAGAAGAGAAAAACCTAACAACTCCCTAACCTCCTCCTTCACTCCCACACACAAACACACACAAAGTTCTGGGCAACAATCCAGACCTTTAACTAGCAAATATGGGAATCTTGCTTAGAAGTCCTTTTGTACCACCAGTGGAACTGCCTGCTTTTCTTCTAAGTTTCTACTTAGTCCATAAGGCACCAGAGCTCTGCTTTGTTAATCACTGTTTACAGCAGTGGTTGATCTGAACTAGCTGCTACTTCCTTGATGGCTTGGGTAGGTGATATACCCTATGGTACACCCCTTTTTAGGGGTCTACCATATTAAGACTGTATATAAGCTAAAGCAATAAAGATCATATTTGGGACATTTGAAATTTAATTGCAATCTACTCAAAGGAGGTGGTGCAGGAACAAAGAAAGATGTCTAGAAGAGGAAACTGTGAACTTTGTTATGGTGGCAGCTTGTTACAAAGTAAAACTGGCAAGAAGTCCATTTTTCTTTGAGTCACAGGTCACGTATGCCATTCATTCAGTGAAGATTTTTCAATGCCACTCAGCTGTGCTGTTTCTCCATCATCAGCAAGAGACATAAGCACACATCAAAATTAATTTCTTAGTCCTGGTATTGCAGGAAAAGGTCAACCATATTTTCAGTACACAAAGGAACTGAAGACTTGGGATCCTGTCCTTGTGAAACATGCTTTTAATAACTGTGATATGGGCAATTTCAAAAGCATTAGTGATCATACGTGCCCTCTTCCTTTTATACTGTGACTTGAAATGTAGTAGAAATATATCAGTTTGCACTTTTAGACTTTTGTGTTCTTTGCACTATCCTATCAGTTCACAACTGGGTAATTATGAAACAAATGCAAGGATTTGTCTTTCAGCTCATATGCATTATCTGAACTTCACAATGACTTCACTGAGAAAGTGCTACAATAATGCTGACAATTTTGCAAAACGCAGCCCGATTTTTAATAGTTTATGTGTTTTATTTTCTTCCAAACAAATATTAATAATAAATGTAAAAAGATGAAAGTCAGATATAAAGAATAATAAGAAAGACAATATAAATATTATTTTAGGGATTTTTTTCTTTTTGCTCCCATAGGGTTGATTTAATTTTTATCAAGGTCACAGTTGGCATTTTTATCAACAAAGAAAAAAATGTGTATTTTACCTCTTTCATGACCGACAATATCAAAGAAATTTATAATATATATACACATATGGGTCTTTAACACTGGGAGTATTTCAAAAGCTGAAGAAGGAAATAATGAAAATGGCACAGAACTCAACAAATAATTTGTGTTAATATTGTGGTTCCTTGTTTCCTGAGAACACAGATTTGTGGAGCTTTGGTGTCACTTTTCTGTAAGAGAAAAACTATTAACTTTTTCTTTTTCCCAGTTACTTTTCAGAATAATATTTTTTCTTTAGAGCTGTAACTTAGGCAGAAAATGTGGTATATTTTATTAGGGCAATATAACTGAAAATAGCATGGCCCAATTTTAAGAACGTGAAGAGGAACTGACATTTTTAGAACACAGAGTTGTGATTTGATTTCAGTGCGAGACAGAGCAGTAACTAAGATACACTAGAAACCTGGATCTTCCCCTCACACTTTTAAAAATAAGAATATCCACAGAATCTGGCATATGTTAACAACTATGCTGTTAAGAAGAATTTATTTTTGTGTCTGCTGGCTATCACTACAGGTACAAATTCCATTCTCTCAAAGACACATTTGGATGATACAAGACATTTTATATCGTAAGCTACAAAATAAATTTCACTTTGCAATTCACCTGGAAAATTTCAAGCTTGGGGAAAGGTTAAATTTTACTCTAACAATGTTCTAAACATGAAGTTTTGTTATTATAATGACTGCAAAGATAGAATTGTAAAAATTGCAAAATTTTGAGCGTGTGACAACTGAAATAAAATGTACTCTTACCTAACCTACTTTGCTTGACTTTAGGGAAAAATATGAAGTCCAGGTTTGCTGACTCCTTTATAAAAAGTCTCCAGGTCATTATTATTGAAGCTCAGGAAACTGCATGATTCATCATGTATTCTACACAGATCTTGAGAAAAAATATTGTGGACTTTCTATCTGAACTTGGCCCAAAGACTGATCTAGGCCTGGACCTATTTTTCTGTAACTGCATTCATGACAGCAAGCATTGAGTATGTCATCAGGTAAGCACTTTTCACAGGCTATCCTTTTTCCTCCTGCTACAGATAATGCTATAGTCTAGTGAGTGGTTTTCAAATCAAATTAAAAAAAAGAATCATGTCAGAATAAAAAAACCAAAAAAACTATGCTGAACTCTGCTCATGAACTGTAATTTTTAATGACCGTAAAACCTAAAAGCAGTGGAGAGCATAAAATACAACATTAAATATTTCCTCCTTGCTGGTTTGCACTTCATGTCTGAATAAGAAAACTCTTTGGAAAGATAAAAAAAGAATGTCCATATGTGGGACCTGGGGGCCATAAAGATATTTTTCATTTCCAGATATATTTTTCTTGGGTAAGCTTTGGATTTCCTGCACTATGGAAAAATGCACTCATCATAAACTTCAGCCAAGACTTCACAATGCATATAGACATCTGAAGTCTACGATGTAAGATCTTAAAGAAGGATTTTAAAATGCACTTTTTCTGCTCAGAGCCTAAAGTTCCATTTCCTGCTCACCAGCCACCTTCCAGAGCCAAAGCAAAAGCTTCAGTACGCTAATTATGTAGCATGGTTATTATGTCTGACACAAGTGATTGAACAGATATGCAAATAATGTATAACACCAGTCTTCAACAACTATAATAAAAAATAGACGGCTATATTTCAAACACAACTTGAGTACACAGTCAAATGAAAAGATTAGCTTCCTTCTAACAACAGCAGCCAATACCATCTCAACAGTAACAACAGTATTCTGCTTGCATGACCAACTGTTCTCTAAATGCTTTGTTTCTACAGCTGCCTTCTTGCTGATAAAAAGTACACCTGTATTATGGAGCCTATCTTTTCTGCAGTTGTAATTTTTCATAGAGATTTGGCTGGATGGGACTGTGTTTGTCATCAACCACCTACCTAAGTGACTACTATCACCTTGATTGTATAGCAGGCAGACACAAAGTGTGGGGTCAACAACACAAACCAAAAGTAAATCACTGTGAATAACCGAAGGCCTTAGTATCCTCTGAAAAGTAGTTAAGAGGGCATTTTCTCACTCTTTCTTTCCTGCTTCCTTAAAGTTAGATGTATTTGAGGCAGGAAATGTTGCAATCTTTTGCCCAGTGTACAGAGGAAAGGTCTGTGCTTTTAGTCTTTGTGATGGACAACAGGATGTCAACTCTAGTAAAAACTGAATAAGCTTATCTTTGAAAAATTAACATCTACATACAGGAATCTATATTAGCATTATCAATTAACGTCCTATAGCATAATCTTGATACATGATGCTGCTTTCTTCCTCTGCTAGACGAGGAAATAATGTTTACAGTTTCCCATCAAAATCAGAAACATCTTAAGGACACACACAGAGTTTTGAACAGACAGACATGGTTTTGTGCATTATTTGCATTTCTTTTTATTAGTTTTGTGCTTATATAAAACATGACAGCTTGCAATTTAAGCTGAGCCTACATCACACGTTATAGCAGTGTTCCTCTTTTCACAGAGTTGTCTCTTCTACGGCCTTCAGCTACGTTCTAGCTCATATGATCTACAGCACAACTCACTCCTAGTGGATTAAACAGGCTGTGTAGGTGCAGACAGGCTATGATATAGTTGGGTTTAAATACAACAATCATCAAATCAGAATGTGAGATGCAAATCAGCTGATATTGGTTTGAATTACACATAGTGATCTGGCAAACCATATACTTGCTTAAATTTGTTCTTTGCTTGAGTGTAGTTGTAAAATGTGTTAGGAAACTCTGCACTGACAAAGATTTGGCCTTATCTGATCACTCATGCTAGCAAAGGCAAACGAACTATCTTTAGGACAGATGAAAACATAACCTCACAAACACAAGGAAGTTCCTTCCCTCTATTATCTTTAGAGCTATTTACAATAGATAGTATCCATCCCTAGCCTACTTTAATACTCTTGACTTTGTGGTAGATTTAGAAGATTGCTATTCCTGCAAGTTACATCTCTTCCTTGGAGTGGAGAAGCACCTTTTCTTTTATGCTCACACAGATTGCCTTGAATCCAGAAAGTGGTGGGCGGGAATGTAAAGCATCTATGTGGAGAGGCTGCCATGCGAACTAGCCTTTATGAGTAGTGTATGAAGAACTGGAGCTTCCTGTCTTCTTCCAATGCACCTGCTTTAGAGCCATGTACAATCTATTCCTTATGCTGAATACAAATTCAGAAAACACCAAGATAATAATGCCATAAAAAGCTCAGAGAAATTAGCTTACAGCAAGTGAGGAACGCAGGAGTGATTTTTTTTCTGGGAAGAAGTAACACATAGGAGATTGGGCTTTTCACACGTCTAAAGGAAATATGTCTAAAGCTGGTGAAGTATGAGCTGGATGAGCAGACAATGAGTTGGACTAAAATCATAGAAAAGACCTTTAAGATCACCAAGTTCAACCACTACCTGAGGACTGCCAAGTCCACCAAAACCATCTTTATTAATGATCTGGATGATGGGGCACAGTGCACCCTCATTAAGTTTGCTAATGACACAGATCTGCGAGGAGTGGATGATGCACCAGAGTGTCATGCTGCCCTCCAGAGAGACCTCAACTGGCTGTAGAAATGGGCTGAAAGGAACTTCGGGAAGTTCATCAAGAAAAAGTGCAAAGCCCTGCACCTGAAACATCTTCATGCACCAATATATGCTCATGGCCATCCAGCTGAAAAATTTTTGCAGAAAAGGACCTGAAAGAACGAAAGGACCACGATCATTTCAGTCCTACGACACTATGACTTCAACCAAGTTGCACACGAAACAGCAATATGCCCTGGCAGCAAAGGCTGCTGTTACCCTTGGGTGCATTAGGGAGAGTATTGCCAGCAGGTTGAAGAGCTTCCTTCTCTGCTCAGTGCTGGTGAGACATAGAATCATAGAATCATAGAATTATAGAATAGTTAGGGTTGGAAATGACCTTAAGATCTAGTTTCAACCCCCTACCATGGGCAGGGACACCTCACACTAAACCATGTCACCCAAGGCTCTGTCCAACCTGGCCTTGAACACTGCCAGGGATGGAGCATTCACAACTTCCCTGGGCAACCCATTCCAGTGCCTCACCACATCACAGTAAAGAACTTCTTCCTTATATCCAATCTAAACTTCCCCTGTTTAGGTTTTAACCCATTATCCCTTGTCCTATCACTACAGTCCCTCATGAAGAGTCCATCCCCAGCATCCCTGTAGGCCCCCTTCAGATACTGGAAGGCTGCTATGAGGTCTCCATGCAGCCTTCTCTTCTCCAGGCTGAACAGCCCCAACTTTCTCATCCTATCTTCATACAGGAGGTGCTCCAGTCCCCTGATCATCCTCGTGGCCCTCCTCTGGACTTGTTCCAACAGTTCCATGTCCTTTTTACGTTGAGGACACCAGAACTGTATGCAGTGCTGCAAGTGAGGTCTCATGAGAGCAGAGTAGAGGGGCAGGATCACCTTCTTCGACTTCCTGGTCACTCTCCTTTTGATGCAGCCCAGCATACAGTTGACTTTCTGTGCTGTGAGCACACACTGCAGCCGGCTCATGTTCATTTTCTCATTGACCAACACCCCCAAGTCCTTCTCCACAGGGCTGCTCTGAATCTCTTCTCTGCCCAACCTATAGCTGTGCCTAGGATTGCTCCGACCCAGGTGTAGGACCTTGCACTTGGCATGGTTAAACTTCATGATGTTGGCATCAGCCCACCTCACAAGCGTGTCAAGGTCCCTCTGGATGGCATTCCTTCCCTCTAGCGTATCAACAGAACCACACAGCTTGGTGTCATCGGCAAACTTGCTGAGGGCACACTCAATCCCACTGTCCATGTCAGTGACAAAGATGTTAAGCAAGACCAGTCCCAACACAGATCCCTGAGGGACACCACTCATTACTGGTCTCCAGCTGGACACTGAGCCATTGACCACAACTCTCTGTGTGAAGCCATCCAGTCAGTTCTTTATCCACCAAGTGGTCCACCTATCAAACTGGTGTCTCTCCAATTTAGAGACAAGGATGTCGTGTGGGACAGTGCCAAACACTTTGCACAAGTTCAGGTATATGACATCAACTGCTCCACCCCTGTCCATCATTTCCATAGCCCCATCATAGAAGGCCACCAAATTGGTCAGGCAGGATTTCCCCTTAGTAAAGCCATGCTGGCTGTCACCAAGCACCGTGTTGTTTTTCATGTGCCTTAGCATGCCTTCCAGGAGAATCTGCTCCAGGATTTTTCAAGGCACAGACATGCGTGGGTTCTGTGCGGAAGTCTGGGCCCCCCAAGACAAGACAGGCATAGACATACTGGAGAGAGATCAATCAAGGGTAATAAAGCTGCTGAAGAGACTGGAGCATCACTCCAATGAGGAAAGGCTGAGACATCTGGGACTGTTCAGGCTGGAGAAAGGGAGGCTCAAGGGTGACCTCCTTCATGTGTACAAATATCTGATGGGAGAGTACAAAAAAATGGAGCCAAGCTCTTTGCAGTGGTGGTCAGTGTCAGGAACAGAGGCAATGGGCACAACCTGAAACACAGGAGGTTACTGCTGAAATGCTTTTTTTACTATGAGGGTGACTGATCCCTGGCACAGATTGCCCAGAGAGGTTGTTGAATCTACCTCCTTGGAAATCTTCAACAGCCAGGACATGGTCCTAGGAAGCCAGCTCTAAGTGGCCCTGCTTGAGCAGAGGGGCTGGACAAGATGACCCCCAGAGGTCCTCTCTAACCTCAGTCATTCTGTGATTCTGTGAAAGAAATGAGCAGATACTTTGGTCAGTTTGTAGCCTACCCCTGTAAAATGGAAATGGAAGACACACACTTTGGTAACTGGGGAAAAAAGCCACATGTTGGACCCAGTTGAAAAACCAGAAAAAACAATGAATACAAAAATTAATTAGAGTTAAAAAAAGTGTAAAGATATTTCTGAAAGACAGCCATTCCAGTTTTTCCTGCAGGTAAATGAAAAGGCTCTCAAACAAAACTAGTATGAAGGAGCAAGACTAGTTAGCCTTACCTCAGTGCGCAGTAAGACCATGGAACAGATTCTCCTGGAAGTTATGTTAAGCATATGGAATATAGAGAGGTGATTAAAGCCAGACAGTGTAGCTTCACCTAGGACAAATTGTGCCTGACTAATCTGATGGCCTTCTAGATTGGAGTGACTGCATCAGTAGACAAGGGAAAAGCAAGATGTCATCTGCTTGGACTTCTGTATGGTCCCCCACAACTTTCTTACCTCTAAATTGGAGAAACATGGATTTGATGCATGGATTGTTAGTTGGAAAAGGAACTAACTGAATGGATGAATCTAAAGAGCTACAGTAAACAGCTCAATGTCCAAATGGAAACCTGTAACGAGTGGTGTTCCTCAAGGGTTAGTAAAAGGACAAACACAATTTAGTATCTTCATTAATGACATAGTGGGACTGAGTGCACCCTCAGCTAGTTTGCAGACAACATCAAGCTGAGTACTGCAATTGACATGCTAGAGGGAAGGGATAGCAGATGGACTGTGACAGGCTGGAGATGTGGGCCCATGTAAAGTTAAACCAGGCCAAGTACAAGGTCCTGCACCAGGGTCAGGGCAACTCCCAAGATCAGTACAGGCTCGGTGATGAACGGGTTGAGAGCAGCCCTGAGAAGAAGGACTAGGGGATATTGGTGGGGGAAAAATTAGATGTGAGCAGGCAATATGTGTTTGTAGCCCAGAAAGCCAACTGTATCCTGGGTTGCAGAAAATGAAGCATGATCAGCAGATTGAGGGAGGTAATTACCTCTCTACTCTGCTCTGTGACACCTCACCTGGAGTACTGCATTCAGCTCTATGGTCCCTAGATACAAGATAGTTGTGGACCTGTGAGGGAAGGTGCAGAGGAAGGCTGCAAAAATGATCAGAGGACTGGAACACCTCCAGTCTATGGAGAAAGGCTGAAAGAGCTGGGATTGTTCAGCCTGGGGAAGAGAAGGCCCCTGGGAGACTTCTTGTAACCTTTCAGTGCTGAAAGGGGGATTATAAGAAAGATGGAGAGAGACTTTTTAGTAGGGCCTGTAGTAATAGGACAAGGTACAATGGTTTTAAACTAGAAGAGGATAGACTGAGACTAGATATAAGGAAAATATTTTCTATGATGAGGGTGATGAAGCACTGGAACTGGGTGACAAGGAGCTGTGGCTGCCCTGTTCCTGGCAGTATTCAAGGCCAGGCTGGATGGGCCTTTAAGCAACCTGGTCTAGTGGAAGATATTCCTGCCCATGGCAGGAGGGTTTGACTATGTGACTGTTGAAGGTAATTTCAAACTCAAGCCTTTCTATGGTTTTAAGATACAAACCTGGTCTTTATATTCCCTGCACGTGCAACTCCAAGTAATTTTCTCCAAAGGATTAAAAAAATTAACTTCTCATTTATTTTATGGAAGACTTAAGTAAACTGACCATTTACTATAAAGTGTTTCTAACATATTTTTATACATAACATATGAAGCATACATCCTACTTTTTTATCTTTAACCTTTGATTAGTGTTTAATATTCTCAGTACTAAACACAAACCCATGACTATTTCACACATATAGTATGTAATTAGTCTTTTCCCACAGCAACGTCAAATTGGAATTTTTTAACCTTTCTTAAAAGCCATAGTGCACTGTGCACTTAGGGTATGGATTTTAGATTAATTCAAATGGGTTATTATTTGATTGCTTGAAAAAACTGTCTTGAATATAAATCTACAAAAACTAACTTGAATTATCCCCACTTAGACAGATTCCCTGGGTGTAACTCATTAGAGTGAAGCAGGATTCAACTCCTTCATCAAGCGTGTTCTCCTCTCTCTCTTGAATTAGGTTGACTCAGTAAAAACAAACACAGGATTTTTAATACTACCACTGTCCTGACATCACATATTATATGGCTATGGCTCAATGTCATACTTGATAAGAAGCAGCTTTCAAAAGTTGATAAAGTATGAATGCGCTTTTTAGGTATGCAGCAAACACATGGAAAATGTCTTTGCTATTAGAATACTGGTAGTTTTATTTAGGTTTTTAAAATGTATTACTTTATGTAACCCTCCTCATGGTAGGGGGGTGAAACTAGATGATCTTAAGGTCTTTTCCAACCCTAAATATTTAATGATTCTATGTAAGAAACTGACTATGAAAATTTACCACACCTTTTTTAAAAATGTGCTAGATTATTATACTTACTACATACATTGCACATACAAAGGACAGAGCTTCTCCCTGCTGCTGATTTAATAAATTCTAAGTTTAAAAATAAAAAATTATTAAAAGAAATAGCTTGGCCTATACACAAGTCTGGACAATGCTTTTTAAAAGTAATTACCATTTCATTATATCCATATAACAAGGGTTTTATTAAAATTAAATCAAAAAATGCTGGCATCAGTCCTGTAAGCACTGAACAGAAATCCGTTATCAGGGTACATAGGAAGTGGCTTGTTCTGCCACTGAAACCATTTTGCACTGTACCTGACCCCTCTGCAACAGCCTTTGCAATTTAGGGTAATTTCTCATGAACCTTCAGAACTGAGACTTCATACAATGTAAGAGCTAAGCTGACCTCTTTATTTCAGGCAGAAATAATTTAAATTAACTGTTATCATTGATGTAAAGTAGAATTGATGGTACAATTTGAGAATTAGGTAGGGGTTTGACTTTTAACTTAGGCTTTTAAAAATTTGAAACCATTGCTTTGAAAATAAATCTTAGCTTAAATTTAAAGCTAATTGTTTGCTTTAATATTGGTAATGGCAGTTGTTTGGGTTTCTTTTAATAAGAATCTATGCATGTAAACTATCTTTAAGTACACTTGTTAAAACTAGAACAGGAAAACAAAATTTTGTTTGGCAACTGGACAATTTCAGGGACAAGGAAATGCAATTATAGCAGTAAATGCTAAGAATTTGTTTCATAACACTTGTAAAGTACAGACATCGGTTGTCTGTAGAGACACCTGAGGAGTATGTCTACTGGAAGGGTTTTTAATTGCATGAGTCGCATGACTGAAAGCTAACTAATTTGCTAGAGAGCTGTATTGCTGCTCTTGATAGTTTTCTGTTTTGCAATGTATGTGTTGAAATGTTTTGGATGTATAGCACTGGTGGCCAGAGTTCCAGGTAGGTACCTAAAGCCCAGCTTTCTTCATCTGAAGTCAAAACAAGTAACTGCTACTGCAAGATCGATGTGGAAGATAAAATAGTAAACAACACTACCCAAATAAAAGCAATAAAAGTAGAAAATCTCTTCTGTAATGCTGTGTTTATCTTAACACACTGCTGAGGCAAACTGATTAAAATTAAGCTTTTGTGGTCTCTCAGACATACACTGCTCAGCTGGTGCATGTTAGAGCCCACACTTTTAGCAATGATGAGCTGTTTTTTTTTCATCAGTTTACAAAATTATTTTTCAATTTTCTTGGTTTCTGGGTATAAATACTATGACTGGAAAGTACAACATTTACACACTATCTCATACTTGACTCAACAAAGATTATTTGCTTTTTCATGTCCCATTCTGGCTTCTAAACACCACAGACACCTAACCAGCTTGAAAAGCACCATAAAAGTCTCTTACTGTTGCACATTAGTGGGGGTTTTCTTCCCCTTCCCTTGTTCAGTGCAGGAAGTGATTTGGAAAGACAGTTGCAAGTTTTAAGTCACTTACTTTCAAGTGGTACTTTAGGATTCATTCTGAAGAACACATAAAGTTGGACTGGAATTTTATTTATCACATAATAAAAAAAAATAAAATTGTTATTTGAAGAGGATGTTCTTTGAGTTCCTGCAAAATTTTCTGCAACTTATCTCTGGGTAATAGTGGTAGGAATGCTACCTAGCATAAGGGGCACTAAGCTAACACAGGGGCTCCTTCACTTCTAGATATGAGATGAACACTGTTGCACATATAAGTTATCCCATTAAAACAGAAGGAACTACTCTCACAGATGCATTAAAAACATATGTGCAAGTCTCTGCAGGATTACAAAAGGCAGGAAGCAACAGGTTGGGGCAACAGACACCAGATGGGTGGAAGGAATAATGAAGTGATAGGAAGACAGGGTTATGTGGGCAGGTTGCGTATGCAGCTTACAAGTTTGAAGGCAGTTGAAAGCCTGATTTTTAAGTTTGACCTTGTTTTAAACAAATGTGATGCTTGTCATATAACAGCTGTTCCAGAAGCACCTGCAGCTCCAGTGCTTATGATCAATAATTGACACTAACTTTAAATTATGGTGAGACCATTTACACAACATTTTGAATCATATAATTGCTATTTTTCTACAGAACAGTGTTCAGCATAGTTCATTCTTCACCAGATACACTAAGGTACACCTTACATAGCTTGCAGGGAAGCAGCTGATGCTGTCATACTGATGAAGCAATACAGACCCTAATGTTCTGGTGGTACTCATAAAATCAGTATATAGCTTAGCCAAGTCACTGGTGAGAGAAAGAGTGAGGAACAGAAGAGCTCAAATGCAAATCTGTAGTGAATGAAGAGTAATTATACAGGATTAGTAGCAATATACAGTAATAGCTCCTGTAAATGCCTTGCCAGGAACATCAAACTTTCCCTAAAAGCTGCATTTTTAATAAGTAAATTCATGAACTCTGAAGAAAGAGGAACAAAATTTTACATCTGTAAATAAGCCTTTTGTGCATAGGTAAGAAAGTTAACACACTGACCTATTACCTTACTTTGAAAATTACTTCCAAAAAAACTGCAAACCACCACATTAAAAGGTTTGTTCATGAAGGTATATCATTCTACTGTCAGTAAAGCAAACTGCATCCAAGTCATGTAAACATGATCTGTGCCTTTTGAAGAAAGGGCAACATAATCTTCTCCTTGCAAATACATGTAATTTCTACCATACTGTGCAGAAGATAGTATTTTTACTTGCAAAATAAATAAGCAGATTCTTAAACTGAAATCATATTCAGAATATGGCAAATAACATATTTGAACACTTTATTTAGTACCACAGGTACTGAGAATTTCACTACTGAGTCAAAAGAAATCTAAAACATTATAACTTTGGTCTAATTTCAATTTTTTTTTACTAGAAAAACTTGTGTGAGCCCTTGCGAAATGAACCCAGATTAATTGTTATGACTCCACTACTTTGCAAGGCTCTAGTCATGCAGATGAACAGTGACCATCACCATAGCTGGGAAAAGCTGCCAAAAGACTGATCCTAAAAATAGGAAGAAAGAAAATAACCCAAGCCTGTAAATAACAGCCAGTTATGCTCTTTATTCAAGCAAGGTTCCGAATGATCTGGAATAGTGGCAGGACCCTGTAGTGAACTGCTCGTCTGATGGCTTCTCAATATGATGTTTTACTCTAGTGAATATGCTACCATATATTTGTAATTAATTCCCAAAGGACACATAAAGGTACATTGATGCGCATTCTGCCATGGGAAAGACACATCAGAGCAGAGCTAATTTTATCCTCTGTAACTACAAACCCCATGTCTTCCAATAAATTGCTGAGGAGGTGGAGTTTCTCTGCATACTTTTCTTTCTGGCACACAGACTTACCCTCAGTTTATATTACCATTATGCTATTTGTTCTTCTATGTGTCAGCAAACTCAGTTACCTTGTACTTACAGCAACACCCTGGAAACACATTTTTTTTTGTCCCAGATGACAAAACTCTTGAAAAGGAGGCCTGTGTTTTCCTTTAACAATATAAAAATAACTGTTTTTTTTTTACTGCCACCACAGAGCACTGACCGGCTGAGAGTCAGCACTTTCCTGGGAAAGACACCAAAGCCCAGCAAATAGCAGGCTCAGCAGCAGGAATATGGTGTTCCAACCACTGAACTCGAATTTATTTAGTTTCAGGGGGGAAGGGGAGAGATAAATTTATTTTCTATCATCAGGAGGGTATTTTCTTTTCATAGGTGAAAAGGGGGGAAGAAAAAAAAAAGCAAAACCCAGGCATGTATGTCACTGCAGTATCGATGCACTACATAAACCACTCATTTCCTAGGAGTGCTCATTCAGGCACCAGATCGTTTTGACTGTTCGTGCGGAGCAGAAGCCCCAACTCTCCGCTTGCCTCCAGGTTGTTCGGAGAGAGCAGACATGGAAAGAGAACTGCTGGGGTGAGACTGGACTTTTCCTCCCTGCCAGAGGACGTGAACCCAGAGCTGGCCTCGTCTATATACGTTTCGTGAGCGTAAACTGTGCTGCAGAAGCGCACCCTGGAGAGGTACCTCTGTGGACGGCTGCGGACCGGCGGGACGCGCCGGGGGTCGCCGCTTGCGGCTCCGGGAGCAGCCGGGCGGAACCGGTGTGCCCGCTCCGAGGTGCCCGTCCGCCCGGTTATCGGGAGCAGGTGTCCCGGACAGAAGCCGACACTCCCGCAGCCCGATTGCCTGCCTTGGCCATGTCTCAGGATGAAGCTGGCGAGGGGTAGTTGCGAGGTAGGAAGAAAGCCCCTTCCTTACCTGTTGATTTTCAGGGCGAACGCCCTCCTGTCCGCCACGGGTAAAGTCGCCATGCGGGAGAGCAGCCGTGGGTGCCGGCTGCCGACGAGGACGGACGGCGGCTGCACGCACGAAGGGCGACTTTATTTCATCTGTTTATTTTTGTTAACTGCATGGTCCGGGCTAACCCCCAACGTTCTGCTGACAGTTCTGGCTGACAGCTTCCGCATTTCACCTTCCTCACCGAAATCGGCCGGAGTGGGAGGAGGGATCTGCCCCTCTGCACAGCTGGCGTCTCAGCCCTGCCACTGCCTGCCCCGCTGGGTCCTGGTACCAGCGTCTTGCCCCGGTGACCCCTGCAGGCTGCCCGCCGCGGAGCACCGGGGCACAAGGCAGGAACTTCCCCCCCCCTCCCCATCTTAACACAGGCGACCCCGAACCCTCGGTGGGTATTTTGAAGGGAAGCAGCAGGTAAGGCAAGCGTTTCAGCAAGCGCAGCGAGGAAGGAGGAGGGAAAGAGCTTTGTACCTGTGAACGTGCACAGCGGCGGAAATCCTTGCGCATCGCCCCAACCCTTTTCCTTTTGGAAAGCGCGCTGCGGCTGTCACACCCTCCACCACTCCCGCCCGGGCCGAGGGCAGCTCTGGAGAGCCAAGCCGGGAAGCAGTGGGCGCGACTGGGCCTCAGACAGGTCCCACACCGCCCTCGGGCAGCGCCGACCCAGTCTGGTCTTCCCCTTCGGGGCAGGCGCAGCCCCCGGGCAGGGCAGGGCCGACCAGCGGAGGAAGCAGCCCAGGTCCTTTCTTCGGCCCTCTAGCACACAGGTGGAGCTGTTCAGGCAGGTAGAAGCAACAAGGTATCAGGCATAAATAAATGTCAGCTCCTCACCTGGGGTGATATTTTGCCAATACACATGTGCACCCAGGATACAGGTTTCTCTTACCCCAAAACTATTTGGAATGTGTAAGGAAAGCTCACACCAACACCAGGAATCAGCTCAGCTTAGCACTAAGCAGGCCCAACTGTAGTTGTCTTCACCTGCACTTACAGCCCAACCTTTTAAAAAGGCCTTTTCCATTAAGGGTTCTGTGGTTTGTGTTACAAAGTGATGTTTCCTGGCTGGTAGGTCTCTCTCAGCCTTGGTGTGGATTTCACTGCTTCTGCAGTTAAGCAAAGCTCAGACTTCATCTGAAAGGGGAAGAGACAGAAGCCAAATATGGCTTCTGCAGGTGAATTCTGGGGTAGCAGAGGCAACTCAGTTTAGATTGTCGTGTTTTCATTCTTGTCTCTTAGTTCCATTTCATTTTATCTCCTGTATGAAAGAAAGGCAATGGGAGGAAAAAAAATGCTCTGCAGCTCTCCACTAGTACAGTAGGTACTGCCACATGAAATCGCTTTCTGGTAGTTTAACTCTGCATTGTAGATAACCTGTCACTGGAAGAGCTGCTCATCCATGGCAGGAGGTCTGGTCTCTTCTGTTTCTCACAATACTGTTTTTGAGAGCCATAACTATCCCTTTCATTGTTTGATTTCAGAAACTTCCATGAAGTGCTGTGCCTCTGTTGGTAGCAACTTACAAGCTATGGAGGAGAAATGTAAGCAATGAAAAAACAAAGCAGGAAGCTTCATTAACCATTCTGTACAGTAAGACAATGGTTTGGGTGTTAGGTTTCACACATGTCTTTCTCTTCATGGCAGGTCTAACAAAAGGAACTGGACATTCTTCCTTTGCTGAAGTTTCTGGTTACTTGGGTTTGGGGTGTTGGTTTGTTTAAAAGATGAAGAACTGCTCAGTACCTCATTTTTCACTGAAGCTATAAAGAGTCCAGGCTTCCTCTTAACAGCTCATGTGGTATCAAGTAGGACCTTCCTTGATTGCCAAACCTGGCCACACAAATCAAGGTAGCAGTAATGTAAATCCCAACTTACACACACATACCCATTTACCAATGACACATTTATTTCATAGTTTCATGCATTCTTTATACATTCCTTGTCCATACAAGTAAGGACAAAGGAATAACTCAAAAAATATTCTGTCACATGCAGGAAAGAAAATGCCTGAGGAAACACACAAAAGTAAGATTTCCAAAACTGCTAGTATATTCATCAGGTCCAGACCAAACAGATCATTTTAAGTTTTCATCTTTTTCTATCAACTTAGTTATCAGCAGTCTACTTCAGTACATGAACAGCAAAATTCATCAAATACTCTTTTTCACCTATTGTGTCAGCAACTCTATTGCCCTTTTGGGGGGAAATTAAGAAAAAAAAAACCCAAGAGAGTCTACATGGTTTTAACTCACTGGAGTACTACCAGATAAGATATATTTATTGTTTATAACCCTAAATTTGAATTCCTGCAACAAACAAAGCCATTATATACAAGGTCATGAAATCTAATCATGCCTTTAGAAAAAGATCTTTCCAGTCACAAGATTAAAAACAATGATACCAAACCAGGTGCCAGTGAAGGCAGTACAAAATCAGAAGTGAAGAAAACAATGTAATTCAGAGCAGACCAAGGTTTTCCAAACCTAGCTTGCTTGGGTGGCAGCAACTGTTGGTGGGTCTTGTATACAATACAGCAGAAAGCATATTTATATTCATCATTTCCTCCTCTCCATCCTCCTGTTGCACACAAAAACACATCCCAAACAGTCGTCCTAATTGTTAACTGCAGCCCTAGAATCAGTCATAAAGCCACACTTCCCTCTAATTCCTCTTGGGCTTCCAATGTTCTCACCATGCTTCTGTCTTCCTCCTGCCACCTAAGTGGGAGGTGGTGGGTCCATCTTTGGTTGCTGTCACTGGGCAGGCTGAGGAGCTGCTGAGCAGTTCTAGAAACAGCACAGGCTGGGTATGAACACATTGGCAGAAGAGCTACTGGTGCATATGGTTTTAAAGGTGTTTACAAGCAGGGATTAGTGAAATGCTGGAGGAGACAATAATCAGCATGTCTACATGCCACTTACCATGGGATTTTTCTTTTGTTAAGGCACACATTCCCAATATATTTTTTCTTAAAAGAGTAAATTAGCAATCACTTCTTCACTGGCAGTGGTATCCCTGCAAAGAATGCTATTGCATGACAGCATATTACAGCATCATGGCCATCATTAAACACAACCTTGTACCCCAGGATAGTCACGGACAACAAAGCCTTAACGAAACTTTAGGTGTCACCTTCTTCTTTGTAGAGGATGTACCTCATGCTGGACCACCAACTGAGGTTAAGTTCACAGGAGTTTTCTCAGTATCTCTTATAATGGTTGATTTGCCTCCTTGGCAAAACACATCAGCGGCATATAACTGTTATCTGATTACGTCATAATAATACGTGGAGGTTCATACCAATGATGAGGATCTCAGTACGAGCCAGCAAACACACAATGCCTGTTAATGTTTGCTCATATTCCACCTTCCTACAACATCGCTGGCTACAGGAGTACCATGTAATCAGTGCAGCTAGACACTCTTTCCTTAGAGGAAGCTGACATGCACCAAGTCCAATACTCTCCCTGGCATAGATCTTGTCTGTATCCAATAAAATCCAAGTGATTTATTCAAGACTGTTTTAAACAAAAAATGTTACATAAAATTTAGAAGGCTAAATCTCATGAAAATTAAGTGTAATTTTCCATTCCTCCTTCTGATATATTAAATATGGCAACAAAATACTGAACCTTCCTTACAAAAAATACATTAAAAAAGTCACTCCTAGGTCTAAGTTTCATTTCTGTGTCAGTGAAACAGGTGAGGAGGAACTTAAGATCACTTTGCATCCTCTGTTTTTTGTTGTAGCAGTTGACTAAAGGAAAAAAAAAAAGCTATGCTATGTGAAAGCATATCTTCTTTTCCCATTTGTCTGTGCAAATTATTCTGCAGAAACAAAGATGTTACTGGTCAGCTCATCCACAGAGTTTCTCAGAGAAATGTTTCTTTGCTCACCTTCACAGTAATCAGAACTTAAGCAGAGACCACTGATTTTCTTCCCTCTTACTGTCATGATCTTACATACAATTAGGCAACTTGCTGGATGATGTCTGTTGATACTTATATCCTGACTTTAAGCCTCTCCTTTATTCTACTATACTCAGGTTCACCAATTTTCACATCATAACAGCATATAGAGCAGGTAAGTCATAGCAAGCAGCAGTGATAAAAAGCAGGTGCACTGGTTGAAGCAAGATCTTCCTTCTATGACATGTGAGTAATCTGCATTCTTCAAAGAAAAATAAAGCCCAGTTGTCAGAAGGAGCTGTCAATCCAAGACAGGAAAATAGAGACAGTTTAATACAGAAACAGTTAAACACAGGTAACAGGCAAGAAAGAAGTAACTGTACCCAGGAGAGTATGCAGAACACACTGAAGTTATGTCTCTGCTTACCAGCTTGTATTGTGAGATATACAGATGCCAGCTGAACAGCTACAGAGCTGATCATGAAATTGAACTTAATTTGTTTCCATGCTGTTTCTCATGTCAAGTATCATTCAAAACTTCTGGCATCACTGTGTCAATTTGCAGCAACTCCTTACTCTGTGATGCTGAATTACATTGTACATACAGCAACAGGTACAGCAGTAAAGCATCATGGCTACTTCTCTGGCAGACATGATGCTTTAAGACTGTTATACTCCTCATAACATTAAAATGCCAACGATATTCTTTTCCTGTTGTTTCAATCAGATCATGCTCCCTTTGCTACCGAATCAGGAATCAGTAAGCTGCAAGGCTCTTCAATGCAACTTCTTCCTTGTTTTCACGCTGTCTTCTTCCCCAATTCTTCTCAAATAGTCTTAAACACTTTTGTCCATCATCCAAAGTGGCCTGAAACAAATGGTATTGCTTGTGCCAAGATCTTCAGTATTTAGGAAGGGACTAGTTTATTTCAATTGCTGCCACCTAAATGATTAATTAAGTATGACTTCCTGGTACACATCAACAATTTACTGTTTTCTGATGTTGTATGTCTGATCTCAAATACCTCAGAATAAGACTGCCACCTGGATCTAGGCTTGCTATGCTCATTTTAGCTGCCACCACAATAAAATATGCAGGTTTTGCATTTATCTTTACAAAGTAGGCTTTACTACATGGGGCAGTAGAAACACAGAGACAGTTAATACAGCAGAATTCTAATGTTTGAATATAAACTTTCAAGAAACCAAAAGGAAATCCATAAACCCCAGTATTTATTTTAGGTAATTTTGTTCAAAAGAAAAATAATGAGCAGTGTCATGTGAACTGGTGAAAAGCAGAACAACTTATAAGAACCAAGGCACTGATTTCATTACCTTTTTCTTCCCCAATACTAGATGTCTCACTGACATGTAACTGAAATGTCACTCTTACAAATCCTCTAATTTTTGAAAGACAACTTACAGCCTCTTACATGCTCTGTGATGCCAAGCTCCTGTTCCCAACACCCTTCTCATTTTTTTTCTTCCTTTACACCACAAATAAGGGATTTTTTTTTGCAGTAAAAAGCTTAATATTTTTCTTAATCTTTTAATAACAGAACTGTGTAAAGTTGAGCAGATTCAGGACAGCAAAAACTTATACCATTGGTCACAGTTCTAAGAGACATGCCTTAAAAAAGAGCCTGATCAAGTTTTTAAGTTAAAGCAGGATGTGTTTTACAAGGGTATGAACTGAGTAGTTGAAACAAGAGCACAAGAAGAGACATATTGATCCTAAAACTCTGCAAATCAACAAACTATGTACCTACTACCTATAATGAATGGAGAACACTTACTGCGTTCCACAGATAAGGGAACAGAAATTCCACAACTGATTCTTGACAGCTGCCTTTATTTACTGAAAATACCCAAGCCTGTAACCTTGCTAAACTCCAGAGTTTTGTATTTGTGCCACTGAGATGGCAGATTTACAGTGTAGGACAACATGAGCTATTTTAACTACAACCAAAACAAACAAACAAAAAAAGGCATTTCTCTCACAAGTCAAGATTTTAACCATTTGCTTCTGAACTTATTGTCTGGACAATAGCTATAGGTATTTCTGTGGAATAGAGTTTTATGTCCAAGGACAAGCTGAATTAATGGACTAAGTTATTTTTAGACCAGACTTTTATATGCTTGTTTTAATCAGAATGACTAAAGTAAATGCAAACTATTTAAAGTGGAATATCATTAGTATTAAAGGCATGTTTTAACCTGCACCTGCACATGAAAATCCAAGGATATCTACTAAGTATATTTAGGGACATACAATCCAATAAACATACAAACAAGCCAAGGCAAACACAATTCATCTGCCTATACTCAAACCAGTGTTACTGGACCTTATTCTGAGTGCAGAGGACCACACCTGAGTTTAGAGGAGTGCATGTAAGTATGCATCAGGCAAACCCCTTCTCCATGCCTCCTCCAATACCATTATATTTACACATTTTAATATGAAGAAATGGAAAACATAGTACCAATTTGCTAAGCTTAGCTCCAGAAAAAGTAGGAATTTGACAAGACTGTTTAATCACAGATAGGTGTTAACACGCGTACGTGCCTCCTCACGGCATCTAACGGGAAACAGAGAAAGCTAGCATTCAATTGGTAGCTTAACTTTATTTGACTACTGATAGAAGAAAGCACATCCACCTCGCACGGGGGTTACCGACCACACCGGGGACATGCCCAGTGTTCCCCATGGGGGCAAAGTTCCCGAACCGGAGGACCTGTACCGCCGCCGCCATCACAACAACAGACCTCATGCAGCCCGGCTGCCAGCAGCAGACTCACAGCTCACCGCTGCCCCCGCCCGGCTGCACAGCCCAACGCGACTCTCCGAAGAAGCCCACAGCGCATGCGCTGAAAGGAGACGCTGTGGGTCACTTGCATGTCTTGTGCCAGCGCGAGGCGGCGCTGCCGCCATTCCGTGCCGTCTGACGTGCGGTGCATGACGTCGGGAAGGTGTGCGTGAGCTGTGCGTGCTCAGGCCGGAGGGGCCTAGGGAAGTGGCAGCGGCGCCTGCTGCAGGCGGTAGAGGACTGCGGCTGTCCCTCGGCCCTTGCCAGGCAGAGCTGCAGAACCCGCTCTTTCATGGAGGACGAAGACTGCCCCGACCTGGTCCCGATAGACGCCGGCGGCGAGGGGGAGATCGAGTCCAGCCGCACCAGGAAGATCCCCGTGACCATCATCACTGGGTATCTGGGTGAGAAGCTGCCCCGAGTCCCTGCCCGCCGGCTGCGTGCCGCGCCGCGCCTCCCGGTGCCGGGAGGAGCTGAACAGGCGGCCCGTGGCGGTCGGGAGACCCGATTAGGGGGCTGGGCAGTGGGGGCTCCGGAGGCGAGAGTGCTTGGCAGGTCCGGCAGCTGCCCCCGTGCCCGCCGGCTGGGTAGCGGAGCGTGCCCCTGGTGCTGTGTACAAAGCGGTCATTGACGCTGCTCGGGTAGTAAAAGCGCTCTGTCCTTATGCAGCTTCTGCCAAGTGCAGCTCCGGCCATGCTTTCACAGCTATTTCGAGCAGCAGTACCAGCTCCAGTTTTGTTACGGTTTTATTTGACAAACCGCGTTTTTCCCCTTAACGTTAGTGTATTTAACAGAGTGCATTTACAGTATTTGCCCGAGTTAAATGCGAACTGAACTGCAGTCGTAGAAATGTGAGGTTTGGCTTCCCTCACTTAAACCAACACGATTTTGAGAGCTTCAAATATAGGTGTGGATGGTGAGGGTAAGGTTCAATTTAGGATCACCAGCAAGTTGTTCCAGAAGTTGTAACTTTCCATTGCATCATACTCAGAACAGCCCGAGGGCAGGGAAGGAGGGTTGCTTTACCAAATTCCCCTACTTCTGATCTTGTGTATATAGAGGGTGAAACTGTTAGTAATGCGGTGTTACACAGGTGTGAACACCTTGGTTAACAATGCCTCATGTAATGGCAGTCAGTAGCACGTCATTGATTACCATTGACAAAAGTGCTGGTTGGAAAAGGCTGTGGTAGGGGGAAGAATAAGTGCACCTTTGTTTAACAGAAACATAAAAAATGAGTTTTCTCAGAAAAGACTGCCCAGCTGATGGAGGACCTGTAAGTAGGTCAAGCACTGACAGTGAATGGGAAACCACCCGGCCTCTTAAGGCTGATATTTAATATCCTGATAGTTGCATGGGGTTAAATATCCTTCCAAATTATTTTTTACAGTATTGTAATAGAATGCAGGCTACAGTAATGAAAACTCATATTTCAGGAGAGGAGAGATTTGTCTGAGGTTGCATAACAGTGTTTGCCTTTTATTTGAAGATCTGCGATTTTTTTAAAACATTTTAATAGAAATATGATCTGTGTTCTAGGAGCTGGGAAAACAACTCTTCTAAATTATATACTTACAGAACAGCATGATAAAAGAATAGCAGTTATTCTGAATGAGTTTGGAGAAGGTATGTAAATCTGCAGAAACATTGTTTTAGCCGTAAAATGACAAATACAAATTCTGAAAATTGAAAACACTGTAGTTTTAAATCTGTTACTGAAATTACTGCTTTATGTCATAGTCTTAAGAAGGGCAAAAAGTCTTTTGGGTAGTATTCATAAAATAGTACTGTGCATTAATCTGTTTCTTACATAAATCGAGTCCCTTGGAGCCAAGGTAATGAACATATCACCCTTTTGGAAGTGCTGTACCTCCATTTGTCCTGCTTAGTTTAAGCACATGAAAATCAAAATGTGTTGGTGGATAATATTTTCTTTCCCTGCCTGTCAGTCACTTGCAGATGACAAATTATCATCAAGAAAATGGGGAGGTGTGTGCTTGGTGTCTGGTTCTTTGAACTTTTCTGCTTTCCTTCTTGGGATTTTTGACTGTTACAGCTGTGATTTCATATTAGCATTGCTTAGTTTGCACCTAGTTGGTGGTGGTTTGTTTGTTTGTTTTTGTCAACAAAGATGTGTACTGCTTTCCTGATCATGGAGTCTAAAATGAGAAATAAGAGAGAACCTTTATTTGATATGGAGGTGAAGGCTGACTTCCCACTCTGTCAGCAAAGTTTATGGCACTTACTCTGTACTTTCATCCTCTGGGTTTTTGTCTTTGTAGAACCAACTTGACTTTGGCTTTTAAATTTCTCATAAAATGGAAAATACTTATTTCTGAAGAACATGCCAGAAACATGGTCTCAGAAGAAAAATATATAATAAAGAGTGAAAATGTATGCCAACTCAAAGCTTTCATCTCTTTTCCAGGTGTCATCATGCAGATTTGTAGATTAATATTGTAGTACTACTTATATTTCCAGGAAGTGCCTTGGAGAAATCCCTGGCAGTCAGTCAAGGGGGAGAACTCTATGAAGAATGGCTGGAGCTCAGAAATGGCTGCCTGTGTTGTTCAGTAAAGTAAGGAACACATTCTTAGAGTGGGTTTTGGGAGAGCTGGGGGAAGGACAAGACATTGAGAATTTGGTTCCTTAAACTGGTGGTAGTACTGACCGAGATTTCCTTGTTGGATAAAACAAGAATTGGACTTTGAAAGATAGAAATTTACTTCATTTTGTTGCCTCACTGGGCTTGGACTTAGTGTCTTTCGGGAAAATAATCCAAATACCAACTTATGCACCACTGGGGTATGGTACGTAAGGAGCTCTGCCTCTTCTGTATTACATGCTTTTATACAGAGAGCTAAAGATATAGGAATTTCCTTGTTAAATAATCTGTTTCTCTATTTGTATTTAGGTTAATACGTGAATACACCTCAGGGTGGAGAGAAAACCTTTTGGTAACCTAATGAAATACAGAATTCCTAATTGTTAGATGCCATCATGTTAAAATTATTGTTAGATGTCATGTTAAAATGCAGGAATGTATTTGTTCCTTCGCCATGTTTTGACCCTTTTTGCTCGAATGCTAGGTTGTTTGTGTTAAATTTGTAGCGAAGATGATGGCCTGTTAGTCCTGAAAATTTGGAAGAACTGATTCTATGCCTGAAGTTGGAGTAGTAAATGGAAAACAGAAGACCCTGTTGCACTGTATTCTGTTGGGATGCAAGGAATGCCGCCACTGCTTCTATGTTTTATATACATTGGTGTCTTATATAAAATATCATACATTTCTGCTTCAGGCTGACTTCATTGGCTGAGATTTAGTAAATAACTCATCTTAATTTTGCTGTAGGTGAGGTGGAAAGGCAAGAGAACATGGTTCAATTCTCCAGCCCCTTTCATGCCAAACCAAGTAGGCATGTATTTACACTGCCCTACTGCCAGTTACAGGGTTTTCAGTGTTTGAAAACAGATCTTCATTTAAATCGCCTTTATTATTCCTCTTGGGAATAAGCGAGTACTGCTTTCAGACCAAAATGAAATGGGAAAGTACAGTTTGCCTAATATTAGAGCAGCAACTGGATGACTGAGTTTTCATTGTAGACTATTAACCCTGACTCAGGCCTTTGCTTTGATGGTAATGACACTGTGTTCTGTGTCAGAAGATAAATGTTTATACATGTTTTAGCTTGTTTTCTCTGTTCTCAGGTTTGTTTCTTCTTTCAGGGACACTGGTGTGAAGGCGATTGAGAACCTGATGCAAAGGAGAGGAAAATTTGACTATATATTGTTAGAGACAACTGGTTTGGCAGATCCAGGTAGTTCACATTACAGTTTTCATAACTGTGATAATTATTCTGTTTTTATGAGGTGCTTGTTTGCTCACCAGTCAGTCCACTGTCCAAGATGTAATCTAAAGTAGTGAGTTGTCAGGTGTATACTTTAATTGCTACATAGACTAAAAACTGAATTAGATAGGTGCAGAAGCAGGGATTTGGGTGGGGTTGTTTAGTTGGTTGTTTTGGTTTGGTTGGTTGTTTTTTTTCAACTTACTCCAGATTGACTCTAAAGCTTAACAGAAATCCAGTTAAAATTTATTTCTATAAAGAAAAGAAATTGGGCTTGGAGAAGAGAAGCACACTGGAACTAGTGGTTTTCAGAAGGCTTTTGCTGTTCTACATTGTTTGTTCTCAATTATAACTATTGTTACACTGATTGTGATAGAACTTATATTTTGTGAAGTGATAATATATGCTCCAAAACAGACTCATACATGCTTCTGGTAGGTAGAGAACAATAATCAATCTTAAAAATTTATTGTGTGCTCTTTAGTGATATTTATTATAAAAAGGTGTTTAAACTTGAGCTCATGTTAGTAATAGCTATCTAACACAATTTTCACTGAACCATCAATTAAAAATGTGTTGTTGATCGGAGTGAAGGAAATTCTTATCAGAAATGCAATTGTTTCCCATTTAGGAGACTGATGTTTTCCAGTTCAAAGCTAAATAGTTGTCATGGTAAAGTAATTTCCTTTGAAGGAAAGGACATTGATTTGGCCTCTGTTACGCACAAATTCTGTGTGAGTCAAATTGGAAAACTATTAAGGTTTTGGGAAAAAAAATCAGTAGACACCAGAAAACCATTAGATGTTGTGGCCTTTGCTATATCATGCATGAGTAAGCACTGTGAACAACTGACAGGCTTTTGGTGTTGATGCAGAGTGATGTTTGGAGGCCTACATATGGACTACATATTGTCATTTCAGGTGGACAGTTGTAGGTGTTAGAATAAGGTTAGTTATTGAGGTTTTTTGTTGTTTTTTTTTCTGCTAATGTGCTTATTCACTTAGTTACTGACAGCCTGCCACTAACAAAGGTTCGATAATTAAAGAAAAAAAAAAGTGCTGTTGCTGCTGTCAGCTACTCCTGTCCTTCGTATTATGGCACTGGTCTATGTTAATTTTTTTTTTCATAATTATGATTTTAAATTATTTTTTTTCTTAATAAATATACAGCACATTCCACACTTGGTAGAATCTATTTTACAGGGCCATTTTATAAAAAAACAGGAGTAGCTTACTCCTAGTCCATGTGTAGTACACAGGTATTTAAGTCACAGATTCAGAATCCTTGATAGAATATGGTGCAAGTTGTCCAACTACTTGTTGATTCTTTTTGCTCAAGACTTGGCAGTTTAGTAACGTTCTGTTTTACATCCTCACAGAATTACAGATTACTGTACAAAGATGAGAGAATAGTATGTTTCATTATTCCAGAAGGATCTAATCTGGATGGAAATTCAGTGGATAATGAGGCCTAGCATGTAATAAATACTAGAATTATAAAGAATAATTCAGTTTGGAAGGTATGTTAGGAGGTCCTCAGTCCAACTTCTTGTCCAAAACAGGATCAGCTATAAGACAAGACCAAACCCTTTGGTATATCAGGTCATATATCTCCGTCATCTGAGGGTAAATTTGACACAACCTTTCCAGGCAACCTGTTCTGTGCCTGCCTTTTCATGGTGAAAAAACATTTTTCTGATAAATGTTGTCTGGACCTTGCTTAGTTCAGCTTACTACAGTTGTCTCCCATCCTTCTCCCACAGTCTGTATCAGTCTTCTCAGTGACTCACCTGTAGGTACCAGCGAGGTTGCTGTTAGGTTCTACAGGCACTTTCCTGTCTCCCAGGCTGAACAAATGCAGGTCCCTCACCTCTCCATGTAGGGCTTATGCTCTGGCCTCTATTGTCTTCATGATAGTACACTTCCTGTATATACGGGAGATCCATGTGCTGGAAGTGCTAGCCAGAATATGGACTTGAAAGTGTTAAATAGAGGAAAATAACCTGCCTCAGCCATACTATTGTTCCAGCAGTTGGGGGTGGTTTTGGCCTTTTTGATCTCCAGGTACACTGCTTGCTTGGCTTCCTGCCTACCAGGATGCCTGGGACATTCTCTGTAGACCTGCTCCCCAGGCAGTCTGTCCCTAGCCTGTGTCGTTGCCCAGGGCTCTTCGTTCCTAAGTGTGTTACTCAGTGTTTTTTCTTGCTGAATTTCACCCGTTTCTTCTTGGCCATTCCCTCCTGTCTGGCCACATCCCTCTGAAAGCTAGCTCTGCCCTTAGATATGTTAGCTGTTCCTTTCCAAATCTCATAGTCTCTGCAGTCTTGACAAGCATGTCTTCCATTCCTTCTTGAGTTCCTGGTGGATATTAAACAGGACAGGTCCCTCCCAGAATAGAACCTGACTTACTACTTTCTTCCAGTTAGGGTATGACCTGTTAACTGCAACGTTTAGAGCTTAATTATCCACCAGTTTTACCTACTTGTCTTTTCATTTAGATTGATAATGTCCCAGCTTGGCTATTAGAATGTCTTTGAAGGCAATGTTGAAAAATTTGCTGGAGGTGATGTAAACAGCTTACAGTGCTTTACCCTTGTCCACAAATACAGTAATTTATCTTTTTTCTTTTTTTTTTCCACAGAAAGCCAGATACAGCCTTTCCAGACTGATCAGGCATGATTTACGTTCATAAATTCCCCTTTCAGTGCAGTATCTATTTGCAAATTGAATATGCGTTAGACATTTCTTAACTCAGTCTATCTTTAGATTATCTAAAGCCAGAAGCTACTTTTTTTTTTTATCTTGTTGATTTAAGATGTAAGGAGCTCTATGAAAGAGGTTATAGAAGCCAGTGAAGAAGAAGGGGTCCCTAGGAGGGAGCAGATTTCTCAAATGTCCTAGTTCTATTTTTCTTTAACTGTTTTGTTTGGGTTTTTTTTTTCCCCTGTATGTGTGCCATGACCTAGAAACTAGCCTAAAGGTGAAGGGTGGAGTACAGAACCTTTTAGAAAGAGTGAGCCTTGGAGTATAGTAATCACATTTAGCTGATACTACTGAGTAAAGGTAGTTTAGCCAACTTAAATTGCATCTGGATTTGTGAGATTATAAAAGCTTTTTGTAGTCCTAGCTGATGATGTACGCACAAGCACAGTGTTTGGTAGCTATTGTTTTAGGTCAAATGTGTGGTGGGTATTTGAAGTCTATGGTGAATTCTAAGTTTGGAAGAGAGGAGTTTCAAGTACAGCACTACAAAGAATTTTTTAAATGAAATTGTCTGCATATCAGTAGTTTACTGGAAAGTGTAAATTTTGCAACTAAATTTACTGCCCTTCATAGGAGCTGTGGCCTCCATGTTCTGGGTTGATTCTGAGCTGGGAAGTGATATCTATCTTGATGGTAAGAAATGCAAATTTTCTAACATACTGGCATTCTGTATCTAGATTTAATGTAATGTATTTTAATAATTTAAGGCAAGGTTAAAGAAAATGTTTGAAATGTCAGAAAATTATTTTGGTTCTCAAATCCCAAAATTTGACCACAGGGATTCACTTACTGATTCTGGTGCTTATTTATCTACTGACAATGGTGAGCTATTTCAGTTTACTAAATAAAACAAAAGTTGTGTAATGCTTTGCTAAAGGGTCAGGTACAGGAACAATCTTGTGATTGTAAAGGGGGGATGGAGCCCATCATTAGATGTTATAAAACATTATTTAGAAGTAATATTAAAGCTCTTATTTTTCCGATGTAATGTTTCCTAATTTATTTTTTTTTAACTCTTAACCTGTTATCATCATCTGGTCTCCTGCCTTTTGTTTTCTGCTTTCTTTGTTGTACTCAGTTAGCTCTAGAATTTGCTGTGTTCCAATAAAAATCTGAGTTCACTAATATAAATCATCACTAAATGTAGTTAAAGAGCTTGTTGAATTGGATTTTTTAATTTTATGTAAGCAAAATCATCTTGCTTTTTGGCTTAAAAAAGTACCTTGCTAACACTTTGATTAGTCTGTAAAATACACATCTAGCCAAGCAAACAGTTGAATAGGAAACTGCTTCCTAATTTTCCTCCAGAGAAATTCTGCAGATTCCTGGTGACTTACAATGAGAATAGCTGCATACCTCAGTCAGTCCCTGTAATTTTTTTCCATAACCTGTAAAATTTGCCCATTTGCTGTTGTGAAAGAAAGGGAGAGGTATCTACTGTGTAAGAATTTCTCTCACCTGGTGTTAGACTTTTTTTTTTTTACCACAAATATGAATTACAAGTAAGAAAATAATTAGGTAACAAGTCTAATGCTCAGATATACTGGTAGCATTGAAAGTATTATAACAAGTTGTAAATGTGATATTTTCATTTTCATAGTTGTACAGGAAGTTTATAAATTGTTAAATTGTTAAATTCTTCAGACATTTCTGTTACATTTAGTGTTCTCTTTTAGGTATTGTGTCGGTCGTTGATGCAAAGCATGGATTGCAGGTAAACTACTGGTTTTTTTATATGGTTTAAAACTGCAACATTAGAAAAGCTATTGCATAATGTTCATTCGTATGAATTACAATGTTTTATAATAGCTTTAATTCTTACAATGGGTGAGGTTGTATTTCAGTTGCTGTGGTACATTAGTGCTATATTTTGAATAGGAATAAGGAAGTATCAATACACATAGGAATTCAGATTCTTACCAACACAGCATCCTGTCTACTAAGAGTTCTCAGGATGCTAGATACTTGATTCCTTCTAGTTCCATGACTTCACTTAGAAATCTTGGTTATATTCTAAATAGGTATGTGGATTACTGTAAAAACAGTGGATAAATGTGTCTTACAGAGTGTCATTGGCCTAAGTTACTTGAAAAGAGACCTGAAGAACGGGCCTCTGATACTGATGCGTTAGGGCTCAAATTGGGAAAGCTAATTAATGGCAAGTGGCATTTGTGGTGAGGAGAGATGAGAAAAGCAAATGTCTAGATAATCATTTCAGGTTAGAGAATTACTTAATTACATGGAAGCAGACAGAGCAGGTATTAGACTAATCTGCATGAAATGTAATGTAAAAACAATAAAAGCATACCAATTGAGCAGGCTGTTAGGATAGCAGAAACGGTGATTAAATCATATTTCAACTGTGGGGGTTTTTTTTGTTTTGTTTGTTTTTTGTACTAGGTAGTAATAAATATAATTATTTGCAACTTAATTAACTTAGGAAGTGACTGACTACTTCAGTTAGGTACTGATTTTGCAGAATTCAAAATAAAAGTGACCAGAAGCAGGGGTAAAAAATCCCCAGGGTAAAAAATGCCATCATACTGTGGAATTGTTTTTAATGTCTCTGTAATGTCTGTAAAAATTTGAGAGAACTGAGGAATAATGGTTAAAAGATATGGAAGTGATCCCTCCTTTATAATTTTTTTTTTGTGTGTGTGTGTGGACTGTTTGGATTTCTTGTTTCAGTTGAGATAATCTTAACAGTTGATTTACTGAAACGGGGCAGTCCTGTCCCCTCACCATTTTGTGTTGCACCTGGATAGAGCTAATGTAACCTCATAGCAAGCCAGTTTGTCAAGTTAAGCCATCATGTTTTGCATAGACTTCTGTGGAGGAGTTGTTAGAAAATGTGGGTGAGGGATGAGAGCTGATTTGTGTTTTAAGCAGGAGCCAACTTTTAAATCAGTTGAACTTTCACAAGAAACCACAGCAAGTCTGAAGTCAGTCCCCTTTCTAGCTGGGTGCCTTCATACTACTTTGGATGTGTTGTATTACTTGCAGAAATGTTCTGTTTATTTTTCTCTCCATGCAGTGCTGATTTACTGGTTTGAAGCAAATAAAATCATGTTCCACACAGTATCACTAAATTATTAATGTTAAAAAATTCGTGTTTAAACTTTCAAGTACTGTGTCAGAAACAGCACAAAAATGTTTTGAAACATTCAGCATTTCTATCTGTTGTTACTTTTGACAGATTAATGAAAATACTTATTAAATCAGTAGAACACAGACATCTGTTCAGAGCAGTAGAAAATTCCAAAGTTTTCTGCCAAGTAAATGACTTTTGCTTTGTATAAAGGAGTTGATAACCTATGCAATTCCTCTGGTTACAAAGCTTGACCTCAGAAGCTGCTTGTCATTCAAAGAATTTAGAAGTCATACAGGTAAGGAGATTGAGATAACAGGCAGCAGTTTGAGGGTGTCATGGTTCAATTAACCAACCCATTACAAGGAAAGCTGACAAGTAGTACCCTGTGACCAGTCAGCCAATAGAAACTGAAGTGATAATTGGTATCATGGGTTGTCACTGGTGGATTTGTCACCCAGAAATCTGAAACACTCATTTGATTTTTTTTTTTTATTATTATTTTTTTAAATTAAGGGCAAACAGTTGAAGTGCCAGTTCTCTGCGTCCCAGATTTGATATTTGGACAAAGCAACGAATCTGACAACATCTAATTCAATAGAATCAATGCACAGAGGATTACAAACAAAAAGTCAAAGGAGAGGTTCCCTCCAAGTTATCCTGTTGTTATGCTGTGCTTAGGTTGTGCACAATCAGGAAATACTTCAGGGGTTTTCTTTTTTCCTTTTTTTTTTTTTTTTCCTTTTAAGGTGACAGACTGACACTATGCAATAATCAGTTTGTTTTTTTCCAGTCAAATAATGTTAGATGCCTGATAATTCCACTTGAGGAAAAAATAGTTTTCTAGTTTCTTTTTAAATTTAAATACCTCCCTTGACAATTTCACTTTCATTTGGTATTCCTCTGACTTTAAAACTAAATTTCAGAACAACATTCTTGGTATGTTTAGAGCTCATGAAGAAATGCACAGGACTGAGCTTCCCAGAGGTGTAAGGTGTAAGTTGTGAGCTCTTACTAACACTAAAGCATCAATTTAAACTTTTACTTCCTGCCAGGTGCTTGAGATATTGCTCTCCTGGACATTGCTGCCTCCACGGCAGAGTAGGCAGGAAATAACTCACAGAATCATAGAATCAGCTGGGTTGGAAAAGACCATCAAGATCATCAAATCCAACCATTACCACAGGTCTGCCAAGATCATCACTAAACCATATCAGTGAGGGACTGATCTACATGGTTTTTGAACACTTCCAGGGACGGTGATTTCGCAGCTTCCCTGGGCAGCCTGTTCCAATGCCTGAGCACCCCTTCAATAAAGAAGTTTTTCCTTATATCCAGTCTAAGCCTCCCCTAGTGCAGCTTGAGGCCACTACCTCTTGTCTTATCACTTGGTTCGTGGAAGAAGAGATCAACCCCCACCTCACTACAACCTCCTTTCAGGTAGTTAGAGACCAGTATGGTCCCCCATGAGCTTCTTGGCTGCCTGGGCACAAGCTGGTTCATGTTCAGCTTCGTCAATCAGCACCCCCAGGTCCTTTTTCATGAGCAGCTTTCCAGCCACTGTTCTCTAGGCCTGTAGCTTGGTGTCCCTCAGGTACTGGTGTTGGGACCGGTCTTGTTCAACATCTTTGTTGGTGACATGGACAGTGGGATTGGGTGCACCCTCAGCAAGTTTGCCGATGACACCAAGCTGTGTGATTTGGTTGATACGCTGGAGAGAAGGAATGCCATCCAGAGGGACCTTGACACGCTTGTGAGGTGGGCTGATGCCAACATCATGAAGTTTAACCATGCCAAGTGCAAGGTCCTACACCTGGGTCAGAGCAATCCCCGGCACAGCTACAGGGGCAGAGAAGAGATTCAGAGCAGCCCTGTGGAGAAGGACTTGGGGGTGTTGGTCAATGAGAAAATGAACATGAGCCGGCTGCAGTGTGCACTCACAGCCCAGAAGGCCAACCGTATCCTGGGTTGCATCAAAAGGTGTGTGACCAGGAAGTCAAAGAAGATGATCCTGCCCCTCTACTCTGCTCTCGTGAGACCTCACTTGCAGTATTGTGTGCAGTTCTGGTGTCCTCAGCATAAAAAGGACATGGAACTGTTAGAACAATTCCAGAGGAGGACCACGAGGATGATCAGGGGACTGGAGCACCTCCTGTATGAAGATAGGGTGAGAAAGTTGGGGCTGTTCAGCCTGGAGAAGAGAAGGCTGCGTGGAGACCTCATAGCAGCCTTCCAGTATCTGAAGGGGGCCTACAGGGATGCTGGGGATGGACTCTTCATTAGGGACTGTAGTGATAGGACAAGGGGTAATGGGTTGAAACTTAAACAGAGGAAGTTTAGATTGGATATAAGGAAGAAATTCTTTACTGTTAGGGTGGTGAGGCACTGGAATGGGTTGCCCAGGGAAGTTGTGAATGCTCCATCCCTGGCACTGTTCAAGGCTGGGTTGGGCAGAGCCTTGGGGTGATATGGTTTAGTGTGATTTGTCCCTGCTCATGGCAGGGGGTTGGAACTAGATGATCTTAAGGTCCTTTCCAACCCTAAATATTCTATGATTCTGTGAATATAATACAGTGTTCCAACTCTTTAGCATTGTAATAATAAAATTCATTAGAAGAGTTTTCATAAAAGAGATTATAAGCCTTTGTAATGGTGAATGTATAAATGTGCTTTTCTGCCGTCATTTTACAGAAAAATTCTAGATGCCACCTGAGCTGAAACTGACTTCCTTTAATTAGAAATTAATTTAAATGTCATTTGAATATGATTAAGCCAAATATTTTCTTTTTGCTTAGCACTTGACTGAGGAAAAGCCAGAAGGCCTTGTCAGTGAAGCATCTCGGTATGGATGTATAAATTAATTTTAAATATCACTGGTAGGAACTGCACTGTATAGAAGTCCATTATAAATGGCTTCTTTTATAAGGTATTTTTCTCCTCCTTTGCTTTAAACCAAGGTAGATTGGTGTAATGAGGTAGAAAATAGACTCCGTTTGGTCTTTTTTTCCAAGATTTGGCTTATCTAATATATACTTTCAGAGGGATAGGATTTTATGTAAGTGAAGGGCAACCATCTGTGTTGGGGGAAAGAAAGAAATGCATGCTAGAATCTGTCAGGTGCTCGAAGTAGAACTGGAGCTGGAGGAATATTTTTTTGCTAGATATGGAGCCACAATGATTAAGGATAATTGTAATAATAGAAGTCTTCATGAAGCAAAGAGACTTCAAGTATGACTTTACAAAGACTACACACAAGTGAAATAGGGGTTTGTGAAGTTCATAAATCATCAAGAATTTTGGATTAGATCACATTTTAAAAAACAACCCGCAAAACTAGCAAGTAAGTTAGCAGATTTCTCTTCTGGCATAGAAGAGCACTTTAAGGAGAAGCCAGCAGTACTTCATTCACACTCCCATGATATGCTAGTTGGATTAATACTCGCCTTTCTGTGCTGACAATACTCATATTATTTTTTTGGGAGGTGCTGTGAGAGAGATGGTGTTTCTGCCTTACAGAAAAAGTATTTATTTGTTCATGTTGTCTTTTTTCATTTTTTTTTTATTCCTTAATGCATAGGCAGGTTGCATTAGCTGATCTTATAATCATCAATAAAACAGATTTGGTTTCAGAAGAAGAGCTGAATAAAGTCAGAACATGTGTCAGGTATGAAGCTTTTGGCATGACTAACACTTTACTGGTTCAAAGATTATTTTTATTTAAACATAGTTGCTTCTTTATTGCTGTTAATACAGAATTAGGTCTCACAACTGACACATATTGGTAGTTCAGAAGGGACAAGTGTCTGTCACTTTCTAAAGGCATTTCAGTACTTTTCTTTGCGCACATAATCTTGTCAGGTTGTCTGTCTAAGCTGTCTAGCTGCCTTAGCTGTCTAGCTAAGATTTGATGTTACTAAGGACAGGCCTTTGTATTAAGTGCTCACACTTTTACATTTATGGGCAGCTGTTCTTATTTTTCAGATAGCATCAGGTCAAAAATAAAAATGTTCTAGCAGATAAAGACTTCACTAGGAAATGCAAAGGTATATGGAGGAGGTCCCAAAAAAATTGTCATGGGTACAGAAAAACCAATGGTGTGAATTAAATTAGGGATCAAAGACATATGCTATCTTTTTCTGTTGATACCATGATAACCAAAATAGAGTATTAACACTTTAACATACATTACAACTTCACTGATAGTTTGAATTCTAGAAGTAAAATGCCTAGACCCATCAGAGTGTATCATGAGAAGTCTTGAAGAGGAAAACGCTGTTCACTCCAGTATTATTTTGTCATAACTTCTAAAGTGACCCAGCCTTTACTTAGGACATGAAAAAGTCTCAAAACCAAAGTAGTTTTGGATGTTTGTTGGTTTGTTTAACAAGTTGCTTACAAGAGTGTTATTATTGTGGTGGTGCTATTTCTCATGCTACTTTCCATGGTTAATTTGTTGAAACAATGTATTATAGGTGCATTTTCATCCAAAGGTTTCTCTATTTTATTTTAGGTCAATAAATGGACTTGGTAAAATTCTACAGACACAAAGATCAAGGTATTAAATGGCCACTATTACTAGGTACTAAATCCTGCTTCTTCTGTGACAGATTTAATTATACTATCAGATCAGTTTTCGGAAAACTGTTACATTAGAAATATTTAATATTTATTTTACAAATAAGCATCTAGATAAAGGATTTTTTAAGAAGTAAAAATGTATTTTTCTTTTGTATTTTTCTCTGCTATTGTATTTTACTGTGCTACTCTTCAAAAATTCTTCTGTATTTTTCTCTGCTCTATTGTACACTTCAGTGTATAACTATTTAAAGAAAGATCACTACTAATGTGTAGCTTAGTTTACAGAGCTAATCATTAGTGGATTTTATTTGACTTTGCAATGTAACTGTAAACATTTCTGTATTTTTTAATTACATGAGAAGTGGATTTTACGAAAGCTTGGGCTTTATTCCTGTCCCCCAACCGTGCATTTTATTCTAAGTTTTTTTATGAATAAGGCTTTCAGTTATTAAAGTTATATATTAGCTATGTTGCCATTTTTGGAGTAATAGCATTTGGAATGTTCCTGAAAAATGCTAATACAGATGAAGATTAATTTACTTACACATTTTTCTGAAATGTAGTAGATTTTTAAGGGAGTGGTAAAAGTAGAAATTCAAAGTTTCTTGCAACTTGTTAATAAGATCTTGTAATGAAAGAGCAGCTTGCAAAGCTAAGTTGTCTCTGAGCTAATCACTGACCACACACACTATAAAGTTTTCTTTCTGTTGTGTCAGTTGGACAGTTTTTTTCACTTACAGGGGCTCCTGCAAATAAATTGTTACTACAAAATTACCTTGAAAGGAGTGCACACAAGTTTGTAAGAAGTAAAAGTAATTGTGTTTGTTTTGCTATTTTTCATTGAAACTCTGAATCAGACTTTTTACTTAACAAAAAATTAAATAGGGTATTCCCAGGCACATTAGGAGAGCGGTGTGTCTTTCAGATTGCTGGGGCTGATTTGCATACTATTATAGATAAAATATTTGACTATATTAGCATAAACTTTCATATAATACAAGTTCCTGCTTTAAGCTGTTTTGAAAGGAAAATAGTAGACATAATCTTAGTAAAATACACTTGCCTTTTTAAATGCATTTGGAAAGGGTAGAAGAAAATATTTGCTCTGTTGTTGTCTGATTAGATAGGATGAGCAAGTAGAATATGTATTTTCTTTGGTAATCCAGGGTTTTGAAGACAGATGTTTTATTTGCCTTCAGTCTAAAAATCAGCTCAGTGTACATTACCAAAAATATTAATCTTGTTAACATTTCTATTGGCTTCAACTTATTCTGATCACTGGAATGTTTATGTTATTTTGTTGAAAAGATGCACTATGAAAATCATTCTCTTTAGTGATTATCCTGTTAGTTTATAAGGATTGTTCTCATTCTGTTTTCATTACTTTCTTCAAGGAGCCATGTGAAATGTTTGAGTAGGTTTGGCAACTTCACAGTGCATTCTTGTTAACTTGCAAACTGTTGGAGAATGAACAATATTATAAACCATAAATTCTGCTGCTGAGAAGTGTTTCACATTCATTTATTGTTCTTCTAGAGATCCTCAGTAAAGAATTTGTCATAAGTCATCATGTGTCTCTTACATAAAAAGTAATTTTCTTTAATATATTTATTGTCATTTGGGACTTGTGTTCAAAACAGCAGGTGTGGATAAACTTGTGAGCACTACTTGAAACCAAGGTTTTAATGTTCACCAGTTTTTTTCATGTAAGGAGTTTTAATGTGTAAATAATAGCTCTATATTATGCTGCAAAATTTAGACTTCTATTAATTTGTCCTCTTACATAAATTTAGTATTACTAGGTTAGTATTTCCTAAAGTTGTTGTATTAGAATAATGCTTACTGGCATTTTTCTCTGTCTGTAAAGAGAGGTGAGAATGCTCGAGGACTCCAGGTTAAATTTAACCAGGAATTTGTTCTTATGGTAAATCTTGGATATTTACTCAGGGCTAATTTTACAGTATCAAAATTTGTCTATCTTATTTTTGAGACTACTGTTATCTACAGTTTTTGTGGAATCTGTACAGTGTGGAATTTTTGCATCTAATGTATGTACTTAGAGTGCAGCCTTAATGATTGAAAGACAAAACAAATACTGTAATGGGATGGAGTTGCAGAGATACCATTGTAACATTTAGAGTTGAAATTCTTAATAGTAGTAATTTCTTTATAGCGTATTTCAGTTTTGTATGCTAATAGCATGTCAGTATAAACTGCATATATTCCAGGAGTTTGTGTTTTGAGAGGGTCTGTATTAAGGATGCAGAATAGTTGCTGGGAAGAACTTCAGGGTTCCTTTTCCCATTAGGGAAAATCGGTTATTCAGGCATCCATTATGAGCGATTTTATCATCTTCCTTGGAAATACCTTGGTTTTTACTATATTTTTAAGAATAATGTTTCTGTGCTTATATATTACTGTGTAAATAAACAGTGCCATTTCCTCGGAGGATACGATAGCATCCACTAACATTCAAAAATAAGTCTAAGGATTGATGGCGTTGTGTCCTGGTTTGAGCAGTAGCAGTCATTTTTCTCCTTCTTGGTAGTTGGTGCAGTGCTGTGTTTTGACTTTCGGGCTGAGAACGGTTGCTGATAGCAAGTATGTTTTGAGATACTGCTCAAATGTTTGGTTTGTCCAAGGCCTTTTCTGAGCCTCATGCTCTGCCAGGGAGGAGGGGAAGCTAGGAGGAAGGAGAGGCAGGACACCTGACCCAGGCTAGCCAAAGAGGTATTCCATACCATAGCACATCATACCCGGAAGGGCTGGAGCTCGGGGGTGGATGGAGGAGGTATTGGTCCATGCTCAGTCGGGCAGGGTGAGGTGAGTTATGGGTTGGTGGCTGGTGAGGTGTTGTATTCTCTTCACTTGTTACTGGCTTTATCATTATTATTGTAGTAAGTAATGGCAGTAGTGGTTTGTGTTGTGCCTTAGTTATTAAACTGTGCTTATCTCAATCCGTGGGGGCTACATTCTTTGGATTCTCCTTCCTAACTCTCTGGTAGTTGGGGGAGCAAGGGGGGTAGTGAGTAACGAGCTGTGTGGACTTGGTTTAAACCACAACACGTTGGTATGATAGACAGGAAAAATAATAATAAGCTTCAGTAAATAATTTTAAAAATAATTATTTAACTATACATAATATTTAAATGTAGCAAAAATACAAATCTTGCTTGCTTTCTTCTGTTTAGAGTTGATCTCTCCAATGTCTTGGACCTGCATGCTTTTGACAGTTTATCTGGAGTAAGGTATGGTAATAATTTCACTGTGCTGTCCTTTGTTAGAAATAATGTCGGTTGTATAAATACATGCATGAAATAGACACTCAAATCCTGGCTCAAATTTCCATGTGGGTTTCTTTAGAAATGCTAGTTTTCTCACTTGTTTAAAATTCTCCCTTTATAAGTGGTAATCTGAGACTGAGTTTTTTTCCCACTCGTGTGCAAAAAGGTTTTTTGACCTTGTAAAGTTAGATGAGCCAGAGTGTGCATGGGTGGTTGGCTTTTTCCCCAGTTGAAGTTTTGCTTTGATACTAGCATTAGAGTAGGTTTGTACGCCCTCCACTGTTTCTCTTGAAGTGCTTAAAAATTTTCTCACTTTGTGTCATGATGGACTTGAGGCCTCCTTAGTTTTTAGAGAAAAAAGTGAGGGACTGAGATTCAACAGCAGACAAAGCCAGAACAAATTCTAGTTACTGTGTTCTACGTTCTTGTTTCTTTTTTTAATGCTCAGTGTGTGCTTCAGCATGCTAGAGCGTGTAAAAGTAAAATTGGAGGCGAGGGGAGAAGGGCTTTCTGTTTACTTTGTGTGCTGAAGTTGTTCAGCAAAGAGAGCAAAGATTGCTGGAGAAATCAATAAAGGAGGGAATATGCAACTGGGGGCAGTATCAGCTTTGGTTTTCTTCCTGGATGCACACTGTTCACTTCAGGTGAACGAATGTAGCCATTTCCTTATTCACAGAAGGAAGAAATTGGAGAAGGTGCCAGCTAGTAACCTCTAGTAGATGGGATGCTTCATGAGATTTCCCAATGAAGTGGTGCAGTACTGTCCATGCTCTCTGTTGCACTTTCTGTTTGCTGGCACTGGGTTTTGAATGATTTGTGAAAAGTATTGTTTGAAGAAAGTTAAGGGATGAGGAAGGCCAATGCATTCTTCATGGACAGTAGATAACTGTTAGGTCATAAACCAGATCATAAACATTCTGACTTCTTATGGTGGATCAGCCAGCTAAACTGACTCATCCTGGAGCCACACAACACAGAGAAAGCCTTAAGAAGATGTGAACCAGAAGAGGATCATTCTTGATAATGGCAATTCACAGTTAGATGTGATTAGCTGTAATACTAGATGGCATTCTGCAAGGTTTACTAGGAAGTGCTATGCTGTGCAAATCGCAGAAAGTCCTTAAAGAGCTAACCAAAAAAACCCACCTTTCCTGCTTTTCTCAGTCTATTCTTCTCACTTACCCCACTCATAGTTCCTTTAGAGGTTCTCAATATTTGGTATTAAAACAATGCAGCATTTAAAGGCAGATTCTAAGAGCACCAAGAAGGTTGTGGACTGTTTAAGTGAAGTACCATTTCTTTTGTTATTATTGGACCTCTCTACAGTTAAATTGTTTACCCTGGTATTAGTTCATATACAGAAATCTCTATCTAAAATATTAAAGGTGTTTTCTGCCCAGTCAAATGCAGCAGAAAAACTCTTTTGAATCCAGCACCATTTCAGCACAAATAATACGCTAGTACACTATAAAATTGCCCTTTTAACTGCATATTACAGTAAGGATTTCTATCAGCTTAACAGATACAACATCCTATTGATGTGACTGTACTGGTAGAACCAGGTAGAACCTAGGTAGAAACGCACATCAAGAATTCTGGGTTCTGTGGAAAGCAGTATGGGAAGAAGGCAAAAAAAGCAAAGAACTTGCAAGAAGTAGAAGTATAAAATGTTACTTCAGTAACAGTCATTACCTTTTCCACCATCACTGAAAGCTTCTTAAAATTTACAGTCATCAAAGTAGGAAGAGATTTTTATGGGCAATCTTTTCTGACAGCACCATAGTGACTTCTGCTGGGGTATTCTTTCTTCTGCATATTAGACATAAGAGAGAAATATTCTCCGGTGCAGAAAACAGTATTTGAAGAAATCTTGTACTGTCTTGCTTAAAGATAGATGTGTTTGTGCAATCTAAAGTTGCAGTAACTTTTTATGTTGTTACACAAAATGATACTGTAAGGCCCTGGATCTTAGTTTACAAAAAAGTCCCCAAGTTCCTTTATGAAGTAAAGAGGACCAGTTTTAAATTAGCAGGCACACTGCATAGTAGGAATGAGCTGTATGGCAAGAGTTGAAATGGAAGCTGATATATAGGATTCCACTTACTGCTACAGCTTTGACATTTTTTTTCTTCTTTTCAGATAATTTTCCTAGAGTTGGTTCTTTTTTTTGTGGGTTTTTTTTAATGGACACCTAATAAGTTGACAAATTCTTGCTTTCACAATGTAGTTTGTCTGTTGTTCTTATACAAAGAGATATCAAGGCTGTTCTATTTCTGGAAGTGTAAATATTTAAAATCCCAAAGATACTGCAAGTTGTTACTAAATCTAATAGTATTAAAAAAAAAATCTAACACAAATGATTAACTAGATCAAACCAATATAGCTAAACATCTCTATTTTGAGATTAGAATTGAATTAACAGTTGAGGCTTATTCTGAGTGTGCCGTCTAGCTTTGCTATTTTAGTTTAGCTTCTCAATACTGCAGAGTGTTTGAATATTGAAATGACATTTTGTCTATCCCACTCAAACACGACATTTAACTTCTTTTCAGTTTGCAGAAAAAGCTGGAGCATCTTAAGACAGCACATGCACATCTAGACAAGGTAATTAGCAAAAATACTGCTTCATCTTTTTGTAACAGCCTTGTTCCAAATACAGGTAATGGCAAGCAGTGCATGCAAATCATGTTACCTTTTCAGAAGATTTCAGTTAGGAAGTAATGTGTTTTAAGATCTTTGGAAGGTTATATAGAACACACATAGGAATGCGCTTTGTTGTAGATTTGTTTGCTTCTTTGTTTTTGAAATCTATTCCTACATATTCTATTTATAAAAAAATTTGCATGATAGGCAAGTATGGATAGTAAAAAAGATGTTGATTATTTTCTACGTTGGAATTGTGATGAAGATCAGAAATTGTGGATCAGTATCCCAAGAAAATAAAATTCTTAAACATATTTGAAAGACTGAACTTAATAGCTTATCAGAATTAAAATTCTTAAGCTTTCTTTGAGAACATCAGCTACAGCAGAGAATTACATGGTAAAAGCTAATGGCATTAAATCATGCAAAGCAGTGTGTATGCCTCTTGAGTGCACACCCAAACAGAACCAGATAGTATTACATAATATAGCAATTTGGGGCAAGATGGAAGTGGATTGTTTTGGGGTTTTTGTGGTTTTTTTTTTTGTTTTTTTTTTTTTTTAATTTCACATGGGTGTATAGTTGCTTTTTTATTAGGCCAAGTTAGGAAATGTAATTAATGTAATGAAATATGTATCCAAGTTGTTAATAATAACTGGGCCTTTCCATTTGCAGGGTATAATTACAGTGACATTTGAAGTTCCAGGAAATATAAAAGAAGAAAACTTAAACCTCTTCATTCAGGTAAGTAGTGCATCACTGTTAATGGAGAAATCATTGTGGCTGTTTATAAAAAATCATCCCATGCCATTCTGTTTATGAAAACATTTTTCCTTTTCATAGAATCTTCTGTGGGAGAAGAATATGAAAGATAAGACTGGGCACACCATGGACATCATAAGACTGAAGGTTAGTCAGAAATGGACAATTTCTTTATGCTTTATCGCTGTTACACCTAAAAAACTGTGGTGTGTTGTCAGTTACAGACTTATCAAAGGCATTCCTGGATCTTTGTAGTAGAGCAGATAAAATGGAGAATGGTAGTTTGTTGTTGTTCCATGTAGAAAGAGTTAGTTATCTGCTGGCTGGTGGAACAACTCAAAAGGAGATAGCTGACAGAGAAGCAAACATTGGTCTTGTTTAGAATTGAAAGGGAAGATACACAGTCCTAAACATCAGTGGCAGAGGTAATAATCTGGACATAGTTAAAACAGTTTTCTGTTTCCAATTCCATTGCTTTGAAAGGTTCCATCCATCTCACATAAATGCCTCTTTATCTAGGGATTAGATAATGTAGATTGGATGCCATATATTTTGTCGTTGTTGGCATAATATGCAGAAGTTGAATTTGGCATAACATAGCAGTGCAGTACTACTTGCAGTCTACACTTAAAACTTCTTGTAATTCAAGTATTGTAATTCAAAGTATTGTCAGCCTGTAGTTCTAAAGGTGCAGCCTGTAAGTATTCCACTTCATGGGTGCTTCAAATGTTTTTCAGTTGCATGGTTTTGAGAGGAGTACGGGTGACAATTCGGGTTTTTTTGTTTTCCTTACACCAAGTAGCCAAGTAAATCATTAAGAAATAAGAATTGAGTTTGTCATTTAGTAGGCTGTAATACAAGAATACAAGAAAATACACTCTGGTTTGTTTTCTGAGAACACTTGTGCATCATGGATAGTGACATAATTATTTTAATATCATTGCAAGAAAGACTGTATTCTTGCTTTTTCATTAACAAAATGGGAATATCCTTGTCTTCCCTTTCCTGACACAAATAGAAGGAAATAGCCACTGATGGACTTAAGCCATCTGAAAACAGTACTGCTATGCATAGTAACATTTTTTATTATTTTATTGAGCATTGGAATCACAGTCATTCTTTAGGAGATCTGAGGCCTGTAATAATAAGTGTGCTTGCTCTCAGTCACATACAAATGTGCTAAAACAAACGAACCACACATAATTATGAGTAGGTTCCAAAGTTTGTTGCTTTTGTATTTTTATCTTACTGGCAGTCATAATCCTTTTGGTGGTAATAGAAAATTTCAACTAATATGTCAAATGCAGACCTTTTCTTATGAAATATTTGTAAGTATTTTTTCTTTTTTCTTTTTTTTTTAAATTTTATAAGCATATGAGATACATTTTATAGAATGTGTTCCGCTAAAATATTTTATGAAGTTGTACCTGAAGTGATGAAAACTTTTTTAATACAGCTTTTGGTATTTGGGGTAATGAGCTGACTCTGACAGTATGCCTTTCTAATTCTGTTGCTAGTTGGTTTACTTTACAAATGTTTGTTCATTCTCAAATATTCAGGGATTCTGATTCAGTATAGTGAATGTGCTGATTATGACAGCTTATTCAGAATAATCTGAAGTCAGACATTATTGCTCATTTTACATATCTTTTTTTTGCAGTCAGTCTTTCAGGTACTCATATGTCAAACACCATATATATATGTATATATACATATATATTCCAAGTGGCACAGTAGCTGATGACATTTTATTTTTGCTCAGAAATGCAGGTACTGACCAAACAAGGAACAGGAGGCAGAGTATGGCAAAGAGTAATGATTAGTCTTTAACAAAATAAGGAGATGTCAGAATGGATGTTATAGCTAGACATGATCATACTACATGGTTATTTTGGCTAACTGGTGCATAGTTGCCAGAAATAGTTTTCCCTGCTTGGCCTAGTTTCAAAGCTGGGCATTTTTTACCCTCTTAAATATTTAGTTTTAAAGGTTTATTTATCTATCCTAACAATTATTTTTCTGATAAGGGACTGGTATCTATTCAAGGCAAATCTCATAAGGTGATAGTCCAAGGTGTCCACGAGCTCTATGATCTAGAAGAGACTGCAGTACCCTGGGAAGATGGTGAAAAGAAAACAAATAGACTGGTCCTAATAGGTAGGAAGAAATTACATATCTCTTCATTTGACTTTAAGAAGCTGTTCTTTCAGAAGGCAGTCCTGTGACTTGTTCAGTGAAAAGTAACTGACCTAAACTGACCAGAATAATAGCAGTGCGTATGTTCAGTACAACCTCCAGTCAGAGTTTTATCCATCAAGACCTCCTGCTGTTTTATATTGTAGCTGAGAGGAATCTACAGCATTCCTTTTGGTGACATTAAAATAAAAATCCATAATCATATATTTGGTGATGGGAATGGTTTGAATGTTTGATTGAGTATTCAGTGGCTGTAAGGAAGGTGATCATAGCCATTAAAATGTGTAAAATATATGGGTTCTTTTTCTGTGAAGCTTGTAATGCCAAGGCTGTACATTTCTGTTTCCTGCTTACTACTCTTTGCTTTGCAAAGTGTTTTTATGACAAGAAAACTCCAGTTTTTCCTCTTTTGCCTTACTTGGACAATTTGAAGTGTGTTGTTGCCTATAAAAGCTAAAGTTACCTCATTACCTGCAGCTTAATTTTAATACTGCTGTTCTCAGTAATTGGAATAATAAATATTTTGTTTGCTGAGAAGACTGGCAGATTGCTACTTGCATGCATTTTTTAATACATTGTAAAATAAAGTTAACTAATTTATTTCTCTTTACAGGCAGAAACTTGGATAAGGAAGCAATCAAAGAAGTTTTCATAGCCACTGTCATGGTTTAAGCCCAGCGAGTAATTCAGCACCCTGCAACCATTCGCTCTCCCCCTCTTCTCTCCCCTGCTCCGGGTGGGATGGGGAGGAGAATTGAAAGAATATAAACCCCACGATTTGGGATAAGAACAGAATCTAAAGTATAATACAAAACCACTACTGCTAGTAAAAATGATGAGGGAAATCACAAGGGGATAAAATATAAAACTAAAAAGGGGAAAAAAAAGCAACCAACAGTAAACGCAAGTGATGCACAATACAACTGTTTACCATCCACCAACCAATACCCAGCTCAACTCCAGCAGCAATCTGATCTTCCGAGTGACTCCCCACAGTTTATATATTGGGAATGATGTGCTGTGGTATGACATGCTGTGATACCCCTTTGGCTAGTTTAGGTCAGGTCTCATGTCTCTGCTCCTTCCGGGCTTCTCATGCCCCTTCTCACTGGCAGAGCATGGGGGACTGAAAAGTCTCAGGTAAGATCAGGGTTAAGCATTACTGAGCAACAGCTAAAACATCAATGTGTTATCAACACTGTTCTCAGATGAAAACTGAAACTCAGCACTACACCAGCTACTGGAAAGGAGAAAAATGTTACAGCTGAACCCAGAACTGTCGCAGTGAGAGAGAAACAAGGAAATGGTTGACATCAAACTACAAAAAAGATGAAGTGTGTGTACTTAACCCTGCAAGCTTTTTATGATGAAAAGACCGAATGAAATGCAATATAGGAGTTTCTTTTTCCTCTTTCAGTTTACATAACAGTTGAAACCTTAAGTCCTTCTAAGAATCTCAGGTGATCTGCTGTAGGCCCTCTTAGAGTCTATGATCAAACACAAAAAATTCAGCATTTTGGATCTGGCTTAAAAGCTCATGGAGTCATAGAATCACAGAATACTTGAGTTGGAAGTAACCTTCAAAGGTCATTAGTTCAATCCCCAAGTTATATCAGTAACATCATGTACCTGTGCAGAAATGCAAATAGGGAAAAGGTTGTTGACTGTGCTGTGCATCAAGTGTTACATAAGAATATGGTAAACATGTTTGAAGCCTAGTGCCTTCTTCCAGCTAACTCTCTTGCTGCTGGAAATGAAGCAAGAGTGATTATTGCAAGTGATGTAATCACAGTAAAAAGTGTTTAGTTTACTATTAAACTGTCTTCCATCTCTTTTGACTTATTTTCTGATTTTTTTTTTTGAATGTGTACATCCATCTCGGATACTGCTGAACCAGCAGAGATACTAAATCTGTTGTATAAATGAAACTAAAAATTCTTAATACCGGGGACAACATGGATTATATACTATCTTTATAATAGCTGTGAGTGAAGTGTTCACTCCCATAGCCAAGTGTTGAAAGATGTAGCTGAACTCATAGATCTTCTAGGCCATGAGCTTGCCAGTTCTGGATTTTGGGGCCTGGCAGCACTACATTCTCACTGTGTTGTATAGGTTGCCCTGTGTGATTTGTTAATGGGGTTCTCTGACACTGCTTCTGGGTGCTGTTCTGAAAATTTAAGCTTCTTCTCTCTTCTAATTACTTCTACAGTTTAGAGCTGAGCTTCCTGCCCTGTACCTTCTCTGATAGCCACTATTCACCTCTAAGCTTTAGAGAGATTTGGTGACTACAGCTGAGTTAATGCAAAGTGAGTGAATGTAAACGCATCAGATGGAATAAAAAATATATCAAAACAATTCTAGGGCATGCAGCAGATTTTAAGAATGGACTTTTAGCTACAGTGCCACATGGATGCTGCTGTGTCTGGATAAGTAGGAATTTGTTTCAGTACTAGAGTTACATTGTCACATACCTGACATTTGCTTTAGTAAAAGAGGTGCATCAGACTGAAAAAAAAAAGAGGCAAAGGAGGCCATTCCCTTAGCAGTAGTCCTAAGAAAATTGGTTTTGCGCCTGCTATCATAAATGAGTTTGGAGTTTGTTTCCAAAGAGGAGAGGGAGGAGACATTGCTAATCTTTCACTGCCAGGACGTGGCATTTGATTATGATGGGTGTATTGTTGAGTGATGTTGTAACTGTTTCCCTTAGCAATTGCATCTCTTCATTTTTTGAAAACTAATACATGTTCTAATGATACATGTTTTGGATTGCGTAAATGACATTTAGTCCTGCATGAAAATTAGTCAAGTAATTGTCTTCCGTGTTAGGGATTGAGTTACAAATGTTATGTAAATGCGAAATTGCAGATAATACCTTTTCATTTGTTGCTGCTTATATTTCTATTTGTCTTAGAGAAAGCAATCAAATACCTTCTATCTTATAAATGCCTCATAATTGAAGAACTGTTTAGAAACATTAGTGTCTGAAGGGCCCAACTGATCATTCATTTTCTATTTGCAAAAGAGGTTCAGAGATTTAATAAGAACTTCAGCCATGAGTCATGGGGCAGCAAGCCATAGATGGCTAAATATTTGTTGTTATAGGTTAGGTGCTTATTTGTTATATTTTCTCACCAACCACATACTCCAAAATTCCCGTGAGAACTGCTGGTAGACTGGAGTTTCTTTGTTACTGTAATGGGGCACCTGCAGCTGGGCATGGTCTATTTAGCTCCTGTTGCTATTATACTTCCTCTGTAGGACTCCCCTGCACTGCTGGCAGCAGCAGCATTGGAGAAGCTTCAGTCGGTGTGCACAGCTGTTGTCTCCTATAAACCGTGTATTTCCAGGGACCCCAGAGACAGAGTGTAAGTATTTCTGTCCTTGCTGGCTCTCAGGGTATCTCCTTTGCCTTGTCGTCTTCCATTCTGTTTGCCAAACTGTTTTCAGGTACTTGATGGACAGGAGGGTGGAAAACTGCCAGGAGCTATTACAGCAGGTACACAACACATTCTGACTCTTTCTGATAAGAAAAAAAAAGGTGGTGTGGACTTCGCATGTGTTCTGTGGGGTTTAGAGTCGTGTACCGGGTGTTCATATTCCTGTGAGTGTGATTTGCTGAAGAAAAACATGGTATGGAATTGGGAACAAGACTACTGTAAAACATCCAGTGCTTTAGAAGATGGAATTTTTACTTGCCAGTCTACAGGGCCTGTCCTCTCTACCCCCTTTACAGTACTGGGTATCAGCTGAGATGATGGCAACTGGAAGGGCAAAATAAACAGGATTGCTCTATTATTCCTGGGTGTAAATCCTCAGTAGGCTCCCTGTGGCAAAGTGCTGCTGGCAGCATGGGCAGGGGTGCTGTGCTGGGGCTGTTGCTCAGAGGGGATTCAAGCTCTTTACCCATTGCTGGTGATTTTAGCTGATGAAACATTATCCCTGAGGCAGCACAAAAACCTACAGTGCAGCTGTATGGGTGAAAACGTGGGGAGGATTTGTGCTACAGGCAATATAGGAACATATCCATAGGATGTGTACATGTCCACAGGAAGGAAAGGTGGGGGAGGAATATTTTGGAGGAAGGTGATATCAGATGATTGGCAGTTCAGCTGAAATAGTTGGGGTCAGGATGGGTAGGAAGGGGCTACCTGGATGCCAGTCTGCTGCTTCTTCTGCACCCCAAGAAAATACCCTCTGTCAACAGATTGTAGTTTAAAGGAGTACAAGCCTGGTGTGACTGGGATGGAGTGCATGGATTTGCCACTTGTGGTGGAAAGGGAACAACAGTGGGAGGAATTCTAGACTCGCCTCCCATTGGGGATCACACCATGGGGAGTCATATGCCAACTAAACCAGTGGCAAACCCCATGCAAAGTCCTATACAAGGGCTTCATGTCAATAGGACTACAAATTCCTGTTAAAGCTGAGGAAAGCCCGGAACTCCCTGGAGCCCTGGAGCTGAAGTGGTTAAATGCAGCTCGGGGCCACTGCGTGACCCTCATTTCACCGCAGCAAAGTGCAGGATGCTGCTCACATCAAAGGCAGTAAGTAGGTCAGCCATAACATGGGCTTGCATTATGCCCAAGACATCCAAGTCTCGTGTCTATCCATGTCACCCTGCAGTATGGCATATGCACTGCCATGGGCAGTTTTGTACTGAGCGTGCAGGGCCTCAGGGCTGAGGTTTGACATGCCTGGTCTGGCTGATCCTTAGTTTGTGTTATTTCTCTAACCAGTCAGGTGTCTATTGCTAATTTGTTTTACTTTTTTATCCTTGTATGTTACTACCATAGTTTTTTAGAGCTAGCAGCAACAAGCCATCATTCTGTGCAGAATGAGGTATTTATGGCTCTAATGAAATGATTCAGCATGGAGATGCTTGATACAGCATATGTGGCCTTGAAAAGTGGAGACATCAAGGTGGTGTAAAGGAGTACAGGTGTGGGGTGATAAGAGATGGGGCACAGGCTTAGCACTGGGATCCCACTGCTGTAAACAGTTGACTCATGGTGAATTAAAACAATGCAGACCTGGATAAAACTGGGTTTAAGGGTAAAAAACGAGAAAAGATTCCTGGTATCTAGGATTTGTAAATGTATATGCTTCCTTATTTGGACCTTTAATTAATATGTCAGCTGTGTATTGAAGTGGGAGGATGGTAGATTCTTCCCGTTTAGCTAACATGGTAAAGGCAATGGTTGGGCTATGTTTAACACATTGGGACAGGCAGATAAAGGTGTATTATATTGCACCATGGGTAAGAGCAAACTTTGATTTGTCTTGCTCTTGTATCAGGAGCATGTGTTTTATAACTGGCACTCCCATACACAGAAAAGTACTTCAGTTTTTTGTGCTGACTGTACCTATGATGCAACAGAGGCAGTGGAAAGGCCAGTGTTTTTATATCAACCCTGATAACCAGTAGTTTTGTAAACGATTATTTATTAAATATTATTATATACTATTATTAAAAATAATATGTTATTATTAAATTATTTTTAAACTATAGGCTGTTATACAGCAGATATTTCTTTTTTTTTTTTCTCCTTCACAAGTTCTTGAGGGTTCAAACTTCATTTCACTTACACGTTTCTGTGTTTTCCTTTATGATATTTTCCAGGAAAGTCACATATATTATACAATACTTTTTAAAATTGCCTACATGTTAATATGCATAAGTTCCTTATTTTACATGTTGTCAGTCTGATTAGTTAACAGGGCTGATGTATGGCTAGCTTCATATATGACAGCAGACTTTGGGGAGGGGGGTGGAATCTGAGTTTAAAGACTTTAAAAATAGCCATTTTTACTTAAGTTTTATTAGGAAACTATTCTTCAAAAATGCAAGTGTGGGGCAGACTTGCTTGGGTTAATTTGCTCTGCTTTCCTCAGAATGAACTTTCACAGTTTATAAATTGCCTTATAGGCTGGCTTCCCTCTGCTAGGGACATCATCTCCTTTTTTGCAGAAGGCAAGTAGAGAAGGCTGTGTCTTTGTGTCTGGTTCTTCTTGTTGCCAGAACTGTTGTCTAGCTCACAAGAAGCCCTTCCTTACCCATCAGTGTGTTGGAGTTTATTGAAACAAAGGCCATGTTGACATGACATTAAAACTGTATTTTCCAGGAAACCAGTTACAGAATCATGGAATTATAGAATCATACTTCGGGTTGGAAGGGACCTTTAAAGGTCACCTATAGCCGCCCTCCTCCCACTCTTACCCCCGGCCCCCCTGCACTGAGCACATATTCGACTGCATCAGGTTGCTCATAAATAATAGACTGAATAAACAAAATTTCTCAATTGTAACATTTGTTTTGCTTCTTTATAAAAATTCTGCTACTTTTTCCTGAAAACACCCCTATGGTATCAGCATCTGCCTCAGATGAACTCAAGGAAGATGAGTAAAAATCAAACCTGTCAGTTTCTGGAGCTCTGGTTTGCAAACAAGAACATCAGCAAGCCTGATAACCCCAAAGGACAGCTCTTCCATGTCAGGACTATAAAGCAGCATGCTGCTTAGGCTGCAACAAAGAATTTACAACCCAGTAACTGAATTTTACTCCATGAGGAGCTCTGCTGTTGTCTCCAGAGGAGCAGCAGATTTTGTCTCCGGCTGGAGGTTTATCCCAGCTCGGTCTTTAACGCGTGATTTCTTTGCCTGCATCTGTTTTTTTGATAATTGAGCCTCTCATTGGAGAGCGAACGTCACAAAACCGAGTATTTGCTGTCATCTAGTGGTAACATTTATTTTAGCAACCGTTAGCTATGCAACCATGCGGTTTTCGTTTTCTCCTAGGCAGTTCTATATCTGATCATGTTTTTATGCTCTTTTCTAGGTAGGAAAGGAGAGGATTTATGAATACTAAAAAGCCTATATTCTTTTTCTGTGGTTCAGTCTAAAATCATAGTCGGATTTTTTTCCTGCTGTATGCTTTCCTCTTTTAAACCTAAGAGAATTCTGACACTAAAAAGAAGTTGTGTGGGATCCACAAAGACACACTTCCAAGTTTCTGTGAACCCCATTTTAACTATCATCTGTGTTATAACAATGTGCATTAAAAAGGAGAAAATTACATTTTCATGTGTTTTCCAAGTATGCTTCCATCCCTTTCCAGTTGACTGTGGTCTTAGGAGAACTGAAAGACAAGCTTGTAAGCTTAGAACCAAGATCACCTCAGACGAATTACTTAAGTGTTAAGGCAGGCTTAGCTTCCACACTGGAGAAAAGCTAAAAATCGAGGTTCAGAAACATCACGAACCCACCACTTTGATAGGGTGTTTGCTGGTTAATCATGTAGCTGCAGGAGAGGCTGGAAGAGAAATAGCATGACAGACAAAAACTGATTCAAAGTAAAACCTGACAGGTGTAAGACCAACAACATCAAGTCAAACCAGCATCCTCAGTAAAAGTGGTAGGTAGAAACAGCCCTCTGCTTCTGTGCAAGGGGAGCTGTCTCTGATAAGGAACTTGTAATTGTGGAGTAAAGAAATGTTGCCTGTTACTTCTCCACAGGCATTGTGGTGTTAAAAACCCAGTTTTTCAAGCCAGTTCCATGACAGAGTAATTTTTTAAAGCAAAGACCTCAACCAAGGTCTGGAGGTATAAAAAGATCCATTAACTCAGTGTCTCTGAGTTGCTCTACTCAGAGGAAATGCCCTACTTAACACCTGCAATTGATACTTCATTTTAGATTATTTTCTATGGCAACTGCCAAGTACAGCTACACTGGTTTTCCAGAGTGCATCGAATCTCTGTTCCACTTACACCTTCACAGGATCTAAGGAGGAAATTCTGAAATTACCCTGGATTTACCTCAGGCCAGAGAGGAAGGTCAGGCAACACTGCGAGCAGAAGGCACACTGAAGCTGAAAGGCAGGTTTGTCTAACTTACAAGTGCCCACAGACATACATGCAGGCGGATATCCCTAATTAAGCACCTTTCCTGGCTTGCAGGTCGTGAGAACCGAGAGCATGATTCTCAGAGATGAGCCAGAGGATCTGGCAGGTCACAGAAGGGAAAAATAAATCAGCGTTCTGCGGCTGGAAGCTCGAAGACCTGACTTTAATACAGACTAGACACGGAGCAGCAGGAGGCGCTGCTCGACCGCTTTCCGCACTGTGGGTGGCACCTGCAGCAAATCGGGGCTCACGCACAGATGGTTGGAGACTCCCTGAAATTACGCCTTTGACTCATTTTGTGTGATGTTTTCCTGAATGTTAAAGTCAGTGTGCTTTTTTTCCTGGATTCCTTGTATCAGTTTAAAATACCGCTTTGCTGTCTATCATCTGACCTCAGTGATGGCCGAAGAAACAATCGGAGCCACTTGAACGTGGATATGCTGTTAGCAGACACAGTGTATTTCTGTAAGAATTTTATTTCTTTTCCTCAGCTATAGTCGAAAGATAAAATGAGTTTCCTGGAAAATTCAAAATTTCAGCTAGAATTTGGAGTATGTGTGCTGAAAAATTGATTGACCCTTGAGATGAGAGGGGTACTCTTAAAGAAAGAAAAATCCCAAGTGCTTTGCCCAGTAGTATTCCCTCAAATGGCAGGGCCAGAAACAGCAGGCAGAGAAGTGTGAAGTTAACAATGCGTTTTTCAATGGGTGCAAAAAACTAACACAGGAAATCTTTAAGCAGTTACGCAAAATGATCAAAACCATGATATTGACACTTAAAAAGGAATCACTGGAATCCTGTGTGGGACCCCTTCTAAAAACAGGGCTTTTTAATCCCTAGGTCTAAAAGGCCAGTGAACTTTTTCAGTGAACTGATAGGCTTAAATATATTGTGATTTCCCTAAAAACTCAGAAGGAAAACTGCTATTAAAATTCTCCCACCTTTGCCCTCATCTTCCCCACCCCCCCGCACCCCCCTTGAAGGACCTGTTTTTTTCATGCCACTGCCTTCTTCCATTCTATTGTATTCCTGAATAGTTTTGTCTTGGATGCTTGTCAGAGACACTGTGACTCAAAGCAGGGGTGATGACATTTTGCTTTTTCCACCATGATATATTGTTGTAGAAGCCAGTATCTATAAGACAAGGAATCCCTGTACCAAACAATCATTATGTTGAGTGTGGATCTTCATTCAGATACATTTACTACCAGAAGGGGCATCAGGGGAACATTTCCTGATCTGTTTTTAAACTTTGTATGTGTTTTGACTTAATATTAAAAAATCCCAGACTTTTTAAGTGCATGGTCAGTAGATCTGCACTATAAATTCAGTCTCTGCTTCATGTACCAATCTGTTGGTATGACAAGAAGCCCAGCATTTTCTGTTACTTTCACTACCTAGCATCACTGGGTCAGGCAGATAGATAGCCAGAGGACATTTGAGAGTGTATTACTTCTGTATTATCACTGCCAAGCTCCCAGGATCAAACCATCAAGCCTCAGCTGAGATTTTCGTTTTACTTGGTAATTCCACCACTGGAAAGCATGAACATACATAGAGAATGTTCTAGCCTGTAAGGAGTGGACTTTAGACCACGAGGTAATTTTTATGCCAGGGTTCTGCAGTGAACTAGTGGGTGACCACATGGAAAAGGCCACTCATTTGCCAGTATCTGTTAACAGGCATATTTTTCCATGTTTACAGAACATGATGCCACTTGAGCATTACAGCCCAGAGGGCCTAGTTTTATGTCACTCTCATTGGGTGCAGTACTAGTACCTATTTCTAGCACCTCTGAAAATCAGACCTGCAATTTGCAGGTCTGTGGAAGTAGGACTGGTTTGTATTTTATTCCTGTGTATTACATGCCACCATGTCAATAACATGGATAAAGCTTCCACTCTTAACCAGTGACATAACTGGTAAATAGCCATAAATGGAAGTAAGGCTCCCACAGTGTATATGGAGTAAGTTCCTGCTAAATCAGGCCTTGATGACACAGTGCTTACTTAGCAGTACAAACAGCTTATTGAACAGGAGGTATCTATCTCCATCACACAGTCTAGCAAGACTGTGGTGACTGCACACTTCATTTTACGTATAGTAAGATAAATTAAATTACTTATTTGCAGTTAGAAAAAAGGATGGAGCTCTTGACAGTGGGCAAAACTAAGGATGTGAAGCATCCTTCTATGTTCAGCACTTCCACATGGAGTTTGTGTAGGACTCAGAGGATCTGCCCTTCCTGAGCAGGAATTTAAGTAGCTAATTACAAAATGTTATTATTTGATAATGTCAGTATTTTAGATGGGTTAAGTATATTTCTGGATTTTGTGGAGAATTCACATGGGATACATGTCAGACATCTTTGGTTTTTTGGGATTGCATCTCTGCTTCATTCATTCTGGGCATTAACTATGTTGAAGCATATTTATGGGGTAGTAGGAGGGAATTGTACTGCAGAGGGCCCTCTCCGACTGCCCTATCCTCCCATGAAAGAGAACTCTGTAGCTCTTTCCTGACCCTAGCCTTTCCCTTTCACTCCCATCATAGCTCTTTTCTACCCTTGAATCATGTTACTTCCCCATCTGTACTTAATTAAATGGCAGCAACAAACATTGCATGTGCTGGGTTTCATTGTTCTACCCTGAACTTTCTGGTATCAATTTATTTTTAGTTCCCACTCAGAAAAAAAATAAGAAATCACATCTGTATATAAATCCCAACATGAACTCAAGTGAAAAATGCAGACTTCCTTACCAGAAGATGCCCCCTGCAGATGTCCTAACTCCTAATATTGCTGTCCAAAGAACTGTACAAATTTTACAGCTGATTTCAATGATTGAATCTAGCAGCTGTTTAACAAAGGTTACTGAACAATACTGACAAGAACTCAAATAATGTACTACTTAAGGCATTTTTATCAATGCAGCATTTACTACACCCTGTGTTCCCCCTGTGCTAGTCTAGACAGCCTGCCTAATGAGAAGCTGTAATTCTTGCAGAAGCATATCCACTGTACTCTGGATTTCAGACATCCAGCAAAAGCTGCTGCACAGCAGTGCCTGTTTCAATCTACATGGCCTTTTAACAAACCTTGTATGTGGAGTAAGACTTTAAACAGCTGGTATTATTTCGCTTAATCTACAAGGAGTGCATAACAGGTGACAGGTCCAAGAAAGCTGTGTGAATAAGTAGGATGATGCTCTTGGTAGTGAGGCAACATATTCAGAGGAGAAACATTGCAATATCCCCCTTCAGGACTGGAGAGAAGGCTGACTTAGACTCCTAGGAATTGCATTTTGTTTCCTCTCCAGTGCTGGTGAGTCACATTCCAAGCTGCTGTTAAGGCGATAGGAGAATTAAAGTGTCAGCTGCTTCCCCTGTTCATTCCAGTGCTGGCAGCAGAGGCTAAACCAGCAATGGAGCTGCTGGACTAAATGTGATGGGACTAGAGAGGGGACAAAGACGCTTGTGTCCATGTTCAGATTCTGCTTCTTTCCCACGCTGGCAAGAGCCACCACATGAGGGACCTGTTGCTCATACCCTTGCTAACACCTCTCGGCCGTTCAATGCACTTGCCCGAGTATTTGTATGGAATTACATGTTGAAAACAAGAACAATGGGACTGGTCTGCGAGTAACGCTGGAAAATAAAAAACTGCTATTAATTCTAAGCTATTCAAAGCACTAATCTGAGTAGATACATGGTTAGAGTTTTGAGATGGATATTTATCTTGATTTCCCCTGCTATGCACAGAACTGTATAAATAAACTTGCCACAGCTGTGTCTGTGGGCATCCTGGGGAATGCTCTTTTTAAAAAGGTTGCTTTCTCTGTTAGTTTAAAGACTGTCAAACTTCCTTCCTCTCTTCCTCAGTCCCTTCCTTCCTTGTTTCTTCCTTATTTGTGGGTTGTAACAGGCAATTTTGTCAGTCAGACCCAGCTTACACATCATGAGCTGCTGACACAACAGTAAATCAGTTCTCAAGCATGAGAATTATGTTTTCAGGGAATTTTTCCTGTTTGGGCTTTGTAAATCAATTTGCATGTAAATTTGCAGGAAAATGTTCCTTAGAACAATTGCCCTGTTTCACAGTAATTAGAGACATACACCTGTAGTGACATATAATATTTTCTGAGGATTAATTTTGAGAACCTAACTGAATTGTGGTATCCACCAGGTCACAAACACTACTTCTCAATAAAGCTCTGCTGCAAGCAAATTAATGCTTCTATAAGCGTGTAAAACACACTTTCTCTCCCTTTTCTAAATATTATAGCAAGGCTTACATAGAAAATCTTTCATTTGTGAACTGAAAGACAAGACAGCTCAAGTCAGTCAAAATGGTGAAAAAATGTTCAATTTTATTTTCTCTTTTCAACATTTTTAACTCCAAAGAAATTTACATTTTGAAACAAAGTCATTGCAAGTCAAATAAAATATTCACAAGTAGGAAATACCTCAAGCACTTTAATTAATTAATATTAATTAATATTAATAATTAGCCATTTTATTTAAGTGTTTTTGACAGGCCAACATTGTGTTTTAGAACTTGTTTGAAAAACTCTTTTTTTCAACAGCTGAGGTAAACATTCCTCATAATAACACTACTGGTATGCTGTTCTTCAACCAATAACTGCACTACAAGTAGTAACTGGAAGAGTAATTACAAGAGTAATTGGAAAATGCAGTTCAGTGGCAGAATGAGAGTTTGAACTGCAAAGTATGGCACCACAGGGAATGGCTGAATTAATTCTGAGTATCCATATTTCTATCACAAACATATTGTATGAAACAACTGTAAAAATGCATTTCTGTCTAAAATTAGGGTTTTATACTAGTGCTGAATGGTGAACTTGGTAGTGCAATAGTGAAGGAGCAATACTTGCTTAGGTAATGGTGCTGGTATAGTTCTGCTGCAATGTTTGCAAGACAATAGAAAAGATTTTTCCTTAACAGAAAGTAAGTTTCAGGTCTACAGCAATTTCTTGCATATGAGCATTAAATCAGAACTGGGATGGACTTCTATAATCTACCTTTTAGAAGATTCATTTACTAGTTCCTGCAACTTGCAGATGGGACACTTCTGGTCACCAGGTCAACTGAATTAGTGTAACTAGCTACAGAAGGGCTCTGTTGCTGTGGGACTAATTTCTTTCCTTTGAGCCAACACAGACAACAATCCAGTGCCCAGCTCAGAGTATGAAAAAAATGACTGAAAGGGACATAGAAAGGCACCAGTACAATGCTGGTAAAAAAAAAGTGCTGAGGAAACACAAAAATTTATAGCTCTTAATGTAATTAATATTGCTTCAGTCAATTGCATGAGACAAATTGTGGTAAACACCTTAAGGCGCAGGAATTAAAAAGCTTGAAGAATCAAAGTAAGGTTTGAAAACTTTCCTGACCTAGATAGTGTATGACAAGCACAGCTTGCAAAATTGGCAGACAGCTAATTGCTTTACTTGGCAATGGAACAAATTTAACATGTATCCTGCCACTCCATTTAGTTGTTTTTTTTTCAACAACCTTTCAAAAACTGTCTCACAACACACTATGGTAATACTACAAATATATTTAGCTATTGCATTCCAAGAAGGCATTCCAGGCTTTTAATATCATCCCATATTGATAGTTATTCCTTTGTCAGAGATAGGTAGCAGTAATCACTTAATGTACTACAATATTGGCCATTTGCAGAGACCTCTACTTTCCAAAGAGACCTGCTGAGAGCAGAACTGTCTTTGGGACTTGCATTGCTATAAAACAGAGTTTGAAAACCTTCCGCATGTATACCTGTATCAACATAATGCTAATCCAGGTACTAGGAAACTGAAGCATTTATTTAAAAAAGTACAAGATGTTCAGGCTCCCTACATTAACTTTTTCATGCTTTGCACTGCTACTGTGAAGGCTGGTCTTTTTTGGGTTGTTTTATTTTTAATTTGTAACAAAACTTGAGCTTCTCATGAAATTGGATGGCTTTGGGAAAATGAGTTTTCCAATGTATTAGAGGAAAACAGGGACTGCATAAACTTTTGCTTGGATTTATGTCAAACAGAGTCTAGAGTGAACTAAAAAATGTACAGTGCTCTTTACAACCCATCACATTCCTGGTAGGGTCAGTCAAGGTGATGCTCAAACAGACAGTGAAACTCTTTTTTTTAATTCTTCAGCACTGTTTATGTAAATGATACAGGTGAAGACAAATACTTCTGGAAAATTGCTGCTGCTTGTCCCTCTTGAATGTGCATTTTGGGAATGTCAGCATTTGCAGAGTTTTTAAAGCTGATTCAAAGTTAGTATTTTCTTCCAAATGCTGAATACATTTTCCCCTGTCCAGTTCTCTATTTTGAATACCCTTACTTTGTTTCTTAGTTTGGTCATGATGTTTTCCTTTATTTGGCATTTGGAACTTACCATCTGCTCTTCCCTAATGCTTTTGACCTTTGTTTCTGTTTCCTTGTTAAGTACTTGCTGTGGTAGAGAACAGTTATCTGATTCTATTTCAACTCTCACTAATGCAGACTATATGTTGTGGCTTCATTACTGACAGTGCCCAAAACTATTTAAGGCGTAACAACCTCATCTGTAGTTGCGCTTCGTTTACATTACGGATGCGAGAATTGGCATTTGCATACTGCAGAATTTTCTTTTTGCTATTTAAAAAGCATTCTGAATCAGTGCAGGAAGCCACAAATGTGGCTACAAACTAGGATGTCTAACAAAAGAGAAAGCTGAGATTACTGATTTGCCGTATTTGCTCTGGCCCTCTTGTCAGAGTATATGGCAGTATACAAAGTATACAGAATTCCTGTATTGGCTTCAGTGGATTAGTCTATTTAGATTAAACCGTTGGGCCTTGCCTACCACAGCATGTATAGCGTACTACTGCAAAGGCAGGGGTCACTGCAAAGGTATGTGTGAGCAGCTAACAGTCATGTTACTCTGTCTGCCTACAAGCCACTAAACAGTCTGTAGAGACAGGGCTCAAAACCATGACTGAGTTCCTCTGGTTACCATTCATCAGGTGACTCTCACTGGCTCTTAATGAACTCTTAGTCTATGAAACAAACAAAGGCATTTCACCCCATGTTTGCCTGGTCACCTACTGTTACACAGCTGATGTGTCATCTTGTTGAGCCATGGCACTCTGTCATGCTGCTGAGCAGTTCATGAGCAGACTCCTTCATAGAGACTTGAAGAGTGCCTTACAAAACTGTTTCTGTCTGCTCAGGTGCAGGTCAACACCGGGGGTTTCTTAAGCACTGTAATGATGTCTAGGTTACATTACTACTTTTTCCATCTCTCCAGTCAACAGCGTTGTCCTGGTAGAAAATACTGTTGTGTGCACCCAGTGTGAAACAAGCATTTGGGTGGAAAATTTCAGCTGATATTTGACAGCCACAAGCATCTGTAAACACAACCTTTATACTGGAAAATGTCAGGCATCCTCACAATTGCCAGTGCCACCACCTCTGCATTTAATCTAAGCAGAGTGAATACAAACGTCAATGAACTTGGCCTCACTGCATCCATACGAAATACCTTACAGTTTTACAAAGGGAAAAACACCTTCAAAGGGTTACTCAGCCTTAATGGGAGGAAGCCTGGTTAGAAACCAGCATGACCGGGCCAGACCCTTGCTGTAGTACTTGGCTCCTGATACAAAAAAGCAAACCCACCCTTAAGTTCGCTAACTACACAAAAAACTCGCTTTAGAGCAGTATAGTAAAAAAATAAGAAAGAAAATAAAAAATCGATTCCCCTTGCATGAGATTTAGTAGTGGAAGAGCTTGTTCGTTCTTTTGTTGCCTGTTGTGGGCTCTCACACGGGACAGTACCAGCCCCTGTCCTGCCCAGCCTGGGGCCTGACGGGCTGCCCGCTGCAGCAGGCGCTGCCCCTGCCTTCACCCGGGAGATGCTACCGCGGGGAGAGGCGGTGGGGTGCTCCGTGCTGCTGCCGAGCCCGGCGGGGGTCGGTGGGGTCTGGCGCGGCGCTGACAGACCGTGATCCCGCCGAGCAAGTGTGCCGCGCCGGCTCGCCCTGCCTGCCTGCCTGCCTCCGGTTACACCCCTGGCAGGGGACCGCGATTCCCGGCGTCGCTTTCCAGGGTTATTTTTGTCCGGGGCCGCCGCTCGCCGCTGGCAGCGGGCTGGCAAGACCCGGCCCTTCTCGCGGGCGGCGAGGCGCCGGCGGGGGCCCCGCGGGGCGGTGCAGGGGCGGTGAACACCCCGCACCCACCCGGCTCCCCCGCGGCGCCGGGGGCCGGTGGCGGGCCCGCCTCCGGCAGCGAGCCCGGCCCCGCGCCGGGACACTCCTGTCCGCTCCCCGCAGCGTGCGTGAGGGGCTGCCGCTGCCCAGCGGGGCCACAGCGGGCGGGTGCAGCGCCGCCATGGAGCGGACACCCATCCCCGTGCTCACCGTGCAGACGGCGCCCTACGAGGACCAGCGGCCCACGGGCGGCGGGGGGCTGCGGCGGCCCACGGCGCTCTTCGAGAGCCAGCGCAACTACCTACCCAACTTCGTGCAGAGCCTCCTCTCCTCCGTCGACCTCCGCGACCGCCAGGGCTGCACCATGGTGGTGGGCAGCGACGGCAGGTACTTCAGCAAGACGGCCATCGAGATCGTCGTCCAAATGGCCGCGGCCAACGGGGTAAGCTGTCCGCTCGCACTCCCTCCGTCCCCTCGGGGCTCCTGTCCTGCCCGCACCGGCTCCTGCTCTCGGTGGCGAAGCGCGGAGCCGCCCAGCGGGAACGGGACAGGAGGTTTTAATGTTATAACCCGAGCAGCGCTGAATGCACAGATCAGACCGATGCCACTTTCGGGGGTGTGCGCTCCCGGTGTGTCTGTGTGCATCACCCCGGCAGGCTGCTGGTTTAGACTGAGGCAGGAGCGGGAGTTGAAAACACGGTTGGCTGTGTAGGAGCAAATGTAGCAGAATTAAAAATGCAGGAAGCAAAGGAATCAGATGTAAATATCTACTGCTCGGGATCTTTTAAAAGTGTTCAGGGAAAACGGTATTATTGAAACAAGAGGAAATCAACATTTTGGCTGCATCTTAAGAATAAATTATGAACTGCAGGAAGAAAACCGTTGCAAATGCCTCTGTGATCAAACGGCTTTTCTTGTGCAGTATTGAAAATAGGAAAGAGCTCAGGGAGAAAAGGGATGTCTTCTGGTAAATGCATGCACGTTCAGGTATCAGTGTGTATATACACAGAAAGCTGGAAATGCCAAATGATGCAAACTTTTTCTCCTTAAAAGCAGAGTTGAAGCTGCTGTGTCTCGTGATGGCTAAACTGATTCTTCAGATCTGGTGACAAAAGTGATACATACATACATACATATACACACACATATATATATATTTATTTTGGTAGTGAATTTACTTTTTCTTGTTTTGAAAAACTTCATTCTTTAAATGCAGGCCTGTTTTATAATCAGGAAATCTTTCGACTTTGAAATGAATCTCTGTATGTGTCTAAATTTTGCCTGCTTTTTTATTGTCCCCTACAGGCTGTAAGGATGAGCCAGCCTTATATAAATAATGAGTATTTTGAATTTATTTCTAAAGCACATTTTCACTGGTACAATCCAGCAAACACTGGGTGAGATTTCAGAGAGGCTGGCTGTATTACGTACTGGGTAGCTTTTGCAAACTTGCTGCTCACATGGGGGGTTGGTATAATCCGGGGCTTACGTGGCCTTAGGTGCGAGGAGGGCTGTTGGGGGGCACACTGGTGAAGGTGGGGACACTGGCCAGGGCAGCCTGGTGGTGGTTTGTCCACAGCAGTGGGGAGCGAGCATGCAGGGAGCGAGTGCAAAACAGGGGGACCCAGCTGGTGTGAGGGGTGTTGTGAGGGAGGTGGGGTGGGTCTGGAGAAGTGCTGCTCCCTACCCCCTTCGCCTGTGTAGCTCAGTCGAGCTGGTGGAATTGTACCTGTTGACCAGGCGGGATAAAGTGCAGCAACAGCTAAAGCGAGGCCCTGCATCAAGAGCTGCCCTGCTGAGGCTGAGGTCCTTGCCTGCCCTTGCACACCAGTAGGAGCTATGAAGTAGGTTACAGCCACAAGGTGACACAAGGACTGAGGTGCTGGAGAGGACAAGAAGTTTAGTGTTTAGGAGACCAGGGACTTATTGTTTAGGAGACCAGGGACTTGTCAGTCAGGTTATGTTTTATTCCGGACTCCTTTCTGATTACTTTCTCCTGTTACCTTGCCTCCTTACTGCTGCTTGTTCTGTTCCCTATTTTGCTCTGTTTCAGGTCTTAGCAGATCTGTAGTAGTGCTGTCGGTGCTTCCCCTTTCTTAAGTCACTGCAAATTTCTTGGAAACATGGTTTCTTTTTAGTGTTTTCTGAAGCTGTGGCCCAAGCTTTTCTGCTCACAGTTCCCACAAATATCTGAATTCAAGCATAATACTCTTACGAATGTCACAGTGCTCACAATTTCAGCAGGCCAGCTGGTGGGTTGCTGTTGACACTGCTTCCCACTTCCCTATGCTAGTGATCCATCCCCTCTTACCATCCTTACCGTGCCCACTCTCAACCCTCTTTCAATCAAGCACACTGTAAATGCATAAGCCTCATGTTTACTTAGTGAATACTGTTTGTATGTTTTATTCTTTGGCTGTTAAAATACACTTGCTGGGAAAATACCTAAACCTGCGTGAAGGCATTGTTTAGTGCTGTGCTATGGAAGTGGAGGGAAAGGAGAGAAATACTACTGAGGGCAAAGATCTCTCCATTTGGTTGAGGTTAATGTTATTAGAAGACATATAGCCAGTATCACAAGGAAAGAAGTGAGCTGGTGTAGGCAGGATCAAGTGAAATGTGTGGAAGCTTTGAAGCTGCATTCAAAACCTTTAGCCACCCCAGAGTGCCAGAAGCAGGATAGCCACATAGTGCTGATAAATTGAACTTGAATCTCCTTCCTGGAAAACACATACCAAGTGTTATGGTTAATTGTGCCTGCTGAGTACAAAAATAAAAGGGATTTTCTATTATCAACTGTAAATGTATTGCCCTTTAGAGTTGCTAGGTTCCCCTTGTTCTAATTTGGTGACTCACCCCACATTCCCCCTGTGTTAACAGCCTAGCACAGTTGGCATAGGCCCCGGTACAAGGAATGAGATGAGGCCCCCTGCCCAGTCAGCTGCCAGTGCTTGGCCTGCCTTCTTCTCATCTTCAGTCCTTCAGGCTTGTGCTCTCCAGTTTGGGGTTGCAGGTACACACCCCACAGCTATAGCCTGTATTGGCTTCTTCTGATGGCAGCAGCTAAGAGTTGATCCATGATGAGCAACCATAACCAGCACATGCCCCACCACATCATACTGTTCAGAGCTGGAGGTGACTAACCAGGGTCACCTTCCAATGGGTCACACCACTGGGGCTGTAGCAAGCACATTTGGGTAAGTGATTGCCTGTCACAAGAGGATGTGGGAGCATGAGGAAAGACAGACAGAGGTCCTGTACTATTCCTGGTTGCAACAAGCAGTTTGGCAAAGTGGGGTGTTAGGAAGGTATCTGAGGCTGTGTTTCTATTTTCACCTGAGTCTTGTACTGAGTAGTGTGACCTTAATGTCTGGAAAAATTGGGTAAAATGTTCCATGTTTATAACACAGTTTTGCTACAAATTAAATGCAAGTATTCTATTAGACCCATCAACTGGATGTGGTGTCTCATTCTTTGATACAAAGTTTAGGATAGGTTTAAATGAGAAGCTGCTGTGTTTATGTGTCAGTGATGGATGGGAAGATGCTGATCATATTCCGAATATTGAAAGTCATAGCAACGTACTAGAGAGATCACGGAGTATCGCTAGTAATGCTGTAAAAGCCTGAGATGGCAGAGTTTTCCAGTTGTCTTCTTTATAATACCATGTCAGTTTTATTTCCATGTTCTTCCATGCAAATCTTGCCCTCCTTATCTGGACCTGTATGATACATCTGTTTACTTCTACATTGAGTGTGGCACTCAGTCAGTTTTGGGTTACAACAGCAAAAGATGGGAAGGCAGAGCCCTGTGCTGTCCAGGATATAATCTGCTTGCTTCACGTTCTTTCAAGTTTAATTGACTGAGGCATGTGAGAGATTACTGGGGAAAATAATTTAAAAAAGCATTAAGTGACTCCATGATAATCAACTGAATCATCTGAAAATGCGCAGCTGCAAGTGGTAATATTGCATAAAAATGTCCTTGTAAAGCACCAGTGAGGGTGACTATTCCTCCAGCTGTAACAGTTTGCTGGGGATCATAGTCTTTGTTTCTGCTTGTAGCTGCTAAAAGCAGAGTGATAAAATAGAGCATGGCGTAGGGGCACAGTATTAGAAGAGATGTTACATGCCTGTGATCTCTTAGCCATGCAAGTTTTTGAATTCCAAAGATAATCTTACCATGCTATGAAACTGTCCAAGATTTTCAGAAGGGTATTACTGGAACTTTAATTGTGAGACAGTGCATGGACAGGATTTCATTACTGTTTTAGCCCAGATTGCTAGAAGCCTGTAAATCTGAGTGTTGCTTACTTACAATTAATTAAATGTCAGTTTATTATTTGGTTCAGAGACAAAATGAACAGCTTCTGGGCCAAGAGAGGATGAGGTTGTGCATTCTTGCCACTGAAATAAAGAGAGCAGAGAAAGATGGGTAACACGTGTACATTTCTATGGTCTGCAAAGTCCTCAGGGAGTTCTGTAAAAGCACTGAAGGGTCAAGCTCTTTGCAGTGGTCACTGCATGTGTATCATCCATGTAATTTCACTTTCAGCATCCTTAATAGTCTAAATATTGCACTATTGCGATAGTATGGAAATTAGTATAAGTAGTATAGAAACAATAGCCTTGTGTAAAATGCAGAAGGCAAGCAGGTTACTCCTGTTCATATTAATACTTTCATTGAAAAAAGTGGGAGACTGGTTTGTGCAACACATGTTGAACAGGAAAAAAAGAAAATGTGGTGAATAGGCAGTGCCAGGTAATTTGTGCATTCTGAATAATGCAAGTAGTCTTGCTTTAAAAGAACACTTAGGTGTTCATGGGGGCAAACCTCACTAGTTTAGATTAAGAAGTACAAAGAACATGCACTCATGATAAGCCTGTATGCAAGTATAAGGTGTTTATACTTGAGTACTTCCAGACAGATTCAGTGGTGTATATTTGAAGCATTTTGCAAAATGTAATTTCTGTCATCTTCCTTTTGCTTACCCATATACAATACTGTTTTAAGAGCTGGCACCCATTTCTGACAGCTGTATTTGGAAGATTGAGTCACTGTGCTAGCTTTCTACATGCTTCATAGTTTAAAAAAGGGAGAGACAATATTCAAAACACATATTTTCAGTAGTTATTTTCATCATGCTTTTCTTTCCATAATAAAGGTACATGAATACTGTTGTAAAGGCTGAAAGAAAGTTTGTTAAAAGTCAATTTCCCAACATTCTGTTTTTTCTAGTGCTTCAGAACAATTGGCTATACTGGATAAATCATAGCTTATGTACAACAGTCTTATGAGCCATGGTATGAACAGGAAACAGAATTGTTAAATATCACTGATTTGAGCAGAAATCAGGTTCAGCTGTGTGGTATATGTGTTAACTGTACATATGCTCCACTCACACCAAGTGACCGACCATGTCAGTGGAAGCACTGCTTTAAAAGAATATGTTGAAACAGACACATGTGGATTTTGTGAAACAGAAAATGTGGATTTTGCTGGTTTACCTTTTTCTCTCCTGAAAAGGATATTGTTTTCCCTGGAAAATGTTTTCATTATAATAGAACAAAATCATTTGTTTCTTAACTTTTTTTTTCTTCTTCTCCTTTCATTTTCTTTCATTTCTTTAGGAATTGCTCTAATCTGGGAGAAAAAAAAAGACAGTGAAACATAATGTTTTCCCATTAGTAACAAGGGCAAGTCAAATGAACTTTGGAAGATTTTCAATGAACTGTACTTCCAATTTTGATAGCTTTCCTGGTTTCTAGTAATACATAGGCTTCAAAATTATCTGCAAAAGCTGTGAAAAGCGAACAAGGTGGACAAACACTCATCCTATCATCAGATCTTGAGGTAGAAATCTCAGCTAATGGAGTATATTGTTCTGCACATCATTTTTAATTTGAAAGCAGAAAAGCAGATCTTGTAATTCTGAGTGGAAGAGAAATGTCTAACCTTAGTTTGTGCTTTGTGAGGGTTAGCAAGAAAGTAACTTGTGCTTGCTTTAGAAATTGATAATTTCAATGTAGAACTATATTTTTTTAATTAAAATAGTTTTCAAAACCAGGCTAAATGAATTATCTATTAATCCTTCGCTTTTCTGAAATTATTTAAAACTTTTAAGTAACTGTACCCAGAAGAAGTTAATCTATGTATGAAGAAACACCTTTTTATAGAAAGCTGGCAGGTAGCAACACCTCCTGAACGGTTGCTTTGCCACACACATAGTAGATCTATCAAATCCTTCTCAAACTAGATGAGGAAATCTGAGGTTGAATTCCCAGTCTGCTTTCAGATGAGTGAGAAGGATTCTGTATTCTGCACCAGGACCCTAAACTATTGCTTAATAGTGTGTGTGTGTTTTTTGTCATTTTTTTTAAGTGAGGATATAAATCCCCCTCCCCCCCAATTTTGTCAGTATCCTTTTAAGCTCCATATGCAGCTGCCTCAGTTCTGATCCATGACACCAACTTCCACTTCTCCCCTCTTTTTTTTTTTTCCTGTATCTGCCTGCACGCCAGGACCTGGAACTCTTCTGTATTTCTTTGTAAATACACTTCTGGCTGGCTCCTAGATTATTTATGTTGAGTTGAAACTGTAGTATCTGTGTAGAGGATGAAGGCAAGGTTTTGAAATTGGAACCTTGCAGCATAATGCCAAACACATTGAGTCAGTGTTTAAAAATGTCACCTGAAAACATTTGTTCCCTTTAAGAATGGTGGGAACTTCCCTGCTCAGCTATGACCTGGGAAACACCCCCTTTTCATCTGGAGTAGCCAAGCAGTCAGGGATGGCTGAAGAAGGAGCAGTACTTTCCTTAGGGAAGGAGATCCAAGGATGTCTTAGTAATAGAGATGTGACTTACAGAGACTACAGGCTCTAGTATGTAGTGAAATTTATGACTGGACTGAAAGGCTGCTCCATGAAAGGCAGTTTGTTTGGTGTTCTCTTTTATGCTAGTTAAAGCCCTGCAAACTGTATCCACACAGTCAGGTCTAAACTATATTGGTGTGCGAGGGGATTTGCTGTTTTGTGAGGATATGTGAAAGGGTTTCATAGCAAGATCATAGCCCAGTGCTATGCCTGAGAGCTTTGCAAATCACTGCCATGGCTGTGCTCTTGCTTTACTATATGCTAGTATATATACTACACTAGTATACTATAATATATATACACTATACTATATATATACTATACTAGTAAACTGTACTATGCTATTTAATGTGACTATACAAGTCACAGTCCACTGGAATTAAATGTGCCAGGATACAATACTTTTTTGTTGGTGCTCCAGATTAGCATGCAAACAACTCGTGTATGTGTATTTCTCTGCAAAAGAATAACTTCCATACTAGGACTTTACAATTTCTATCCTATTCATGTATACCTATGTATGTATGTGTCTGTGTTTACTTACTAGGTTTTCGAAAGTCTAGTACCATTCACAGTACTTTGACTTCCTTTTCTACCTAGATCGGGAGATTGGTTATTGGACAGAATGGTATCTTATCCACACCTGCTGTTTCATGTATCATCCGAAAGATCAAAGCAGCTGGTGGAATTATTTTAACAGCTAGCCACAGTCCTGGGGGACCCGGAGGAGAGTTTGGAGTCAAGTTTGAGGTTGCCAATGGAGGTAGGATTGTTTAGTTTTTAGTAGCACATTGTAACATTGAATCTTGGTATGATGATGTTGTGGTTTAAATGAGGACAGGTGAAAATACGCTGACAAGGATAACTGCTGATTTCAACTGTGTTTTTCATTTGTTCTGGTAAAACAATGATGAACGTATGCATATAAATTTTTATTATTTTTTTTTCAGTAATATGAGTGTATTTTTTTACATGGGTCTGTACAATAAGAATTCAATATTCATTGAAATCCTTGTGGTAGTTGTAAGATTGCTATAAACAAGAAGTTCACCATCCCATTTTTATAGCATTTCTTGTAGTGTGCCAGGTCATTGTAACAGTCTGATCCTTTTATAAAGATGCCTCTGAGGGAGCTCTATTTTGCTCATACTTCTGTGTTGCTTTTGTTGGCATTTACTTTAAAGCTTGTGATTTCAGAAGTGCTGTAAGCAGTGTAACTCATTGTCTTGTATGGAAGAAAGCATGTTTACCCAGGAAATAGCTGCTCTTATTGAGAGAGAAGGTTGTTCCATTTTAGCCATTGTAATTCCACTGTTGAATAGCAGGATTTTTATATATAGCTAATGTCTTGTTTTCCAAAACTGGGAAACTAACACATGTAGGTATGTTATACATTAAGCATGTTTTATGTTAAAGATCTGTGTACACCCATAAAACATCTTGTGTGCCTCATACATGTAGAGTGGTTTCCATCTGAAAAAACTTAAAACTGTGTCTAAAATAATGCTTCCTTCCCCATTTTGAAGGTGGGAGAACTTGAGAAGGGGATGCTCTCTTGTGTTCCTTGTTTAACTGAAAAACATGCATGGTTAAAACAGTGTGATTTTATAAACTGAATAGGCTTGAATCCCAGAGAGATTAAAGGGACTCTGTAAGGTCAGACAGTAGGAAAGCCAGGGTCACAGCACTGTCATACCAGAGCCAAACTGTTAGATGCATTAACACTCTATAAACTTTAAAATACCATATACACCTAGAATCTGTTTGATTAATGGTTAACAGTTGGTGGGGCATTCTTTTTAGTGTGCTTTACTTTTTTAAAGAAAATTCAAACAGGCTAGTAAGCTTTAAATATGAAACACTCCTCAAGCACAACTTACAACATTCAGTTATGTATGACAGTCAGGAGGGATGTAATGAAAAGTAGTTGGTTTAAGTTGCAGCTGAGAAAATGAAAGTTCATTATTAGGCAAGGTTTTTGAGAGAATGGTTAGGCATCATGACAAGCTCCTAGGGAGGGCTTTTTTGCTGTGCTCAGTCTATTTTGCAGATCTAGTCCAGGCAGAAGCTATTTGTTTCTATAGATGTAGGAGACAATGCGGAGCAACACTGTGGGATCTCTTTAGCTGGCAATATTAGTAGAGAGTACATCCATCCATCAAGAATGATCTGAAACTAATGAAATCCACCACTTTCATGGGTTTGGGTTAGAAGAGTAAGAAGTCGTTTTCTAAGCCAAATGAATAGTTGAGTGAGCTGTGGACCATCTGGCACAATGTATCTGAGAGGGAACACACTAATACACATAGCAAAACTGCATTGATTATAGTAGCACTATAGAGGAGTGGGAAGTTGACATTGGAAAGACAGACAGAGGCTTTGGAATAGGGGAGAGAATATGTAAAATGTAAAGACATATTTCATTAAGTCATTGGAGGAAAGCTGCAATAGACACCACTGTCAAAATGCTAAGACTTTTAAAAGTGATAATTACATCTAATGAAATAACATGAAACACAAACCTGTCTCACCTTCACAAGTGTGCATTTGGCATTTGCAGGATGTCCTGTGAAACACCAGAAACAGCTGCTGAGGACAGGCTTTCCTTTAATATGTATGTTGAGATTCCATGTAGAATAAAAAATGGTAGTCTTTGAGCAGTAGACCCAAAGAAGAATGGCTGTGGGATTTTTGGTTCCCTCACTGCCCTGCTCTGGATAGTTACTCTTTCTGAATCAAAATGTTCCAACTAACACACTGTATTTCCATGTTACATTTTTCTAACAAATGTTTTAAACCTGTGTTACACTGAAAGAATAGACCTTATTTACCATAGTTCTTTGTTTGGGTTTATTCCTGAAATACGTTTCAGAATATATTTCTGAAATACATTTGGAAAACCATTTTGAAATTAAACCATTTGGAAAATACATTTATTATAGCACTCACTTTTTGTGTAGGGAACCTTCATTTAATAAAAATGACCCACCACATTTTTGTTTCTTTTACAGGACCTGCTCCAGATATAGTTTCAGATAAAATCTACCAAATCAGCAAAACCTTGGAGGAATATGCCATTTGTCCTGATCTCAGAGTTGATTTATCACGCCTAGGAAGACAAGAATTTGATCTGGAGAACAAATTCAAACCTTTCCGAGGTATCAACACGTGCTTTTATGCATGTTATATCCATTGATTCTGATGCAAAATGATAATGGGTAATTATTTAAACATAACTTCTTCAAGATGCCTTACTACAAGTTATCAAAATATTAGGCACATAGGTAAGTGTTGCATTTGTTTTGCACATAAAGAAGCTGAGTTACAGACTTATAAATGCGTGAGTCCTCATCATTTGGCCAGTTCCCACCATTCTTTCGCTGTTCATTTTTGCCAAATATTCGTGCTTAGGCTTGCTAGTAGTTAAACACCAAACAAACATTTTTCAACTAGGAGTGGTTTGCACATCGAAGTCTAATTGACAGAAGTGTTTGCGAGAGTCTCAGTTTATTCATTCTTTGCTCACACTTTCTGAAAAGCTGTGGGACGTGTAAGGCAATGGACATCTAATGACTCCAAGTGTAAAGGGAGTGCTTAAACACATGTTTCATTTTAAAGATGTGAAAACTTTTATGCCTATACTTGGGCTGAAATGAGCTAACACAGAAATTTTTTCCTGAAGGAGTCAAAAGCAAAGGAAGGGGTCCAGACAGTATTTCACATACTATAAAACTCCATGTGGTCTCAAGAATTCTTCCTCATTCCTGATATCCTGGAATTAAGGCTCATTTGTTTTCCACCAAAACTTTATATTTTGAGATGAAGTACATTCTAATAAATAACATTCTTGATTAAAGACCCCTTAAATTATGATTTTTTTCCCAATTATTATTGTTATTGCAAATAACATGATTGGCTTTTTGGGCAAACAAAAAGGAAAGAAAATACAGCTCCAACCCCACTCTGAAACTATGATTGCCACAGTTTAAAGTTTTGCTTTTTCAACTTTTCAATCTCTGCAAATTATATTTTTCTAAATGAAATTGCAGTACAACCTCTGCCTTAAAGGTAGTGTGAAAACAGATTTAAAACAATTGCAGTTTGTGTGAATGTTTTTCAAGGAAAAATCATTTCCCAATCATCTCTTCCCAGAATACGTCATCCTAGCACAGTAGAGCTGCCAGAGATCCCTACTGAAGCAATGTAATTGGCTTATAAGTACTTTATACAGGGCTGAATGCAGAATGGAAGTGCAGAAAGAATGAAAATAATTCTGATGTATTTAAAACTTCTACTTTTTCAGCTGTATGAACTAACAATCAATTTTTGAGTTGCACAAATCAAGCCTACAGAGGTATTGAAACAACTGAGAGTGAATGAGTTGGGTATGGCAGGACCTAAAATAAGTTTCAGACTTTAATCCTACATGCAGTTTATCTTAACGTGTATGAGCAGCTTCACTGAAGTTGAGGAATTTGTTTGTATGTGCAAAGCTCATAGCCTACTTAAACATCATTGGGAGCAAGGCTCAGAAGACATATAGTAGTGTAATTTTAGAGAATCCTTGGCACTTCCAGCATATACCATAGAATCAACTGATTTCCAAATAGGTTTTGCAGGTTGCTTTTTAGCCTTGAGAACCATTTTTTTGTTTGTTTGTTTGTCCAGTCAAGTGTATCATTGTGATCTATTCTAAGTGTTCTTCTCAGGCTCAAAAAATGCCTGTGTCATTTTCATGTTATCCTGAAGAAGAGCATTAGCATGAGGTCAGTGTTTCTGAGCAAACTGATGGATAGTTCTAAGTTACAACTTAACTTGTAACTGTAGTATTTCAAAGATACTCGTTTAACCAGATAAAAAGACATTTGTATAACATATGCTTTTTAATTTAGTCAGGAAAAGTAATACATTCCAAGGTGACTGAGGAGCATGGCTTGTAACAATTATTTGTAACATTATGACAGACTTACTTGCATTTTAATATAAGGTTTTACATTCAAGAGAACTGAAAAGATTGTAGCTCTCTGCTTCTATGAATTTAAAATTCAAATTATCAAGAACTTAGCAAAAACCAGATGTTGTATCTAAGCCTAACTTTTCTAAATCAATGACATATATAATGCAGAAGTATAATGGTAGATTGACAGCAAACTGGAGACAGATATTCCTGCTGCCAGCACTGTTAAGAATAGTTTTTTCCTGATGGATTGGTGCAGATACATACTGCTGTCAGGTGCAAGAATAGAACATATGGCTTCAACTTTGCATAGACATCTTTCATCCTTCGAGAATACATTTTTTTTAGCTTGAAAAGATGTTCAGTAACTTAATGAATGACAAATAGAATTTACTTTGATATATTGTATTCTCATGAATGTTTTCAGTGAAACAGGAAGTGTCAACTTACGCTAGCACTGCATTCCTTTAGCAGGCAAAACTGTTGATCTTTGCAAGGCTTAAAGTTTGATGATAGTTACACTGAAACCAGTAAAAGTCTTTGACTTTGCCTCTCTGGGCTCCATGTTATGTGAAGGTCATGTGCTTCAATTTCAATTGAGTTGTGTGGCTGGTAGAAGTGTGCTGAGAGGTATTTTCCCATGTGCAAACTGTACTGATTTTTTCCTATCTAATTTTTCTAGTGGAAATTGTGGATTCTGTGGATATCTACCTCAATCTCCTTCGAAATATCTTTGACTTCAATGCTATCAGAAATTTGCTGACTGGACCCAACCAGATCAAAATAAGGATTGATGCCATGAATGGAGGTATGAAGTTAAGCTGTTATCAGGACAAAATTATAGGTACACTGCAATAGCTTCCTAATAAATACTGTACACCACTATAGTTGCCCAATAAAAGTACAGGGTATTAAAGTCAGAGTTTTTAGTAAGGTTAACAGTAATAAGAAAGGATTTGAACACATGCTAGTAACAAGAGCAAACTTAACAACTGGTTAGGTCCCTTATTAGGCAAAAAGGTATATCTTTCTTGGTAAAGAAATGAAGGCCTATGGGTAACAAGTGGATAACCACTGGAGCAATCTATCAAAGACAGATGGGGCTTGTCCTTTGTTGTGTCATCACATCTGAAGGCTTTCTGGATGAGATGTAGTGAACACTAAAGAGGACCACATGTATGTGGACAAACTGTCTTCCAAAGTGGGTTTTAGCTCTGCATCTCTGGAATATGCTTTTATGCCTGTGGGTGTTGATAGTTTAACACTGACATAGAAAAAGAGTGTTCTGTCAAGAGTGTACTTTTGGTAAGAACCTGAATTATTTTTTACTGTAATTTTACAGAATTAGCACCTACATTTTCTTGAACATGTTTCTTGTATATTTTTACCTCACATTATAGTTGCTTCAGTTAGCAAAATTTTGGAGTAAGGTAGGAGAAAGAGAGAACACCAGTGTGTGATTCTTTTTTCCTCTGAATGACCTGTTCACACCTGCCTCAGGGATGCAGAGAACTCAATCAGTTGTTAACAGTCCCTTCGGCCACCAAATGCAAATACTAGTTATGCTATATAACAGCATGAGCTGGGGTCTTGGTTGCCCATATCTTTAATAAAATAGAGAAGTTATTTTGAAGTTAGGCTTGAGGAAGTTTTTATTTATTATCTACATGGTAGTAACTAAAATGTGGTGAAATTCTTTGGTGGACAAACCTGTTGCAATTTTAACATGAATTCGAATGTTGAGGTAAGTGTATTTCCCATTTGTATTTCCTTACTGTTTACTTTCCTTGCTATTATATGTTAAACTGTTGTTTGCATTCCAAGGCACATAGAATAGCATCTTATTTTTATTCTAGTAAGAAAAACCCTCTATGTGTATGATAACTTCTTTATTTAGTAATGGGTGAATAAAACTTGCATCTTTCACCATGCAGTGGTTACTTTTGCACTTCCACTAGTAGGGAACTGGTTTTTCAATGCTGAATTGCCAGCTGGTGTTTACTGGGGGGACAATCACACAGTCCACTCCTCTGTGAAATGGTAGTTTGTGTTTTGTTGCTAGGACAGATGTATAGAATTGCTCCAAGTATGTTTTGTATCAAGTCTCAATGGTGCTGTGAAAAATTTGAGTGTCAAGCATATGCTTTTGTGACTGCATGGCAGATTTCTGATTTTACAGTTATGGGACCTTATGTGAGAAGAATCCTGTGTGATGAATTGGGAGCCCCTGCAAATTCTGCCATAAACTGTATTCCTCTGGAGGACTTTGGTGGACAGCCTCCTGATCCCAATTTAACATATGCAACTGCCTTGCTAGAGGCTATGAGAGGTGGCGAGTATGGATTTGGAGCGGCTTTTGATGCTGATGGAGTAAGTATTTTGAGCTGTCTGGAAGTTTCACCATAGCTGTTTTGTCTGGGGTCAGATGTGGGACATATAGGTATAATTTATTTTCTTTTTGGTAAGCCCTTGAAGCTGAAAATGGTATTACTTTCAGGTACAGATGATAGCATTTGCAACCCATAAATCAGACACATATGTTGTAATTTGTCTCTGCAGATGACTGCAAATCAAGCAGAATTTGAATGACAAATGATAATTCTTTAAATATTAGGCTGGTTTTATCTTGTACTGTTGTAACACTTATTTCCTGGTTAGGAAGAGACAGGATATAAACGTAATATGGACTTGTCGCAGTAAGTAATAACTAAGTTCTTTTTGGTTAACATTATAAATTGAGGGATTTTTTAGCTAAATAAAGCACTGAATCATAATCACTATTTGGTTTAGAGGTTTTTTATGTTGTATTATTAGCATTATAAATAGCAAAGTGTTACAGAAATAACTTTTTGTCCTGGCAGGGTGGGAGAAAGATGAAAAGGTTCTGAAGAACAGAAGTGTTTTCTGTTGTCAGTAAACACAAAACACCCTCCTACTCCCTATATAGGGCATGTCATTGGCAAAAATATTCTCCTACATAAGCATTCCTTGGCAGGAATAGACGTACTGAAGTGTCATGTAGGAGGCTGAAGCTAGGGACTGATCTGGAGCTTTGATTTGCAAGGCTGGAGGGAGTGGTGGTATGACAGTAAGATTATAAACCTGCCAGGATGATGCCAGTAAATTAACCTGCTTGAAGAGGGATGCGAGTAACCCAAAGACTGTTCTTTATTCCCCTGCCTACAGTGGATCTAATAAAAGAAATTACCACTCTCCAAAACATGGAATTTAAGATGCTTATTTGAATTTGTTTTCTTCTCCAGGACCGCTACATGATCCTTGGCCAAAATGGTTTCTTTGTTAATGCGTCAGATTCATTGGCAATAATTGCTGCCCATCTGTCTTGCATTCCATACTTTTGTCATATGGGTGTCCGAGGATTTGGCAGGAGCATGCCTACCAGCACAGCCCTGGACAAGTAAGATGAAACACTTATTTGTATCACTTTGGTCATTATATTAGATATCTCTCTGTTTTGTACTAGGTAGCAGTTCCAAAATTGTGAAGTCTTTTGATAAGAGCTTCTAATTTTCACTGTCTTTATGTGTTTTATTGTTTTAACAAGTTCTGACCATATTTTGGTCTTACCTAAAATAATTTTACCAGCCTTTAGTTAGATGAAAATAAGTTTGTACAGCCTGGAAAAGAAATAAATAGGATAAATCTTTCTAAGCTTTCAAGTACTTGACTTGAAATTCCTTTTCCAAATAACTTTACACTTTTTCTTGGTAAAGAATTGTTTACAGCCTGATGTAGCAGCTCTTGAAATTCACGGAAGTTTTAAACAGATAAAGTACTAATTCAGTACTAAACAAGCTTTAAAAAAACCAAACAAGCCAACAGCAAAACAAAAACAACCAAACTTCTCTCCTCCCCCCCAACCCCTTATTTTAAACCATTGAAATATGTCATCTATTATGATACAAAATGTCCCACAGGAGACTGCAGACAGTCATAAAATCCATTCCCAGTTTCAGGGCAGGTTAAATGAATGCCTAAAGCTATTTCTGACAAGTCCAATCTGCTCTTGAAAGATTTAATCTTAGCAGATGAATTTTGAACAAGTCTCATCCAGGCCTCCATTTCCTCTAAAGGCTGGCATAAGAGGATTAAGCTGAGTATTATTGTTGTACATATTCTGTGTGGAAGAATATTCACTGCGTCAGTTGTATCCAAGTGTTGATCTGCTTGCACAGCTTAATTAATACAAGAATGACCTATTGCCCTGTTAAATGTGTTTAATCAGGAAACAGTAATTTCAAAGCGAAATGCAGCTTGTATGAAAAGGATGATTGCTCTTAGAAAACCAAAGGTATTGGGGTGCTTCCCTAATTAGGAAATTTCTGAAAGTTACTAAATGCAGAGGTAGCAGCTTCCTTTAATACTTGACAGAGTCTTCAGAGAACTATTACTTACTTGGAGGTAGATGGTCTAGTTTAAGATTAGGCCAGGGTTTCCAGTAATTTATTTATTCTGTTCAGAGATACAAAAATCTCATTGTTTAAGTGAGAGTTACCATTATATTGAAATACTGTGTAAAAAAATAGAGGCTACTGTTTGGATATAAACCCTAGGATATCTGCATTCCTGTATGACTTGAAGAAACCATGGCATTAAATATATTTGCCTGTCTTTTTTTCTTAAAGTTCAGTAAGTATTTCTGAATGTATGAATGTTTTTCAATAACACTGTGACTATTTGAATTATGTTCTTGACAATGTTTGCTTGACCTTCTGAAGCACAGATCACCTCATGGTAATGACTGCCTTATTTAGTTCTGTGGAGCTAAGTCTGATTATTAAATAAAACTGAGCGATTGATAATGATGGAAGGATATAAATATTTTCCAAGCCATTCTTACAAATATTTATTATTATGAACTTTGCAGACTGTATCCAGGACACTTGAAATTTTTTTTTCTTCTATTTCATAGTTGTATTTTTTTCCCCTGAAGATTTAAAAGTCATGTGTTTTCAAAGTTGGTCACTTTTGTGACTCATTTACATATACAGCAGTCAAAAATACCTGAATTATGCTTTTCTGTAAAAATGCCGTGATATTGTCTAGCAATTTTCAGGCTTTTGTGGCCAAAATCACATAATTGCTTAATTTATAAGTGCCAGTGATGAACTCACTCATTGAAGAGCCCATCTGAGTTCTGAAATCAGTTAGTAGAAGCAAGTCACTTTTAATCATGAATAATAGAATGGTTTGGGTTGGGAAGGACCTTAGAGATCATCTTGTTCCAACCCCCTGCCATGGGCAGGGACACCTTCCACTATACCAGGTTGCTAAAAACCCCATCTAACCTGGCCTGGAACACTGCCAGGAATGGGGCAGCCACCGCTTCTCTGGGCAACCTGTACCAGCACCTCAGCACCCTCTCAATGAAGAATTTTTTCCTTATATCTAATCTAAATCTACCATTTTTCAGTTAAAGCCACTCCCCCTTGTCCTGTCACTGCATACATAAAAAAGTTAGAGGCTGCGTGGAGACCTCATAGCAGCCTTCCAGTATCTGAAGGGGGCCTACAAGGATGCTGCGGAGGGACTCTTCATTAGGGACTGTAGTGATAGGACAAGGGGTAAAGGGTTCAAACTTAAACAGGGGAAGTTTAGATTGGATATAAAGATGTTCTTTACTGTGAGGATGGTGAGGCAGTGGAATGGGTTGCCCAGGGAGTTTGTGAATGCTCCATTCCTGGCAGTGTTCAAGATCAGGTTGGACAGAGCCCTGGGTGATATGGTTTAGTGTGAGGTGTCCCTGCCCATGGCAGGTGGGTTGGAACTAGATGATCTTAAGATCCTTTACAACTCAAACCATTCTATGGTTCTCTAGATTTTTTGTAGGCCCCTTTAGGTACCAGGAAGCTGCTGTAAGGCCTCCCCTGAGCCTTCTCTTCTCCATGCTGAACAGGCCCAACTCTCTCAGCCTGTCTCCAAAGCAGAGGTGCTCCAGCAATCTGATCATCTTCATGGCTTGCTCTGGAATCACTTGAAGAGGTCCATGTCCCTCTCATGTTGAAGGTGCCATAGCTGGATGCAGAACTGCAGGTGGGGTCTCCCCAGGGGAGAGTAGAGGCATAGGATCCCCACCCTCAACCTGCTGGTCACGCTCCTTCTGATGGAGCCTGGCATACAGTTGTTTTCTGGGTTGTGAGCACACACTGCTGGGTCATGTTGAGCTTTCCGTCAACCAACACTCCCAAAGTGCTTCTCAGCGCTGCTCTCAACCCATTCTCCTCACAGCCTGTAGCTGTGCTTGGGATTGCCCTGACCCAGGTGCTGTTGAGTGACAATATTCCTTATTTCTGTATTTTGTTGTTCAACACTAGAACTAGAGAAATCATGTTAAAGTAAAGATGACTGAAAAAGGCACGTCAACATTTGTAATAGGAGGTGCAGTAGGATAGCAAAAATAGTGTCTAGGAAAAGAAACTTAGGTTCTACTCATTGGTCTTCCTGAAGACTAATGTCTCCAGAGGTCATGGGCCCCTCTCCTGAAGTCTGTGTTAGAGAGCAAATGAAAAATACCTCTTCTTATAGTCCGTCTGTATTGTGTGGCCACAATTTAGCCTGAATCATTGAACTAGAGCTTCTCCTTAGCTGTATGAATAAACTCATACATAGTACTTGAGAGGAAGAATTTTAAAAATCTTATGCTTTTTCCTTTGAGTGCATGATGATGTGTTGTTTAATAGCTCTTCAAAGAGCATTGCTGAACTTATACAAGGGGAAACAGTAATCCATAGAACTCTAAATGTTGCTTAGGAATACAGCACTAACAAACAGAGCAGTGGATTACAAGCGAATTACAGGCAAAAAAAAACATTCACATGTGTTTGCTTGAAGTGGCTTGTGGAATATACTAGTATGTACTGCAGGGAGAGGTAACGCTTGACAGGAAACATCTGCTTTAATACACTCCAACATCAACAGGATCGTGGCAATATGTCTCCAGATTTCAATTCTTTAGTGATATGTACTCTTAAGTTGGTGTTCTTTTTCTTTAGGGGAATGTGAAGCTATGTACCCATTCAACACACTATTCTTTTTTTTTGTATCATTGTATTCTGATTTATCTGATGTCTGCATAACAGGAAAGGAAATGAAATACTGTGATGTTAGCTAATGGTCTACAAAATGAGAATCACAAGGGTGAGTAGAATTTATTTCTGTAGGAATTATGAAGCTGGGTGGGTGTGGAAAATAGTAGTCAAGTTTGTATGGGAAGAGAGTTGTTGAGAGAACACCAAGATGTCTAGTGTTATCTGGTATCTTGTTTCTGTGGCCAGGTCATTCCAACAGCATGTAGGTGCTTTGATTATACTCATCTTGAGAAAAATCTAAACACCTTACCCTGCAGCACCCTGCCAGTTTACGTCTGGTAGCCCATCTTTTCATGCAACTTCAACACATCAGTGTTCTGTCTCTGATTGTCCATTTACTATACGGTCAGCTAGACTCAGGTTTTAGGGAAGACTCCAGGGGCAGTGACTCTTCTGACTTATTTAAAGAAATGTCTTCATGCAGAAGGCCAGAGATGTGATGAGCTCTAAACAAGCTGCCCTGGGTGCAGGAAAGAGGCTGAACCTCAGAGCAAGAAACTGTTAAAATCATAGTGCTAGTTATACTGGTGTCTGTTTTGTTTCAAGCACAGCAAGAAGCTTTGCTTAAATTATAGAACCATAGAATCATTTAAGTTGGAAAAGACCCCTGAGATCATCGAGTACAACTACTTCTCCTAGTCTTCCTGTTCTTCTTCCACCTGTTCCTTCTACTTCTTTTCCCCTTTTTTCTCCTGTTTATCTTCCAGCTTTTATTTATTCTATCCTTTTGCTAAACACTTCCTCCTGATTTTGTTCATCTTGATTATTTTCATCTGTCACCTTCCTGTGTTCTTCCTACTCTTCCTCTCTTTGAATCTCTTACTGATCCAGTTCCTCCTCCTTCAGACTCTTCTTCCTCTTCCTCTTGCCTCCAGATGCCTCCTGTTGGCTTCTCTTGCTGTCTTCTCCTCCTCCTTCCTTTTCCTTCCTGTTGCCTCCTCCTCTTCTTTTGCTTCCCATTTTCTGCTGTTTCACCATTGCCCTCTCCCAGTTCCTTCCTTTTGCCTCCTCTTCAGCTTCCTGTCCCTTCCTACTGCCTGCTCCTTCTTTACTTTCTATGTGCCTCTGTATGCTTGTTTCATTAATACAGGAGCCTCAAATATTATAAGAATCAATGAATGTCACAAAGACAGGCTGAAAAATATTAATTCAAGTAACTGTCTTCTTCAATTATTTTTTTCCAAGGTACCTAACAAAGTTTGCCCAGTTATGGCAAAGGCAAAGGATACAGTTGTGCTTACTCATTATTAGTAGATGGGTTGCTCTCTCTTACTGCTTAGAGAGGAGCAACACTGCTCCAGTTTTTACTTCACTGTAAGAAATAGGAAATAAAGAGCTGGCTGATTAGTAGAGATTGTCCAGAAGAGGTCCTTTCTTCATCCTCAGCTTGGGTCAGTCTCTCACTCCCACCTGGAAGAACTAGAGAAGCAAATTAAGGAATTTTTCCAACATAAAAACTTCTCGAAGTTATAAATACATCTTTGTACATGGAGGATACTTCATTCACTCTGTGTCTGTGATTTGTTCAAGTTATGCCAGTTGTGACCTCAGTGTTTTTATCTTTCTTCAGTAAGATAAATCAGTCTCACTTTCTCTTATCTGGAATAGGCTTGCTGTGAATTTTTTAAGACACCTCTGTCAAACTGAGTCCCTGTCACATACAAGCAGTTTTTAAATTAGATGGAGCCTGAAGGACAAGTGGTGTTCTGGAATGCTGCAGAAGGACAACTGCATAAAACCTTCGTTAGTGTCATTTAAGATGTCTGAAGCATAATATAAGGTTTTTGGGAACTGCAATGGGAAATTTGGTCAGGATTTGCAATTTAAAGATAACATTGCAATATTAAATATAGCCATGTATGTCCACCGTGTACCTGTATATCTAATGAAGAAGAGCATTTTTTTACAGAGAGGTGTATTGAAAGCTCTCTTCATTCGAAAGAAAAGATTAGTTGAAAACTATGCGGTGCTCTGTTTCTAGCTTAACTTTTGGCTGTAGGTGAGGTCAGTTTATCTGTCAAAGTTAGAGAGCAAGATGGTGGTGCTTCATGGGACATAAATATATCCTGTAAACTTGATAGCTCTTGTGTGAGGTGTCCCTGCCCATGGCAGGGTGGTTGGAACTAGATGACCTTAGGGTCCTTTCCAACCCTAACTATTCTATGATTCTATGATTCTATGTTTAATCATAGTTCTCATAAACAAACAGACTATTGTCCAGGCTTACTATGCCAAACATGAAAAAATACCTGAGAAAAATAAACTTTTTTCAAAACATCCTGAGCAGGCCTTGCACTATGCAATAGATGTTTGGTAACAGAAAGTCCAGTTTTCTTAGTGTTGTATCTGTCTTATGTCTCAAAAAGTGTACAGCTATGAATAAACAACAGGAGTTCCTAGAATGTCCTGAAAAAAAAAGCCAAAAAGCATTTTAATTCAATCAATCTGAGGATTCCCTCATGGATTAGTGTGTCTGAACATGCTTGTATCAGCCTAAAAGCAACCTCTTCCATCACAGGATTTTATTTAAATGGGTGACCCTCCTGAAGAAGGCTTCCCACTGATTTCAAAGAAAACTTATGGCACAGAATTTCAAAATGATGTGTTTAAAATTCTACTTCTTATGTGTATTAGCAGATAATCTTTGCTGTTACTGTGATTGGTTACAGATTAGGAAGACAGGAAATTCTGGGTGTTTGAATCTCTGTAAGCCTCTGACAGAGCCAGGATCACATTGTTTGAAGATGTTTGAGAGCTGATCTTACTTGAAGTTGCAGTCATTTTCTCTGTTTCTATGAACATATCATAAAGTTGCAAAGCTGCTTTCTCCTTTACCCTCCCCAGCCAAATATCACAACCACACAGAGAACTTGCCAGTTCTCACTCTCCAGAATCCACAGAACAGTTTGCAAAAGAGAAAAAGCAGAACTAGTGTAAGGAAGAAAATCTGAATCTAAATTGCATTGTTAGGGAGCCTCCAGAATAAATCATGTCTAACCAACCTGATTGCCTGGGTGATAAAACAATTATCGATAAGGTTAGGGCAGCAGATGTTTTCTACTGCCATTTTAGCAAAGGTTTTGATACTGTGTCCCACTTTATTCTTGTATCCAACACAGGATTTAATGATTTAGATTACTGGACAGCTAGATAGGTAAAAATCTATTTTGGTGATCATGCTCAAGGGCTGTTGATTAATGAGCTGGTAAAAATTGGGGTATTGAAGGGGTCTGTTCTGTGACCTGTTCAGTTTAACATCTTCATCAGTGGTCTAGAGGAGGGGGTGAAGGGCACTCTAAGTTTGCAGATGACACCCCGTCAAACTGGGAGGAGTACTAGCTGATACGCTGGAGGGCAAAGCTGGCAGTCAGGGGAACCTGGCCAGCTGGATGGACTTCACAGATATACACGGTGGAAGGACGAGAGACAATGTTAATAACTTGAAGCAAGGAAATTGTTCAGTGTCCAGCTGGACAAAGTCATAAGCAACTTTGACTTACCTCATAGCTGACTCTTATGAGGAGCTTGGACTAGAGACCTGCCATGGTCACATTCAATCTGAATTGTTTTATAATGCTGTGTCCCCACAAAGAGACCTTTGCTGGGAAGTCTTTGTGCTACCAAGATTAATACTGCCTGTACTCTTGCAGTTCTGTGGTCACCATGATTAACATTAAGCTGATGTACAGAAACTCTTGATGAACACTTGATTCACCAGTGTGAATCACAGTCAATACAGTTTTGTACCACATGTTGTGGTTATATTCATATCTGTTTTGCATCTTTGTCAATGAGCATAGGCACAGTACCTTCAGAACCAGCTGACCTCATTGTAGTAAGCCTAAAAGGGCTAATGATTATGGGCCACCTGTACTCCTGAATTAATGGAGGGTCTTTTCCTTGTGGTTAGTTCATGGAATTATTCAATTTCCTGTAACAGACCACAGGTCTTGTCAGTCATTAGTGATGACATTACTCGGGCTCATCACTTCAGTAAGTTGCTGTAGAAGGATGTAAGGATAATACCTTTCCCTTTTCTCCATTTATGACATCCCTTCTATTTTTTGGTATAATTGCATCTTTCTGATATTTTCTGCAGAATAAAAGAACTTACTCCCTCTTGCCTTCACAGACCATTTTTACTTCTGGAAAACTCATGTTTTGTGAGCAGCACTGATCATGCAAGACTTGGGGCTAGATCAGAAAATGTCCCTGTTTGAGGGTGGGGAGGTGTGGAAGCTTTGAGTGTTGGTAGTTCCTGGTTCAAGCTTTGTTTTCTTTCCTCATAGTTACAGAGGAACATGTTACAGACCCTTCTGACATTCCATTGTTGCACTAAATAGAAAGGTTTTTTTCTAAATCCTTAATGGGACAAAGCCTGCTACTGAAATTAGTTTGTGTCATTTTGTGCTCAATTGTGTCTTCTATTGGTGGGTGAATTTCCTCTTCCAGGGATAGGCTTGCTTTAAACAATCTGAGTCTTTTTGTTTGTTTCTGTTCTTTCCATGCATTAAAAAGGTTGTCCTCACACGTGCATTACTCAGGAAGCCAGAAACAAGGCAGGCTGTTAACACGGCATACTACAGCATAGCAGTGACAGCTGTTTTTCTGGATGTATATACCAAAACCCCTGCCTTTGCTTGGACAGCTTAACAAGTCACAGACCATACTCTTGGGAGTGGGACAGACACTCCTTATACAGCTGCCTTATACAGTCAGCTGCAGTCATAGAATGAAGTGGACAGTATCTTTCCTAGGACAAGGCATCATCTTTCTGCTACTGGGTCATGGCAGAATTTTGAGGCTAAAATAAGCTTGGAATCTTTAAAGGAATTACATTTGTTACACAAAAGTTCACTGAAAATGCTAGAAGTCAGCATACTGTATTGCCATCCATTCCCTTTGTCCTTTACTGTCAAGGAGGAGTTAACTTACTCTATAGGCGTCTGAATACTGAAATAGTAATGAAAAGTGATTCTCATGTCTTAGGCAGGAAGGGCATGAATAACCTTGGGGATTACTGCAGTACATCTGGAGAGTATGGACACATGCTTGCCATATGGTTGGACTTTTCTTTGTTAGTGCTATGAACGCTGCAGTCAAACCTCAGGTTCTGTGTGGATCTAAAGTACATGTGTGTGTAACCTGTCACTGTGACAGGCTCCCCAGGGAAGTGGTCATGGCTTCCCATCAGGATTCAAGGACCGCCTGGGTGATGTTCTTAGTCATATGGTTTAGTTTTAGGTTGTCCTGCAGGGAGCAGAGAGTGGGACGCGATGATTGTTATGGGTCCCTTCCAACTTGAGGTATCCTGTGATTCGAATTTCACCTCACAAAGACTCCGAGCATTGTGCCAACTGGTTTTATTATGTGAAAGACAAAATTCTTTTGGGGTATGTTGCTGCCAAAACACATCTCTCCCTCATTGTATACTCATAAAAACACTTGTGTTTATTAGTTCTTTAGCAAAGCAGCTTTTGTCTCTTGCTTTTAGCACAGCCATATCTAGATATTTTATATGTTAACAGCTGCTTCTAGTCATTCTATTAGAGCATGTGTGGAGGGACAATGAAGTTCTCATAAGGCAAGGAGTCAGAGGGACTCTGTCCTGAAGGTTATACTTCCTTTGAGAGCTGACTTTTGAAACATTTACAAAAGCGAGTGCGAAGTTATGCCTTTTGGATTTAAATCTCAAAACTGCTGACTAAAGCAACAAGAGAACAGCATTTGGTGTGGAACATCATGGTAAGTACACCCGTTAGCATCCCACACACTGAAGAAAACAATCCCATAATGAGAAAGAGTTAACACAGGCTGCATCTTGTGCAAGCTTTCCAATACATTTGTAACCAAGAGAAACAGTTGAAAACACATCAGTTACTGTAAGATTTCTTGTTAGAAACTTTCAAACATGTGAGTTTGAGTTCCTGGAAATGCACAGTTCAAAAGGCAGTGGTGGCATTTTCATGATCATGTATGATACATACAGGATGTGTCTGTATTATTTATATTTAAAAGAACAGTAATTTCCCATGTATATACCTTGTGACTGTAATGCAGAAGTATTTTTTCATCCTAGCTGATTTGGTTGGGAGACCTGTGAGAATTTTCATGGTTTTATCACTCATTTGAGTTTCTGAGAAGTATGGGCTTTGCTGTTCTTGAAATTCATTAGGGTTTTGCTGTTCAAGTGTACTACTAAAATAACCTAATGAGGTTGCCAAAATGTTACAGTGTGGACTAAGCCACAGCCTGTAAACTTCCTTAAAGGATTGTTATTTTTTGTGTTTTCATTTGGTAGTACAGATCTCAGGTGTGATATGTGTGGGACTACTACAATACCAGGGAAACCTGTGCTCTGTGTATCATTTCCATCACTAACTATCAAGGTTCAGCAATGCCATACATGAGTATGTCCTTTTATATAAATATGATAAACATAACTAATCATTATAGGTAATATAGGTTAAAAGATATCCATAGTCAGTGTAATTCGTATTGTTTAAGGGATTTTCAGTGCCGTGACTGTTGTTTGCTCCTTGTTCAGGCTTTTGAATTTTCTCCTTTAATTTTTACCATGTACTTTCCATCTAGGAAAAATGAAAGAGGAATGATACATTTGGCTATTTTCTACATCTAAACACCACAGTACTGTGGCAGAATTTGCTTTTCCCCTGCTTGAGACTGACAGAACAATATGGAAGAACTTTCAGGTGTCATGCTGAAGGTGCCACTCCCTATCTCTTTTTCCACAGTAACTCTCACTGTTCTTCTGATGGGTAGACTCACAGCATTCTGATTCTCCTGTAGTATGCTAAGGAGCTTCCTTAACTTAACATCACTGTGCAGGCATTACAGGTGGTTTGACTGGCCTGCAGAGTATTTCTTTGATTTCAGAGAAGTATTGAAAATGTCTCTGTACACTGAATGCTTAGGTTGTTAGAAAATTAGCTTAGTCATAGATCTATTTGTAAATGGCAGAATTAAGTTCTTTAGCAGCTGCTCCTGACTGGCTGATGGCTCAGTGCTGGGGTAGTCTGCTGGATTGTTTGACCTCTGCAGTCATCCAGTGTCATATTTTTCTTGGTATACTTCTACCCCTGAGAAGATTGATTTCTCAGGGAAGTCTGGGCACGATGTGATAATAAGGAGAGCTCCTTCGTGGGCCAGAGAGCATTGGTTGTTAGCCTTCAGCAGTAGTCCAACCAGCTCTTGGTTCTTGAATCTTCCAGAATCAACAGCTAATTCTACACCCCTCCTAGTTACCCAAATCTTTCTGAGATAGCTCTTCAGAAACATAAGAAATTGTGGTCTGAGATCATGAACCTCTGTGTTCTCAAGGAGTGCTGCTGTGAGCTGATAGATCTGTAAGATTACTTACTTTTGTTCAAATGAATAATTTCGCCATCAGGTACACCTAAAGCTCTCTTAGCTTCTTTTTGTCAAAACTCTGTACAAGCATGGTTTGTTTTGCTCCTTCTCCCATCATTTAGAAATGCATAATGGGCCTGATGCATGTTGGTTTTACCAATTACAGATTTTTACTGACATTATTACCACCAATCTGTGAGCTGCATGCTCTCTATCCATTTTTTTTTTTTTTTTTGCTGCTTTGCAAAAATTCTTTTTGTGGTGCATATCACTGAGCCTGCATAATCACAGAGTGAATTTAGATTCTTGTACCTCACTAGAACGAAGTATTTGTAGAATGTCCTGCTAAGTTTATTGTAATAGTATGTAACTACAGTTTAAACTAACCCATCAGACCCTTGCTTTTTAATCATTATAGACGCCATCAAATGCAGAATGAATCAAGCTCCACATGTCATATGTTTTCAGAGCACTTTGTTATTTGTACCAGATGTACATTCTTTGTTTCACTAGAAAGAGTTGTGGAAAGCCTGTCAGTATCTTTTTGGAAATTCTTCAAACAGATAATTTAGCACATTAAAATTTGTTACTAATGAATGGATGAAAGTCTTGACAATGCTTTAGCATGCCTGAATGTATTTCCATACCTGAGATAAAATGGGCAAAGTGTCTACTGATTTCCTCCTGCCTGTTGCTCATGTCCCAATTTAAGGAGAGCTGTTTTACGTGCTCCTTCCTCAACCAGCTATCTTTAGGATCTTTTAAACATCGCTGTGTGACTTGAGAGATAGCTGGGAAGTCACCATAAGTGACATGAATACGTATGGGCAGAGAATCAGAAAAGAAAAAGAACTTTCTAACATTCAGTAACTGTTCATTCTAGGTTTTCTTCTCCCGTGTAGATCTGACAAACTGGCTTCACTCCCACAAGCTTTGGAGTCCATCTCAGCTACAGTTTGTTGATTTGACTGATACCTGGCCAATCTATTTGATGAGCCTTGAGTACAAGGTTAAATAAAGTCATAGAAGGGACAGAATTTTCCTACTGGTACTTCTGGTTAAAGGCAAATGAGGTGTCTGCAAGAGCTAGGCAGGAGGAATACATGCTATCTATAGTCTCAGCACAAACATTTAATCAGTTCACTAAAGAATCATTGAGCTTCCTTATGCTGTGTGTCCTCAGCATCCTGGCTTTCTAGATGGATGTACACAATGAGGAGGAACTACAATCAGAAGTATGAACATACCAATTTTTGCACATTGAAATTACTTCTTCCCTCCCTTTGAAACAATAAACCTTTCATCTTATCTTTATTTACACAGACCTATCCACCTTGGCATCATTTTCTGTCTCTTCCTAAGGGCACTATTTCTGCTCTGAAGGTACTAGATTTGTTAGCAGATTTCTTAGAAATGGGTCTTAGAGTACACATAACCAGTCTTGCTTTATAATGGGGGTGCTTAATACAATAGAACAAAATAGTTGAGTTTTGCTTCTTGGCACAAGGCCAGCAAAAAACTCAAGCACACTTAACTTCTGGGCTCATGAGAACCCCAGAGATTTGACTGAAAATATGAAAGCCTTTGTAAAAGTTTATTAAAAAATGTTGAATGTAGGAAAAAGAAATTTAGCACATTTTTTCCATGTTTTCCCATGACTTTGATGTTTTCTCTTTTGCCCATTTTATTATGTACTATCCTCATTACTTTTTGGCAGTGATCTCTTGTATGAAGGGAGTATGAAACACTTGTCCTGTAAAGGAGAAATTGAAGTTGTACTGTGACTGAGTCACAATCCCTTAGCATGAACCTTCTAGGTTGCTTCTCTTCATAAATCTCAGTGCGGGTGGCATGCTAGAGCAGGCTGAAAAGGCATAAGAAGACATGGAAATGGAAGAGGTAGGAAGAACACAACTCAGAAGACTGGTTTGCATGTCCACAGACAGTGCTGTAGTTTGAAATTGTATAAAGCTTGTGAACATTCTGAACACTGCTCCAGCTAAGGAAAATACAGTGCAATAACACAGTAAAGCCTGAACCATGCCTATTTCACTCAGTACAGTGTTTTTCATAGAAGTATGGGTAAGCCCACATGTCTACATCGTGCAATGCACAGCAGTGCAGAGATATTATCTACAGTCCCATTGCCTGTGTGTTGGCAAAGCATCAAACCTGGCTTGTGAAGGAGATAAGCTACAGGGAGCACAGTGCCATCCTGATGGGACCAGACTGCTTCCTGCTTAACAGATAGCTTCTTTGCTGTGAGGCTGTAGATGCCTGAACCATGCTCAGTTGCACAGTATTGATGTATGCTTTACTGTCATTCGCACCTTCAGAGCCTCCGAGGGTTGGTGAGCATCCAGCAGGACTTAACTCTAGTCCTCTCCTCACACAAAACTTTGGGCTACAAATTTTGTGCAGCTGTACCTGAGAAGTCCTGCAGACTTGTTCCTGGTCTCTTACTGTTTCTTTTTATCCCATCATGTCTGTGTTTTTCCTCACACACAGCAGAAAAAGGACACTAGTATAAATACTGTACTTAGAATAAAACCTTCCTCTTTGCAAACTCAGTCCAGATACAAGCATTCAGTTTGTCAATCTAGGTTAGTTTTAAACAGTGAATTAATTCTGATTTGTATCATTCAATGGGAGAGGAAAAAAAAAAGGATGTTATGGCCATATGAGGAGTTCAAAAGGGTAAAATTATTAATAGTTTGGAAACAGAATTTTGCATGCAACTAATTCCTAGTAGAAAGAGCTGAGAATAATTTATAGCTGTTAGTAGTGAATTCATGTAAGACCTGGTTCCTCTGCCAGTAATAAAAGCACAGTGTTTCTTATGGAATTAAAGGTTTCTCATAATGATTAACTTAATTTATAAAAAAGATGGGAAGAATTACATTTCTCTTGAGCTACTTGATGTACTTTATTACAGGTGAATTCCTACACTGGAAACAATGTAAGACAGCACTTTTTAATACCCGTACTCACAGCAAACACCAAGTCAGTGTTTCTTCAATTTAATTACTTTATTATTGTGCAAAAGTCTAGCTTCTAGCTGTTGTGCCCATTTCCGATTCTTTTCTGAACATCTGCTCTATGCTAAACTCTATCAAAGTGCTGAGGCTTTTTAAAAGCTCACAGAGGGGATTTTCTTTTCTTTTGTGGTGACTGCAAAGGATTTTGTGTTTTATAGTCTGAGCTACAGTGCTTTTCATGCTGACAACACTGTCCATATCATGATAGTCTGGCTGAGCAGAACCAGATGTTGTAAGCTCAATGGCTGGTTTCCTGCCTGAAGCAGAAGCTTCTGATGAAGTCCAGTTTTTCATGGCAGGAATTCTTTAGTACTGTATTTCCTTGAAAAGAAAGAAAATTCTTAGTTTCCATGTGCACAAACTTCAGTTAAATTGAATTAAGCACTTAGCTCTTCAGAGAGCTTTTTTCTCCCATGGAATCTCATTGCTAGGACTCTGTGTTATCATCCAGAATTCAGACAGGAATTTACAAGCCAAAGCTGTAGTCAAGGCCTTAAAACCTAAGCATGTATATGAGGTCTCTTCCAGTGCAAATTCCTAAAAGTAATTTAACTTCTTTAATGCTTCAGACTGGGGATGGTAACAATCTGACTGTGATAATGCATGTGTAACTTTCATGGTATTGATAGTTTTAACATTAGCAGTAATTTTATATCTTGATCACTATAATGGTAACTTACTTGCAGCACCTGAAGAATTCTTCACATGAAGAATTCCAGCTTCGCACTGCCGTCCACTTGGTGTATTTGTTAAATGTGCATTTACTGTCACTGTTAGCTGGTGAATTCTGCCTCAGTGGCAGTTCACTCCACAGCAAATTAAGAGACTAGGCTAAAGCACAGTATCCATAAAAAGTATCTTTGCACCTCCTTCCAATAGTGGGCAGGATTATCACATTAGTTTTGAAGGCAAAGACAGCAAGGAGCTGTGCTGGCTATTTTTACTTTGACCACTCACTCCCTGAAGAGCAACAAAGAGGCAGAGGCATTCTGCAGCCCTTTCTCTGAAGCAGAACGAGCAGCTCTTGGCCTAGTTACAAGTGCATTTCAGTTCTGTAGTGCTCCCATGGCTCTGTGGCTGGCAATGAAGTTAGGCATGTGAATTTACTTTTTTACCCCTTGGGACTGAATCAGAAAGTTGCCTGTTGGGACTAGGTCAGAAATTACCTTACCATTATTTTGTAAAGTGTCTCAAGTACTTCAAAAGCTACTGTCTTTTTGGTATGGTGCTGGTAACGTTTGACTGATGTATTACAGAGTCTGTGTGACGGAAAACTTAACGGTCTGAAGGACTGAACTGTGTGTTCACACCATGACCTATAGGTGGCAGCGAGGAGTATAAATAACTGCAGGGCCCCAGTTTGTGCGTGTTTGAGTTCCCTGGTGTTTGTGCCATCCTAGTGATTGTATAGCCTTTTGGAGCCTGCTCCACCAGGAGACAGAAAAAGTTCAGTGAACTTGAATGACCCAAAGGGAGATACTAAGTTTGGTTTAGAAAGTTAAAGGCCAGGCGCTGATCTTCCACACAACAGTTCATGTCCTTGGAGTATTGTGGTTATTCTGAACATTAATGTGTTCTGTGAAGCTCACATAAGTTTCTAGTATGTATGGTTGCTGAGTGTTGCAAGGCATGAGCAAGGTAGGTTGTGTTTATGGGACCTTAATTTTCTGCTGGGGTAATTTTCAAGTTTTGCTGTTGAAATCTGTCAAACATGGGGAAAGGCTGATGTGAGACTGAGAGGCAGAAGAGATCGAACAGTTACTTAAGCACCACAGTTACGTAGCATTAATGCAGAGGAGGCTCCACTGATTGAATGGGAATTAAAGTTGCCCTGATTAGAACTGAACCAGGAGATAATTTCTGCAATTATTAGAACCCGTAACTGTCCTCAGAACTATAGTCAAACAAAAAAGATCCACCTGAAGTTAACAGTTTTCAAGACAAAAACAGCAGACCTTGATTCATTGTACTTTTAATCCACTTGCAGAAGGATTTTAGAGTTAAAAACTGGGGAGTTTATATATAAGGAGATATATAAGGAGATATATATATATATAGGGAAAATAAAAAAATAAATTTTTTTTTTAGTTTTAGGTCCTTTGCAACTTAAAGTGTCTTCAGATGCTTTTTGTGTATTGATTTCTGTTACTATGGTATTTCTCAGTGAGATGTAGCATACTAGAAAACAGAAAGACAAGGATCTTGCCTACTGTTCTTTTTTTGTGCCTCATGTTCCTGATAGCCTGTCTGCCAGCCATGGCAGTTTACATCTTATCTTAGTGATATGTCCTAGTTATCTGTGTTGTGTATGAGGCCTTAGCATTCCACTGCTTTTTGCTTAATAAATTGAAGACTGGGAAGAAGTAACACTGTTAATACTTGACCATATAAGGGGGGTGACTCTTGTTTTAGTTCTGCTGCTTGCACAATATGCAGTTGAAACCTTTTAAGGGAAGGTGGTGCAGAGAGAGTGAAAACATCCAGGAGCAGAACATCCATTTCACAGAATGGTGCCTGTGCTGGTGCTATCATTGCTACTGCTGTGAATTTCTCACAGGTTGTTGGAGCTGCATAGTTAAATAGGAGAGATTTACAGGTGGGACTGAAGAAAAAAGTTAAAATCATTTAGTTCATGGCTCCTGCAACTTGAGAAACAGTAAAAATGAAGAGCGAACTGTCCAAAGGTAATCTGAATTAGACTTCCAAACTTGAGAAATGGAGAAGCAAAGATGTCTTCAACATCAACAGGAAGAGACCACAGCAAGAACAAGTGGAAATATCATACAGTGGGAATGGAATAGGAACTTCATGACTTAAAAGACAATGAATATTGTGTCTAAATTTTCAACAAAGTTTTAAAAATAATTTCTTTGCAAATAAATTTGATTGGTATAGAGGGAATGAGACAACTGTAAATTATTGGATGGAAAAGAAATTGTAGAATCATGATAGGAGTTCAATCCTAGATCTCATCTTGCTACTTCAAAAGAATGAACCCATGGAATCTTAGAACTGGTTGCAGGTATGCTGAAGTAAAGTCTATCAAGGCAAAGACTGTACAATATGGTTAGGGAATGGCAAAAGCAAGATTTCTAATAAAGGGGTGGAAAATGGATGTAGGCAAACATAAATCAGTTATTTTGATCTCAGAAGTGTTCAGAGTGTTATATCCCTTCAGAGGCCTTATGCACCTTTTTAAGTGGAGACCCAGTGTGAAACCTCTTTTCTTCCATAGCTAACAACTCTGAAAGTTCAGGTTGATCTCTTGTGAAATGTTGGTACCACACACAAGTCCTTCAGTGGCCCACATGTCTGTCCCACAGATTGCTTCAGTTCCTGTTTGTTCGGGTCTGAGAGTGCTTATCCTTTTGCAGAATCAGGCTCCCTGTGGTCTGCATTACAGCACCTTGTCTACCTCAGCATTGGCTCCACAGAGAGGAGCAGGATTGTTTAAAAAAAGTGTATATTGGAACACTATGCTGTGTTTTGAAGTGGGCTCACTCAGGTGCCTGTGCATCTTTCACACATGCAACTGACATCTACAAGTGGCAGAAGATTGGCGACAGGGACATGCAATAGCCACTTCTTAGTGATTGTTTTGTTAGTACCTCTTTCTTCCTCCAGCTTAAGACTCCAGGCTGAACGTGATGCTGCAGTTGACCTTAGCCAGCATTTTACCTACAGTGCAAAATTCCAGCCAATCATTTACAACAGTTCATGAGACCTATCAAAGAAAGTCTTTCCCCCAGTACTGTGACCTTTATCTTTGTGGCAAACAGGCGTCATGACTGTGTCTGGGTAATGCTGCTTGATTGACTGGTCTATGCTCAGAAGTTATAAAAGTTTCCCTAGGCACAAGAAAGTCAGCTTGCCACAGGCCATTTGTTACATCTGAATGATGTGTATTCATCAGGACATTTTGTGGCATTGTAGAGATGAAGTTGGAGCAAGCTTCCCTCTTTCATAAATGTAAGTCAGGATAATTCAGCTGAAGTGAGTGATGTTTTGCTAGTGCAAAACTACGTTGACCTGGAGACACCTTCAAGGACCACTTTGCTTTATTATCCCATCTATGAAAAACAGTATGTTGTCTCCTCTGAAAACTGAAAGAAAGCTACAATAGAATATTCCTTTAACCTTTTTAAAATAAAAGAACATTCTGATTTTTTTCCCCAGTGGAAAGTTATCTTTTATACACAGTTTAAGTGGGATAATATTTTACTGTAATTTCAAGGAAAATCATCTGGGCTATTAAGGGTGCTGTATCCTCTTGTTTCTTAGTTAGGTGACATGCATATGTCTATGAAGTATAAGGAAGAAGATTTGTGACATTCAGATGTGTAGCTGTACTTAGTAGTAGTACAGTTGCCTGGTGCAGAACAGGTAAGTTTTCCACATTAGTCTCTTAAAGCTTTCAGGATCAATTTTAGAATTAGCTGATAATTTTTTTTCTCTGGCAGGAAATTTTCAAAAATCCTAATCTTCACAGGGAAGATTTTTATTATGTCCATTCTTACCTTTGTTATGAACTGGCCAGCTCATGCTTTGGTAAGACTTACAGATTTCAAGAACTGGCTTAACAATTCTGTGTTGGTATTAAATATTCCAATAATTATGCTTTCTAGTTAAGAGATAGCTCAAACTGCTTGTCATGGTTGCATTGTGTGTGTTGTTGTGTTTTAATAAAAATTGGTTGGTCAGTACAGGTAGTGTGGGATTAGCTCTTCAAAATAAAAACACAAGTGAAATTGTACAGTAGGAGAGTAAACTTAAGTATATAACATTACAAGAATTTATCTTCTTATTGTGACTCAGTAATATCTCCCCATTTAAAAAGAGCTGCTCTGGCTTTTTTTAGATTTACAATATATAGTTTTAACTAATGTGTGTAATTGCAAAAAGTACAGTCCACTCCTCTTTGATTTTTTTCTTTTTTTTCTCCTAAACTGGTATTTTGGCATACTGGGAGCAGAAATACTCTTAGCTCTGGTATGGACAGAATAACTCAGGCGATTGTTCTTTAGTTTAGGTCCAAGCGTAAATACTCCATTTCCCAGTCTAGCAAGAGCTTATTAGTGCTACACACAGACAGAAGAAACTTCATTGTGTAATCTCATTGATGTAGTGAGAAGTTATGCTGAAAGAAGGCAAGCGAGAATACTATTTGAAGTCAATCCCATTAAATGTCTGAGGTGACAAGAACCAGAATGTCCATGGTTTTGTTGTATTCCTTCTATGTAGTTCATACTCAGGGAACATATAAACACTGGTATATCAACTATGTGGTTAAACATAAATAGAATGCCTTTACGTCAAACAGACTAGCAAAATGAAAGTATCATATGGCTTTTTTTTTTTTCTTTCCAATTTTTACTGTGAATTGCCCTGGAATTATGTTCCATTCACCAAGTTGGGCCTACTGACAGCTAATACTTCCACCTAGAGAACTCAGAGACTGAGGTGTTGCCCTGACAGGAACACTGCCGCATCAGTGTCTTGATGATGTGGTTTTTGCATATATGTAAATACACACACATATAAAAACATAAATATATATAAATATATACATATAGGACATATAAAATTTACTTTGATGAGACCTCTACAAGATACAAAATGTTTGCAGCACCAGTTCCAAAACTCACTTTCTGAGAGAAGTAGTATCCTGTCTGACCAAATGGTCTCATATAGATAACACAATCTTTATGGTAACTGTTTTTCATTTTTACTGCTCCAAATGTAGGAACACCAGTGTAAACATACAGAGAGAAAAGAAACTTAAAGAGCTGTATATATATAGACTTGTTTGAACTGTCCTGTGAAGATATATTGCTAAACCCATCATAGATTGTAATTAATGAATCTGTGATTTGTTAGGGATAATAACCTTTACTGTGACCCACCAAGCAATTGTTCTGGCAGAATTACAAGTTCCAGAAACCCTGATTTAGTTGCCTAGCAAAATAAAATATTTCCTTAGCAACTTTCAAGCTTGTCACAAAGTCAAATGCTGCATTGGGTAGTGCTGGAAATCCTCAGTGGTACATAGAAACTGATTTCCAAATTTTGGTCCATGAGGAATGCTACCCTTTTGTCTCAGATTTTTTTTAAATCTGGCTACTTGGTGTAGCAGTGGCTGAAAGCTCTGATTTTGTCATTTTATCTACAAGAAAGCAGATTAGTGAATGTAAATTGAAAAAAAAAAGTTTCATAAATGAAGTTTGGGAGGTTGTTTTTTACTAAAAACCTGTTGTTTAGAAAGACGTAAATGTAGAAACATTGAAAGTCCCTCCCCCTTCCTGCATTTAATTTCTGTTTTCCCTGGCTTTGAAGACCTAGTAATTTGCCAGTTACAGATTATTAGTTTCCTTCCTCTGAAGGTATTTTCCCGTAGTTTGCATTGTTATTTCTTTGATCTGTTGCAGCACAATATCTCTCTTATCCTGCAGCTTTGAGAATTTTTTCTCAAAGAGAAGGCGCCTTCTTGTGGGAACCCCTGTCATGTTTCTGGGGGTAATCATTTGCCTTAAATGTCTATAGGCTGATGAAATGCACATTGTGAATTTATTGAGACTTCCAGTGATGATTCTTTATTTCAGTAAAATGGCAATTAAAATGGAGTATGATTAGTTTTCAGTTTTCTCCTATTTACTCTTGTTAAAGTCTTAAGAATCAAGAACAAAGCAAGAAAAAATTGCAAGGAACAATCTGTCATATTTCACTATAAACGTTGTATATATGTCTACATTTGTTTGTTTGAAAGGCTTAGTTTAAAGTAGGCCCAGTGCCAACTGAATTAATACCTATATTTATATCTAGTATCTAGTGCTAGACTAGTGCATAGAAATCTTTGGAAACCATTACAGACCCTGAAAGCATTTGGTGCTGGTCACAGTAGATCTCTACAAGGTTGTTTGTCCCCAGATCAGAGAAATACAGGAAAGTGAAAGGGAAAGGATTTCCTTCTCCAAAACCAGTACCAGGATATAGGAACATTTCTGCAAGCAGATATATTCCTGCTGTGTTGTTAGGCTATATCAAGAGAATTGGTTTTGCTCTCCCAGCATGTTAGCCATTGTTTTTCTGGTTGTTGTCTACTTTTTGGCAGTAGGGTTGTGTACCCAGCCTGTAGTTACTGTCACACAGAGATTAAATCCTTTCATGTTCTTCACTTTTGCAGAGCCAGGTAGAAACCTGTTCAGCTGTGCACTGCATAACCTCCCTTATGCAGCAACATTTGTAAGGGCCAGGAATATAGCTACTGCTAGCTAACACTAAGAGGTATACACTTGCCTCTACCTCTAAACTAGAGACATGAAAACAAAGTTCAGGATTAAACATTTTGATATTTTTTTTTCTCAACGTATGTCTTTAGCATTTTAAAAATAGCTATCAGCAATTTTTACTTTGTCATTTACATCCCACTCTTTTTAGATGTAATATATAAGTACAAAAATTAAGACCTAGCCTGAATAAGAGACTTATAAAGCAATGAAAAATTATTACATAAAAAATAGGGGATTTGGAGACTTAATGTCAATGCTGATTAACAATTTGAAGATTTCATAGGGAAGTTCATTTATGTACCAGATTTCGAAAGGTTTGGTATGTGTATACTTGGACAGTTTGTCCCCTCTGCCTTATGCACCTTTTAAGACAGAGGGGTGGACCATCTGAAAACAGATGTCTGTCTACTAATCAGTAAGGTGACTGGTTTCACATTAACATGTAACTTCTAGGTTGTTTGTGCTAAACATGTTGAATCCCACATTAATTGGTCTGCTTTGCCTGGTCTTGGCTGCAGTTAAAATTACGTAAATCATCTCACATCAGGTATTCTTCTGTAGAGGTGAAATTTAAGAAATGTTTACTAGTTGTGATTGTTGCAGCAGTCCTAGGTAGATTATAACGTCTTTTTACTCAGTCATATTGCTGGACTGTATCTCAAGTCTTATTTTTCATATTAAAAATAATCAGCTGGCTCCAAAATTCCTAGGCACACAATGAAAAGAAGCAAGTAGAATTAGAAACAAGAAGAATGGTAGTATTTCTTCTCTGTAAAACCCAACTCAGTAGTGGGTTCCTTCGAGGATTTTCTCTGTCTTCTTTCCCAGTTTTTAGTAAAAGAAAGGATTTTTACACTATGGTGTATAACAGGCATAATTACCAGTTCATAACTTGGGAAAGAAAAAGAACATCTGGCTTATACAGCAGTTTATTTTGCTTCTTGCAAATACTGACAGGTCAACCAGCTAGTGGAGGCATGTTTTCTAGGTGCGTCAGAGGAAACAGGAAAAATAAGTCCAGACACAGGTTGTGACCAGGGAAAGCTATTTTAGAGGAGATGTCACATCTTGGAAACATTCCTGTCTTGTCTTGCCTTTGAACATGTGAACATAAGCAAAAGTGCCTTGCAAGCATATCAGTGTTGGCCACCCTGTAATTTGTAAAGGTATTTCAACATGATCCTTTAACTGTCACTAGAATATTAGTATAACAGAACTGTGTATCTCTAGATAGAGCTGTTTCTTGCTCAGTAAGAAGAGAAGGATACTGGTAAAGCCTATTGAGCTGACTTTTCCAAAATACTAGCTAGTATATAAACTACCTGGGTTCCTGTTGAAGTCAGGTGCTGAGACGAGGATCAGGTGCTGTTGACCTGTTCTGTTTTGGTTTTTTATTTTTGTTTATTTTATTTCTAGCCCAGCTGTAAGGAGATGCAGCAAGACCTCAAATATTCCTCAACTGCTCTCAGGTCATATTTTAAAAACAGCATTATCTTAATCATGTGATGTTTTGTTGTATGTTTTCCAGAGTGGCAAAAGTAATGAAGGTTCCTGTGTATGAGACACCAACAGGATGGAGATATTTTTCCAATCTCATGGACTCTGGACGTTGCTCGCTTTGTGGAGAGGAAAGCTTTGGCACTGGTGAGGAATGAATGATCAAAAACTTCCACAGACTTTTAATGCCAAGTTTTAATTTTCCCGGGTGCTCAAGTCAAAGCCAAAAGAATCAGCAAAGTAACTGCCTTGTGCTGGAACAGTAAATTGTTAGCTGTTCACACCTTGACAATCTTGCAGGTGTGGTCCAGTACCTTGAGATATGAAAAATGTGGAGGATGAACATTCAGAAGCCATAGGCAATCCTGTCACTGTACAGACAGTTTTTGGAGGTGCCTGGCACTCTCTTTTGCTTTGAACATAATCCAGAAAGGTCTCACTAGTTCCACTGTAATAGTCTCTTCACAGTCTGCAACTGCATTTGGAGGGATTTTGCCTGTATGGAAAAACCACATGGTTTTTCCTCAGGAGGTGCAGTGTACGAAGTATGAGGATTGGTATGTCTAATGATATGTCTAATCAAACTCAGATAAAATAATCATTATAAGAAATTCAATTACATGTCAGCATCTGTGTTTTCCCTATGCATTTTTTGCTTGCCTGTCCCAAGAACCAGTCAAACAATAGAATGCAGAATGAAAGACGTATCTGAGCTCTCATGAATTCAGTACTGGCAGGAACCATTAGAGCAAACAATTGAAGTATGTAGTCTATTTATCTGCACAAGTGTGGTCTTGCTTCATGAGAAAAACTAAATAAATTTCAGTGGTTTTTTTTACTTCCTGCATTTTGGCACAGAAATTAGTTCTTCTTTGTATTTCTTAGTAGGATTATATTACAAGTATTTTTGAATTAGCACATATCAGAATAACTTAAACGTCTATCTGGTTAATAGTTTAGTCTGTATTTTAGTGTGAGTTCCATGGAATTCTTTATTTTGGTGTAGAGTTCTTTGGCTACAGCTTTTCATAGAAAAGAAGTTATCATATAACATCATATAACAAAATTTCGTTTTGCTTTGGTTGAGTTAAGTCTAGTATTAAGTTTGTTGGTTGAGATAAATTAGAACAGAATACTGTTTATTTTAAGATGGGGATATCTTTAAGCCATAGACATGCCACTTTATTTGTTAGCCTGTCATTACCTGTAAGTATCTGCATGGACTATGAAGGAAGAAACAAAATTCTGTTAGGTTTCTTCAGATATCTATCTGTATAGGATAAGAGAATTTAAATTAATAATGAAAGTTTATTTTCTCTTTGTTGTGAATGGGGACCAGTGTCCCATGATTAGCATGACTTGGTTTAATTATGACGGGCACAGGTTTGTATTGCCTTGAATGTGTATCTTAAATATGTATTTTCAAAGGGTGGTCTGCAAGGTTATTGAAGGAGTTGTAACTTGGAGAGAGGGACAGGAACATCTTGTACCTTTCAGAATGCCCTGACATTTATTGTGAAGTGTTGTTAGACAACATCTCCATTTGCCAGTAAGAGGTCTGGAACAGGGAGTTTCCAGCTCTAATGGCTTTTTGCTGCTTTTTCACCAGGCCAGTTCCGTAACCCTTCCCTCTAAATATTGAAGCTCCTCCTGCTCATCTAAATGCAGATATTTCCATGAAACTTGTGTGGTCTTGAGACATCAGTATGATCTCATTAGCTCCCAAATTATTTGGAAAAAATCTCCTGCCTTTATTGTCACGCTGAAGAAAGGGAAGTGTGGGTTTTGCCTGGGAGGACCTTGTAAAAGATCGATGGTGAGTTCCCATCAGCTGAAGTACATCTGGGCACCTTAGCCCACAGAGTGCATCATCACCTGCTGCATGCAGTTTTATCTGTTGAGGTATATAAAGTGAGGAGGGGTGGCCTCTATTTGCCAGTGCCTCAGGCCTGTTTCTGCTTGGGAAGAAACAAGTAAGGCTCCTAGCCCATATTGCTCTGGTGATATGAGTACAACTCTTCCAGGTGCTTTCTGTCTCAGGGAGAAGGGAGTAATCTTTGGCTGCTTAATAGAAGCCTTGTCTCTTTTGAGGAGACTTGCTATTAAAACTTTATGGTCCAGTTATTAAAAAAGCCAAATATCAAATTTCACATGCACAAATTCCCATGCACGGCGAAAAGGCATATTCAGGTCTTGCTAAGCAGGTTGTCCCAAGCATTGGTGAACTTTAGACCTGCAGATCAGGAATCAAGAGAGGTGGTTTCAGGGACTGATCTACTGAAACACTGAGAGCATTGCTGTCTGTGTTGGCCTAACTTCATTACCCTGAGTATTGATCAGGTGATTGCTGAAGTTGGAAAAGAGGGACAAGTGTCTCATAAAGGTCAAGCAAAGGCCTCTGGAGTTTATCTGTTTTTCTAGGTAGGTAAGATAATTTCTCTAATTTCTCTCTGTTCATGACTTCTTTCCTTTGCTTGTGTCCTTCTGTAGGGCCCTAAAACAATTGCATTTTGTACTATAGCCTCTCTTCCAATTGAGGTCTCCTGACCTCAGAGAAGTCTCTGCATTCTTAGTGATCTCTGTGTTTCTGTCTTAATCTGGTTCTCTAATTCTCTAGAGTCCTAATAAATGCTAAAAGTGCTTGAACAACATATTGCTGGCCAGCATGGAGAGCAGCTCTACACCAATACCTGACCTGTGCATCCTGGTACTTTCTGGTCAGATGAGCTTTATCGCACACACTTAAGTGCAGAAAGCCTCCTGACCTCCCGTTTAAACTAGTGCCATTTAAAGGCTAATCTGAGCCCTCAAGATGCAATACCATAGCATCCAGACAACTTGAGCCCTTGTTTAAACTGTGTCCTCAGTGCATGTGTAGTTGCTGTGTAGAATCATGCAGTGCCTACAGGGCAGTTATGCAACCATTATGATGCCTAAAGTTTGTTTGTCTTCCTGCCTTAGTTTCCTTATCATCTTTCAATTCAATGCAGCAGTTTGAAAATATCTCATATACCAGCAGGTTTATTTGAAAAATCCAGTCTGGTCTGTAGATGACTGATACTTTAGCAATGTGAGCTGGTTTTAGCAATAAATATTTACCTTATTGCAAATCTTATAGTAGTGTCCTCAGCTGTGTGACACCTCACAAGTTTCTGCCAGTATTGGGCATTTGAATCAATTTTACAGCTTTAACCTTAATAATATCTATTTAGGAAACTGAAACTTGGCAATTCTTTATATTTCAGCATGGAATATTTAAATAAATGTACTATATAGCTGATCAGAGTTGGAAACTTGCTGTTCTGTGCAAGAGAAGGGAGCTTTACTGATCCACAGTCTATCGTCAAACTAACAAAACAGCACTGCAGACCAATTGCCTGTGTACCCAGGTAATCCAGGCTAGCTGGAATTTCCAAATAATACAGAGCCTTGGTTTTGTAGCATAAGGATTTTGCTCTAGCAAGTAAATAAATCAGATTTTCTGCTATAAAAGGACAGAAGATTTTGAAAACATCCCGTACGGCTGTGTTTCCCAGACTTGTTTTCTGGCAGCTGATCTTGGAGCTCAACCAATACTTTAAAAACTTCTTCCATTTTTGTAGCAGTGTGGGGAGCTTGTCAGATGAGGTTAGTAGCTTTCTGATTCTATGACTGATGTCCAGAACACAGTTCAGGGAAGGGCATCAGCAACAGCAGTTAGTTTCTAAATTTCATCAGCAAACTATTAATCAGGATCAGGATAGTTGTGTGTCTGATTTATCTTTCTGCAGTTTAAGCCACTTCAGTAATTGCTACATATTTCATAATTTGCATGCTTCATCTTCAAATTTCCTAATTCTATTAACATCAGATGCCTTCTCCTGCAAGATTATGTGGAAGAAGGACCAGTGGAGAATACAAAAATGTGCTGCTGAAATGAGCGAAAGCCTTAAAAGAGCTGTTTGCTGCTATCTATTGCAGTAACACAAATTAAAATAATCTCATTAATTTGAATAAAAGGACAGAGCAGAATGCCTGTAAATCTCCATTTGCCTAAAGTATCATCAAGTTTTAGATTGCTGGATAATAATTTTGTAAGACTCAAATTGTGTGCAAACAAAATGATTTACCATGAGTCTATTTCTTCTTTTCAGTGAGGTTTTTATTTTAAAATCACACTTACAAAATGCAATATGCTAGACAGAGATGACTAATTTAGGTAAAAGCAATTACATTTTCTTCGTGCATATGACGCTTAGGGCTCACTGTCTCTATCAGGATTGGAAATACCAGATACAGAAGTTAGACATATAAAAACCAGCATGCATGTCCAACATCTTTCCAGTATCATAAAAACCATAATAAGAACATTCTTTGCATGATCTTACTTTGTTCCTCAGGCTACTGCCTTGAAAGACTTTACTTAGATGCTGGATCAGCTGGGAGAAAGCAGCCCTCAAGAGAAAGACTTTGGGGGTGTTGGTTGATGAGAAGCTCAGCATGACCCAGCAGTGTGCACTTAGAGCTCAGAAACCAACCGTGTGCTGGGCTGCATCAAAAGGAGCATGACCAGCAGGTCGAGGGAGGTGACCCTGCCCCTCTACTCTGCTCTTGTGAGACCCCACCCACTGTGCTGCATCCAGCTCTGGGGCCCCAACACAAGAGGGACATGAATGTGCTTGAATAAGTCCAGAGGAGGGCACAAATATGATCTAAGTGCTGGATCACCTCTGCTATGGAGATAGGCTGAGAGAGCTGGGCCTGTTCAGCATGGAGACAAGAAGGCTTTAGGGTTACCTTCTAACAGTCTTCCAATACCTAAGGCAGGCCTATAAGAAGTCTGGAGAGGGACTTTTTACAAAGATGTGTAGTGACAGGACAAGGGGGAATGGCTTTAAACTGAAAGAGGAGAGATTTAGACTGGACATTAGGGAAAAATTCTTTTCTGTGAGGGTGGTGAGGCGGTGGCACAGGCTGCCCAGAGGAGCTGTGGCTGCCCCATATCTGGCAGTGTTCAAGGCCAGGCTGGGCTTTGAGCAACCTGGTCTAGTGAAAGACAACCCTGCCCATGGCAGGGGGGTTGGAACTGGATGATCTTTAAGGTCCTTCCAACCCAGACCATTCTATGATTCTGTGATCTATAAAGTAAAGCAGAATGGTTGTAGTGTAAGTGATGCTGCAAAATGAGTTCCTCCCCTTCTTTGTGAGCTGGGCATTAGAAGTAAGTGTGAGAGAGGGCAAAGACACCTACAGACATGAGGTGAAAACAAGAGCTGACTAGCAGAGTTGCAGTTACAGACTTTGATTTTCCAAAAGAAAGACGGGCAATAAACAGAACAACATATGTGCATGCAGTAATCCAGTTGACCAGTGTGCTGGTGGAATAGAAGAGGGTGAATAAACAATTCCTGAGAAATCCCAGTTGTCAATTTTCCTCCTCCTAAGAAACTGAGACACTTCTTGGGCACACATGATTATTGTTCTATACTCACATCAGGCTAGTGGTTTTAATCTTTGATTTTTGATTCTGGAACAGTGGTGTTGTTTCCAGCTTTTCTGCACAGATTTTTGCCTCTGGATTGGTTTCTTCCAATGCTTTCTCTTTCCAGAGAAGCAGCAATCTATATGTCCTCCTGAAGGACACAGCACACGCCAAAGCTGCTAAATGGATCAGAAGAATGTTACGTGTATGCAGTTATCCCTCTTCATATAGGTTTATGGGCTTAAGCCATGCTGGAACAAGGCTCAGTGCACAACAGAAAGCTTTACAAAAAATCTTTCATCCATGTTTTGCTGCACCACTTTGGTTCAATGAAACATACTCAAAGTATTTGTTAAAACACATCTCTTCTTTGCTGTCCAGTTCAGACCATCATACAGTTGTCGTGATGTATAGACCATTTTGCTGAATGAATGTTGTGCCTTTCACTTCATAATTTGTTGGTCTGCAGTTCTGCGGAGTGTCACACAACAGGAGAATAAACAATCATTTTACACTGGCACAAATTGCTGAGGTGTTTAGCTCAATACCATGTCTTTAATTCTTGCTGGTGTCTGTGGAGACACTTAGGCTGTTTACATTGCTGGTAATGTCAGCCACAGAGATGACTCTTTAGGTGAAGCTGAAATTTCCAGTGTTAAGGGTGAATGGCTGGAAGAAGAAGCAGGCTGGTTTAGGAAGGCGAGGAGCAGCCATGGTGGAGTCCTTATAAGCGAGCATGCTTCTACCAGGCTCCTGCCCAGCCCCAGGGGCTCCTGCAGCCTGCTCAGGACCCCGGGGGTCAGCCCCTGCCACATTGATGCTGCAGCAAGGCCAGTCTCCATCTGCCCATACCCTCGTCCTGCCTGGCCAGCAGCCCCCCAAGACAGGCCTACCCATGGTCACACATCCTGGCCTGGCCTCTTCCCATCCCCGTCCCCAGGGAGGTGCCCAGTGCCCAGTGCTGGGGCTGCCTTTTGGAGCCCCAGCTGCCCTGCTCCTGGCTGGAGTAGTGGGGTGGGCTTGGCTGCTGGACCCAGTGCTACCAGTCCCAGGGGCTCCACAGATGCTGTGGTGACCTGGGGACTTTCCCTGCTGCTACTAGAGGAACGATGGACGCTGGTTGGAAGGGACAGCTCTATTCTAAGTCTCTCTTTTGGCAACAGTGGCAGAAGCCTGCACCATTATCTGGGAGCAGAATCTTGGCTACAGTAAAAATTACTGTGACCATGCTGTCTGCTTTGCCTATGAGTAAGCTGACTTTATTATCCGTAGGACATACTGCTGATGTTTTTGTAAAAGACATCCTTCAGTTCATTTAACATGCTATCACAATGAAGGAGTAGAAAAGGTGAAGACCTGATTGTTCAAAGGACTTGACTTCCTGTGGAGGGACATTTGTTTTCCTTCCTTATCTGAAGCTATTAAGAAAGCTATGAGAGCTCATAAATAACACTGCCCTTTTTCCTCTGATTAGTTGGCACCCCATGCCTTTACAGTGCCCAGAGCTCTGGAGCTGGGAACAGAATGAGCTGTTGCTCTTCCTACAGCAGCCCCTCGCAGACCAGCCCACAGCTGTAGCTGTTGTAGAAGGAGACTGCCCTTGTTGCAGAAAGCTTAGAGATCAAGGCATATAAAAAGTGTCAGAAAGTCCCTCCAAGAAGAGGGACTGCTAAGTCCAAGGCAGCAGCAGTGACTGGAGGGTGGACATCAAGACTGAACCTTAGGAGTCACTGTGGCTCTCTGCATACCTTGCAGTTTTCCTTATATGTCTTTAATTTTTTGTTGACAGTTTTTCACACAGCTTTTTGTTTGTTTTGGGGAGGGTGTTGGGGGGTTTTGGGGTTTTATTGTGTGTGTTTTGTGTTGAGGATTTGTTCATGTGTCTGTTACTTCCCCCCCCACTCCCAAAACCCTTTTTCAGGATCTTGTTTTTTCTTCTGGTGGGAGATCATCAACATTCTGGAAATGTTCACTTTTAAGGAAATGGGAAAATTCTTTCTGTGCATCTTGACAGATGAACATCTGCAGAGATAGGAAGATGCTGTTGAACTTGACTCACATAATTCAGAACATTCTGGTTCATGGCTGGGGATTTTCATATCTAGCCCAGTTCTGGGAAACAATACTAGAGGTGTGAAAACACACTGTATGTCAGTGAGTGGGAATCATGACTGAAAATGTTTTCCTACTAATGCCATTTTATTCAAGCACTTGTTCATTTTTTATTTAACTTCAGGAGCATGGACTTTGTGATATATAAATGAATTACATTTCAAACATTAGTTCTGATTTTCCATCTGGAAGGTATCAGAGTTGTTGATACTGCAGTACTGATTATTATTACGTGACATAAAAAGTTAAATGAGACTTTTTCCCTTACCTTGTTTTCTGATTTGCAGTGATACCAAATAACACACTCTATGTATGTATCTTTAGGGTCTGATCACCTTCGAGAGAAAGATGGACTATGGGCTGTGCTAGTTTGGCTTTCAATCCTAGCAGCTCGAAAGCAGAGTGTGGAGGAGATTGTCAGGGATCACTGGGCAAAATTCGGCCGACACTACTACTGCAGGTGAGCAAAGTGAGGAAAAGGCACAGGAACTTACACACCTGATAGGACAATTCTGCTACAACTGTGACTTGTTAAGGTGTGGTTAGCTGCATTTAGGTGTGTGTTTGTGGTATGCACAGAATGAAAATCTGACACAGATTACCACTCTAGGCAGTTTTTTTCTGATGAGTAAGTATGAGCAGAAGTTATTCACTTACATACACATCACCCTTACTATATGAGTAATAGGATTTTCTGATATCAAATGGCAAAAAGATTTTATTTACTTGTGGAATCTGTAGACATAGTTTGTTACATGGCATTGAAAAAAAATCAAAATCTCAGGAAGATTTAATTCTGCATTTGTTTCTGTATGTGCTTCTGCGTGACAGTGGTTTAGTGAGAACTGGAAATATGCCTATGAAGAACTCCTTCAAAGATCTGAATATTTACTCATTTTTAAGTTCTCAAAAGGGTGAATCTAACTGTCATTTATATCTTATGCATCTCCCTTTCTCTCAGAATAGACGTAATCCAGAGGAGTTTACATATCTGTAAGGTCTTTTTGACACAGCTGTTCCTCAAGCTTGTAATAAAGTTTTCTTCACTTTCTTTGGCTGTTGAGTACTGTACAAACTGTGTCCTTAATCTCAGAGAGCTTCTTGTGTATCAAAGCCATTTTCTATGCTGCTTTAGAAACTGTGGATTTTCTAAATTTCTGTTGATTCAGAGTCAGGTGCCCAGTGTAGAACTGTGGTACACATGCATGATGGTCAGATTGCACAGGACGTGCATGTGTTGCTTGTTTAATTTGCAGTCGGTACTTCAATGGCCCACATGTGATTTTTGAAGCAGTAGATTGCTGTTTGTGAGTATATTGAGTTCTCATTTTTCTCAGCTGTAGGGGACTTACTTCTTGCTTCTACTTTTTTTACTTACGTGCAAGGTTTGATTATGAAGCACTGGAACCCAGAACAGCATATTTCATAATGAGAGACCTGGAAACTTTAATCACTGACAAATCATTCAGACATCAGCAGTTTGCTGTGGGTAACAATATCTACAGTGTGGAAAGAACGGACAGCTTTGAGTACGTAGATCCTGTGGATGGCACTGTGACCAAAAGACAGGTATGGCTGTACTGATGGAGTAGCAAAGTTTTTTCTGTCATTTTCTGCAAGTGTTGTTTCTAACATTCAGCTGACAAGCCTCATATTTATAGGATGATGTTTCCTTTGCTTTGATAAATACCATGTTTCCTACTTAAGATTAACTCAGTCTAGGTATGATAATTCACCTCTGGTTTAGTTCACACTTGCTGTGCATAACTGGAGGCAGTAGTGCCACACACGGTATAGAAAAGGATGGACTCCCTGTTGACATCAGTGTACATATATGGAGGGTTCCCTTTCCTGTGAACAATGCAATATGTCATGTAGAAAGATGGTCTTCTATTTTCTGTTTGAAATCTCTTCTTGCTAGAGAAGAAATCTCTTCTCGCTGTTGGTGACCTACAGGATATTTAAGGCACGATGTCTGTTGCAGCCAATAGCATGCAGAAGGCTTTAGTAGATTGTACCATATGTGGGCACATTTGACTTCCTAGTCCAAATGATCAATTCTTCCTTCCAATTGTTCCTTCTGGGCTATGTCCATGATGAGTCAGCTATCAAGAACTGCAGTTCAGACTGAGCCTTCAGTGTTCTGAAATTCACAATGTACTCAAAACTATGTATTTTTTTTTGCTACGTATAAATATATCCAAACATCTTTAGTAAGAGCTAAAACTCATCGTGTTCTGATTTTGTGATGTTTATTTTTATTGTCCTAGTTTCTCTGGTTTGTGAATTACTTGACCTGACCAGACCTTAGCAAGTGATATTACAAGACATTAAAACTACTGTCATGCCATTCTGGTCAGAGTCTTTATATTTTCCATTCATCATTGCATCCAGAAAATATAAGCAGCCCCTCTGCCACTGAACCACTCTCTTAGTCCATATTAGTGCTGAAACAAAATAGGAGGATATTGTCATATCCAAGCCCGCTGGAAAATTACAGGCACGGAAGACTTGTGGCTCTTTTATAAAACAGCTTGTGAATTTTCAGTGCATTTTTCCTTCCTTAATTTTCGTCCAAAGCCCTTGCCCTAAATTGGAATATAATTGCTAATCATATCACCGCTTAACACAGAGAAACATGATTTGGCCTGTTTCCAGGTCAACTCTGAAAGTGAGCCCATAAAACCAGAAACCATGTCTTTTCATAGGGCAAGCACGTATTTATTGAGTACAGTTCAACCAGTTTGTCTTTCAGCAGCACACATTCCTAGCTCCATGTATCTACAGCCTTAGTAGGATTCTCTACACACAATAAAATAAGAGAGGACATTGATCCATGCAAATGAAACAACAGTTCATTGCTGCCATTTTCCTCATCTAGCTTGCTCTTTATTTAAATGGAGATGCCTCTTTCTAACTGTCATGAGCTTCGTGTACATTTTCCAGCTATGTTTTAGGAACCTGTTCAAGTTTTTTCTCCCCAGCAGGTAGTGGGGAGAGAGATTTATATTCAATGTAGCTGCACTGTATGTCATGAATGAGAAGCTGGCTACATGAAAATCAACCATCAGGTTCAGAAAACAGACACAACAACAACAAAATAGGCAGCAAACAATACACCCAGACTGTAGCTTCCAATTAATCCTGAGTATTGAAACCCATGAATATTGTTTATCATAGTGCAATAATAAGGCATAAAATTAAATTAAATGTTCTGCTCTTCATGAAGTACTGTATTCATTTTTGAAGCCCTATTGTGCTAGCCTTTCCACACATGAGCATGTGGCAGTGCTGCTCCTGAGGATCCTCCAAGATAGGAATGGGACCAGCTGCATTTTTGTGTGAAATTTGAATTGGAAGGATGAGAAGTACAAGTTGACCATTATAGTGGTTAACTTTGAGCTCCTTAATGAAGCATTCTTACATTCTGAGATTCACAGAATAAATCTCTGGAGCTTTTTTATTAGAAGTTAATTAATATTTTCTTATTCCTTTGATAGATTTGGGATGCAAAGGGCTCTGCATGTGGTCTTAGTTTTCTGGGGTTTTTTTATTTCAGTTTGATCAATGGTCAGGAAACAGGCATTGGAAAAAAGTTATTTCAGATAGTATCTCCAGAGATAAGGCAAAAATTCTTCTGTTTAGAAAATTCCAATTGTGTATTAGCAATAAAGTATTTCCTGCCAGAGCATTGGCTGGGGCCTGCTATGCCTAGGGGGACTTTCAAGAGTCCATAGAGGACCAAATAAAAATCGTGATAATCGCAGTATTTTGAGGTGAAAGTATAGCCATTTTATGTGCTCCTAATTTATATATACATCTCTGTGTCTCATATATTGCTGCTAGGTTAGATTTTCTGCTGGTGTTGCTCCCTGGCATTATATTTCAAAAATGTTTTTCAAAATCCTAAGGTATTTTGTTGAAGTTTGCTTCTTGGTCTTGTTCATTCTAACATATTATAAGAATTGAATATTATGTATTTAATAATTAAATTGATAATTAAAAAATAAACCAAAACAAACTACTGGAAACCAAACCATATTGTACTATACAGTACAATATGCAGTAGGTTTAGTTTTCTGAGTGCTTCATAGATACATCAGTAGGTTGTTTAACTGAATTGTAATGTGAAAGAGAAATCCCAGTGAAACTCATCTTCATCACATCAGCTTCAAAGTCAGTGGGTTAACCATGGAACATAATTTTGGTTCAGAGTTCCCATGATTACCCATTAGCAGGCCCAGTTTGCCAAAAATCATAGAAACATAGAACAGTTAGGGTTGGAAAGGACTTTAAGATCACTAGTTCCAACACCCCTTCCATGGGCAGGGATACCTCCCACTAAATCACTAAACCGTGTCACCCAAAGCCCTGTCCAACCTGGCCTTGAGCACCTTCAGGGATGAAACATTCACAGCTTCCCTGGGCAACCCATTCCAGTGCCTCACCACCCTTACAGTAAAGAACTTCCTCCTTATATCCAATCTAAACTTCCCCTGTTTAAGTTTTAACCCGTTACTCCTTGTCCTATCACTACAGTCCCTAATGAAGAGTCCCTCCCTAATAAATACCTGCAGATGTTCAGAGCTGTACTGAGCCTTTCGATTTGCTTCCTCCAGGAAAAAAAAAAAGTCTGTTCCCATAAGAAAACAATTTTCTTGTTAGTGACAAATAGTGTGTCCTGTTTTATTAAAACTGGAAATTATTCTATCTGGTGGGCTTTTCAGTGCTTTGCTCTTCTTTTCTTTCCTCTTGTTTTGCATGTGACATGGAGCTAACACCTTCGATACAGCAAATAGCAAATATGTGACTTTAAATCAATGGAACTTATGTCAGGTGAAAAAATACTGTTATGACAAACAGTAAGTGGGCTTCTTGAAATTTTGACAGTGTGCTTTGACCTTGATGATGTCAAAAGTTCAAAAGTGTTAAAAAGGGAAGCATCTGTATGTTAGAGTTTTTGCAACAAGCGGGCAAAACCTGTTTGCTTTAGTCTTTGTACAAGATGCTGAATCGTGGATTATTCTCCAGGCAGTGCTTTCTCATATTTATTTGGTGACAGTGGTTTTTTTTTGGCTGAGGTTTTTGATTTTAAAAATGTTTGCAACTCACAGTTTTTAGATATAGTCTCCAGAAAAGAGTGAGGAATATAAAAATTTAATAACTCTTACTACTTTCTCTAGTGTTCCTGAGTGAAAAGCTTTGCTAGTGCTTAAATCACTGTTTCCAAGGAAGAGTTGGAAGTCAGCTTTTTTACTGCATGCTGTCTTAAAAATTAGGTAAATTTCTAAGTGAAATATCATGACTTTAAAAGTTGACTTTCACAGTCCAGCTCTAAAGGCCATTGTTTTCCTAGCGTATGATTTCTTCCTGGCACATATGATTTTTTTTTAATATAGTATATTATTATATATTTTAAGGAGTACAGCCACTGTGTCTCTGTAATTCCCTTTTACAGAGTATTTTCAGCTGTATGTCAGGAACTGTAATCTGAGACAAACATTAACTGTCATCATGCATGTGTAAAAATAGGTACTGTCAGTCGTATGTCCCTGAGAAATGCAAAATGAATAAAATAATAAGGTCAGAAATAGTAGAGTGAACTGTCTGAATGCTGGTCATGTGTACATATACATTACATAAACATCCCAGGTGAAAATAACTGTGACATTGAACTGGCTACAGATTCTTGTGGTTTGATGAAGCATTTTGTGACAAGTTATGGTGAGTGTTTGTAAATTCTTATTATTTTGAAGCCCGTAATTTAATGGGTGGTGAGACTTCAGGTGTGCTAAACCAAGTAACAATGTCTTATTGCTATTACGGACAGATAAAATGGAGTATGTGAAAGGGTATTCAAGTGGTCTTGGTATTCATGTCATTGTGGCAATTGCTAGGCCTGGCAGGAGCATTTTAAATGGAAGTGTAGTCTTTTAAATGGAAGTGTACTCACATGCTCTGATGTTCATGATTTTATTTTGTGCAGACTCCCTTACTTCTGTCTTAAAGCTGACTGACATTAATGTTCTGTACTTTGATCTGCTGGTCCTGGTTTTGACAGCCATTTGAAACAAACTGTACCCAGAAACGCAGAACTCTTCAGTTTATCTTTTTCCATTTCACTGTCATAAAATGTAATAAGCAGTCAGCAGTAGACAACCCCTTGCTCACTGGATCAGATCTTAGCAAACTGCCTATATAATTGTAGGCCTCAAAGATGAAATCCTGATTCCATTGAAATCAGTGGCAAAACTTCCTTCAGCATCAGTTGAACCATCTCATTGTAAAGTTGGTTTAATAGAAAATATTAGAAAAACAGGCTCTACAGCTCAGTCTTCTGAATGTAAACTACTTCTGTTTGTCACTTTTGCTGTATGTGTTGAGACTACTAGATAAATTTATCTATGTTGTAAATGCATGTTAAAATTATACTAGCAGCTTAACATAGTTTCATGATATCACCAAAATTACAGATGGAAAATACCTCTTAGGCCATCTAATCCAACCCTTCGTCCATGTGGGATATTTTCCTGATTTATACTTCCTGGTGTTAATTGACATTACACAGGAAAGACATGGGCCTGTTGGAGTGGGTGCAGAAGGGGCCCACAAAAATCATCAGAGGGCTGAAGCACCTCTTGTGGGGAAAGGTTGAGAGTTTTTACTGTTCATCCCGTTCAAGAGAGGACTCCAGGGAGACTTTATTGTGGCCTTTCAATACTTAAAGGGGGGTTCATAAGAAAGATGAGTACAGATTTTGTAGTAAGGTCTGTTGTGATAGGACAAGTGATTATGGTTTTAAACTAAAAGAGGGTAGATTCTGACTAGATACAAGGAAGAAATTATTTACAGGTAGGGTGGTGAAACACTAGAACAGGTTGTCCAGGGAGGTCATAGATGGAAATACTCAAGGTTGGGTTGGACTGGGCTTTGAACAGCCTGATCTGGTTGAAGAAAGATGTCCCTTTTCATCAATAGATAACCTTTAAAGGTCCCCTCCAACCAAAACTATTTTATGATTCTGTGATTACCAAGCAAACAATGCTTTACATGGTGCTGGAGATGTTTTGGCATATAGCAGAGGAAACAGAGGTTTCTACTTCTTTGAATATTGGAGCACTCTGTTGCTAACAGCAGTGTCTTATTCAGCTGCTGATAAAAATGGAAGAAAATAAAGCTTCTCTTTAAATCCTCTTCTCTCATTTTTTCATGGTCCCTTAAACAAAAGTAGCAAGGACTTCAGCGTATGCGCTAGGCATTTAGCAGCAGCATGTCTAAAAGGGGAAATAAAGTTCAGTGGCATATGAAAGGTGGCACTTAGTCTAAGGGTACTTTTTACAGAAAGAGAACTAGGCTGTGTGTTAGTGCAAATTGGCACTGTATTGAAATACTACAACTATTTAACAGTGTAATATAGCTCTTTGAACTTAATGGCCTTCCTGAACAGAAAGTCTGTCGACTGTGGATCCAAGTATATTGTCTGTGGTCTGTAGAAGAGTGTGTTCATATATACAGTATAAAAGGGGGGAGGAGGAAAGAAAATAAGAGGAGAGAAGGGGAGCAAAGAGCAAATTCACAGTTAATAATATTTTTTTTTTTATTCTACACACAGTTAACGTGCATTAATTAGTGTACTTGAAATTAATTAACACTTCATGTTAACTTTTCCAAGTTACTACAAGCTCTTGTTGAAACTCTTTGTAATCTGATATTGATGCATGGTCTTTGAGCAGTAGCAACTGATCATATCTTTTCTATTCACTACTGACAACTGATTTTTGATTCTGAGATTCTGTAGATATGTTTTAGTCCACTAAGCCTTGCTGATCTTATAAGAGTTTCTCAGGCCATTAATCTTTTGCTCTGCCATACAGAACAAGAATAAAGCAGCTGAAGAAAAAAAAAACTCAAAAAACAGCAGTAAGAGAGTTCTTGTTATGAGGAGCAGGAGGAAATACACAAGATCATTTCTAGACTTCAGAGGGGGGAAAAAGAATAATGAGTGAGTTGTCCAAAGTTACAGACAAAGAGGAATTGTATCCAAATGACTCCTCCTTTCATTCTTTATTTTAAATAGTGAGCTGTGATTTGTAAAGGTACTGCCACCTTATGTATATACTGCTTCTTCTTCTCCCATAGGGGCTGCGGATTATTTTTTCAGATGCTTCCAGGCTTATCTTCAGAATGAGTGCTTCCAGCCATGTGAGAGCTACTCTCCGGATCTATGCAGAGAGTTATGAAAAGGATCCTAGTCAACACAATAAGGAACCACAGGTAATGCAGTAGTATTATAATGAGTAAATAAGTAATGCACTTCCTCTGTATTAGCAGTGGCTACAGATTTTCTCCTTTAATCAGAAGGAACACTCAGCACCTTGACCCCTGTTTGCTGTGTTTGTGGATGATTTTCCTAATCATGTGACTGTACATGTTTTTCACTCATTATTTTGCAAGTGTTATAGAACAAATCTGAATTATTGAACAATATAAAAAAACATTTTTCAAGTAGGCTATCTGGGGATCACTGCACCCCAGGGACACCTCATGATGAAAGTACACTTAAGAAATACGGCTGGCAGAGTCTAAATGATGTAGGAATTCCTTATTAAGGGAAAGACTTACAGCTATCTAAAGAATTATCTCATAGCATAACCAGACCCTTTCGTAAGAAGAGTTAATGTTGAGAGCAAGTTGCAGTGTAATCCATCAGATGCCTAAAATAATTCATAATATAAACCACATTTTGAACTCTCAGATTTTTCCTAGTAAACCAACTTCATGCTGTGATATACAATGAAAGAACTATGGATGTTTCATGGGAGAGGATAAGCAGTTACCTTGTAGTAAATCAAACTGCTGTAGTTTGAAGTCCCATGTAGTTGCTTATTCATATGAGGTGCAAATGCATAAAAGCTGTCAAATGATGGGTAAAAACCACTGTGCAGCAGTAGCAGGGAGGGCAGGGTGAGAATATGTGGGAGAAACAAACACCAAAGTCAGTGAACAATGGAGGAAGTGATACAGGAGCATGGTGGGCACCTGGTGGGCAGCCAAGGTCAGTGTACCACAGCTATGTAAAATTTTATTACAGCACAAATTGTTTATCAGTTGCAGTTAAATTGAGCATTTCAAATGTGGTTCTTCTTGCTATGCAGGCAAGGCATAGATGAAATGGTAACAAGTCATGGTAAGAGACAAAGAATTCGTTTTAGAGGTTTACAGTGGACTTACAGTAACATGATATCTGACACAAAAAGTGTGATCTGAACATGTTTCCTCCTGCCTAACAAATCCCAACAAAAAATTATAGAAAACAATAGAACATATACTTGTAACATTCATCTAGCTAGATTTTGACTTTTTAATTACAAATGAGAACATGCCTTTTAAAATGGAATCCTTTTTGCATCAGCAGATTGTTCTGTTTTACTTGTTACAAGGTATACAATGTGAGAGAAGTAACATGCTGGCAGAGCTTAGGCTTCTACATCTCCTAAAGTAAGCTACTATCAGTGCGCAGGATTTAACATTTGTGTCATTTTGTATATTAATGAGTGAAAAATAGCAAATGTTCTCAATAAATTTTCCACTTGTAAAGAGGCTAGATCGAGGAAGTACAGTTATCTTCAGAAAATGAGGAATATCCTGCATGTGCTTTTCATCTCTGTTCTACATGGATTTTCTAAGAGATATGTGTAAAGTCCACTAGAAGGTCTAGTCACATCACCAGCAACACAGAGTGTGCCTGGGAAGCAGCAAAAACGGGACTGCTGGAAAAGCTGATAGGAGCACCAAGCAGTTCTTCAGGCAGAGAAGCTAGCTATAGCACAGGTCTGAGGTTCATCCATGCAGCAGAGGCAGAGATGAGCCTGGAGACACACATTCCTATGGAATAGCTCAGAGAGAGACTAACACCCCTAGGATGGATTGAAATGGGCTGTGTGAACCCATGGACAGGGTGCAGTGAGGGGGAGTTCTCATGGGAGACTTGGCAGGGCCAGTAGAGGTTATTGCTGTCCTCAGGGCTTTCATAGTCATCTGGTCTCTTACTCCTAGGGTCAGAAAAATGACAGGAAGGGTTTAGGTGTTTCTTTCTATTTATGTATAGAGCCTGTCAGATTATGACACTTTTGGCTGTTTATCCAGGATATTCACTAGTGAGCAGATAATCCCAAGGGCAGAAATGTCATTCATTGCCTTGAAACTTGTTGCAGGGACTTTCCTGCATTTATGCAGTGCAGGCAGATATTTTAACATCCAGACTGACTCAGGAAAGACATGACAAACAGCAGTTTCATTTCATTTAGTGCAGTAAATTCTTTCTCTAGTTTCTTGTTGTATAGCATTGTACAGTTCCTACTGCTCTTCTTTCCTTGCCCTGGCTGGTTACCTTGCCAACAGCATGAGAGCATTAGTATCTGCAAGACGATATTGTATCCAACAGGCAGATGGTGGATTTCAAGGGAGTACATAAAACTGGTTTCAGGAGATCCTCATGTTAGTACAAAAGTAACTAAAAATTTGTCAGGAAAGCATTTGGTAATCTTCAGTGGAATATGTAGAACAGAGTGAATAGCAAAGAGCAGAAAACAGCATTGCTGGGGAGGGGTGGCATAGTTTTCCTGATAATTGTAATTCCTTTATTGTTTAGTTTGCTTTGAGATTCATACTGACATGTATATATCTAGACAAGTTGTGATAGATTTGAAGTTTTAAGTACTTTGTTCCCTATTTACCTTCAGTAATAGAGGCATAGCCAACATATTCCTAAGTGACCAGTTACTCAAAGAACACTGATGTAAAGGGTATGTAAAGTATATACCCTATATGTAGAATTTACAGATCTGTAACAATGCTCAATATCACTCAGGTTCAGCTGACAGTGCTAGCTGCTGGCCCAACTTTGGTTCAATACCCAACAGAAAGCCTAACATACTTTGAAATGTGACTGTGGCTGCTCAGACCTGTGCCTTTTGATTTTGGCCCCAGGGAGCCATGCACGTGAGTGGTCTTCAAGTAAAGCTCTCTTCATGCTTTGTTGTGCTTCAGTACTGTGTAACTCTCTACGAGTCTCACAGGAAGAGCTGATTTTCAGGCCTTACTGCCTTTAAGTGTTTATTTTCCTCTAGAAAAATTAGAGGTTCCATAACAGCATTCTTGTAACCAGAGCAAAGCAACGCTCATAGGGACCTTTTGTTCCTATTTATATGTAGGCTAAACAGTAGCCATTAATGATTGTAAAGGTCACTCAAATCTTCTTTTAGTTACATCTTTCATACAATTAATTGTTAATACTTTCCACCCAGAATTAAGCATAGCCAGCTTCTTGATTAACAAAGTAAGAGTCCAAGGTAAAGTAGTAAAATATGCTAATAATTACAAGCCTGAGGTCGCAGATAAATGTGAATAGCAGAGGCTTCTGGCTGTTGAACAGTCCATTGAAGCATTGAAGGAAATTGGCTAAAGCAGCTTCATAGTCACCTGAAAGATAAGGACTGGCAACCTTTTTTACAGGAGTAATACAGTTCTTCCTATAAGCCAGTATCAACAGGAGTGAAAATCAAGAGAAAAAAAAAAGGAATCATCATGCTCTGGGCAAAGTATATTAAAACCAATCCCATGTAAATATTTTAAAGTTATGTAATTTATAGTGGTGATGCAATCTAGTTCTAAAACAAAGTCTCGAAAACAACGTTGTCCTGGGTTCAGCAGTAGCAGTCATTTTTCTCCTTCTTAGTAGCTGGTGCAGTGCTGTGGTTTTGAATTTAGGCCTGGGAACAGCACTGATAACACCGATGTTTTTAGTGGTTGCTCAGTAATGTTTACTCTGACCAAGGACTTTCTGAGTCTCATGCTCTGCCAGGGAGGAGGGGAAGCAGGGAGGAAGCAGATAGGGCACCTGACCCAAACTAGCCAAAGTGATATTCCATACCACAGCACATCATTCCCAGTATATAAACTGGGGGCAGTTACCTGGAAAGGTTAGATTGCTGCTTGGGTCAGGATGGGTATTGGTCGGAGGGTGGTGAACAGTTGTGCTCTCTTCCCTTGTTGTTTCCCTTATCATTATTATTATTGGTGGCAGCAGTAGTGGTTTGTGTTATAACTTAGTTACTGGACTGTTCTTATCTCAACCCATATGAGTTACATTCTTTTGATTCTCCTCCCCATCCCTCCGGGAGTGGGGGAGGAAGTTGGGGGGGGGCAGGGGGCGGAGTGAGCGAGTGGCTGGATGGTTCTGTGTTGCTGGCTGGGCTTAAACCATAACAAATGTCCAAAGCTTCTCTAAAATGTTTCCCTAGAATGGAAGAACACTCTGTTGATGCTCCTTGTCACTGGTCATGCCCCTCATTGCTGCCCATTACTGAGAAAGTTGACTTCCAGCTACCTGGAAGATTTCCTTAAAAAGATGATTTCTTGGGTTTAACTAGTTAAATAGGCATACAAAGAGCAATTTCAGGAAGTTCAGTTCATTATAATAAGCAACAGTTCTGTCTGAAGCCTTGAACCTTTATGCATTGGCATTTATATTTTTCTAAATTTAAGAGAGTTATTAGCTGTGCTAAGTTTAATGCAGATGGAAAATCTAGTGATATATTCAATGTGCATGAAATATTAAAAAATGGGTTTATTGACCTTTAGGCTCATTTATAGCTTTATTTTATGGATCAACTCATTATTCATTATTTGCAGATCCTAACACATGGTTAATATCCTCTTGTCCTTTGTCTAGCCACCTGGATATATTACTGAGATATATAGGATTCAAATAGAAAGTTTCATATACAAAGACCAAGAAAGAAATGATCCATTATGTAAAGTTGTTTTGAGTTGTTTGCCCTGGGAACAGTGTAGTGAATAATCTGAATTGTTCTGAATATGGATTAACTAGCTCTGTTTGCAGTATTTTATTGTTCACCATGTGAATTGCAACAGCAGTAAATAAGTGTTGTCACAGACCTATGCAGAATGTATCAGTTACTCTTTAAACATGGTGCAGTAAATAACAAATGCTGCAGTTACTTTTGCCAAAAAAATAGTGAAATATGTGCTAATTAGCTACAGAATCATTAGATTAGCAGCAGCCAGGTTTTGGAGCAAGACTTTTTTCTTTGCATTTTCCTCCAAAAAGGCAAGTAAAAGAAAAATAATTGGGATGAAACGTGTCTTGATCAAAAGACTGTCATCAAAGACTGAATTTTTGAGAAAATTCTTTTAATGGAAGGTAACACAGGAAAAACCAAACTGATACTCAAGTCAGTATATGAAGTGATTATGCTTTATATATGATTGTGTGTATATATATATAATGATTATATAGAGCAGTTGTTTATGATGTGAAGTTTGTCCAAGAGCAGGGCAAACTACAGAAATCAGTAACCTAGAAGTCCTTGTACGCAGTATGTTATCCCTAATTTTATTAGGGATAAAATTAAAGGTTCCCATGACACTCTTGCAACCCTAAGCACAAGTGTAGTTTGCTAGAGAATTATTACCTCTTTTAATCGTTGGGTCTTTTAGCATGACTCTGATTGACTGTTAAAACGTACAGTACTGTCCAGAGAAATCATATACATTTTTGCCTTTATTATTAAAATTCAGAATATTTTCTTTGAGGGGGATGTGGGATATGGAGATTTCCATCTGTTTGATCACACTCAAGTTACACACATAGAGTATTTGTGTGATTCAGGTAATTTAGCTTCTGATTCTGCCAAAAGCCATACAGTGGACAAATTTTACATCATCTGGAACTGGAAAGGAATGTACAAAAAATTAATTAATGTGACAGTGATTATAAAATACCTCATGAATCAAGGAAATGAATTAATTAAATCTAATGTTCACTTAAGGCTCATCGGGTATACTAGAAAAGACCTAATCTGCTGCAAAAACAGTTGCTTCTGTGCAGCACAGTGTTTACATTTTCCTCCTCTCAGCTCTCATGCTTGCCCTCCGCTGTTGTGAGGTGCACAACAGCTGGCCTCTTGACCTTTATTGTAATATGATTTGAGCTAGCAGGCAGACTGTGGGCAGGAGCAGAGAGGTCAGTTCCCTTTGGTGAATGTGCTGCTTCATTATAATAAAAACCACCAGTGCTGTGGATGTTACAGAGCTCGTCCAGTTTGTTCCATGATGAACCAAGGCTATCCACATTGCATAGAACTTGTAGAGTGGGTGGCTGTAGCACAAACCTTTCTAAAGACATCTGTTTTTTTGGAATACAAAACCTAGTATTTTTAAATCTTAACGATCTCTTTAAGATACAGAACTCTTTCTGTGGAACAATGGCTGATGGAGCGTGGGCATGCGAATTATGAAGGGCTGAATAATCCCTGATTTTGACTTGCACAACCCAGGCTTGAAACTGTGTGAACCATTGTGGACTGGCTGCAAAGCAGTGGGCACATTGTGCCCAATCCCGATGTCTTAGCATTAGAAAATGGCGTTTATGGAGAGTGCAGGCCACAATCCTATGTCAGCAAGTGCCTACATGGAGCTTGACATGAACCGAGGATGAAGAAAGCTGCGAGTAAAGAAGCTAAAGTAGCAGTGCAAGCAAGATGACAGGAAACTGGAATGTGTTAAGACACAACAGTGAACTGCTAGCAAGTTTTGGAGACCAGGCTCTCATACCCTTAATGTAACCAAATTGTATCTTGGTTGCTGTGTGCTATGCTGTGTATGTATCCACTAATACAGAGAGCTATTGATTATGTATCCAATCTTAATACAGCCAGTTATTGTGTATGTATCAAAGTATAAACACTGAGCCATTGTAAGCAGACGCAGAGACTAACATGGAAATTGTAGCTTAGCCAGTAGCTATATATAGATAGGCAGGTGGACAAACTAATGTAACTCTTGTTTCTGGGTTCCTCGGACATCTTTCTAGAGTCATGTTAACTATAAATGATTGCTGGCTGGGATTTATCTTTTGCAGTGATATTATAAACGCTGTATGTAAGCTCTGCAAATGTAAACTATTCATTGCAGAGATAAAGGAGATTTTAAAAGGAATACACAGCTCTAGTTCCTTGCTATTCTGACCTGCTCTTGCCATTCTGAAGAGAATCCACTTTTGGGTTTTTTTCTTACATTTGAGGGAGGAAGAAAGTGTATTATGAAAGATAAATTGAAGTGTGAGAAGACAGAACTAAAACAGGACCTTCTCTGTTGAGAAGTGCGATTGTAAGCAGCAGAGTATTTAGTAGTAATTGGAATGACTTGGTGAAAGATCAGCAGCTAAATTGTTTATGTAAATGGGTGTCACATAAACTCATTTGATTTTGTGTCATATTCAGAGTGTTGTGTAGAGTTTTGTTTGGTTTTGGGTTTTTTTCTACTTTTTTTCTTTAGAGTGCGTTTGTTGCTGAAGAAAGCAGGGTCAAGTAAAGCTGGTCAAGTAGGGTGGCTTTTTAGATTTGCCTGTATTTTTTAGATTGAATAAGGAAGAGGTTTCTTATGGGAGTGCTGGAGGGACTTCAGAAGCTTTGGTCTTCTTTCAGTTCTCCTTAATACATTTTGCTGGAGGGGACAAGTGATATGGTCCAGACATATTAAATTGGCACATTTTAATATTTACTTTTGCAGCATTTGCCCACAGATGCGAATTTGTGCTTCATACAATAATCTTCTCTAAGCATGTTTGACTTTAATGGACTTGTATTCTGCTTCAGTGATTATTCAGTAGATAAATATCTGCAAATATGGAGGGTTTTGAACAAAATAGCATGTCAGACTGCTCACACTTGCATAACGCAAGTTTGATCATAAACTCATTTGACACCAGTGGCATTCATGGTGTTATTGCTTGACTCTGCTTGCTCAGTTAGTCTCCTCACTCTTGTTTTAACTGTCTGACCATTTTTATATATGAATCAAACACCTCATACTCTTAGGTGGCCAAAACAGATTAAATTAGTGTTGATTATATTAAGCTTATAAAAAAGATTCCTGTGAATTTAAGCTCTCCAGAATTACTGGTTTGTTTGATTTTATTTTTAAACCTGATGGGCTTAAAGTCAGAGTATAGTTCATTTGAAAGAGGCAGCAGTGGGAAACCTTTGAGGGAATTACCTAGTTTAGTGATCAATACATGATTCTCTGAAAGTAAGGTTTTCACTGAAAACTCGGCTCTGCCTGTCTATATTTGCATATCATTTAGTTAATTAAGATTCAGTTGACATGTGAAAGAATGTATTTCACTTGGTTTTCATGTACTATCATGATCATTAAATGTCTCTCCTATCTGGGCAGTTTTATACATATGGCCAGTAAATAAGTCTGTAACCTGAAACTTGAGAGTTCATGCTGTTAATAATTGTATTATCTTATTTAATAAAATTACAAATATTACTCAGCACACACTTTTATGATTTCTGTTAAAGTAATTGTTACATTACCTTCTGACTCTAATCTTCAAAAAAAAAATAAAATCTCATCTACATCACTTCCACTCATCAGAATAGAAATAATACTACTATTTTGATTTCTAGGTTGCTTTGTACAGCAGATTTCACAAGAGCTACACAGTTCTTGTTTCACAGAGAATTTATCAACGTAGTGTATTTGCTGTTTTTTCTGCATAGCTTAGGTATGCTCAGTATAACACTTCATAAAACATATGCTCAACATGATACTCATTGTATGACAATACAGACACTCTGGCTGTGTTAGTGCTGCTTGTTACTAAATTATTTATAAATTATTTATAATACTACAATTAAAGGAGAATTTATAAATATGTCTGTTGATATTTTTGCTTTATCTAATTCAGTGTATTTGTTTTCTTTAGGCTGTGCTGAGTCCTCTTATAGCAATCGCACTGAAAATATCTCAGATTCATGAGAGGACAGGGCGAAAGGGACCCACTGTCATCACCTGAAGCCACAGAAGATTATTAAACCAGGGCCAAAAAAGAAGCAGCAAGGAAGAGACAGGATCTTGCTGAAACATGTTAGCCATTTTTGCCTTGTATGATTATAAGTTTTCTTGGGGATTGAGGTAGGGAGGGAATTAAAATTCAGTATAATATTGAGCATATTCATTTGCATTGATCTCCAAATACAGTAGTGTATTGATTTTGTTTTACCTGCAGTATCTTAATTTCAGATAACAATATAACTGAAGAAAGAGGCCTTAACCTTCAACTGTTCTCAGCAATGTGACAGAAAAGGAAAACTGCTTGATTTTGAATGCTGTGATAAAAGTTGGGGAGATTTCAGTTAGGAAGAGGGGGGAGAAGTTGCAAAACAAAGACATGCTTGGTAAATATTGTTTGGGATCCTTGTCATCTTCTTGCTGGTTTACAAAGAGGTATACAGAGCATGTCGGAGGTGTAAGGGCTGTATACTATGCTTTGCAAAGGGTGTATTTCTGCACCTGACACCACTCTTCCTCTCCTGTCTGTCCTATTGCTCACACATGCACGCTGGCAGCAGTGTTGTATACACACTTACACAGGCTCCCAAAGAAGGGGTTATCCCATATTTTTTTTTACCCCTGCTTTTAAAGCATATCAATGTGACTTATGTATTTAGATTTTCCTGATATTTTGACTGTGGTTTTTTTTTCTCCAAAGAAAGGCATTTGTGCTATAGAAGCTGATTGTGACCTTCCAGCAATATGTTGGGTGTGGAATCTGGCTGGCTTTTGCATATTCTCCGTGTCAGGAGATGGTATTCGTACTTACTGTGTTTGAGAGGTAATCACTGCAAGTTCAGCAATTTTTCATGAAAGAGTTATTATGAAAGTTCTGTAAGTCTTTGGAATACTTATGCTCCACTTACCTCAAAGTGGTAAGTGAATTGTGTAGTGAAGAGGAAATGAAAACAAATGCTGATGAATTAAATAGAAATACTTGTCTGATTCATCAGCTGGACACAGTTTGTGTTAGATTTTTCGTTAACAGTGGATCATGAAAAAAACATCTGGGGAGTGCAAAGGGAGAATAGACATCCTGGCATAGATCTGAGAGGGATACTGGGGATATGGACATCAGCATTTTTCTGCTTGTGAAATGATACTTCAGCTCTGGCTACAATACTGTGCTCTGAAGAAGGAAACAAACACTTTATGCATGTGGCTTGTTTGAAAACTTTGCTTCCTTGGGAACAGCGTGGTCACTTGTATCATTCATCAAGGTGGCAAGGTACAGCTTGCCTCTTTGCAGTGTGTTTCAATTCATTGTGGTTGTCAAAGTTTAGTGCAATTTATATAATATTTCAGCAAAGGAGAATATTTTGATTCAACACTTCTGTCAAAAAATTACTATGGCACTTACTACACAATAAAGAGTAATGCTGTATTTCTGTCTTAATACATAATTGTGGACAAGACTCTGCACTTTCAACCATCCTAATAAAAATGCCTTTAATACAATTACATTATGTACTTAATTGACTCTAAACAAATCCGGCACTAATGTTGTCACATAGTATTCTACCTTACCCCTGGTAGTCACATAAAACAAAGGAGACTTGAAGTTGCTATTTTTTTATAAAGATTTTTGTGGAGACCTCCAGGCCATTCTCACACAATCTGGACATCTACTTTTGACTGTAAGAATATTCATCTTTATAGAAATCTTGTTTAACTAATCTTTCTTTTTTCTTATGGATCAACCTCCTCTAGGGGCAGGAATGTAAGCTCTTAATTACTGGATCAGGCATGGTCAAACATACCCTGGATTATGACACTTAGTTCAAATTACTGGGCCACAGGAAAGAACATTCTGAAAGGCAGCCCAAGAACTCCTAAAATCTTTTACACATTCTCTGACAATGAAATAATTTCTGATCACATGATGAATTGGCTATACCGGAAAGTGTCCAGTTTGCCAAACTTCTGGGACTACAACTTGCACTTTGAAAAGGAAGGTACTGAGACCAGGTGTCTTTCAGGATGCAGTGGTGAGAATCGTGAGGAATAAATCAAGAGTGTGAAGAAGCATATTGGTGCTTTTATCAGAAAATCACTAGAGCACCAGCCGCAGTAGATGGCAGTTTGCTTTTATGAAGACAGTCTTTGTGAACAAAGGTTATGTTTTAGAATCTCAGTACTGACCTTCGTCCTGGGCTTCAGAAACAATAGTTGTGCCTCTGCACTGAAATGTAAAAAATGGCTGTTTGTGTGCAGTTTTGAATAGCTTACAAACAGAACTAGCCTAACCCCACATCCATTCACCATCCCTTTTTTAATGAATGAATATTGATGATATGTAACGACTGGTATTTTGCACCAGTTGATTGCTTTTCTATACAAGAAGACAAATAAAACTTTGTAAGGCTGAAGTACAGTGTATATCTTTATATCTGGTATATTTGGGGAAGGACTGTAGCCATAATCTCATAAAGTGTACAGCTTTTCCTGAGGTCTTTTACTTATTAACATGAGAAATGAATGCTTGGAAAAGAGCAACATAGGTAAGCTTATGCAAAGATACAAGGCTCCTAAGACCAGATGATACATCTAGCAAAGCGAAAACCATTACTAATACTGTTTGTATTAATATCACAGTATCTGGGTGTTATGACAGAAACCCAGACCCTTCTGTGGCTGTTGTTGGATTAGTAGTTTCATGTAAGTCTGGAAATTGCAAGATTGCTACATGGTTCACAGGCTGAGAAAGTTGGGGCTGTTCAGCCTGGAGAAGAGAAGGCTGCGTGGAGACCTCATAGCAGCCTTCCAGTATCTGAAGGGGGCCTACAGGGATGCTGGGGAGGAACTGTTCATTAGGGACTGTAGTGATAGGACAAGGGGTAACGGGTTGAAACTTAAACAGCAGAGGTTTAGACTTGATATAAGGAAGAAATTCTTTACTGTTAGGGTGGTGAGGCACTGGAATGGGTTGCCCAGGGAGGTTGTGAATGCTCCATCCCTGGCAGTGTTCAAGACCAGGTTGGATGAAGCCTTGGGTGATATGGTTTAGTGTGAGGTGTCCCTGCCCATGGCAGGGAGGTTGGAACTTGATGATCTTCAGGTCCTTTCCAATCCTAACTATTCTATGATTCTATGATTGCACTAACATTTACTTGGACAGTATTTCTGTTTCCCAAAACCTCAGCTTTTTCTGTACCCAGCAACACAAAGATACACTTTCGGCATGCTGGAGGAAGAGATAAAAAAGGAATTCAAAGACTAGTGAGACAGAGAACTATCTCAAGGTACATTAGCAGAGGTCTGACCCAGGGCAGAGAAATAGGTAGCGAGTGGTGAAGAGGATTAGGAGAGGGCAAATTGCTGGAATCAGCTGGAAAGAGATAGGTTTGATAAAAGAATACTAATAACACAACAATGGGTTTTAGAGAGGGAAACAGGGGAAATGGAAGTAAAGGTGAGAAGGGAACGTAGTCTAAGAATGATTTTAGAATATTCGATATCACCATCATGGCTTACATTTCGAATGTATATGTAGCCATAATGCTAAAGTTGTTGCCTTGGTGTATGTGGGCATATGGAAACCGCAGTAATTTTTATGTCTCACTCATTCTGCAACAAAGACAGGAACAGGTTGCCCAGAGAGGTTGTATACGTTCTGTTCCTGGAAAGACTCAAGGTCAGCCTGGACAGGCCTCTGAGCAACCTGCTCCAGTTGAAGATGTCCCTGCTCATTTCAGAGGGGTTGGACTAGATGACCTTTAAAAGTCCCTTCCAACCCAAACCATGATAGGGTTCTAAGAAAAAACAAAACACCTATAGTCCAGTGTTGTAGGTCCAAATCTGAATGAACCTCCATCAAATTTTTATTGTCATTTGCAATTATAGGTGCCAGTGGACTGGATGCAAATTTGCCTCAGTGATTTTGTTGAAGAAAGGAAGGAAACCTCTAACAGAAAAAGGTTCAATCTAAGCCTGTCCTCTTTCTAGTACTTGCTCCCTAGCCAGAGTGCCACTTGTGTCAGAAACAGAACACAGGAGCCCTTTTCTAGTTCCCACAATCTCCAATAGTCTGCAGTGGAAACAACTGCTTTTAGAGGCAGCTTAGAGCACTCAGAGAAGGCTTTTCCTCCTGCAATTGGTAATTCCCTCCTAGGAGCTATGAGCATGACAAGCGTTGTCTCTTTAGTAGGCGGGAAACATACTAAGTATGTTGTATTGTGTGTTTATACTGAATCGTGAGCACATCATATTTTAAATACAAAATTTATTCATGAATTCAGTGGTAAAATACCAGTTTTTATTATTCCAAAATAAAACAGGTAATTTGGAAGGCACATGATACAAAAATAATCAGTTAAAAAATATAATTTACAATTTCCAAGGAAAAGCTGAGTTAGTAGGTTTCCCAAGTCAGCTAATGTTACAAAACCACAAAGACTTTCAGGCAAAACTCCATTTGAGGCACAAGACATTTAAGATTAATTACAGCATGATGCTTTTATCTTGCAAAATAGGAAATTCCTATTGCCAGTGATGTTGTCTGTTACAAGATACAGCCTGATCAATTCTATCTCTATGGAGATTCATTCTGTTTTGAAATACTGAACCCATTTATATATATCCCCTCCATCTCCACTCAAACACACAAATAGTCAATGGCTTTCCTGCGCAATTTTAACCTACGTGGTGCACTGTTTAGGGATCACTGACACATTTCTTCTTCCAGTTTTCTTTGCTTCACAGCTGCAGGACTTTGACCACTGCCTATCTCAAGTGTTTTGACAGGCGTTGCTCTTTCTGAGGTCCCCTGCCTGTCTGCATCCTGTTGGACTGTTTTCTTTTGTGGATGGATATTTGACTCCCCTTCAGGGTTTTGCTTTTGGTCAGCTGTTTGCTGCTGCTGTAGCTGCTGCACAAGCAATTCATATGATGGTGGCTGTTCCTGCTCATTGGTTTCACTGATGAACTCCTCACTGCTTTCACTATACAGAGGTGGAGGGATACTGAAAACTTCTCGCTGTTTTAGTGCAGAGGCAACTGGCAATGGGCTCATCTGTTTTTCAGGATCTGTGCTGTATTCATAGGAGGGTGGATAGAAGTCAGGCCTGAGAAAAAGCGAGCCAAAAAGAAACACATAGTGAAATGTGATTTATCTCAGAGAGCTAGGCTGGATGCTTTGTCTGTTATTTTTCCAGAGTTTCAGTGAGTCTCAAACTGTAAATAAAAACCTAAGTAGGTTTAGATAAATGGAATAAATCACTATAAAACAGCAGCATAGTTGGGATAATTACCTGTGTCTTTCTACAAAAAGTGTTATTAAACCACAGAATTCTAAAAAAAAAAAAACCCTTCCCCACAAAGAGCTCCCAGCCATGGCATACAAACATTCATGTTTGTGTGTATTTCAACAAGTGGCCAAGAAAAGTTGGATTTGAAGAAGAAAGAGATCATTGTCCAAAGTAGGTTAAATTAGTGATTTATCAATTGTTACAATAATCATGGTTTTCCAGTTTCAAAATTCATTTTGCATGTTTCTGCTTATCTAACCAAAATTTGCTGTATGTCGTTTCTGTAGTGCCCTTAGAGCACCCGTTGTCAGTATTTCTGATGCAGATTCCACAGCAGTCCAGGAAAAATTATGTATCCAGTGAGTGTGTTAAAGTGCCAATCAGTTTAAGAAACTCTTTCTCAAGGTATCAGTCTTTCACAGGAGCACTTTGGTAAAAAGCATGTAGAGAGCTGAAACTCCCTGCATACCTCATTGTTCATAAGTAATATGAGCACCTATCCCACAGCAACACATCTGGGATTGTCTGCTGAGATGGAGCTAAGGATGATCCTGCAGAAGCCCCATCAAGTCAGCATAGCTGCACCTGCTACCTGTACGCATGCCTTTGGACCACACTGCAACCTGCTAAGTTTCCTGTAGAATACCTTACCTTAGGTCTTGCTTGCACAAATTGCTGTTTGTTCACATTGCTGCTTTCTCTAGTAAATCAAATTTCAGACTATAGCTGTCTCCAGAGAAACACGATAAAATTGCTATTTATTTTTTATTTAATAAACACCTTGTGTTGCTTCTTCCACCTCACAGTATGTTTACAAAGCAGCGTATCTTCCTCCCAGTTCAGCAGGAGCAGTTTGCAACACATACCTGTCTATGGTGCTGACACGTAGCTCTCTAAGGCTGGGATTTACTATGAAGATGCTGCTGAGGCCCCTGTATTTCAAGACTTCGTGGAAAGTGCTCCAGAAAATGCCAGCCACAAGGAGAAAAAAACCCAAAGCCAACAGGCAATAAAACACCAGCTCATTATTTCCACATCTGCAGGTAGAGGAACTCGTTGAAATGCACAAGACCCCCAGACACATAGTGGAGAAACCGAGTAAGAGCACTAAAAGACGAATGAAGGTAAAAGCACCTTTTGGCATCTCTCCCAGCAGACACAGCACTTGGTTCCTGCCTGCTGTTTGCTTGCTGGCTCTCTCAGCTGTGCTTCTCATCTTCATGCACTGGTGTTTTATACGCTTCAGGATCAACTGGCCTTTGGACAATTAAGAGAAGCATAAGTATCTTTTAAGATACTCATTAACTTTTTGAGGTACTCATAAGCTCTTTGAGATCAGTTTGCAATCTTAAACCTACTTTAAGGAAGGAAACAGAAACATCTTGCACCATCCCTTTGTTTCTGTAAATTTCTGGAGTGCATACAGAGCAGCTGCATTCATTGCCTGTAAAAATTTGCAATGGTTTACACAATTAGCTGGTTTATGAATGAGACCTATATTTGTTTTGAACAACCCCTTTCTCCAAAAAAACACAGCAACAAAAGCAGTGTTCATAACTCCCTGTTTAAAGTTGGAAGGAAAAATATACTTCTTTCTTAATCACATTTTCATCCACTGAAGTGGATTTTGGTCTCCATCTGTCTTTAACACGTTATTCAACTGCCTTGATGCTTTTAGTTGTTCTTTGAAAAAGGATAAATTCTACCTTACAATGTGATATAATCAATGACTTTATTAAATAAAAAGGAGAGAATTCAGCATTGCATAATGTCAAAAAAGGTCATAGGCATACAAGACATCTTGTCTGCAGGTTCAATTGTACCCCAATTCCTTTAGCATCATTCTCTTCTCTCTTCCAGCAATTTGTATTGAGGATCAGTGCTCAAAGCTACACATGGACACCTATACCCAGTTTCCAGTTTTTCTTACTTCTGGTTTACTTTTGATGTTTCAGATCATACAGATTGCACACCCACATAAATACTAAGTTATTTGTGACTGGTATCCAAAGCTCAAGGAGTTATTGTCATTCACATCTTCTGTCGTACTTGTCCTTCTGCTACCACACAGTACTTAAATAATTGTTTTAATGGAAACACATTTTTGTTCCTGTTTTCTGTTTATTGATACATACTCACTCATCTGCATGCTTTGATTTTATAGCTGGAACATGACAGCATCATGTCTGTGGTGATGTAGACTAAGTTAATTGTCACAGAAAAAGCTAGGCAGGAAGCTATATTATGGCTATGTGAAAACATTTAAGAATTCAGATACATTCCCTTTCTATTCTAGGAAAAGAGATAAAAAGAAATATTAGGGGGAAATGCTAATGAAGAAGTTACAAAAATAAAATTACTCTTAGAAGAATCAAAAGTTAATGAGGCTACACCTCACATGGTGGGAAGAACTGGTTTGTATGATAAACTTCAGCTTCAGAAAAACAAATTAATTTTCTATCCCAGACAGTTCCCTCTACAAAGCTCTACAAAATTCAAGAGAAGCAAGCAAGACCTGTCAGTGGCAGCTGCTGACTCCGCAGCATTGTGAAGGCAGAATCAGCCCATCACAGGACTGGTCTTGCAGTGCAATTGCAATGTGCCATGAACTGGGGACTGCTCAACAGTGACCCCAGCTGTGGATGGATGGGTGGCCAGGGAATGAGGTGTTAGTCCCTTGTGCTGTGGGACAAGAAATAAAGGACCTTCTTTTATGGGGAGGCTGTATGTCTGCCAATTTTCTCACATTTGCACATCTTCCTATTTTTGCAAACTGCAGAAGATCAATGCTCTCTGCAAGAGGCCAGTTGAGTCTATGACAGCAGGCTATGGGTATCTTGTCCTTGAAGAAAACACTTGATTTCCAAGTACTGAATCTCATGTAGGATGTATTTGAGAAACAGGAAGACAAGCCGAGGAGCTGAAATAGTTCCATAATGCTGTTTAATTTTCAGTATTCCACTATTTTTCCTATTTTCTATTGCCTAAGATTTTCTGTAGTGTTGTTCTTGGCCTTTTTCAACTACCCTAACATTTTGCAGCTTGACTGTTTTACTTGTCTTGGACTGCATCAGGCTGGATGAGCAGATTTCCAGTTTCTCGTAGAAAACAGGAAGAAAGTTGCTCCTAATGAGGGTCAAGTGGGAAAAGGGAACAGCTAACATGGTGTAAAGGTTGCTGAGTAGAACTGGCTGCAGATCAAGGTCAAGAGGTAGCAGTCCAGACGCACAAAAAGCACTTCTTAGGAAGTGTGATTGAAAATTAATTTAATGGATGTTCCACTGGATGATTTGACAACAGTGACTGTTTTGCAATTTGTATGTCACTTGGAAAGGTCATTGCTTGTCCTGTATCCTGTTGAAACCTGTAAGGCAGTTTTCTCACGAACTGGTTGCTGAAGTTATGAAACTCAAAAAGAAATTAGTGATATCAGACACAATTTAATGAAATTTTTCAAACAAATCCACATTTTTAAAAATGCTAATAAAATCTAAAACATTAAACTCAGAAAATTTAAAAATAGATAAAATAGATATTTTAATGGAAATATGTGGGATATAGCAGTACCAGCTGCATATCATATTATAGCACATGATACAAGATATCATATTACACGTCCCTTGTGCCACTGCCACGAAAAGATCGTATTTTACCAGAAATGTCAAGATCATATATTTTGCTCTAGTCTGAAATGTATTCTTTTTAATAAACTGAAAACCACTCCTCATTTTCTCTTCCTTATATTTAGCACCCTAAATGATTCAAAGGGTATTTTACATTCCTCTCAATAATTCAGTGCAGTTGTACCAATGGGTCTCTCCTTAGCAATTCTAGCACTCATTAAAAATTTGCACTTGAGAGCATGTAAAATGATTTTAAGCTCTGCGGACATAGTCTTTCCTCTGTATCATACCTGAATTAATCACAATGGTTTTGAGAGCTTTGTAGTCTTTGGGAATAAGAGTAGAAGCAATGTGAGCATCAAAACTGTATTTCACAAGCTAGTTCCCAGATTATGAATTGGCTGATATCTATGCAAATCTAGATGTGTGAGCACAGCCAAGGACAGTCTTTGTCTTTGGAGACACCTTAGTGTTATGAGGTCTGGATGCTATTTGTGAATGAACGATTCACCTGTATAGAGAAAACAGTTCAGTTTATTATATAAATACTTAAAAGGAGGAGGGCTGAAATAGTTTGTAAAGAGCAAGCTATAGCATTTTTACTGAGAAATTTCCCCAATTAGTTGAGAATGGCCTACCCCAGAAGTGGGTAGAACAAATAAGCAATAAATACTAATACTTACAATAAGGAAAATATAGATACTCATCTTTAAAATCACTGAGAAATGTGAGTTTTAACAAATAATATTGAGATGACGATGACAGGTTCTCAGCAGATGCGATGGTTTCTGTTCTAATTTCTTATTGTCAAAAAGAGAATTCTAGCTTCCTGTGTCAAAAAAGATACCAGTAGACATCATTCTGTCTGCAAGAATTTATACAGGAATCATCTACCAGTGAAAATACAAGCATGCAATATTTCTCTTAAACTCACACCTTTTAAAATATTACATCTTACATGATATCCAAGAACCTAGGGGTTATGAATAACATATGCATTCCTATCAACTTACAGGTAAAATACTATTTTGTGCAAGAAATCAAAGCAGGACATATAGCTTCTATGCATACTTCCAAACAGGGCTCAGATAAGCATGCAAACATATGACATGGCATTCACCATATGAACTGTGCTGCCCTCTAGCAAAGGTGAGAACTATGCTTGGCACTTGTTTGATCTACCTTTAGTTTTGAGGAAGGCACTGAAGCGCAGTCCTGTTGGCACTGATACCTGTTTACCATTGGCAGAAGTCAGGTCTTCAGGTATGGCTGTAAGACTTCATCAGTTTTGTCAAAAGCAAATTAAAAGTGAACTTTGAAGGAACTGCTGATAGCTCTTGTTCTAACAAAGCACAAAAACCTTACAGCTAGTTCTTTGGTGGTACTGGAAGGTTTAATATTAAAGCAGGAGTTCATATTTGCTTTCAAATTTGGTTAAATATTATAATGTAACTAGATTTAACTTCCTGAAACTCTTCTTATTTGACCTACATCATTCCAGGAGGGAGGTTGGCTAAGCTCTACAATCAAACATTGGATGCTAGCAGATCATAGAATCATAGAATAGTTAGGGTTGGAAAGGACCTTAATATCATCTAGTTCCAGCCCCCCTGCCATGGGCAGGGACACCTCACACTAAACCATATCACCCAAGGCTTCATCCAACCTGGTCTTGAACACTGCCAGGGATGGAGCATTCACAACCTCCCTGGGCAACCTATTCCAGTGCCTCACCACCCTAACATTAAAGAATTTCTTCCTTATATCCAGTCTAAACCTCTGCTGTTTATGTTTCAACCCATTACCCCTTGTCCTATCACTATAGTCCCTAATGAACAGTCCCTCACCAGCATCCCTGTAGGCCCCCTTCAGATACTGGAAGGCTGCTATGATAGAGTTTCATTGTTACAGGTGTAACTTTTCAGAGTTTTAAGTAGGAAAGATGCTAAAGCTTTGCTATAGTTTCAAGGAAATATCCTGTAACACGGATTTACATGAAACCAACAAATAGTCCCAGGTAAAAAAGCCTTGACATAACTTTTAGCAATTATTTTCAAGAGTGAATCTGGTGTCAGAAATTACAAACATCTGTATTTTTTTTTTCCATTACCTGCAGTGCAATCTTTGGTATGTGCTTTCGTTTGCAATGGTTTACCCACCTCTGATTTGGACCAAGCAAGGCTCGAGGGAGCCTCAACAGTCTGTCATTCATGCAGCCAGGTTTCCGAAGAATCAGGTTTTTAGCACTTCTTACAGTATATCTGATTTGCCCAAGCAAATGAGGGGCTTGGAAGTCACAAGGAAATACAAAATCAAAATAAATTAAATAAAAAAATAGATAGGTCAGTGCAGTGGCCTAGGCAGTAGTTAGCACAGTTGTGCAATAGCTGGTGAAACACATGGAAGAAATCTATAGTCACTAGCGCGTATAAAGGTTTCACTGTGTAAATTTTTCAGTTTTGTGCAAACAAACAGCTATGGCTGAGGTCAGCCATACTCAAAAAAACAAAACCAGAGGGCAGAATAATACGGAAATTCCTAGTAGAAGGTGGAGGTCAGAGATGAAGGTCTGCATTTTGGTGAGCAGACCTAGGAACACCAGCAGAGCACCAGCAGACTCCTGGTGCTCTTCAATTTTCAGTTCAGAAACCTGATACTGGCAGGAAGTATATATACAACACTGCTCATTAACGCAAGAAGCAAGGAGACCTATGTCTACATGGCTGCTGTTAGGGAAAATGGAGTGCAGGATACTGATACCTCCCTGGTGATTCAAAGAGAAACATGGTAGGACTGAGAATCTGAATTGCACCACCAGCAGATGACAATCCAGTTGCAAAAGCTCACTAACTTCACATCTCTGAGAGGATCTCTGTTCTCCTTGCACGCTGATACAGAATGCTGTACTGGCATTGCTTGTCATGATTTGAAGATCCCTCCCATATATGATATAGGAACATGTCATGCTCTACAGAATGCACATGCCAATTCTGCCTCCTTTGTATTCACCAGCCTTACCCATAGGGCTAATGGGCACTTGCCACCTCAGAAGATACATTGGTTAGGATGGTAACCAATGATCTGCAGGAAAGGAGTGGGCCTCTTTTGAAGTCATTGGCTGAGCCCTTCCATCTGTGGAGGAGAGTGAACACTGTTTCTAGTCAAGGAAGTTATACAGACTGATCTATACATACCTAAGATTCAAGCTGGTATGCAACATCATGGAGGTCCAAATGCATCAACAACTCCAACTGCTTTATAGAGGAGGTAAAAGCTGTGCTGCTGGTCCAGCACCCTTCTGCTTACCTCTTGCTGGGATATATAGCCACACTGGGAAAAGGTAGAAAACCTACCTTTATTCTTTGGGGTATAAAGTTTAGGAAGATTTTAAGCAGTACGGCTGATGGGGTTGGAACTAGAAACCCTAAGTAGAGATAGAGCTGGTGGTGATGCTGGAGGCAGAGTCAACATTAGTGAGACTATACTGCGTAACATAGATTTTTGTTTTGGATAGATCCTTAAGTTACTTGCTGCTGAGCTGGTGAATGATATGATGACACTCAAAAAGAAGCTAAGAAAACCACTGCTTTTGATTGAAAACCCAAGGAAGGGAAGGCACATGAAAAAAAGTATAAAGGTAACAGAAAAGTGGAAAAAAAATGGGGGAATAAGAGGCAGGGAATGTATGCTGTACCAGGCTGACTCAAGTTCCTAGGAACCAACAGAGCAATGCAGAAAAAGATAAACACTTCACAGACAGGTGGCCTCACAAGAGGGGTAAAAATTAAATCTGCAGTACTGCTGATGACACTCATGGCTTGATAGCACAATTGTAATAGAGGCAGATACGACAGTAGGAGGCATCAAGAAAGATCTCTTCTGCGGGAATGCAGAAGCATTGATATCCCTACTCAAAAGCAATGCTACCATGCATGACTTATGTTACCCTGGTCAAAGTTCTATTGAGCCTGCAGCAGATGCAAAGAAGCATTATAAAGAAAACAGGTGAGACAAGATCCTTTTGTATAGGAAGCAACTGAAAGTGCTGGACATGTTGTACTTGGCAAAGTGAAAGCTGAGAGGCAATATGGTTATTGTCTACAAACACATCAACAAGTGAACACCAAGAGGAGAAGAAAAAGAACTAATAAAATTATTACTAATGGAAACACAATGAAAAAAATATTCAAAATAGCCAGGAAGAAACTTAGCCTGGAAAGGAGCAGGCTTAGGAGAGGGGAATTCTTGGTTCACTTCACAATCAGTAGGAAAAAATATAAGAGCTATTAAAATAGCTTAATAGCAACGAACTAAATGCCAGTGAGTTCACACCACAGTGACTAGTTTCCTTGTCTTGTATTCCTGAGACACTTAACTTAATCAGGCTTCAGTAAAAGGAGGATATAAACCCTGTAAGAATTATAAAGTTCACTTACTGTTATTAACAGATGCACCTGAATGATAGTTTATTGTCTTGTGAATCAATATAACATACTCTAACTAAAACAACATTGTTGTCTTTGAGAGAAATAATGTCTGTCTTCCTCTTTCCTTCCTAGCATATTGCCTACAAAGCAGGAAAGCATTAGAGATATTTTACCTGCAAAGTTTAAGGTGAACCTTGTCTTCAATTCATTGTGTCAGCAATTTAATATACTTCTGCTGTTGATCATTTGTTTTCTGGAGGAAGAAGAAACGTAAGCCTGCAGCCATGCACCTGCAGAACACCTCACACTAGCTTGATGGCTAATGCTTCATTTTCCCAGGTAATTTGTAATTTGTTAGAAGCTGCTTCCCCATCTCCCTTGTCCCAGAAGACAATCTCTGAAAGCAGGCATGTCCATCACTGATACCTGTTTCTATCCACCTGATCCACACTAGATCTTGTAAGCAGGATGTTCCACAGTCCTGACATCTGTTTTCTTTATTATCCTAGTTATCTTTATTATCCTTTACTACCCTAATCACAGAATCCCAAGGGCTGGAAGGGACCTTGAAAGATCATCTAGTCCAACCCCCCCTGCAAGAGCAGGGAAACCTAGAGTACATCACACAGGAACTTGTCCAGGCGGGCCTTGAATATCTCCAATGTAGGAGACTCCACAACCTCCCTGGGCAACCTGTTCCAGTGCTCTGTCACTCTCACAGTAAAGAAGTTCTTCCTGATGTTCACGTGGAACCTCCTATGCTCCAGTTGGCCTTCGAAAAGCCAAATTTCTTTATTGCTGCTGCACTGTCATTTGAAACCAGCAAAGTTTCAAGTTTAACAGCAATAAAGTGTTGAATTTTAGCTCTCCATTGTAGAACAGGTGTCAATAAGTTGAATGAGCATAGGTAAGAGGAACTCACATAGCTGTAGCTGGAGCACATGGTGTATGAGAAAAAGCTAGGGGAGAAGTGCTTGCTCAGCTCCATGGGGAGCAGGGAGGGAGCTTACTGGGAAGAGAAAGCCAGAATTTTCTCTGAAGTAAAACACTAACAGTTAAAAAAGCAGACAGGTGAAAGCTGCAATAAGGAAGCTGGGAGCAGTGCAGTTCCAGACTTTACAGATTTTTAGAATTGGGCAACTTGACCTAGGTTTACAGTTAGCCCTGCCTGGAGCAGAAGCCTGGATTAGGTGACTTCCATAGATGCTTTCTGATTTAAGTTTTTCCTACGCTTGGCATTACCTAAAAAGCAGCAACCTAATAGCTAATATTTTGAACATAATTGCCATTATTTATCATGACAACCATGAGATACAAAAAGGTAATTAATTCATATTCCTTTCTAGCAGCAAGCTCTTCTTTAACAGCACACTATTTTTTAGCATAAAAATTTTGTAATGAGGACTGATGATTATTGGTGAAGAAAGGTAGCTGGCAATATTTTTCCATAACATTGAAATGAAATAATGTAAAACACTGCTGTCCACCTTCATTAGCTGAATCATTTAAACAAATCCTTAACATGCTGCTATATATTGTGTAACCTTTCCATTATTATTAAGCAGTATGTGCAAGTAGGTTTATTATTTTTAAGCTGAACAGCTAATTTATAAGACACCTTGCTTTGGAAACATTGCAGACTATCTCTTCTTTATATTATGTTATTTGCTTAACAAAGATAGATACATTTTAGAGGGGAGAGAATCCAATACATGTATTTTTTTCAACATTTTTCACTCTTTTCCGCTTTTCTAGTTGACTCCATCCTGTCTCCTTGCAATCCACTTTCCTGAACCTTGCAGATCCTCTTCTTTTTTACTGAAAAAGGAAATCCTGCTTCCTTTTATCACTAAGCATTGACCCTGAATATTGCCAAAAGTTGATATAGTATCCCGTTCTTGACTTATTTTTCAGTACCTCCTTCTTTTGCAATTTGCCTTGCCTTCAGACATTGTAGTATGTCTCTCAAAATGATCATCTAATATCTGTGAAAGACTAGTTAAGAGGTGGTTCTTCCAAAATTATCACAATCCACTTGCTGAAAAACAGATCTTTGAATTACTTTTTTAAACATGGAGAAAACGCATTGGTTTCTGTTACTCTCTACAGAATTACAGAGAGGGTTGTGCTTCAAATATGGGATGATTAATGAGTGAGTAACTTTTGAACATCTGCCGAACAGGGGCTGGATTTGGATTCTCAAAGTCATCTCACAAAGGCTACATGCTCATTTGGTTAGGAAAACAGATTAACTTCTGATTCTCACAGAGTGTGATAAACATAAATGTATTGGCTTTCGCATATCATAGGTGTGGTTATGTGGATATAACTATACAAGTTTATAGTAACAAAACCAAAGCTCAATAAAGACACAAGATGAGCAAAATGGAGTCTCATAGTAGAAGAATCTGTAAAGAGAAGAAGGGGGGGTTTGCATGCTTGATAGAAGAAAAGCTAGTGCCTGTAAAATATAGTTAAAGTACTTTTTAGCTTAACTTAGGTTGTAGAAAGAGTTTGAAGAAATGTTTATGTTGTCAGCCTGTGGTATTTAGGGACCCCACCAAATGTGAGTTAATTGTTTCACACTGGTCCTCTAAAGTATCTTTAGTTTTAAAGAACAATGTTTGTGTTGTAAGTCTGTGGTGAGATAACAAGATTTAGTGACCACACTGAACATGAATGAGTTATTTCACACCATCTACTTATCAGTTAGTTTAGAGACAGAGCCTCCCAAACATCTGCTAGCTTGGGATACTCCTTGTCTGCCCGTCTTGCTATAAACTTTGCAGGAAGGTCACACTGTTTTAATCTTTGCTAGTTATCAGAATAATTACAGATATAGCTGGTTTTAGCGAGTTGTGTGATTATTGGGGGGTTCAACTGTGCCAAAGGTGAAAAGTACACTGCGAGGAAGACTGCTTACTTCATTTTGAAGACCCCTACTCACATGAGGAAGACTGATTACTTCATCCTCAAGACCCTTGCCCACAATTATTGAAGAGCAGTGCACAGACACCAAGAGGAGGAGACTTATGATAATAAATTACTGGACATAGTTATAATGTTCCCTGCCTATATGCAGGAATTATGAATATGTATGTGACTAATGGAATTGTGAAAGTATATAAACCTGTAACAAATACTAATCATTTGCACCTCTGGCTACAGTCATGCACCCAGGGCTGTTTGCTTTTGCTTTATTGACTTTGTCCCTCAATAAAACCTTGTTATCTTGTTTAGAGAAGTGAATTTGTATTTCACACAGAGATATCCATCAATATTACTTTTATTAAAAACCAGCCTTGAACTCAGCGTGGTTTGAAATACAGTTCATGTTTGCACTAAGACGAGTCTCTCTAGATGCTTCTCTTTGTAAGGCAACTCCTTGAAATCTAAGTATTCAAAAAATTTTGCGAGTGCAAATCCCAGAAGCCACAGAAGTGAGCAGGTGAGCTAGATCAGTAAGAGAAAGGAATTCACCATAAATACAGTATTACATGCTGCCAATAACTCCCTCTCTTTAAAATGCTCATGATTATCATAATAACTCGTTCCTGTAAGTCCAATATTAACTAAGAGTAAGAAAAACTGTGGTATCAGCACATTGCCTTGGGTTTGGCAACATTTCTAGTGAGTAATAAAAGTGCAGAGCTGGCAAGATAAACATACCAGGTGTCCTGAGCTAACCTGCGGGAATTCACTGATGCAGTCTGTACCGAAGTACATCCACCCAGTGGTTCTCTGACACCTCCAGTTCAAACTGCTCTGCAGGCATGTCAGACACCCCAACTCAAAGGAAAAGGCCCTAGATTGCAAGCCAGTTAGTGTGTGCTTCATTGAAGGCTGTAAAGATCTTCTGTAAAAAAGTATTACTTGTATGTGTTGGGACTGTTTCCTACATATTTTGTGAGACAGAGGCATGAATGAGACGCTTTTCTCCTTACCTGCTTTGCTGATTGAGGCCCCTCATCCCTTCATTTTGCCTCTTACCTCCCTCCCTCTCCTTTGTGCTCATGTAGGTCTTCCTTTGTTCTCTTTCCTCTCACTTTTCTGTATTCCTCCAAGCTGGTTATGTATCAACCAAGTGACAGGGACGGAGCAGTTCCAGTACAGACACACTCAGCATGGGTCCCCAGATCCAGTAAGTTTTCATTTTCACACCTCAGTTTTAATTCTGCTATATCCTGTCATTCACACATTACTGCTGAATGAAACATACCCTGTTTAAAGAACATTTGTTGCTATTCAGTTCTTTTTCACTGGGAGAGATTCAGTCTAGAAGAGATATAATGAAATTTTTTGTTGTTACTTGCCTGTAATGCAACTTTAATAATTTTCCCTCACCTCGCCCACTGTGCAATAACAAAGCCAAGCTTTGGACTGAGCAACTCATAATCTCACTGTGGGAACTATTTCCTTTGGTGTAACTCAAAACATGTTGAACTGTTAGGCTCCGTCTGCATATTTCCCTGTCATCTTGCACTGGTAAAGACATAAAAGCAAACCATCATATTTAGTAGTCTAATTACCCATCTGTATGGAGAATACAGTCTTGTAAAACAAGCCCCTCCCCCCTAACAGATTTCTCAATTAATTAATCTTACCAAGATAGAAATAGAACGCTCCAGGTAAAAAAAAAAAAAAAGATTGTTTTAGTGTGCCTTAATCCATGGCTTTGCAAAAACATCAACATGGGAATGCTTTATCTCCTGCAGGGAGTGAAATAAATTGAGAGTTAAATTGTTTCATAATGTTCCATAAACAGAAGTTTATATCTGTTTTAAGGGTTTCAGTTCACAGTCCTAGTCCTCACCTTTAGCTAGCAACCTGAAAAGATGTTAATACTCTTAGCAAAAAAAAAAATTGCTAATAGATTTTCAATCTATACATCTTTCCCACTAACCTGAAGTCTTCATTTCTCAACCCCTATTTCCATACTGTGCTGGCACCTTTTCACCCCATGCAATTTTCCACCTGGTAACTCTGGCCTCACATGAACAATGTGAGGCACTGTACAAACATGAGGTGAAAAAACATCCTTGAACAGAAGAGATGACAGACCAAATACAGGGTAAAAGAACTTAGCTGCATTTACCACATGACTGAGAGTAAAATGATAGCAGTGAGAGTTGTGCTTATAACCAATAGTCCTAAATACAGGTTATCTAAATTGGAGTTCTCTTCCACCCTCTAATTGTGATTGCAGAAAAGCACATACCATGCACAGAAAGCAAAGCTGACACTGTTATATTCTACTGCCCAAGAAGAGTTTCTTTAACCTGAGACTAAATCTATGGTACTGGGTTATTTGCACCAGAAATATATCCATGTTCATTAGCTTGAAGGAGAATGTATACTTAAGTCTCATAGAGCAAGCAGGTAGGCAGGAAGTAAGATGAAAACAAATGGTTAGCTTTAAGAACAATTTATAGAGCAAGAAATAAAGAAGTCCCAAGAAAAGGACTAAAAGAGAAATTCTATGTGCTATTAAAATAAAATGGAAAAGTATAGGATACAAAAGGTCTGAATTTTGTTTTCCCTTTATTTCATAATAATCAGGCAGATGATGTCTGGAACATGTAAATTGTACATAGTTGGTTGAGAGATCTTAGTAGATGACTATTACAAAGTGTGTCCATGTCCAAGCTTTTGGGCTGCATGGCAGAGTTCTATTCTGTCTTGTGTGTCTGCAGAGCCTTGGGACCTGAGCTAACAAATGCTGCAGCTGAATCTCATCAGCTTGTATCTCACCTACTTCTTACAGACTGACTCTGAAACAGGATTCTGGAGAAACCTGTGATCTGGGTTATGCAACTTAACCATGCTGCTTGGCTGGGTACCCAATAGTGAGCTATTTGTTTTAAATAAGAAAATTACTCTGAGGTATTCCCAAAAAAAAGGACTACATGAACCAGAAGAATCAGCCAGTGAAGAATCACAAACTATATCTCAAGGGAAGTGTGAAATGGAGAGGCCAGGTGGTAGTGCAGGAGCTGCCTTTGCCCATTGACTGAAAGATGTGGACTGTGTGGGCATGAAACTATTCACCACAGCATCAGCAGTAGTGTCAGCAGCCAGGAAAATGTGCTTCTATAACAGCGGTTTTAGCCATCATTACACTAAGAACCCTTTTAACTTCACAATACATATTTTGTGTCCCTGTATGCTGGCCACATGATGAGGAGCAAACTCCAGCAAAACTGTACTGCTCAACAACCTTCTGCAGTGGATAGAGTGCTGCAGGCTGCAACATCTTGAAATCACAGCACCAGTCAATCATAGAGTAGTTTGAGTTGGAATGGACATTTAAAGGCCATCAAGTCCAATTTGTCTGCAATAACCAGGGACATCTTTAACTATATCAGGTTTCTCAGAGCTCTGTCCAGCCTGACCTCAAATATCTCCAGAGATGGGGCATCCACCACCTATCTGGGCAATCTGTTCCAGATTTTCACCACCCTCACTGTAAAAAAATTCATCTTTATATCTGGTCTGAATCTACCTTCCTTCAATTTAAAACCATTACCTCTTGTCTTATTACAACAGGCCCCACTAAAAAGTTTGTCCCCATAGGCCCCCTTTAAGTACTGAAAGGCCACAATAAGGTGTCCCCAGTCTCCAACCATCAGCTATCTCAGCCTATGTCCATTGGTATAGCTACAGAACACTTTCAGAAAAAAAGAGATCAACACTTTTTTGAGTTCTTATGAACAAACATCTCCATTAATGAACTGGCAACAGTAATTTTTATTGTTCCCTTTCCTATTTCAGTACCATGAAGTATTATGCTTTCAGAGTTCTGAAATATACTGCCATTGCTTTCAAAAATAACAAAAAGCCTCCATCTGCTACACAAATGCCAGACACTTTGCATATTTCCAGGAGGGGGTAAGAATCATTATTGCATTTACAGAAGACTGCTTAAGGAAGCATCTGAGCAGTACTACTGTAGCAAATTTATCTCTGTGCTTTCATCTCTGAGTATGCATATCAGCACTGGTGTGCAGCAGCTCAGTGCAAACCCATTGTGTATGATCTCTTCTGAGAGCCATCCACAGGCATACATCAATAAAACTATTGCCTTCAAAAACACATATCATTTGGAAAAAAAGAAGCACCAGAAGTTGAGCACAGAAGAAGGTTACTTGAACTTGGTTTCTTTTGCACCCAAAGCATATGTACATAATATGTAGAATGCAGCTGACATGCATGTATTAACAATTTTCCAAGACATAAATGCAAAATAAATGATACAATGTTTTCACAAACTAATTTATTTTGCTCATATGCCTCCTGTCTACACAGAGGTGACATTTGCCTGCTGTGGGAGTGGCTTATATTCCTGGTTGCAAATGGAAGCAGTAGCTGACAGCTATTCCACTATTTCTTTCTCCTGTGTACAGACAACCCATAAACTCTAACGCAGTCCTTACTTCAAAAGAAACCTTGTCTGATTAAGTTCAGAGACCTCTTGAAGTAAAACATTAAAACACTGTCATCCTTTCAACAAGTGAGGCTGCACAGTATTTACCAGCTCCTGCAGAACTCAGGGTAGCTTTCGCTTCAAGACTGGCTGTACAGAAAGCTTGCTAAAACAACAATAATATCCAGTTATAACTCCTTAAATACTTATCACTTAGTTAAAGCTTGTAATAAGTTGCTCAGATACCAGCAAGCACAGCAGCTGCAAGGGCAATCTGCAGCAGAAGCGTTACTGACTGTACTTTCCAATGCCCCCTGCCCCACATCAACACTAGTAAAGGTTTTTACTCCTCCCAGAGGTAGGAGATCCCAAATAGTGTCTTCTTGTCACTCTCTTGTAAGCTTCTCCCACCCCAGGTTTTGTTGCTTGGCTGCCAAGGATTCAAGTCCCAGTTCTGATACGACAGCTGCATAGTTTTGGCTCAGACAGCCAATAAAACTGTTGCCTTGTGCTTCTTCATTGTGTGCAGTTGCCTGTGGAGTCTCCTTGTACCTGACAAACCAAACCATAAGAGGAGCTGTAACATCTCCTGCCATAACATCTCTGACACATAACTTTACCAGTAAAACGGCTGGAGCAGCCACGGAGCTGCCTCCCAGCTTGATTTGTGGCTCTGTTCTGACAAGGGAGGATGATTCAGCACCACAGCATGTTCCCTGTTAGACAGGATTTTACACAGGGAAGCTGTGATGAGAACTGCATCCACACCGTTTGAGAAGAGGTTTTTTTTTTTTTGCACAGATGAATAATCAGTAGACATTTGCTCAAACAATTGGGCTGATACAAGAGCAGTGATCTCCTTGGGAAAGACTCTTTTCATCCCTCGCAGGGGGGAGTTGCTTTGCATCTGTAGCTGCTGTGTAGGAGTTGTGTATCAGGATACAGCTGCATCTCCAAATGGCCCCAGGTCATTCCTGTGAGGGGATGCTTTATCCTGCATCTGTTTCCAGAGGAGAGCCCTGCCTGGATGGAGATCACAAAGATCCAAATGCCACAACATTATGCATAGGCAGACCGCATGGAGAGAGCAGCAGTCCAGCTAACCGCATGTCCTGAGGACAGATGCAAGCATGACCCACTCTCTGCTGCAAACAATCGTCCTTAAGATCTGTCTTGTCTTGGTGCCACCAAGGGGCAAGTGTGTGCTGCGAGCAGGAAGCGTGAAACACCCACATCTAAGGCGCTTCCCACCTCATACAGGAGCTCTCATCTCCCTCACATTTTGAGTAGCTCTCAGAGTAGCAATAACAGTTTGGACAGGCTTAATTAGAAGGGCTGCTGAAGGCACTCTGTATCTTTTTAATTGAGTAGAAGCTTTATGGGTTTGGTGTGGAAAAACAAATATGAGGCAGAAGTTATCTAGTGCTGATGGAAGTCGAGCTTGCAGCGTCCAGTGGAGGGAAGGGACAATACACTGGGAATTTATCCTGTGACAGGACTCACAGGATGGGAAAGCTGGAGATGTCTGGCCTGAGGAGTAAAAAGAAGTCAAGCAGGGTTTCATTGCACAAAGGAAAGGCTTAGATCGCTGTGAAAGGGACCTGCCCTGCTGGTTTGTTCATCTGCCCTCATTTCAGGAATTGTCTTTCCTGAGCTTGCCAGAAACTGTGGTTTTTTTAAAACCTTTTTTCAATTTCGTGCTTTCCAGGTGATGGGCTGAAGCTCTGGAGTTCAGCTGTGTTAAACTTCCGTGTCTCGATCCAACGCTATGGTCTGGGGGTATTTTTTGTGGGGGGCGGGGGGTGGGGGGGGGGGGGCAGAAAACTCCGAAGTGGCGGTCTTTTACTGACACCTGTGGATACAAGGCAGAATTGCAGGCAGGTTCTTTGTGTGGAAAGTAGGAATTTTAGCTCCCAAACTGGCTGGATGACAGCATCCTGCCTCTCAAAGACTTTTGCCTGAGAAGGGCTCAATTCTATGCAAGGCTCATGACACTGCAGTGATGAAGGCAATGCGGCACATGTTGATCTGTAAGATTAAGGTTTGTCTTTCACTGAAGACTGAGAAGGTGAGAATTCTTTGTGCAAAGTGATTTAGGGATTTTTTTCTATTTCAAGGTGCACACCAAGCTGTGTGCTTTACAAGAGCAAAAGCAGGACAAAGCAGTGTGCCTTCTAGTTGGATCAGAAAAGCATGAGACACTGCTGCCCATAAACAAGCTGTCTTTGGCCTACCTGTGGCTTTGACTGCTGAGCAGGACAGAGGGATGGGATGAGGAGACAGCACTTGCTTCCCTTGTTTGTCAGTTGCAAGGTGATTTATCAGTACATGGATGGTGTCTTCATGTTCCCACACCTGCAGAGAGAAACCCAGAGCCCGGCTGCAGTGCCTTCACTCCACCCTCCATTCAGGTTATCGCAGCAGATGCAAAGGTCCCAGAGTTGCCTGGGGAATTATCATAGCATAGATTCTGTGCATGTTACCTGCATTCCACCCCAGGAGTAGCAGCTACATTTTTCCCTAAAACTTCTTTAATATTGTAACATAACTGTTAGGATTTGGCGTGCTGGTGGTGGTCTCCAGGTTCTCCCATTACTCCACAGTAGCATAACAGAATCATAAATGAGTTAAAAGAAGAGAAAGAAAAGAGCCAGCTGTCAAATCCTGTCTCTCCCATCAAAGAGGGCTGCTCCTGGCCATGGACTTCCTTGAATCAAATGAATGAGTGAGCAGGCACATTAGTCACCAGTGTGAGGTATCACCACTTAATGGTTTACTGTGTTTTAATATAGAGCATATGCTTATTAGGAAACATTTCTCATTTCCTTCCTGTGTCATCTGCAGTTATCTTGATTGTCTTGATAAAACAACAGCTCTAAGATCGGTTTTGCCCCTTATACATCGATCTGCTCCAACATTAGCTCCAACTGAAGCCAAACCTGGGAAGAGGGTCATTTGGCAATAATGCGGGGTCAAATTGGTTAGCTGCAGTAATACCTTTCCCTGTCTCAGAAGTATGTTCTTCCTGTCCTTCTTGCAGAATGATCTGTGTGCTTTGTTGAAGGTTTGATTTGTAGTCTCTTTACTGCAGATTTGCATAGTGCAGTGGGTTTGGAATGAGCTGGTTGCTATCCCTATGGCATATGATGGGTGTTCTGCTACATGGCTGGACAAACAAACTTTTCTAAACCATTTTCTAAGTGTTCAAGCAACTTCTGTGGTCTTTTGGAAATAAGTATTGCCTGACCTACTAGGGATAAGAGGAACAAAAATCCACCGTTCTTTTGCATTGCTGTGGGATCTTCTTGGGACCATAATATTTTAAACAAAAAGGTTTGCATAATGGTGCAGCCTCACTATTGTATCAGTAAAAAGCCATGCACTCTCACGGCTTTCAATAGAATCAGGTTTGTGAGACAACTCCCATTTCCTGTGTCAGGGAGAGCTTGGGAGATGGAAAATCTCTTGGTGGTAGGACTCTCTTTGCTTGCAGTAGACTCTGATTATACACTTACTTAGTTGTTAAGTTTTTTTCTTTCAGACCTTTTTTGAGGCTCTAAAACAGACACAGATCTCTCTCACAGGAATTCTTCCTACCTGGCAGTGTTGGCACCCTTTTCTACATGCTATTTCAGTGCTATATAAGCAACTCCCACTGAATGGCAGCAGTAGCCTGCTCATACAATTCTTCCACGACTACTTAAAATGTCAGGTACTAAGCGTTCAGAATAAAGTTATTCAAATGTTGCCCTGCTTTGAACTGATTTGGACACCTCCCCAGTACTTTATAAGTACATTCTGTGTTTACACTTCTGTGGTTACATTGAAGTAACCTATTATCATAATGACAGTAATCACTCTGACTTCTGAAAATATTAGAAACAACAATTAAAGGCACAGACAGAGTGAAAAGGGACATCTTTCTCCCTAAATAAAGGCTCTTACCTGTGGGTTCACAAGGCTATACTGTGGAGTCTGGAATAAATCTTCCTCAGTACCTGTGATTTATATATAGGATCTTTGTAGGTGAATGGTGTAGTCCTAATACACATTTCTTACAGTTCTTCTGGAGTGCAAAGAGTAATCCATAATGAGAGGCACAGAAAATGCAGTGGTAATACTCTTTGACTAAGGATTCAAAAGAATGTCAGTAGACATATGGGTTGATGGTTTACAGCTTAAAAAGAAAGCATTCCCCAGTCCTTTCTGTGGTCTGTATGGACATATGGCTGATTGAATCAAAATTTAAGATTTTGTGCTCCTATGGTCAATTGTGCTCAATATGGAAAAATGCCTCTGTCTTTCCAACATTTCTTTATGGGAAGGGATCCACAGAAATTAAAGGCCAGAGTTTACTACCTCTGGTTATCACAGAGTTATAGAATGGCTTGGGTTGGAAGGGATCTTAAAGATCATCTGGTTACCACCCCCCCTGCCGTGCTCAGGGACACCTTCTACTAGGCCAGGTTTCTCAAAGCCTCATTCATCCTTTTCTGGTTATACTAAAGAATTTTTGAGCAATACTCTCTGATATCACTGGTGCCTTTCTATACCATATGACTTTCTCATTTAGCTTGAAAAATACTGTGAGGTTGGATAGCTTTCCACTGAGATAACTGCTCAGATTGCAGTAATGAGATACACTTTTATGCCCTTTTTGTAACAGAGGTGCCACATTCAGCATCTCAGGAGCCTTATTTTGGCTCCATGACACATTTCGGGTCATAAACCAATCTGGAATTGATTTTGTGTCTGACAAATATTGTCACTGAAGTTACACAACTAAATTAAAAGGAAACCTTAAGTCTGGTTTGTCTGGAATCACACTGAAACTGCAGCTCATCACTGTAAGAATATGCCCAAATAATCAGTGCTACCATTTCATAAGTAGCTGGCTTGCATGTTAGAGTTAGTTGTTGGTGAAGGGATTGCTAGAGCAGCACACAGGCTTATTGAACCTAACAGTTCATTGTATATAAAAATGTAACTTAAGTATTGGCCCTTTTAAGCCACTTCAGAATGCCTCGATATTGTGACTACCTGAATATGTTTTCTGAAGTAGCAATTGCAAACTATATAATTGCAAGAAGCATATAATGCATAGAAGCCTTACTGATACGCAGTTGATACACATTAGGACAAAATGAGGTTGCAGGTATTTCTGTTGCCACTAAATTAAGTAACAACAAATGGTTCTGGAGCTGCTAAAGCTTCTTTGCAAATTTGATTGTTTGGGTGTCCATTTTTTTTTCTTTTTGTCAAATTTTAGCAGATCTAAGCAATGCAGTTTCAATGATGACAGTTCAATAAAGCCTGCAGAGGAAAGGAACTGGGTATTTCAAAGCTAGCTGATTTTTCCTCTTTTCCAGGACTTGACTGATGGTTAGAAAAACTAAGCAAACATCATGATAAGCCCCAATTACTTTAATCCACAAAGAGCTGTCACAGTCAATTACTATGCGTGTTTCATAAAGCTGGAATGTAATTACAGTTTTCTGACCTAAGCATCATCAGCTCACTGAAACATCTGCTCAACGAGTTTTAGCTGTCCAAAGCATGCAGGAGATGGTAAAGTGATGTTTTTTTCCCCTGAAGATCACTGTTCAGAAGACATTAGTTCTGGAAGAGGATTAGGTGGCACAACTTCAGGTCAAACACTATTTACACTTCCCATGGTGGCTTTGTGGAAGGAGTGGAGGCTGTGGAAAATAAAGACCAATAGGAATAACCAGAGATACTGGCATGTGAGGCTAAAAAGAAATGTTCCTTGAGCTTTACAGAGTTAAAACACAGCATGTAGCTGTATTCTAGGAGACAGGAGCTGAGATAGGTCATGGAATAGGGTTAGGGTGAAAATGGGGGAGTCATGGTGGAGAATGTTATTAAAGGAGGTCTTGAAAGAGGAAAAGTCAGATTGGTTGGGTAGGAAAGTGATGTTTCATAACTTGAACAGTTTCAGCAATATGCATGCAGGAGCACCTGAAACTGAATAAGGGTAAAAAAAGGAGAAACACAGCCAGAAAGCCATGGAGATGGGGAGCTCCCTGCCCTCAGCTGCAGACGAAGCTATGACTACGAAGACAGCAAGAAGCAAGTTTAGCTCTTGCATTGTTACAGCTTGAAGATGGTATTTTTCTTCCTTGGAATCTAGTAGCTGACAAATTTGGTTAGAAAGACAGCATTTTTTTCTTAAAAAACAAACAACCACTCCTAAACTAAAAAAAAAAAAACAACCAACCAAACAAACAAAATAGAGTGTGGTCTTACCCCTGCCCATCAGCCCTGTAGTTTGTCCTATGGATGTTGACCAAGGAGCTGACAACAGAGAAGCCTTGCAATCTCCAGATGCTGCTGACATCCCTTTACCACAAAGAGGTTGCTCATATGTTGATGGGACATCACACCAAAGCACAGGTAATGCATGCCAGGGGAGACTACAGAAGGTGGCTTTGGAATCAAGTCAGAAAAATGCCCTGGAACAATGTGGGCAACAAGAAGGTGGTGCTGCAGCCACAGCAGGTTCAGGATGGAGGACACCAGATGTCTGTGATCAAACCCCTGCTCAAGGCACCTTTGTGTATTGCTCCAGACCTGCTCACAGGTGGACATTTCACAGCATCTTTAGGCAACCTGTTCTGGTGTTTGACCAATTGCTGTAATAACAGACAGCCAGAGAAGAAGTAGAGATTTCAACTCCTGCAGAGCTTAGGTTACAAAGTTCAAGTGCAAACTGAGGTCAAATCCCAAAATGACTTAATTCTGCAGGTTTTGAGACCAGTGTTTTGAATTTTGACTAATTCTTGGTTTGACCTTTCTCAAGATATCTGCATTCCTTAAGAAAAAAACAAAACAAAACCCTGACCCACTGCATGTCTGTGTGTTACTTAGCTGGACACTTGCACTACAATGATTAGGTGGTGACACTGGAAAGTGAAAGGTTACCTACTATATTGTCTGTCTTGCACTGATGTGTAGTGGGCACTATTGATACCCACCTGTGCTTTTGATGAAGCTAAAGTAGAAGAAAGGGCTACATTTTGAGAAGCTTGATGGTACTTAATATTTCCTACCATGTGCCAATGAGGGCATTGGTTTGTATTACCATCATTCCAAGGCACTACGTCCTTCACAAAGGAAAATGTAATTAATTATTCAGAAGGTGAGGGTAGGAAGTCCCTGATGTAGGAATGTGGCTGTTCCTCATGTCTCCCATGAGTGTGTTAGCCCACGAAGCCAGCCAGGCTCCACACAAATGGGAGCAGGAGGCAAGGGCTCCTGTACCTGGTGATTCTCAAAGTGCTCACCCACTTGTGTGATCAGCAAAGGGCGCAGAGAATGCAAACAGGACGTCTTCAGGTCAGATCTGTCCCAGAAGTGGTTTAGTCAGCTTTTCATCTCTTGAAAATGGTGGCCACTCCCAATACTGGTGGGGTTTTTTTTTACCTTTCTTTAAGGAATCATGATGGTGCAATATGAAAAAGCGGGTGGATCTGATCCTCACAGCATTTACAACACAGGCAGCAGCGTGCAGAGCTCATGCAAAGAAGGCTTATCTGTTCTAAGCTGAACACAGGAAAAGGTCCATGTAGTGATAGGACAACGGGTAACGAGTTGAAATTTGAACAGCAGAGGTTTAGATTGGATATAAGGAAGAAATTCTTTCCTGTAAGGGTGGTGAGGTACTGGAATGGGTTGCCCAGGGAGGCTGTGAGTGCTCCATCCCTGGTGGTGTTCAAGGCCAGGTTGGATGAAGCCTTGGGTGATATGGTTTAGTGTGAGGTGTCCCTGCCCATGGCAGGGGGTTGGAACTAGATGATCTTAAGGTCCTTTCTAACCCTGACTATTCTATGATTCTATGATGAGCAGGGCTTGTCCCAAGGCTATGTAACAGCAGCACCAAGCACCCCAGGACAAGGCAGGTAAGAAGTGAAAGAAGTGAAGGTGTTGGCATCCCCTGTTAACATCCAGGGACAACCCATGCGTGCCTAAGTGATTGAGTATCATCTCCTTATGGAGAAATGGTGAGGCTTGGGAAAGCCATTGCTGCTGCATGAGAGACATCTGTGTCACTTGGTAGGCACAGGCAGCAATGTAAACAAGGGGTCAGGATAGGTGCATTGACTTAGTATCTTAACTTCAACATGTAATTAATATCTCCAAAGTTTCTTGGATACTTAGAAGACTTTTCCCTTTCTATTGAGCATCAGCCAGTATTGTTACTGGGCAGATTCCAGAGTCCATGGCTTTAAACTTTCTAAGTCTGATCCACATTAGCTTTTCCCTAAGTTTTATGTATTGCTCTCTGATACCAAATATCCTATTCACTTCTGAGATGGACAGAGCGAGCCTTCACAGAACTCCTCAGATTTTATCCATGCAAGTGTAAGTGTGTGTACATAATCTGCAGCCAATCTGCTTGAAACTCAGCTCCAAGAACTGCATCATGATTTGAAATCAGTGCTTGCAATACTTTTTAACATTTTTAATTAAAATAAAAGAAATAGTTGTCAGAGGAGATTAAATAAATCACCTATGACTGATTGCTGGGAAGGGTGGCTTACAGCTGCAGCAAGTGTGACAAATGTGAAAAAGAAAATGATGTTGTGAATGTAAGTAGAATAAAGGAATAACAAAAAAAAACCCAACAAACTAGTGAAGAGGTGTTTGGCACTAAGTAGCAGGACTTTAGAAAAGCTTGGGGTGAATGCCACTAGAAATCTCCCTAATGAGCACAACACGTGGGTCTGGATAGAAAAGGCTACAGGGCAGAAAACCAGAATGTTTAAAAGGGCTGCCTCAGTGGCTTAATGGTACATCTGACATCAGGTAAGATGGAGTCTTGCACTGCTGGTTAGAGAAGTGAGAAACACCAGGGACATAACGTGTGCTTAGAGATCCTTGCTTAAAGTATACTGCTTAAGAGAAAATCACAGGTATTCTGTATTGCCATACTGGCATATTCTGCATGCCAAATATGGCGTATTTCTTTTGGTAAGACAAGTACAGTTTCAGGAGACAATATTTGTTGATTTGTTGATCTTGCTTTCTAAAGCATGATTTAGAAAAGACAAGTGTCTAAAAGAACAATGAAATGCAGATACTTTGTGAAGTTCATTTTATGGTATAAATTTAATTTTGCTGTTATTCTTCTCATTCCTGCTCTGTTTTTTAATTCAGACACTGAAACCCTGGAAGTGGACCAACTCACACATGCAGCAGTGCATGGTCTTGTCTGTTCCGGCTTTCTCAAGCTACTGCTTGTCTTGCCTCAGGTATATGGACACCAGAGGAAGGTGGACACGTGGCCCTGCTCTTCTCACGCTCATCACAGCAGAGAATATTACTGAGAAGTGATCAGGAAAAATTTGTTCAGGTTCGTGCATTCCTGCCCAGCCTTTGTCAGGAGATGTCTGTTATGGCCTTACTTTAAAACCAACCAACCAAACAAAACCCTTTCCAAAGTAAGAATGCACCTTACTAAAGCAGCCATGCTGCAGCTAGCAGCAGCATCTCGGTGAAGTGTTTCACCTGCATCAACAGAGGGCACGATTTCCACAAAAATCACCCTACTTAAGCGGGGCCCAGGCCTGCTAATGCTCTGAGCCTTCAGGTCCAGAAACAGAAAAGAACTGTTCCTCCAGGAACAGAAAAACATCTGCTGCTGCTGCTCCCCGACCTGGGTGTCCAGGTGGTTTTGGGTGGGCATTCTGAATTTTGCATGGGGATATGTGCATGTATTAGCATAAATTACCATTATCCAGCCTAATTTTCCACAAGCTGGAAGTAATAGCTCAGGTTTTGTAACTTGTTTGAACCTGGCACCAAAAATTTATTTAAATGCAGCCCATGGAAACTACCCAGTCAACTCTTTTTTTCCTGATGGTTGCTTGGCCTGTGTTCCTCATGGAAACACTGCTTTTATAAACTTCACCCTTAGTGAGCATGTTGCTTAATTTTAGGCAGATCATTCTGTCTCAGTAGTTAATCTATAGGAGTCTGGGCTCATGGTTTGTTGTTACATCCTCGTGGTTATCTCCCACCCCAGCAGATCTCACCATCTGCTTCAGCTCTTCTGCCTGGGGCACTGAAATTCCTTCTCTCTCTTTCTCTCTTTTTAAAATCTGCATTGTCTTCTTTATTTCTCCAATCAAGGAGGAGAAGCTAGCTGATTTTTGAAGCAGGATGGTCCTTACCAGCCTTTGTAGTTTCAAATTGCAGCAGAGAACCTTCAGACTTGCTGTCACCATGGGAGAAAGACCCCAGGCCAGTGGGCTCTATGATCTCTGGGGGATTCAACTCTGCTTTGAGCTCTTTGATTTAGGTCTGTCTCCCATTGTAAGACAACAGTCATGCTGTGGGCAGACCAAGAAGCAGCTGAATGCCACCCAGCTGTTCCTGAGCTTGAGACAGGTATGGACCTACTGCAGAGATGGGGAGGAGGACAGGTTTCTTTTCCCTGTCCCCGTCCAATTGCTCAGGGTGGATGCTGAACACAGAGGGATGTAGGGGCCGCTGAGCCCTGCTGCCTGTGTTCTGGAAAAGATACAGAGAAACTCTTGGCATTGGTTGGCAGCTGGAAATACACAAGATGCTACAAGAAACGTATCATTGATTGTACCAGCTCCTGGCAAAGAGTATGCTTTATAAGAGGATCATTGGAGCGGAGTCCTTGTTTAACGCTTCTGAGCATGATACAAAAGGACAGGGTGGTTCTGCGTAGGGGCAGTGGCAAAGCACAACAGACTGGCAAACTCCGAAGAGCAGCTAGCCAAAGAGTCAGCTGGGTAATAAGTACTGGAGCCCGATTGTGTCTTTCAGCAGTTGCTGTTGGCTTGGACATCTGGTGATGGCCACTGCTGATGCAAAACTGAGACCAGTGGAAGCTATGTGTCACCAAGATGTGGCATGAAGGAGGTCTAAGAGAAGATTCTCCATCTGAAATGTATATCAAAAAATAAGGAACAATCCTGTAAATGCTTTCCTCATGTTTTACTTTCTTTGGTTCTTTTTGGACAGCGTAGATGAAACATAACAGCTCAAAAGACAGTCATCAAATGCAAGAACTGTGTGTCCAGTGTTATAGACTGCTCTGTACCTGTGTGGGAAACAGCTGTGTCTCACAGTGGGCTCCCAGTTCCTGGCTTAGGAACTGCTAAAATAGAAGTATCCCAAAATGTATTGTTTATACTCTGAAGAACTCAGTGTTTTAAACCTTGCACTTACTTCCCCTTTCAGCCCTTACACTGCAGCTCTCCTTGAACAGGCAGATGTGATGGAGAATGTCACATTCGGATCTAATTAATGTCCCCTTGAGAGGCTTTAGAAGGCAGATACTCAGCTGGCATAGGTCAGCATTCCTTGCAGGAGCTGACATTTTGAGATTCACTATCCTCTGAGCCTAATTAGAGACTGTGTGGGAGTAGGTTCCTATGTTTGCTGTATGAGGTGAGGTCTGTGATGCTTTCAGTAAGAGGAAGCTGGGGAAGAAGTTGATGGATGGGAACAGCAGGCTGTTCCCAGTGAGGGTGGAAGCCCTTTTGGCTACTTCAGGGTCTTCAGAAATGAAGCTCCCCAGGTAATGCAAACCAGCCTGTGAGAGGAAAGATAAACCACATACTCTGCACAAGTCCCCTCTCTACTTGATCTCTCCTGCTTTGCCAAGATGGCCAGAGAAGGGGAGGGTTAAAATTCTTTTGCTCCCTGGAAGCCATCTGAATCAGGAAGGAGCTGAAATCTCTGATCTGGAGATTCCAAAGGGTAGTTGACAGGCTGACCCAACCCAGGCTCAATTGAAGCCTGCACATTAAGAAACTTTCAGAGAGAGAAATCTTGGGCTGGCAGGAATAATACATTGTGAAAATCAAGCACTAATACAATTATCTATTTTAATCTTATTGTTTGTAGGAAGAAAGAAAGAGTACCATCTGAAATACTAAAGTGTTCATAGATGGTTTTATTTTACTGCTGTAACAGCTGGTGATGGATGATGCCATTTTAATGAAGAATATCCTGCAGAAAAGTGGTGGTTTTCTTTGATCTTTATTATCCTTTGGGCTTTGAGTTACTTGAGGTTTACTCTGTGTTGCATATTATATTCTTTTCTGGCCTGGTTGTCATTTTGCTGAGTCACAGCTTTGTTTTTAATTTCCCAGTGATTCAGGAGCTGGCAGCAGTTGTGTGGGCATATGCACTGCAGTGCTGGGCAGTAATGCAGCTCAAAATACAGGGGACACAGCAGCAACAAAAGAACAGCTTGTGCTTGGCTGCAATGTTTGAATTTGGCTATGACAAGCTTCTCATTACTGCGTTGTAGGGAATAAAAACAGAGGAGAAAAGCCCCAACATCAAAATTCCTCCTTCCCTTGTTCCAGAAAGAGATATTTTATCTGTAAAAATTCGATTTTGAATTAGGTTTAACAGAAACCTCAGGGAAAAACAAATGGATCTATTGATATACTGCCAAGGAAGGAACATATTTTCTAAAATGCCACTACATCTAAAGCAGAAAAGGAAGGTCTGAATTTCTGCTTTAGCTTTACAGAAAGCACATAAGGCAACTGCTACATCAGCTGCGGTCTTTGCCAAGCTGTTTGCTGATAAGTGAGGGGAGATGTTCTAATGTCATGATTAAGTAACTCTCTCAAACATCACACTGTCCATGACTTTGCTTTAAGTGAAGAAGCTTGTAGGAACACGGTCATTACAGACTTGCTGATTCAAGTCCTCTATGTTCCAGGGTCAAAAGTGAGTTGCTGAATTCAATTCTGACTAAGCTGTTCGAAGATGTCCCTTCAGGGACACATTCTGAAAATTCAGTCTGAGAAAATGATGAGTGACTGTGGCTGCGATTGCTGTGGCAGTGAGCATCACTGCTGGCCACTGGAAGCAGTCTCATGGAGGGTGGGGGGAAAAGCCTGTCATAGTAACTCTGCATAGGAAAATGTCCCTATGTCTATAAAATTAATAAATGAATGAACTATGTCTAATGGCGACAAGCAGTGTTGTATCAGAAAGAACTTTGTGACCCGCATATCAGCTGTGAAATTCTCTTGACCATGAGTGCACAGTTTTGCACTTGGAAAGATTACAGTTAAAGCAGAATCTGTGGAAACACTGAAGAAGTAATATTTGCAGATGGTAAAATCTTATAGATTCTCCCATCTGAGAGAAAGACTGAGGTACTGGCTGACTCCAAGCCCCCAGGCCAGATCCTCAGCTGTAATTTGGAGTCAATTGAACTTTCTTTGAGGTAAGCACAGGGAATATTTACTACCAATTTTAGCTTTCAGGACCCAGTAACTGCCTGGTAGAGTGCCTTCAGCTGCTGCTGATGCATGCTAGTGCAGCATCTTCTGTTTCAAAGAGAGGTATTTGTTCCACAGGGTTTAGAAGAAAATTTGGAACATGCCACCTGAGCATAACTGATGCAGTAAAGGTCTGTATGGACTTGGGAGATGCTCCAAGACAACAGTCTGCAGCTATCTCATCTAACCCGGGCTTCCAGCAGGGTGTTAATGGAAGAAGAGAAATGGGAAACACTCGTGGCTGAAGGAGCATGCTGTTGGTGGAGCCTGTGGGTTGCAATCTGCCCTGGGGAGGAAAGGCTATGTCCCCCAGATATAGAAAAGGGGTATCCAATGAATCTGCGTGAAGGAATCACAACCTTACACCTTCTCTTTGGAGAGCAGATTTCAAGTTCCTGCTGTGAACTGATCAAATTTGGACTTTGTCTGTCTTGAGTGGCCATAAGGTGGGTGATACAGGATCAGTGAAAAGGATAGTTTGTCAGATACCCATCCCATGTTGAATGTGATGGGATGAATGCATGTATTTTATATGCCATTGGTTCTAAGGTAAATTTTAATTCTTGCTTGGTGTCTGTTCCAAGGCACATCTTACCAACATAACTTTCTGCTGTTCAAAATGAAAGCTCAATGATTGTAACTTTCAAGTTATTATTGTAAATAGTACTTCAATGGAGTAAAAATGGCACAAAGATCTTAAAAGCTACATGCGCAAACACTGGTATGTTTCTCAACCTACAATACCACTGATATTGAAAAAATGCTATCTAGACTGCCAGTCAAATTGAGACATTGAATTGCTAACGCAATTTTCTGCAAAATAAAGAATTAGAGAAAATAGAGCAAGATTAGCCTGTTTCAATTGCTAATTCAATCTTGTAATCTGCAATCAGGCCTGAGATAAAATATATGATGGAATGGAATCACTTTCTAATTCCCTGCTTTGAGCATAAAGTTTCCAGACAAATACTTCCTTAACTATAGAAAAAATTGTATCATATGCTGGAGTAAATATATTTTTTGTATATGTTAGTACATGTAAGATCAGATGTTTCTAACTGACCTGATGTTCAGAAGTGAATTATAATACCTGGTAAATATGTTTTGCCTTTTAGCAGCAGGATATAGACAGAACTGTCTTGTGAGAGGATGCTTTGGTATTTGTGCATGTTCACGTTTGACAAAATCCATTTTTCATAATTTGGAAGCTCTTTTGTTAAAGTGATTCAGAATTTGCTATAATCTTTAGCATCAAATTACTGTTATCTATGGTGTATTTTGCTGCTTAATTTAGTATATGAACTGAACAGCTATCTAGAAGCAAATTTCACACCCCCACCCCCCTTTGCTATTAATCTGTAATGGAAAGTGTTTCTTCATGTTGTGTTCCAAAATCATCTGCATGTTGTCAAAGTTCAAATTGTTTGGCTGTAGCACTCTTTCTGCAGACACAAAAATTCATAATAATGTTCTCCTGTCTCAAAAAAAACCCCCAAACCCTTGGACTACCTGAATTTTAATTCTGCAATAAGAAGCACACACGGAAAAAACTTGGCTGCTTCCAGAGTTTCAGACAACTGTGACCACAGAGATAATTATATGCATCTGAGACATATCTCTGGTCTTATGCTCAGCTGAAAGCAGGAGTACTAAATTACAGGCAGTACTTAAAAAAAATTGTATTATCAAAATGTATCATACAGCTATGTGCAAATCTTGGAAAAAATACATTTAACTGACCACCACAGAAATGACTGAATAGAATTATAATCCACTCTTTCTTCTTTAGTCACTTTGTCATCTTCTGCATTTTCACATTTCTTAGCTTTGCTAGAAGCTAGGCTGGAATGTATTTTATAATTTGCTCCATTTTCATAGTTCTTTGTAGTTGAGAAGTTACAGTAAAGCCTTGTGCCGATTATTGTTATCTTCATAGATCTGTGCAGAATCACTTTTCTGCTCCTTCCAGAAAATGTGGTATCTCCTTTAAAGGTGTTAGTTTAAACTGCTATGGCGTATTAATGACTGCCACATTCAAGGTGCACACACAGATTAACTTAGTCACTTGATAATATATAAATAGAGCTTTTATTTAACTGTAAGTCATTCTCACTCTGTTTGATCTCTATGTCCAGCATACCAAACTACTACTGGCTTAATGCAAGCAGTATTTAAGTTCAGGATAAAGTATGGGATAAAACTAGCCTGAGATGTCAAAAGGTGAAATTATATAGATTAGTCCTGATGGATTTATTTTAGGCAGGCAGGAACTATTTGGAAAATCCTTTTCAGAGGTTGTCTTTGCAGCCCAGCACTATGACAGCAGTATAATAGGACAACGGTGAGTGCCTGTGGCTCCAGCTCTCCTCTGCTCCTGGGCTCCCACTCCTGGACAAACATTTGCACCAACCTCTGGAAAGGCCTCTCTCCAAAAGCTTGCGAGCCTGCTGGAAGGAGCTGGCTTCAGCAGAGTTCAGAGTCCTGCCTGGCACCCTTCTATCCAAGTCATTTCGATGGTGTGCTCATATCCACAAGGCCCTAGTACTCACATTACCACTAGTCACCCGTCCCAGAAATCTTCTTTGCTGCATACCTTTTCATTATGAGCATCACATGTGCAAAAGCAGATTTTATAGCAAAAATCTGAAACAGGAAGTTTTCAGTTCAGATGTGCAATTTAGCTCTGGGAATTAATTTCTTACCACTGAAGAGTTTTCACCCTAAGAAGCAAATCCAAGAAGCAGGAGACAATTGCTCAAGACAAAGGGACTGCATATTTGGCAACTGAAGCTTAGGGTTTGCCACCAGCAAAAGACCCTTTTAAAGTTGATGGCAAACATATCCCTGTTTCCAAACTTTCCAAACACTGTTGCTGATGCTGCTGTAGAAAACAATCTGCCTTTTGGTCTCCCCTGTGTGGATATCACATAAAACTTATAATGAAGTTATAACCATATGCAAACAGAACAGAGGTTTCAACTTCTGATGACCAAGTTGTAAAGACATTTACAACTTATACACAGCAAATAATAGAACACAGTGCAGATACTTCATTAATTTCCTCAGAGAATTTCCCTTCCCTCTACCCTCTTCCAACACCCTTTAATGGTTTTGGGGGTCTCACCCCAGAAATCCCTGTTGCTATGTTTTCCCAATAGTACAGCATGATGGAAGTTGGAACTCTCTAAGGGAGATGACAGCAAAACTCTCATGTATCCCAGCAACAAGAGGGCCAGCACTGCAGCTTGATACTGCTCAGTATAACAATAGTGCAAGGCTCATTGTTCAAACCAGCACAACTTCTGCACCACAGCATTAATTGGGGAAAAAATGACTGCTGTGGAGGAGTAGCCTTCAGGAATGAAGAGGAGCTGAATTGCTTGAAATGTGTGAAATCTGTGTACTACAAGTTCAAGAATGGAATTTGAAAATAGAGGTTTTTTTAAAAAAAAAACAAAACAAACCTATCTAAGATTACTTCAGGTCAAGAAGAGTATAAACTGAGAGAAACTATATATTCTAAATATAATATTATTGTATTTAAATGGCTCTTGGAGTGTTCTACTTTATGAAATTTAAAAGCAGCTTTCCTAAGCATGCAGTAAAATAAGCAGTATTTTCTGTGATACTTATGTCTGTACAGAAATAGCACCCTGCAAAAGCTAACAGGTCTTCTAAATATTTGACATATGCTAGAACACTAATTAAATGATTTGTGTAGAAGCAGAAGTAATAAGTGAAACACTAGGAATTGTTTATGAAGGCTTTACACAGAAGCTTTATACAGAGGCCTAAATATTCAGCTTAAGCATTTCTGTGTGATTGGATACATTAATAGAGACATTCTGTTCTGGGTGAATTAATCTGATCATTATCCATTTTTGCCAGTAGGATTTCATGGGTTCAGTGTTAAATGTTCAAGTACCAAACAAAGTGTGATTTTTATTATTACACATTTTTCAAATTCCTGCACAACTGAAGATTGAAACACAACAAAAGCTCTCACACATTCCCTGTCATTCACATGACCAAGACAAACAACTACATCAATAACAACATGAGCTACCATACAATTAGCTAGTTAAGCTAAATAGATGTTTCAGTGTGGACTGGTATCTTGAAAATAATCTTCTTGTTACGGAACCACATGTTAGGATGGTCAAACTATCAGGACAAAGGAAGGTGAATCAATTCTGTGATTCTATATAGTTACTATTATGAAACTTTTAAATAAGTCAAACAAAATCAGTTTCTTTAAGCATAATCTTGTTCAATTTACATTCCTTTTTAATGCAGAATCATAGAATTATATAATAGTTAGGGTTGGAAAGGACCTTAAGATCATAGAGTTCCACCCCCCTTGCCATAGGTAGGGACCCCTCACACTAAACCATATCACCCAAGGCTTCATCCAACCTGGTCTTGAACACTGACAGGGATGGAGCATTCACAACCTCCCTGGACAACCCATTCCAGTACCTCAACACCCTTACAGGAAAGAATTTCTTCCTTATATCCAGTCTAAATCCCTGCTGTTTAAGTTTCAACCCGTTACCCCTTGTCCTATTGCTACAGTCCCTAATGAATAGTCCCTCACCAGCATCCCTATAGGCCCCCTTCAAATACTGCAAGGCTGCTATGAGGTCTCCATGCAGCCTTCTCTTCTCCAGCCTGAACAGCCCCAACTTTCTCAGCCTGTCTTCATATGGGAGGTTCTCCAGTCCCCTGATCATCCTCGTGGCCCTCCTCTGGACTTGTTCCAACAGTTCCATGTCCTTTTTATGTTGAGGACACCAGAACTGAACACAATACTCCAAGTGAGGTCTCACAAGAGCAGAGTAGAGGGGCAGGATCACCTCCTTCAACCTGCTGGTCACAGTCCTTTTGATGCAGCCCAGGATACAGTTGGCTTTCTGGGCTGCGAGTGCACACTGCTGCTGACTCACGTTAAGTTTCTCATCAATCAACACCCCAAAGTCCTTCTTCGCAGGGCTGCTCTGAATCTCTTCTTCTCTCAGCCTGTGGCGGTGCCTGGGGTGTGCCATCGCCCAGGTGCAGTTGCTTGGAATGGGTGCTTGGGTGTTGCCATATTGGATGAGTTGTTTATTGAATCCAGTATTCAGCAGTGATTGAAGAAGCTTTGAGACACAGATGAAAAGGTCGTGGAATGGGCAGTTAATCAGCTAGAAAAGAAGTTCCTTTATAATCCTGCTTGATGGGAAGTTCTCATGTGCCCTCAATAGTGAAAGCTTACAATATTGCCAAAATTTATGGCTCCTGGAATTAAATGTTTCACTGTAACTGCGGTTTTATCTTTTTTGACAACGTTACTGTTTTAGATCCTGCTGATCTCTGTCCTCCAGTGGTGGAGAAACACGTAACTCTTCTCTATATATGTCCTTTTGCAGTAATTTTCAAAGCAAAGAAGGTTGTTATAATTAAAATATTCTCCTTTTTAAACTTCAGTTTAAAAATGATGCTCATTAAGCATTAAAGCTGCATAACAAGCTTCATGATTGAAACTGTGCTTAGGAAATGGTTTCGCAATTTGAAGTGTGCCATTCTTCATATAAGCATATGTGGGAATAAGTAGAAAATCTTTTCCTGACTTCTTTTTAGTCTTCCTTTGGTTCTTTCTTATAACTGATCACTTGTTTTCAATTATTTTTCTTGAGCTTTTCATTGTGATCATCTATAAAATACAGAGCAAAATTACTGCCAAAGGCACCTGTAAAGTATTAGAGTTCATGTGTTACCACCGTGTTTGGGTCTCTCTTGTGGATGATCCTGCTTTGTGTTTGGTTGTTTGAGGCCAGGTAGGTGGAGCAGTGTCTCACTGTTCCTCAGTCTGGTCCTGAGACACCTTACAGCCCTAAACCATGAGTATGACAAGTGTCCCCTGAGCTGAGCTTTGGACTTTCCTTCTTGTTTGGTGACAGCTGGGTAACCCATGGCGACGCCATCTTTCATCTACTCAGCTGCAGTGGTCTTGCTGGTCCACTAAGTGGAGGTCCCCAAGGTGGGCAGAAGTGATGGCCAGCCTGGGTGGCTTTGAGATGGGCTGCCATGGCTTCTCCCTGGTGGTCACAGCAGCACTGTTTGACTCTGAAAACAGAGGTTATGCTCTGCATTGCACTGTGCAGCGATTATGCCACTATATGAAACAGTGCTAGAAAACCTGTTTTGACATTAGGTGAATGAGTTTGCTCCAGCAATCTGAGCCTAAACCTTGCTATTGACCAAAGCACTGATTTGGGCTCATTAGGCAGGTGAAACAGAGCAAAAACTATTTTGACTACCCAGCAGCTGATACAAACTCTGTGAGAACAAAGTCATTTGCAGAGATTACTTCATGAGTTTTTTTCTGAATAATACATATTTTAGATGAGACCTTCTCATTTTGTTGACAGCATTAAAAAAGGTGATATTTGTGAAGACAAGGACATCATGCCTGATTACACAGCAATGGGTGTTCTTTCTTTTCCCTACCAGTGTCTTGAAGGAGGAGTGCAAGTCTGTGCACCAAAATAACAATAATGAGAGCATGAGACCATTTTCCCATTGATAACAGTTGTGAATTAGACAACTTACGAACCAAAGAGGCAGTGCTGCAGAGAGAAATCTTGTGAGGAGTCAGTGCTGTGCCATTATAACAATCAGATGGTTAACTTCTATTATATTTCACTGTGAGAAAACTCTGCTCCAGCACTGTAATTCAGAGTTAATGTCTGGTATCTAATGCTTTCTTCACTTTGATTTTTTTCACTTGCTTCAGTGTAAATGGCCAACTATCACTTGGGAAACACACGAGATTCTTTCTGTTGCCTCACATACTTCATTAACCTTCCCTCTGCCCTTTGACACTTCTGCCTTCAGAAAATTTCTTTCTGAAGTTTCGTTGCTATGTCAGGCAATTTTTTATTTTTTTCCTTTTCTGTAGACAATGGTGTATTTAAAACCTGGCACTTCAAAAGTGTGTATGCTCATGCATGTCCAGCCAACAGATGCTAGGCACCACAGCCCCACAGCTCAGCACAGTCTGGGAAATCGTTTAGACATAGTAGTCAGGCCTAAATCAAGCAATTATATGCAAAGTAGCCTTGTGTGTGAGTACCAGAAATCACTTCTGTATGTGAGCCTCAACACAGAAACTCTGCAATGGGCGAGATTTGAGAAAAACTGTCTTTTCTTCTTTTGCTTTTTCTTTATTCTTGTGAAAGGCAATTCTTAAGAACAGAAATAAAGGGAAGAAAAGTAGGCCAGATACAATAGTGCCCTCTGAGATGAAGTCCTAATCATATTGTTTCTGTCTATCTAACTGTCCTCATTATCAATCTGTTGTTGAAGGCAGCACATGCAGAGGGAAATAAGTAGATGACTGATTTGCATGAAGGTTAATATGGGTCACTGCACTTTGACAGGACAAAAATACAGTAACTTTGGATCAATGGAAGCATCGATGAAAGTAATAACACAGCACAGCAAACTTGTTGGTGGAAACTTCTGTCCCTGTCTGTGCTGGGAAGCCTGTGTGCTGCTGCTCTGGGAAGTTTGTCCAAAACACAGTGGAGTACACCAACAGCTGATGGTCCTGGGTATGATTCCATGGCTCCCCCTGGGGAAGAGGCCTGTGGGAGAAAGAGATTTTCTTGTGTGGCAGTGTGGAACTGCGAAGTTGTGAAAACAAGCTTTGATTTGGGAAAATAGTAATATCATTTTTCATATAGCCAATGCATAAACTGCTCCCCATGGCTCTGCAGTGATGACCTAACTTCATTCCCCAGCTGCTGGTTGAACATCCTTGAGATAAGAGCCTCTTGTGTCATTCTCTGACCCCTTCATATGCCAGCCCCAATATTATGCCTGGGAAGACCATGTGGACCATCACCGTCCCAAACCTGCTGCTGCTGCCAGTGCTCCAGCAAGGGTCTGCCTCAGAGGCTACACATCAGGGTCCTTAAATAGGCAGGGAAGCTGTGAGAATAGAGCAGGACCAGAGAGAGCCTTTGCTTTTTCAGCAAAAGTGCTGCTAAAAGCTAATGGAAATAGGGGTGGAAATGTTATTTTTGCAGATGATAAAGAAAGAGCATTCCTCTACCCCTAAGTGTCTGCCCACAGTCCTGGGCAGTCCCTGGCCTCATAGGTGTGCATGAGTGGACAAAACTTTTGGTTTTGCTCTTATCTCATGGTGAATTCTCTGGTCCTCCGTTTCAGTTAGGCCAAAGATGGGAAATCCTATGCTTGGGCACCACCCTTGGCACCACCAAGGTCCACCCAAAACTCGGTGCTCATTCTAAGTGAAGCAGATATTAAAATTTCATGGGGGATAGAGAAAAGAACACTTGTGTTGAGATGTCTGAGGCAATGAGTAACAGTCTCTTCCTCCCAGTAGTAGCCTACAGAAAGGCAGCTCTTATCCTCTGCTTTCTGTCCTTTCTCAGCAACCTCCGAGTCTACTTCTGACCACCCTCTTTATGTCGTCCAGGTGTCAATACTCCTTTAATTTCACTTCCTAGTGAGGAGCAATGCCAAGCATTACAAACTTTTGCTGGAGCTGTGTATAGATGTGAGGGTATGATGGACATTTATGGAAGTAGGAGATTATATAGCTAAATAGCAATGACATATTAGTCTCCAATACCAAGCTGAGGGTGCCTTTAGCTGTTTGTACATAATTCATCTTGGCTGCCGTTAATGAAAGAGATGCAAATTTTACTTTCTCAGCTGTCACTGAGCATGAGACATCACTGCTCCTGTGCCACAGGGTAAGACATTGCTATCCTGTCTCATGGGAAATACCGAATCATAATACAGGGACACGAAATCTGAAACTGTAAGTAGCTTGATTTCCCTGGATGCTTCTGTACTGGTTTTGTCCACTGCTATTTTCTTCCTTAGAAAAGCAACCTGTGTAACACAGGTTAGAATATGGCTCTAAAAGAAGAGCTGCTGATGACATTTCCCTATGAAATGTCCATAGGGAAAGGGATTTTTACAGCCTAGAGTTCCCTCCTTCACCCTAATGTGATCTAAATGCTCAGTGCCATCTTGATCAAGTGTTATGTCTGAAGCAGGGAAGATCTTTCATTTTGATTAAACCAGTCTTACAAGAGATTGCTGCTTACTGTGTTGTCTTCACTGATTAGTTCATGTTTTCTGCTGCTCAGTTACACAATCCCACACATCAGTCACTGACCATTTGAACTTCTGCAGTGGAAAGGCTTTAGCTCTAATGGAAAGACCCCAGTGCCTCTTGTGAGTTGAATTCTGAACATTTTGGAGCAGCTGGAGCATTTGACCTGTTTGGGGTTACAGGTATTGCATGGTGTCTGGGAATGGGATAGGGAAGGCAGTATTGGAAGCTTGCACGTGTAAGTTACATTGAGGGGTTATTAACTTTGTGGGAAGCAAACTGTAATATAGCTGAGGGATATGAATATTTGATTTCTTGACTAGTGAAGGGCTTTCTGTCTTCCAGTAATTCACTTTTTCAGCAGAGAAACCTGCTTGCAAGTACTAAGCATGAAAGTGAAGGTGTGTGGTGATGCAGGGTTACAACTGAGGCACCCTCAGGTTTATTTCTGAACACATTAACTCTGAGGCTTTTTAGAAGGTTTGAGCAGGGTTTGTTTCAGTGCAAACTGACTTTTACAGGATTTCTCTCCTGGGGCTGAGCATCCGAGCAAACAGAAAGCGCTCATGGGCTGCGACCTGCTTGCCCAGAGACATCCTTGGGTGTCTGTGGGTACGAATTAAGGGACAGGCTGGTACGGGTGATACAGTTGTGGGAGTCTATTATAGACCTCCTGATCAGGACGAAGGAGTTGATGAGGCTTTCTACAGGCAACTGGAAGTAGCCTCGCGACTACATGCCTTGGTCCTCATGGGGGATTTTAACTACCCTGATATTTGCTGGAAGACTCACACAGCCAATCATTCACAGTCTAGGAGGTTCCTGCAGTGCACTGATGATAACTTCTTAATGCAAATGGTGGACAAAGATGATTAAGAGAGTGGAACACCTCCCTTATGAGGAGAGGCTGAAGGAGCTGGGTCTCTTTAGCTTGGAGGAGACTGAGGGGTGACCTCATCAGTGTTTACAAATATGTAAAGGTGGGTGTCAGGATGATGGAGCTATGCTTTTTTCAGTGATATCCAGTGATAGGACAAGGGGCAATGGGTGTAAACTGGAGCATAGGAGGTTCCACGTTAACATGAGGAAGAACTTCTTTACTGTAAGAGTGACAGAGCACTGGAACAGGTTGCCCAGGGAGGTTGTGGAGTCTCCTACGTTGGAGATATTCAAGGCCCGCCTGGACAAGTTCCTGTGTGATGTACTCTAAGATACCCTGCTCTTGCAGGGGGGTTAGACTAGATGATCTTTTGAGGTCCCTTCCAACCCTTGGGATTCTGTGATTCTTGTCCTTCAGCTACTCTGTGGTCTGTGCTCCTTTCTAGTGTAGCACCTGGCAAAACAAGCCCTTGGTGAAGCCTGGTGGTGAAAAAGCACAATGTACTGTGTGTTTGATTTGGGAACTTGTGGGGGGTTGCACGTGGGCCCACAGTTAAAAGCACAGGCCACAAGTGAGAGGCTTTGCCAGTAACTAGCAGGGAGCTGTGGCAGCTCCAGTCTCCTGGCACATCTTCCAGTCCAGCTTTAATTGACTGCAGTGTGAATTTGAATTCTGCTTCTCTGACATTCCTTATGTGGGTAATAGGTGCGCATACAGGCTGGCCTCATGCAGCAGGGGTATGGAGCTAATTTACAAGCACTTGTGAAACTCCAAGGTCAGCGGTCTTATTGAACAATAAAGCTCCAAACTGCTGGGTATAGTTTGCTTTGATTATTGCTGAGATTTACCCACCTTATCACAAGCTGGCTTTTGCCTTCTTCTTCAACATATATCTTTCTGTAAGTGAAATACTGCCATAGCATTTTTTATGGGTACTTTCCAAAAGTTTAGTCTACAAAAAAAGACTCGTCTTGTATTTCAGGTTTTAACCTTCCCTGTCATACAGTGGTCTTTTCAGTCTTTGAGTTTATTTTCCCCATGGCAGCATATTTGTTTTATTTCATTTTGTTTTGTTTTGTGTTTTCTTCCAGCAGCTAAGCGCTTTGTGCTTCTACTTTTAATTGCAAAATTCAATACAGTAGGTCAAATCCAGCTTTGGTGTAACTTTACTGAATTAAATGCATTTATTTATGTGCAGTATTGCTACATTTTTTTACTGCTTTTCAATATTAAATATTAATGCATGTACCCAGAACATTGATTTAAAGGGCCCTGCAGCAGTTAAATGCTCATCTGTAAGATTAAAACCATTACTGGCTACACTGGGTGGCATTGCAGAAGCATTATTGCAGCTCTTACCAGAATCCTTGGCAGTTGCAATACTGTTTGTCAAACACTGGGACAAAAAAAACTGCAAAACAAACAAACCAAACTCAGCAAACAGCAGTGTGAATAAACGCAGCTTTCCACAAGCTCTGGCTCTTGTTATGTATGTGTAATTACCAATAGCAATGAGGCAAGAAATCAAAACCATGAGACACATATGGGCAGAAATTTATACTTTCATACATAGAATGCCTTTCTTCATCATACCTTTTAAATTTGGTTGTACTTCTCATTGTCCCTACCTGATTTTATAATCTTCAGAAAAAGAATTGCGTAGATGGCCTTGTACAATTTGGAGAGCCATGTGTGAGAATCCTTCCTGAGAAGGTTTTTCCCCCACTGTGTGTTTCATGAAGAACTACATGTGAGATGCTTGAGCCCATCCCCTTTCTTTACTGCATCTTTAATGGGTGCTCAGCAAGCCCCACTCCCCCAGGGAGCACATGTGTCCGAGTCTGGCCTTTCTGAGAGCTGTTCTGCAAGACCTTGTATTTGTTCTCTCTGTCTGGGTGGCAGACACTGAGAGCTGATGATTACATTGCCTGAAAGGGAAAAAGGCGTTAATTCCTCAGTGAAACACTGCAGCAGTGTTGGCAGCTCTTGGCACAGCTACTGTGGGGGAGCAATGTCCCCATCTCCTGTGCCAGCTCTGAGCTCCTGAAATATATCCTCTAACAGACTGTGGCAATGAGAGCAAATTGTCATCAGCATGAATTATTTCTGAGATGCTCAGCGACTTTCTGGTGCTGGCACTTGTATGAGTGACAGCGAAGTCATTAGCATTAGAAATCAATATTATTGTGGGCTGATTATGTTTATCAGTAAAGTGTCTGGGTATGTCTCAAGTACTAAGGCTTAGCCCAGCAGTATCAACACAGTGCTTCTCAGGGGTTGCTGGACTGAGGCCATATGCTACCAACACAATGAAATTGCAGGTATATTTTTCTGTTTCTAGGCCTAGCAAGTCAGTAGGATAAACAGCTGGTTTAAAGCAGTCCTTTAACAGTGTTGTCAAAACATCATTTAGCACTTCACTGATATGTACTCTGGAAAAAAAAAAAAAAAAAAAAAGACTATGTTTATCAGAAAAAGCTGATTTTTCTCCTGAGTTACCCAAGTTATAGAGCTCCTTTACTTAGCTCTGCTCTATGGGAGTGAGCTGCCAGGACTCTGCAGCCTGTATTGTAACATGTGCAGAGCCCAATCCTGTTCTCAAGAGTGGCAACAGCTGGGTCTTGAGCCATTAAATCTGCATCTGATATCTTGTGATGGGTGATATTGAAAAAGTCACTTTGGCAGACCAGAAAGCCAAGTGGTAAGCTGGTGTATAACTCTGTGGCATTTCTCTCTAGTAATTTCTCCCCAGGGTTTGTATGTGAAATGTATTTGTGCTGTTGAGAGAATATAAGGATGTGAAATGGCCTCTGGTTGTGTGCTGTATGAAATGGTAGGAGGTTTTTTTAACTCCCTCATTCATGCTTAGTTCTAATGCAGTGCTTTTCCCTTCTCTGCATTGCCTTATTTTGTTCCTATACAGTTTCCAAAAAGAAAAAGGACATTTGTATTTTCTTCCCTGATTAATAAAAAGAAAAAAGGGACAAAATTTCCCTTCACATAGTCTCTAATTTGTACCAGATGGACAGATTTGCAGGAAGACAGGAGGTTTACTATGCATAAAATATGGTACTGTCACAGCTTGCACTTCATCAGAAAGGAACTGGTCTACAGATGACATGCTAGTTAAAGAACAGAAAGTTTTTTTAAAGTTTTGTGCAGGTGGTGACCAATTAAACCAGTTCTGCTGTTCTCCAAAATGCTGCCTGGAAGACCACAGCACAGTTTACTGGCCAAACTTCTCAGGGTTCTTTAATACTTTTTCCCTTTTCCTTATACACCTGCATATTGTGTGTAAAATTTGGTATCTGACCTGTGCTGAATGCTGTGCATGCCATCTGCCTTGTTGCACCCATGTGCTTTTGTGTACAGGTACATAAATAACACACATGTACACACATGTACATTCCTCAGGGCAATGTTCACTTTATGCTGTCACTGTAGCCTCAATACATTGATTAATTCATCAGAGCAAGGTATAAATTGAATAAACTTTCAGTTATGTTTTCTGAACAGGAGTGTACAAAAAGAAACCTTAGTCAGACTGGTAGATAGGTCTTCGCTGCTCATAGCATTACTTTCGTTTCAGCAGTTTTTAGAATGGCAATAACAGCTTTGCTTGCTGTTAGCGGCTTCATCCGAGAGGCTCTGAGCTCTTTAAAATCGGTAACATTTATAAACAATGCATCAATTACAATACTTGCACTTCACTACAGGGCACAAAATAGCCTGAAGAGGTCAGGCTCTTGTCCGCAGTGTCAGATCAATGCAGCAGCTGAACTGAGCTGAATTTTACTGATCCTTAGGCTATTTTTTCAGCCATTAAACCTCTCAGTCACCATGAACTGGGACTTAAGCAAATGCTATCAGCTGGAAAACTGAGGCACTTTGAAAAGAACAAAGAAAGTGGTATCCTGTACCTTCAGATACCTGCAGGTGTCATGAATGACATTCTACATCCCTGTGAGCTAGGCACTGATGGCATCATTATGAAAAAGCAAACATTTTCCGAAGATCTGGCTTCCAATGAGACAAAGGCCAGTTTATAAAGGAAGTAGCTGTGTATTTTAATTTGCTGTCTAAAGCTGAATCTTGATATTCGCTTGTAACTGAGGGTTTTCAATACCTTAGTCCCTCTGGTTATAGAAGAGAACTAAGCAATGGCAGTAGTATTGGGAGTGTCATCAGATGCCACAGTGATAGGGACTGTGCACACATCTTAGGCAGGTAAAAGAGTGTGGTGTGGTCTTTACGAGACAGGTATTTCACACTGTTCTTTGTATTATATTGGCTGAGATGAACCTTCTTGATGAGAATTCCTATTCTTTTGACCTACAGATGATACAAAGTGAATTGGTATGGTCTGAGCAAAATAGTTTCCCACATAGTAGCCTAACAGGCTGCAGATTCACCAAAGCATCAGCATTATTCAAAGGAACAACCCCCTCAAATGTGCTTCCTGTGGTAAATGTGCAGCTTGATTTCCCACATTCCCATATATGACAGGCAACCGCTACTGAAGAAGCCCCTCTTACCTCTAAGAGATAAGGCTTGCAATCTGCCTATACTTCGGTCTGCTTTACTGGTATATAGTAGTACAGTAGCCGTTGTACCTCAGCCCTTTCAGAACCACTCCAAAATAGAAGGCAGACACAGGGACTGTGAGAATGAAGACCCTGGGCCCACTGTAAGACAGTATCTGGTTCAAGACCATCTTAAAAACCTGAACGTATATGAGCCCATGCATACATGAGCCCATGGAACTTCATGAAACCCTTCTGCAGGTCATGAAGGAGCTGAAGAATTAAGTTGCTAAGCCACTGGCCATCATATTTGAAAAATCATGGCAGTCAGGTGAAGTTCCTGATGACTGGAAAAAGGGAAATATAACCCCCATTTTCAAGAAGGGGAAAATGGATGACCCAGGGAACTACAGACCAGTCAGTCTCACCTCTGTGCCTGGCAAAATAGAATCATAGAATCATAGGATAGTTAGGATTGGAAAGGACCTCAAGATCATCTAGTTCCAACCCCCCTGCCATGAGCAAGGACACCTCGCACTAAACCATGTCACCCATGGCTCTGTCCAACCTGGTCTTGAACACCGTCAAGGATGGAGTGTTCACAACCTCCCTGGGCAACCCATTCCAGTGCCTCATCACCCTAACAGTAAAGAATTTCCTCCTTATATCCAGTCTAAACCTCTGCTGTTTAAGTTTCAACCCATTTCCCCTTGTCCTATCACTACAGTCCCTAATGAAGAGTCCCTCCCCAGCATCCCTGTAGGCTCCCTTCAGATACTGGAAGGCTGCTATGAGGTCTCCACGCAGCCTTCTCTTCTCCAGGCTGAACAACCACAACTTTCTCAGCCTGTCTTCATATGGGAGGTGCTCCAGTCCCCTGATCATCCTCGTGGCCCTCCTCTGGTCTTGTTCTAATAGTTCCATGTCCTTTTCATGTTGAGGACACCAGAACTGCACACAATACTGCAAGTGAGGTCTCAAGAGAGCAGAGTAGAGGGGCAGGATCACCTCCTTCTACCTGCTGGTCACACTCCTTTTGATGCAGCCCAGCATACGGTTGGCTTTCTGTGCTGTGAGCACACACTGCAGCCGGCTCATGATCATTTTCTCATTGACCAACACCCCCAAGTCCTTCTCCACAGGACTACCATGAATTTCCTTTTTGCCCAACCTGTAGCTGTGCCTGGGATTGCTCTGACCCAGGTGTAGGACCTTGCACTTGGCATGGTTAAACTTCATGAGGTTGGCATCAGCCCACCTCACAAGCGTGTCAAGGTCCCTCTGGATGGCATTCCTTCCCTCTAGCGTATCAACAGAACCACACAGCTTGGTGTCATTGACAAACTTGCTGAGGGCACACTCAATTCCATTGTCCATGTCAGCGACAAAGATATTAAACAAGACCAGTCCCAACACCGATCCCTGAGGGACACCACTCGTTACTGGTCTCCAGCTGGACACTGAACCGTTGACCACAACTCTTTTGAGTGCGACCATCCAGCCAGTTCTTTATCCACCGAGTGGTCCACCTAACAAATTGATGTCTCTCCAATTTAGAGACAAGGATGTCATGTGGGACAGTGTCGAACACTTTGCACAAGTCCAGGTAGATGACGTCAACTGCTCCACCCCTGTCCATCACTTTTGTAGCCCCATCATAGAAGGCCACCAAATTGGTCAGGCAGGATTTCCCCCTAGTGAAGCCATGCTGGCTGTCACCAAGCACCTTGCTCTTTTTCATGTGCCCTAGCATGCCTTCCAAGAGAATCTGCTCCAAGATTTTGCCAGGCACAGAGGTGAGACTGACTGGTCTGTAATTCCCTGGGTCATCCATTTTCCCCTTCTTGAAAATGGGGGTTATATTTCCCTTTTTCCAGTCATCAGGAACTTCACCTGACTGCCATGATTTTTCAAATATGATGGCCAGTGGCTTTGCAACTTCATTCGCCAGCTCCTTCAGGACCCGCGGATGGATTTCATCAGGTCCCATGGACTTGTGTACATTCAGGTTCTTAAGATGGTCTCGAACCAGATCCTCTCCTACAGTGGGCCCAAGGTCTAGGTTTTCACAGTCCCTGCGTCTGCCTTCCAAGACTTGGGTGGTGTGATCAGAGTCTTTGCCAGTGAAGACCGAGGCAAAGAAGCCATTCAGAACCTCAGCCTTCTCCAAGTCCTGTGTAGCCAGTTCTCCCGAAAGTTTCCGGAGGGGGCCTACATTGTCCTTAGTCTGTTTTTTAGCCGCTACATACCTATAAAATCCCTTCTTATTATCTTTAATATCCCTTGCCAAGTTTAGCTCCAATTGGGCCTTAGCTTTCCTAACTTGGTCCCTAACTACCCGGACAACATCCCTGTATTCATCCCAGGCCACCTGTCCTTTTTTCCACCTTTTATAAGCCTCTTTTTTTGCTGTGAATTTTTCTCAGCAGCTCCTTATCCATCCAAGGAGGTCTCCTGGCCCTCCTGCTGCACTTCCTTCTAGTCGGGATGCAACACTCCTGAGCTTGTAGCAGGTGATCCTTGAATGTTAACCAAGAGTCTTGGGCCCCCTTGCCCTCTAGGGCTATATCACATGGAACCTTGCTAAGCAGGTTCCTGAAGAGCCCAAAGTCTGCTCTCTTGAAGTGCAGGGCAGTGAGCTTACTGCACACTCTTCTCACTGTCCTGAGGACCTCAAATTCGACCATCTCGTGATCACTGCATCCAAGACTTCCCTGGAGAGTCACATTTCCAACGAGCCCTTCCCTGTTGGTGAGCACGAGGTCAAGCAGGGCACCTCTCCTCATCGGCTCCTTTACTGCTTGCAGAAGGAAGTTGTCTTCCACACAATCGAGAAACCTCCTGGATTGCTTGTGCCGGGCCGTACCGTCGCCCCAACAGATGTCAGGGTGGTTGAAGTCCCCCATGAGAACAAGGGCCTGCGAGTGTGAGGCTTTTCCTATTTGTCTGTAGAGTTCTTCATCCACAGGTTCCTCTTGATCAGGCGGTCTGTAACAGATCCCCACAGTAATGTGTCCCATCACCGATTTCCCCTTAACCCTGACCCACAAACTTTCTATTAACTGATCACCTGTCCCCAGACAGAGTTCCATACTCTCTAGCCTATCCCTAACATAAAGGGCAACTCCCCCTCCCCTCCTACTGGACCTGTCTTTTCTAAAAAGCCTGTAACCTTCCAATCCAACACTCCAGTCAAAGGAGCTATCCCACCATGTTTTGGTGATGCCTATTATATCATAGCCCCGTAGATGTGCCCACATCTCTAATTCCTCTTGTTTATTCCCCATGCTAGGGGCATTTGTATAGAGACATCTGATCCGAGCTCCAAATGAAGCCAGCTCAGTGGCTGGAGCGGCTAGAATATTACTACATTGCTCAGAGTATTTATTATAGGTGCTGGCAGCTGACTGGGTGTGTTGGGATGGAATGATGCTCCCCTCCCCCAACACAACTAGTTTAAAGCATCCTTGACAAGTCTGGCAAGCCTCCCAGCAAAGCCACTCTTCCCTTTCTTTATCAGAGCAGTTCCACCAGACCCCAGTAGGCCTGGCCTACAAATGTGGGCCCCATGTTCAAGACACCCAAACCCTTGACTATGACACCACCCTTTTAACCATTTATTAACCTGTCCAATCCTCCTTGCCTTTGGAAGGTCCTCCCCTGTGTCTTGGAGAATTGTCGAAAAGACTATCTGAGCTCCAGAACCCCTGACCACCTCTCCCAGAGCTCTGTAGTTCTTCTTTATACTCCTCAGGCTACAACTGTCTATATCCCTAGCACCCACATGGATCACTAGAAGCAGGTAATAGTCTGTGGGACTTACTAGAGCAGGCAGCCTCTCCGCAACATCCCTGATCCGTGCCCCAGGTAGGCAACACACCTCCCTTGTGACCGGGTCAGGCTGACAGATGAGCGCTTCTGTCCCTTTCAAGGCAGAGTCCCCTACTACTACAACCTGCCGCTTTTTCCTGGCGGCACCAGTAGAGATCTTCTGTACCAGCGCACCAGCCGACTGTTTCTGATGCAAGTCTGATGCAGCTGGCTCATGTTCATTTTCTTATTGCCAAACACTCCCATGTCCTTCTTTACATGATCAACATGAAACACCAAGTTATTCACAAAACATTTAATTTCTAAAGCATGTAAATGAAATGGGCTTCCAATGTAGGATTTCACATGTATTTAGAATGGGAGAGTCTTGTGTGTCCATAAAGACCTAATAGCTTACTGGTCAGCTCCCAGCTGTTCTACAGATTTTCTGGGTGACCTGGGAAAGTATGCTTGTCAGTTTTCTGTGAGCTTGAGTCTCACAGAGAACATGAAAATCTGTGCTTAAGTGCACTGGTGAGTGCTTGTAGTTAGGCATGGTTGAGCATTAATATCATGCAGTTTCTCTCTTCCAAGAGAAAATATGAACAGCAAATCCCCTCATATGCAAAAGTTTCTTCACCCTTCAAGAAATGCAGCACAAAAATAATTGGGTCTATATCTTTGTGACCCATACTGGAGAGATAAACAAGGAACTGTGCAGTCACCTTTGCAAGATAATATTCACATTGAACCTGTAAGTGAATTACCATGAACAGGAATTGGAGCTCAGCTGCCTCCAGGCTTGGCCCAAGACCCTGCTCGACAGAGCTGCAAGGAGTGGAGTCCTGCAACATTGGGTAAATGTCCTGAATGTGTGCTGTGCCTCAGCATGCAGCCTTTGGGTTTCTGTTGTTATTTGACACATGCTCTGATGTCTCACGTGGCAGTGCTGCCTACATCTCCCATAGCAGCTCACCATCTTTTCCTGGAAGTCATATGGCAACGTGATAGTGGGCATCTGCTGAACCAGGCTGTGACTTTTCTGGTACAGCAGTTTTGAAGCTTTGCAGCTGGTGAGGAAGATATTCAAAGCAGAGCCTGTACCTGTTTGTCTTCCAGAGCTTCCCACTGTGAGTTTGGCAGTTTCCTGATCAGATACTTAAGAAAAAATGTAGTCTTTGGATTTCACTCATTTTCAAAAGCTCAGGACCCTTTATTATGTTGTCTGAGTCTCTGTAGATTGATAAAATGGCAACAATTGATTTCAAGGTCCAAAAGGTGAATCTGGCTTCTGCATCCTGTCTTTGGATGAGTTGTTTCAATGTCAGGAAAGGCAGACATCTTGAAGAGTTAAGAGGGAGGGATGGAGTTTGTGCTGCAGTTTCTTACTGTAAATAATTCACAAAATGTCAGCTGATGTCAAGAAGTGGAAACCTTTTGAACACAACTGAGATGATCAGTCATGTATTTGCTTCCAAAGCAAGGCTGGAATTGAGCAGGAATAATGAAAGGTACATTAAATATGCAGACATTATAAACTGCTCGTTCTCAGACATAAAATTAAAGAAGACTGCCTCCCTCTTTTTGCCTTCAAGCAAATCCTCTGGCAGAGCTTCCTGCTTTGGTATCATGCACTGTTGTCAAGATTGTGGTGCTCTAAAATCTGATAATGGAGGAAAAAGAAAAATCAAAGGGCTTAAAACCACATATTAGTCACTGCTCAAACCTTCTCTCTGTTTTCCAGAGCAATGCTGACAGGCACTGGATCCCATCTCTGCCTTTCACCCAATACTTTCACCCAGTCTTTATCTTTTATTTCATGTGGAAAAAAAAAATAACTCACTGATGTCAGGCCTGTGCTTTTCGGGGTGCTCCAGATGACTTGGGATTGCAGCAGCAAGAGTCAGTGCAGTGTACTTTCCCACAGCCAGGGTTCAGGGGCTAAAAACTGTGGGGAATGATTCTGCAATTAGCATAAAAGCAGAACTGGTCTGTATCATAATATTGCCATTTAGATTTTCAGCATATTTTATTAACCATTTTCACACCAATTACTAATTCTTAAGCTTCATCTTCCCTGCACTTCTCTGTCCCTGGAAACAGTCAGCCATCCAAATGGCTGGTACTATAGGGGCTGGGCAGCCGATTTTATTTTGCCTCTTGATACTATCTAGATGCCAAAGTAAAAATGCATTTAAAAATATGTGTTATTTTCTCCCTTTCAATATCAGCAAGGACTGTAATGTAAGGCAAATTTGAAATACTGGAGGAAGAAGGAATGTTTTTAGTGAAGCCCCAGCAATCCCAGTGCAGAGGTGGGTTTTGACAGATCTTTATGATGTGTCTGTCACCTGCTAGGATAATCTACTGCTGTACATTACTTACTTATTTAATTTCTGGAAAATCTTCAAAAGGCTTTCTTATAACCAGAGCTGAGTGCTTATTGCCCATAAGCGCAAATCTTGAACCTGCTCCTCAGCCACGCTCTTATCTCTGCTTCTGCAATGTGCTCCATGCCAGCTGCTGTGAGACAAGTCTAGGGCTGCACCAGTGTCCTCTGGTACCTCATTTCACCTCGAACAGAGTACTGCTATTGTCCTCCTCCCCTCAAAGCACAGGCATGTGGGGGCTTTATGGCCAGGTAGGGAGACTTTGCCCAATTTTGGCTCTTGCATTGTAAATGATTAACTGTAAATTAGCTACTAGGGAGGAAAGAGAATAACTGACTTGCTGACCCCCTCATACAGTGTTAGCAAACACTTGCCATACAGACAGTGATGCACGGAGTAATGTTTTGGCCTCAGAAAATGGGCCAATTCTGCTTGTCTGAAAAATAGAAAATACATTTGATGAGAGGATCCTCTATCTAAACTGTGCCATTAGCACTCAGAAAGCTGTTGCAGCGTGAAGAGGCTGTGTTTCCCTTGTCCTAGTGGGCTGGAGAGGGTGCAGGAAGTACCCGCAATGTAAGGAGCTGGCTCTGCAGCCTTGGCCACGGGGTCTGAGTGAACGGAGAGCAACCGAGGCAGAAACAAAATTCTTCTGATGGCTTCTAATGTGACTTGAAAGGTGTTATTTCTCAGAAGGAGCTGATTCCCAATACTCCCTGAAAGACAGGCATCACCCTTGTGCTGAAAGAAGGTGAGGATGGTGGCACTTGGCAGCCTCAGAAGTCAAGATGCCGAATAATGTACCCAGGGCTTGTAGCATCACTGTCTACCCCAGATGGGGAGCAGAAGCCACACCACCCCTATGTGCCCTCACAGCTATTTAAGAAAACCTTGCCTGGTATGAGAGCATGTGCACTGCCTCTGCAGCAGCAGCTGCAGGGCTAATGGAGTTATTGTACCAGAAGATGCTGCTCAATAATACACAGCATTGTTTACAGGGCTTTTGTAAAGCCTGATACCACTCTGTTCAATGGGTATCAAGCAAAATTGCAGAAATTCCTTAAGGGAAAAGAGAGAAGGATCTGTATAGAAGCGTATAAGTGAGAATGATTGAGCTGGCAGCAATTTCTGTGGAATTTCTGAGAAACTAAATGCTATTGGATAAAAGTCTTATGTCTGGTAGGAGCTGCCAGAGCCAAAGCTGATATCAGAAGAAACTTGTAATGGTAAATTTATGTAAAGTTTAATAGTAAAGAAGGAGTAGGAAGACAGGTTTTTATTTTGCCTTTTTTTTTTCTAGTTAGAAAGGTACCACATCTCTAAGAGCTACAGTCTGGGTAAAATCAGTTGCATTTCTGTATCTGCATGATACATAATTGGCCATCTGGAAGAAAAATTGCCTGCTATATAAATGCTGTCAAGGTAACTGAACAGAAATTGGCCAAGTAGTTTTTCTATATTTTTTTTGCAAATGACCTTTTGATTTCATTTGAAAATTTGGCTAATTATGTTTAAAATGGAAAATATGGAACGATATTAGTTTTGCATTTTCGGTTTAATAGAACAAAATAATAGGTACAAGACAGTATCTTTTATGGGCTCTCACTGGGAAAGGTTTCCTCGGTGTTTCAGAAATGTATCAGAAAATTTGCCCAAAACCCTGAATTTGACACATTGTTACTTTCTTTTATTCAGGGCATAATAATCTTCCATTTGCAAAGATGTCAAAGCAGCATTTAGATCGCATTCCAATTTTTTGAGGTTTGGGAGGCCAAATAGATTTTGTGATTTGGCATTTGCTTCTAAAATTACTGCCCTAGTATGCTTTTACCTCAAGCTTTAGCTGTCAGGTTTTCATGAACTAGCAAATGATCTGCAGTCTCTAGGCATTATACACCCATTACTCATCACCGAGCCTTTTCCACTTTTTATCTGAGCATTTGCTAATAAATACTGTTTGTAGACTAAAGGGAGGGTGGTTCACAGGAACTGCAGTAATGAACAAGTCAGCACCAAAAAAAGCACTGGCATGTTCTTCAGTGATGTACCCTGTCTCACACTTGCACAGGTAGAGGAAAAGCCCTGGAGACCACACTACCACCTCATGAGTGGGCTTAGTGCTGGGCATTTAACTACTTAGTGCTTAATCTTTACTAAAGCCTGAGCTTTTAAGATTCCCACTTGTCCCAAAGGCTGAAAACACAAAAATTAGCTAAATTTTTGCTGAAATTTGTCCATTTATTCTAACCTAATTCTGTGTGCTAGGTTTATTGGCAAGAGCAGCTACAATAATAAACATTGACCTTCAAGCTAATTTTTTTCTCCCAGCTTTTCACAGGCTTCTGCTTGATATCCTGCTTTGCTGCTCTCCCTTTAAATAACTGGTGCCTCTCTGCTCCGCAACCCAATGGAGAAAACAAGTTATGGATTATCAAGCAGAATGGGGCATATTCATGGTCAACACCCACCACCAGCAAGACGAGCTAGGGACAAGATCTGCCTCCATTTGATGGGTCATAGGATCATTCCACAGGGACCAGCCTGTCAGAATTCTGGCTTCCAAAGAGGCAAAGGATTATGGGCTTCATAAAATCAGGTAGCTAGTTTAGCAGCCAAACATAAAACACTCACCTACAATTAGTTAAAAACCTTGAGAGACCTGTGATGATGAAGAAGGTTATAAATAAAAGTCAGAAAAACATCTGAGCTTTCCCCCTTCAAATTTATACTGAGGTATAGGACAGAAAATCCACAAGAAAATGCATGGAGATCAAAAATATTTGAGATACTCTAGAGATACTCTAAAATTAGCCTTAGGACTGAAAATTCTTTAGCTTTTTTCTGTATATTGACATATTGCCTCCAGTTCTGGGGCTTGCTCCAAGAGCTAATGCTTTATCAACATTAGGCAACAAGAGAAAAACTCTAGAAGGGAGACTCTGCATTTGCTTACTGGGACACAAATATCCTTCAACGATAAGCATCTGACAGATGATGATCATTTATCACTTTCTTGATATGCTAAGAGTAGGAACATCAAACTTGCATTACTTTTTCCAGCCAGTGTCACTGTTTTGAATCCATTACAGTATGGATTGGAGCTGGCTGACCTTTGAGTACTTTTTCTTTCAGTTAAATGCAGAACACAGTTTTTCCATGTGGCTGTGTTGCTTATCATAGCATAAACATGGACAAATATAAGAAAATCATGTCTCTCTGCCTGAAGTGTTTTTGCAATGCATGGAATAAATGCTCTGTAAAAAGAGATTTCTGTGCACTTTCTCCTATAACTAATCCCCTTTAAGAAACAGAGGAGCTTGGAAAGGCTGTGATAGGTTAATGAAAACCTAAAGGAAGCTTGTGCTCATGAAGAACACCCTCTATGGAGTACAAATCATCTGTCATGGCAAAGCATGACTAGTGATAGTCTGAAATCTTCACCCTAGGATTTTCATTTCTGCTTAGTAGAGCTATGGTAAAATGGTTTTGTTTTGAATAGGTATTTTTTTAAGGGAAGTTATTATTTTTAGGCAATAATGGAAATAGACAGCAATTGATAATCTGTCTTTCATTATCATTTTTGCACCTGTGTGATGTATTGTTATTAGGTTTTATATTAATATTAAGATTTTATAATTGCAAGAAATGTGTAAAAAAGATGCAAACTCTGCATCTAAGTTGTATGGGGACTGGATTGATTGCTAGTAATCGATTTAATTTCTTCCATAATCTTAAAGTGGTCTCAGTATCTATGTCTATATCAAATTTAGAAATGTGAATAATTCAACTTAGAGGACTACTCACATGTGTAAAGTTAGTCTTGTGCCAAGGCATCATATTGAACTGAGGCCATAAATCTAAAACTGTGACCTAGCATTTTTCTCATAAAAAATAAGTATTTTCAAGGGAGGTCACTGAATGTTGAAAAGCACTTCTTTATTTTCACCATTTGAACTACATAAAACAGTTTGAAACAGGATTGTTGCTTTTATTTATGAAGCCTTCCTCTAAGGATTTGTGCTCATCTCATCTTGTTAAAACTTAAAGATGCTAGAATGTACCAAGGAAATAAAACTCCAGTATTTCTGTATTGCCAGTAATTAAGAAAATGAGATAGTCAATGAAAAATCATATTTTTGAGCAGCGGCAGAAAGAAGGAGGTTCAGATAAGCATCCAAGCTGACCATCCAGAGCTCCTGAGGCGTGCATTTACTAAAATATATCAAACTGCCATTTTATTAATGCAAATTCATTATTTCTCTTTGGCTAGTTTCTAAGGGGATTGTAATGAGGGAGCCCATGCCTGGATCCATAGTATGCTGTTCTATTCATTCCCTGGATTAGATCCATAATAAATCAAATAATGGTGATGTCAAGTTTTGTCAGATAGGTTATTTTAAAATCACAAAACCTAGCATTTAGTAATAAATTTCAGTAGCCCATTCTGAAAATTGACATGAATGTTTGCACCCATGAGACTTAAAAATTCGTGTTATTCTGCTCATTTTGCACAGAAACATTGTCTGTACTTGTAACAGACATATTTATATTTACACATAGGAACAAGGTAAAGAATATTTTGATAATGAATTACTTTGATAATTTGATAAGCCTGTATTGATGAATTGTTCTGAATTAGTGACCATGTGACTATGATCTTTCTCATTAAAAAACCTGCTAACAAAATCTCTGTGTTTGAAATACCTCTCCATTATTTGCAGTTCCTGACACCTGTCTTGAGCCTGATCTTGAAGCACTCTTTTAAGCTCTTAGTACTTGAGGAATTGTGTGGGACTGGATATAACCAGATGTATCAAGGACCTGAAATTTCAAAGCTAATGGAATGACTACCTTTTTTATAACCCTAGAAGAGCTGCAGAAGTACATGTAACAGCTGTGTGACTATAGTTAACACAAAATCTCCGTTCAGCAAGAGCTTACTGTTTTCTTTGATATTTTATTCCCAAGATACTGTAACTTGTGTTAGTAGCCTGGCCATTTTAAATGCTGCCTGCAATTCTTCCTTGCTTGGTTGGTTTTACTTTGTCTGCTTTCACAAATCCAAACAGTTGTTATTTTACTTTATCCCTTTCAGCTTGTGTTTGCACAAAATTATATGGTACATTGACTTATTTTCCCTCCCTGAAGTTAACAACTGAACTCTCAAAAACCACCCCTTTACTTTCTTGAATAAAATGCTAGTAGCTCCAGTCACAAGAAGAAAGAGAATTCATATTGCAGTTCTGCCTCCATTACCTTCTAGAGAGTGTTTCAGACACCTGCACTATGCCCCTGGATGCATCTTTGAGAAATTAATGATCTTTATGTGCATTGCATTTGTATGGCGAGGTTTTGGTAGCAGGGGGACTACAGGCACTATTTCTGTTAGAAGTTGCTACATGCTTCCCCCATGTCTGACAGAACCACTGCCAGTTGGCTTCAGGATGGACCCACCACCACTGGCCAAGACTGAGCTCGTCAGCAACAGTGGTAGCTCCTCTGAGATAACAGATTTAAGGGGACAAAAAAACAAACCAGAGCAATTGCAGCTAAAGAGAGTAGTGTGAATATGTGAGAACAACAGCTCCTTAGACACCAAGGTCAGTGAAGAAGAAGGGGAAGAGATGATCCAGGTTCCAGAGCAGAGATTCTCTTGCAGACCGTGGTAAGGTAGGGTATGACACTGCTACTCACTGAGGTCCACATCCTCCATGGATATCCACCTGCAGCTTGCAGGCTACCACACACCAGAGTGAGTGAATGCCTGAGAAAGGCTGTGACCCTATGGGTAGCACACATTGGAGTAGTCTGCTCCTGAAGGACTTCACCCATGGAAAGGACATGTGGAAAGGATTCACACTAGAGCAATTTATGAAAAACTGAAGCCCATAAAAAGGACCCATGTTGGAGAACTTTGTGGAGAAGTCTCATGTGTCAAGGATCCCACACTGGAGCTGTGGAATAATGTGAGGAGGAAGGAGCAGCAGAGACAATGTGTGATGAACTGACCATAGCTGTTATCCTCTATCCCCCTGTGCCACTCAGTGGGGAGGAGGTAGAGAAATCAAAAATGAAGTTGGGCCCATGAAAAAGGGAGGGGTTGGGAGAAGGTGTTTTAAGATTTGGTTTTATTTCTCATTACCCTACTCTTACTTTTGATTTTCAATAAATTAATTTCCACAAGTCAAGTCTGTTTTGCCCATGATGGTAATTGGTGAGTGATCTCTCCTTGCCCTTATCTCAACCCATGAGCCTTTTTATTGTATTTTCTCTCCCTTATCATGCTGACAAGTGGAATGATAGAGCATCTTTGGTGGGAACCTGGCATCCAGCCAGGGTCAACCCATCATGTTATGTTAAGCATCACCTCCACTGTGCAGGCAGAGGCTGTGGAAATGTCTTGAGTTTTGGGCAGGGGGTGTGCTCCAAAGGGCTATCAGTCAGCCTTTGGGGAATATCTCAAGGCACGGGTGCTTCTGGCCTTTCTGCAATGAGGGCGCCTATCACCAGTGTTTTTTGTGGCCATAGTCCCAGGTATCATCAGGGGGTTAGCATCCTTGATGAGATTTTACTTGCTAATACTTTCAAGTTTTGGGTCAAGCTTGGGATATCTTGTGCAGTGACATTTATTGGCTGAGTAAGTAAGTTTAAAAACAGGATTTACTGATTGCATTTACTACTGTATCAGCAGGAGATTGCAAATTAAACAAATTTGAGTGTGTAAAAAAATTGTGTTTCTGCTGAAATCCAGACGAAATATAAGATGTTTCACCCATATCTAGTTGGAGGCGAACCAGAAAGCAGAGTCTAGATCCAAGCATGTCCAAGAAGTTATCCAAAGTCCAGAGACAGAGATCTGCAACTGCAAAACTCTGTTTCAGAGAGTGGTGAAAAGAAACCAGAAGACAAAGTCTGGATCCAAGCATGTCCATGAAGTTATACAAAGTGCAGAGACAGAGATCCACAACTGCCAAACTCATTGTTTCAGAATGGTAAAGAGGAACCATGTTCAGAATGCTTCATTACAACTATAATTGGGAAGTATTGAGATTTGGGAGACAGCTATATAACTGATTTTTTTTTCTGTTACTGATAATGCTGCTTTATTTCATAGCATTATTTACAGTATGTGTCCACTGTATTCTGATGTCAGCGGTGAGCTTTCCTGCCATTACATATGTAAGCATTTGGTTTCTGATGTCAAACAAAAGCCATAGACAATCCAGTGTGGAGCTACTGTCTTTCTTGGTGTGAATCCTGACTTCATGTAGTCCTTTTCAGCTGGCAGTCATTAAAAACGGAACAAAGTGATGAACGGCTTGTGAATAAAAGACTGTATTCTTTCATTTAAAGCAGAAAAATGCACTGCCTGCTTTTCCTTGTAAATAACAAGATAATAACTGTCTTATAACTAGGATATCACATTGTGCCCTAGATATTTCGATGGCAGGAGCCTCCTGTCAGGGTCAGCTGCTGCTTCTTTGTCTTCACCACCACCCATCACCCCCACACCACAGTCACAGCTCCTGCCCAGCAGCCGTTATCCCACTGCACAACAGGGCTAAGGCTGCTTCCCACCTGACATCCCTGGAGAGCATCTGTGAACCTTTGTCCATGGCCTGGTACATTTGTCAGCACTAGGGGGAACTGGCAGAGGAAAGTTTCCTGATCTCCAAAAAAGCAGATGAGAATTGATGCCGTTGTTCAGCCTTCAGTTGCCCCTTCCAGACTGGGATGTGCCAGTGAACTAGAAGCCCAATGAGTGATGGGAGTGTGTTGCAAGTGCCCACATCCTAGCCCTCGTGTCCATTGCACTATGGGTACCATTGCCTTTGGTAGCAGTAGTAAATCTCAGCAGAGCTTTGGTTTGGCTTTGGGGCCTTGTCTTTTGATATTTGTTCTAATATATTTGATAACGAGCAAACTACCAGCCATTTTTTTTGCAAGGTTCATAATGATTGAATGACATTAGATTGTCAAAAAATTCCTGGAAAGATATTGTCATTATTGTAACAACTAACGTTTTCGCCTCAGTGGATAATAATTCTACATTTGCCAACTTATCAATCAGATGGATTTTAATCTGGTTATTACAGATAACTGGAAACAATATTAATATTTGACACTACAACATCCTTGATATTTGGTATTACCAGCATGTAGTTTACTTTGTCTACAGCATCACCGTTATGTTTTGTCTCTGAGGTACTAATACATATGTAAGCCTATATGCAAGCAAAGATAAATTTATCTGTAGAAGTAATTGCAAAGTAGGGAAAAGAAAGAAGAAGGACATAGTACTTGCAGAAATAATTGCACTAAAGTTGGTAAAATATTCCAGTCATCTCTTAGTTCCACAGAAGCTCAGTAGTTGTTTCATTGCTGGTAGAATAGCCAGCCCTGCCAAGAATATTGTAATTGAAGCCCCACTGTTACAAAAAATAAATTAAATTTGCATTTATTATAGTTTTGCATTCATATGATGGTCTATTTCTTTCCTATTAAATATCCAGACTGAAGCACTTACTGTAAAGAGTCCCATCTAACTTCATCCACATGTCAGGCTTTCTTGTTTTATCACTTAAATGGACTTCTACTGTCACAGTGGAAATCAGTCCTTCATTAGTTTTGTATTTTTTAAGAGTAGTGCCAATCTTCTGCATGAGAGAAATCTACACAGGATAAACAAAAGACTACAGAGATTCAGCAATGCAATTGTTACACTGATTAATATTTGAACACACTATTGATCAATATTTGAACAAATAAAAGAAGAAATACCAAGGAAAGTTGTTAGAATGTGAAGGCATTAAGGTGCCAGTGGCACTCATGAGTAAAATACAGCTTGCTGGAACTGTAAAACCTCCTGAAAGCTGCCTTCTTCAGAGGTTACCATAGGAAACATTGTGTGGGAGTGGCTGAGCTTCTGCCCACACCTCTTATTTCTGTCTAATGCAGATAACCTGGGAGCAAATGAGTCAGCACTAGTGCAAATTCTGATAAATGGCTCTCAGTTTAGGTGCCTTCAGTTGTCCAACTCCACATGTTGCAGAGGTCTGATTTTGCCTAGGACAGGTATGTGATAAGTCCAAAAGACAGATCCTTATGACACCCAAACCAATGCCACCTCCTCAGGTGACTAAGGTCATAAAATCTCCATTTGCTCAGAGAGGTCAGATGTGGATTTGACCATCCCCAAGAGACAAGATCTACTCAACATCAGTGCCACAGAGGTTCACGTAGCTGGGGAAGTGATGTTTTGCCACCCTGCCAGGCAGCATCACTCTCCTGCAGCACAAGGTGTTAGAACTATTGCAGTATAAGCTGAGTGATGGAAGGCAGATTTCAGAAGACCACAAATGGTGTGACAGCCAAAAAAAAAAAAAAAAGACACATCCATTCTCATGCTGAGCCACAGTGTGTGTATTCACTCTCTTACCATGGGAGCTCTGAGCACCCATGTGATGAATAGCTGGGTGTTACAGCTGTCATGTAGATCACATACATTCCTTCTGTATTGCCATGTAAGACGCAGAGTGACAGGCCTTTGGCACTGGCATATGACCTGCTGCCTTGACAGCTGCTGAATCTGACAGACCTGAGTCATGTCTGGTTGTGATCAGTCAGTGATGTGGTGTGCACAGCAGAGCTGCTGCATCTGTGGAGGAGGCCAGTGGTGCACCATTACCATGTCACTGCACCAGCACTGCATTTTCTTGCCCCAGGCTGTGCACATACATGTAACCATCTTGAGAGCACCATTTTGAAGATTACTGCCTACAGCAGCTCTTGCTCTGTGTGTTCAGGCAGTGAGATGGAAAACTTCTCCATGAAAGAAAATGTGCTGTGAAGTAGTTGGTGGGGATTCCCTCTAGCACAGCATGCTGTTGGCTGCAGGTATGCATGACTGATCAGCCTGTGTGTCAGAGTACATAGCTTTCAGCACATGTAATTCAGCTATGCGATGTTGGTTCTTCTATATCACCCATTTTTTCTCATGCACGCTCTGTACTGGGGATTTTTGTATTTGACTGCATCCAGAGTTGCCAAAGAGTAGCCTTCTAGTTTTAATGGTCTGATGAATGAGGCACTTAAAATACAGGAGCTTAACTGCAAGTGAGACTGCAAAGAGCTTACATGTCCTTGGGTGAGAGACTCACTCTCCTTTGCTTCAATGCCCTGTTTGCAAAGTGATGCCCAATATGTTTCTATGCCCCAAGAGGATTATGAGGATGCCTGTGAGACACTTCGAAGCTATTTCCTTGGGAACCAGGTAATAAAATCTTCCATCAGTTCACATGAGACCCAGATGCGATCTGTTGCACAGACACATGGAAATGCATTAAAGGTGCAAGGAGTTCCTGGTGGGAACAGTGCCCTGAAATCTGTCTTCTGCCACAGCAGTGAGAGAGGCGTTTTGGAGCACAAATGTAAACTCCAGGCCTTCCTATGACCCCTTTTACTCCTATGACTCTACAGCCATACCTCTTCTATTAGATATGTTGGTGAACACATCTGTGAGCAGTCCTGTCCAGATCCATTTGTAAAACTGCAATCTATGTGTTCATCTAAACTATTTCTGACCATGCTTATGCCATTTGTCCCAGACCCCTGTAGCAGTAAACTATAGAAGTTACTACTTGCTGGGTAAAGAAGGACCACTTTTCATGATTTAAGCTTACCTCCTACCAATTTAATTGCATGCCCCTTATCTGTCTGACTGCAGAATTTAGTGAACAGCAGTTCCCCATTCAGCTTATAGCTTTACTGTTTTGGAATCATAGATTGTATTCCACTCAGTCTTCTCCCTGAAGGGTTGCAGCCCTCATGGTCTCCCTTCAAAGACAACTGCACATTCCCTTACTTTCTGTATTCATCATTCTCCATACTATCCTGAAAGCAGAGGTGTGCAGAGCTATTGAGAATTGGGTGTGCAGTATTTCATGTATCAGCAAAATTTCACCTTCTCTCTTGGTCCCAGCACACTTCCCTACAATATCCAGTGGTTTTGTTGACTATTTTAGCCCCCCCCAAACACTGAGCCAAAGATTTCAGATGTCTGTCCATGCAGACCTCGTGCCTAAATTGTATCTAGCAGTCCCAGGTCTAGGGTCATGTAGACATGGTTCAGATCTGCTGCCACACATTAATTTGGTTAAAGTCATTCCGGAGCATCACACCCTCAACACAGCTAGTGGCTGACTGCAGAAGTCCAGCTGCCATATGCAAACCTACATATATCATTGTTTAACTCATTCTGTAGGTCACCAATGAAAGTGCTGAATAAAAATTATTCCAGCACCTTCCTCCACGGGTTACCACCACTGACTGTTCTCTAGCCCAAGGTGTGACATCTGGCCCTACTCTTTGTTTCCTATTCTTTAACTGACTTTCAATCCTTAGAAGAGCATTTCTTCCCATCCCTGACAACACAGTTTCTTTGATACCTTTTGCTCTGAAATCCTGTCAAAGGCTTTATGAAAACCCAGATACAAGGCATCTGCTGGATTCCCTTTATCCATAAGCTTACAGCACCCCTGGGAAGCTGCCTGAGCATGGCAGGGCTGCTGGAGCCCCTCTTCACTGAGGGTCTGTGCAGACAGCCTGCCTGGTGCACTGGCTGTTCATAAGGAAATGTCATGCTGCAGTGGAGCCTGCACACCACAAAACCAGGCAGCAATCACCTCCCTGCCAAAACTACCTCTGACAACATAGCTAGGCTTGAGGTCAAGCTGCTAATAAATCCTCTTTGTCCCTCCAGTGAGTGGCCCCAGGCACCCTCCAGGAGGCATAGTGGCTACCTGGTCTTCTTAATGCTGCCTTAAGGTGTTTCTGCAAAGCACATGGGCATCTCCTGAAGATGCCTGGGAAAGTAGAAAGCGTAGGGTAGGGTTTCCTATGAGCATACCATCCAGGTTGTCCTGTATCCCATGTGGAGGAACAGAGATGTTTGGTGAGTGCTTCATGATCAATACACAGCTATGAAATAAAAGGTGGAAGAAGGACAGGCGACCTGGGATGAATACAGGGATGTTGTCCGGGTAGTTAGGGACCAAGTTAGGAAAGCTAAGGCCCAGTTAGAATTAAACTTGGCTAGGAATGTGAAAGATAACAGAAAGGGATTCTGTAGGTACATTGCAAATAAAAGACAGACTAGGAACAACTTGGGCCCAATCCGGGAAGCCATCAGGAGAACTGGTTACCCTGGATTTGAAGAAGGCTGAGGTTCTGAATGACTTCTTTGCCTCAGTCTCCACTGGCAAAGACTCTGATCACACCACCCAAGTCTTGGAAGGCAGATGCAGGGACTGTGAGAATGAAGACCTTGGGCCCACTGTAAGACAGGATCTGGTTCAAGACCATCTTAAAAACCTGAACGTACACAAGCCCATGGAACTTGATGAAACCCTTCTGCAGGTCATGAAGGAGCTGGCGAATGAAGTTGCAAAGCCACTGGCCATCATATTTGAAAAATCATGGCAGTCAGGTGAAGTTCCTGATGACTGGAAAAAGGGAAATATAACCCCCATTTTCAAGAAGGGGAAAATGGATGACCCAGGGAACTACAGACCAGTCAGTCTCACCTATGTGCCTGGCAAAATCTGGGAGCAGATTCTCTTGGAAGGCATGCTAGGGCACATGAAAAAGAGCAAGGTACTTGGTGACAGCCAGCATGGCTTCACTAGGGGAAAATCCTGCCTGACCAATTTGGTGGCCTTCTATGATGGGGCTACAAAAGTGATGGACAGGAGTGGAGCAGCTGATGTCATCTACCTGGACTTGTGCAAAGCTTTCGACACTGTCCCACATGACATCCTTGTCTCTCAATTGGAGTGTCATCAATTTGTTAGGTGGACCACTTGGTGGATAAAGAACTGGCTGGATGGCCACATGCAAAGAGTTGTGGTCAACGGTTCAATGTCCAGCTGGAGACCAGTAACGAGTGGTGTCCCTCAGGGATCGGTGTTGGGACTGGTCTTGTTTAATACCTTTGTCGCTGACATGGACAGTGGGATTGAGTGTGCCCTCAGCAAGTTTGTCAATGACACCAAGCTGTGTGGTTCTGTTGATACGCTAGAGGGAAGGAATGCCATCCAGAGGGACCTTGACATGCTTGTGAGGTGGGCTGATGCCAACCTCATGAAGTTTAACCATGCCAAGTGCAAGGTCCTACACCTGGGTCAGAGCAATCCCAGGCACAGCTACAGGTTGGGCAAAAAGGAAATTCATGGTAGTCCTGTGGAGAAGGACTTGGGGGTGTTGGTCAATGAGAAAATGAACATGAGCCGGCTGCAGTGTGTGCTCACAGCACAGAAAGCCAACCGTATGCTGGGCTGCATCAAAAGGACTGTGACCAGCAGGTCAAAGGAGGAGATCCTGCCCCTCTACTCTGCTCTCGTGAGACCTCACTTGGAGTATTGTGTTCAGTTCTGGTGTCCTCAACATAAAAAGGACATGGAACTGTTGGAACAAGTCCAGAGGAGGGCCACGAGGATGATCAGGGGACTGGAGAACCTCCCATATGAAGACAGGCTGAGAAAGTTGGGGCTGTTCAGGCTGGAGAAGAGAAGGCTGTATGGAGACCTCATAGCAGCCTTCCAGTATCTGAAGGGAGCCTACAGGGATGCTGGGGAGGGACTCTTCATTAGGGACTGTAGTGATAGGACAAGGGGTAATGGATTGAAACTTAAACAGCAGAGGTTTAGACTGGAAATAAGGAAGAAATTCTTTACTGTAAGGGTGGTGAGGTACTGGAATGGGTTGTCCAGGGAGGTTGTGAATGCTCCATCCCTGGCAGTGTTCAAGTCCAGGTTGGGCAGAGCCTTTGGTGACAGGGTTTAGTGTCAGGTCTCTCTGCCCATGGTTGTGGGGCTGGATCTTGATCATCTTTAGGTCCTTTCCAACCCTAACTATTCTATGATTCTCTGATTCTAAATCCTAGTCAATGCTTTTATTTTCAGGCTTCCATTTTGTCTTTCTGCTTCATCCAGTAGTGTGGGCACTCCAGTTTAATTTTTCATTTCTTCATTTTCCTTTTTTTCTCAGAAGCTTACACTAACTAAAGCTTAAAATCGAAGGGCTTTTGCAAGACTTTTTAACTTGCTCAGTGTTTTGGCCAGCAGAAGAAACAGTTTCCTGAAAGCTTCATGACAACCCTTGAGCATAGATCAAAGATGTCTACAGTGTCTGGGATGCTTTTCCTAGATTTTTTTTTCTCTCTGCTTCATGATATTTTGTTTATTACTGAAAACACATCCTCTCTCTCAGTCAAACCCATTTTCTTACAGTCACTGGTCTCCCTAGTCAGGTATCTCTGTTTATCAGGTGATCGATCTGTCGTGGGGATTCAGAGTAGGGAAACTTCTTTGCTCATCACTGCAACAACCTGGAGGTCCACTGAACTCGGGATGCTGTAGGTGGAACAGGTCTGAAACCTGAAAAAGACAGTATCTGTGCTCCTAGAGCTCAGCTAGAAGGTAGGCCAAGAATCACCAGGTCACCTCTCTTTTCCCTTCTTTAATCTGAGCAAGTGAAAGGAAACATGAAAACAAATTTGTCAAGGAATGGTGTGTGAGTTCTGCCAACTTTGCAGATACTTGCTCTTCTCACCTTGGTTAATTCAGCCAAGGAAAAGCACCTGAACTCAAAAGGGAGGCTTGCCCAATGTGTTGGTGTTAGTCCAACTGCTGTGGGGTTTTGCTGACTCCACAGTCCCGGTGACACCAAGGGTTTATCCCTGCAGTCCAAGAGGGATTTCCTTGTATTACCCCATTGTTTTGTGTTTGGCAAGGTTTAAACATGTACTTATTTTGAACAGATACTTTTATTCTGCTTTGCAAAGAAGTCATAGCTGTGGCCATGCCTTTCTGACTCCTCTTTGCTGCTACAGGGGTTTCTGCTGCTTGACATCACCAAATGAGATCAACATGTCCTTAATTTGGAACCTGAAATTACAGTGTTGTTTCAGATTGCCCAGAGAGCAGTGCTGCCCTTGTCATGCTTATTTATAATGACCCTGTTATTGGCAACGGAAAGCTGCATTTAAAGTACAATAAATTAATGTATACTTCTGCAGTATCAAACTCATTAGAAGTCTGAAGGCAATGCCTTACTACCCTTGTTCGAAAATACTCATTTGCAAAGGTGATATTTTCTGTTAGGGCAAGAAGAAAAATGCCATCTAGTGTTTCACAGAAAAGGTATTCTGGCAATGCATAAAGACATTTGCAAGAGGTTTAGGCTTTTACTAATGGGCAGGTGACACAGAGCAACCATAGGACTAATCTCAGCTGGACCCACACCTGAGCACAAAGTTCTTCTGGAAATGGAGGGTATAATTGTACTTCTGAGAGTTGTTTTCCTCATGGACATCAATTCTGCCATGTGCCCCATTTTGTAATAAGAGAGGTAGCATGTTGGCACAAGCAGTCATAGCTTCAGCAGAAGGGGATGTCTAAACTGCAGGAGAAGTGGTGATAGATTAAAACCTCTCTGAAATATACTGCCACAATGAGCTCCTCTCCCTCCAGGGAGAATTGAACAGGGAAGCAGAAAAAATTGAAGAGTTTGCTGTGCATCCCCAAAGTGTTCCTGAAAACCTTTATTTTCCTGTTTTTCAGGTCTGGACAGATCTTAAGGGTTTTTTTGTTGGGTTTTTTTTTGTTTGTTTGTTTTTTGTTTGTTTGTTTTTGTTGAGGTTTGGGGTTTTCTGTTTTGGGTTTGTTTGGTTTTTTTAATTTTGATCTATATAGAAACAGTTTATAGGTGTGTAGCAGAGAGTTTTGTTAGCTGTGTGTAGTCTCTGACTGTTCTTAAGGCTGAGGCTGCTTGTATACCCCAAAGCTTATGAGTTTAAAGGAAATCTCCATCCCCTAACTGTGTTTCAAAGTGGTTTCCTTTGTTGTGGATTGAATTCTGCATGTGCAAATTCCTTAGTCATGAAAGATCTATTCTTGATCCCTTGCATCCAGGAGTGCAGCAGACCAATGTCTATTAATCAGGCCAATACTTGACTCATACACAGATGGTCAGCGGACTCTGCAAATTCTGCTTGCTTCTTGTAGAAGTGTGACAGCACCAGCAGCACCCAGATCACATATTAATAGAAAGCAGCATGCAGAAATCTGATCCCATAGAAGCTACAGTTATTTTGGTTGGATTAAGAAGTACATGTCTGCATAATTGCAGAGCAAACTCAATGTTTTAAAAGATACTGAAATGCAGTGGTTTTGTGAAAGGCCTGATAGAAAACAGATGACTGAGGCAGTCATAGCAGATGAAGAATGAATGAAACCACAGCAGGGCTTTTGCGAAGAGCTACAGCAAGGTCTTTTAAACTGCTGCAGCCTGTCTTGTTAAACAAACAATAGTCCTAAAAGTGTACAAATCTAAAATTTGCATGGAGATTTTCAACAAGTTGTTCAATAATCATACCATTGCAAACAGGCTGCTCATTCATGTTCAGACTGGTAGTTCTCTCACACAACCCTGAAGGTTACTGGGTGTCTCACACAAGATGCCCTTGCACCCCAGTGTCTCATGGCAGGCCAATGGCAAAGGCCTAGGAAGAGTGTTGGCTGCCAGGGTTACTTTTAGGGGCAGCCAACGTTGGATGACGTTTGGATAAAATATATAAGAGCTCTTAGTTGAGGCCACATCTGCACTGACACCCTGGGCAGCACTGGGAGAGGGCAGATGTGCTTTTGTCTCTGTCACCTCTGAACTTCAGCAAGTTTTAACCATTTCACTCCAGCTCAGAAGCAAGTACCATGCTGTAACACTTCTATCTAGGGTGATGTGGGGATGAACCAGGTTGGGATGTCTGATTTCTGTTTATATATGTGGAGGACACTGTACTGTGCCTGGGCTATAGACACACACCTCTCAGCTTTAAATGCTATTGGTTGTCCATTCTTCCCCTTCAATCACTTATTTAAGCAATGAAATTGATTCAAGCTTGAATCCATTGATGACAGGTGAAATAAGGAAGACAACAGCTGTCCTTCATCTGCCTAAAAAGCCATTTCTGAACCAGGACTACAAACATTGAAATAATGGAAAAAAAGATGAGCCCAAAGTGTTTTGGTAGATAAGGATGACAATTTGGCTTCATGTATGCTTATGATAAGGGCAGTATGTTGTAATGCTGTATTCATGAGCATGTCTGCAGAACTGAGAAGTTTTACAAGGCCAAGCACAAGTGACATCCATTTGAAAATTCATAGCCAAATGTTCTCTACTTCCAGTTCCAGACTCATGATTAGTTAATAACCTCTTCTGAAGTTTGGTACTCAGGCACTGAAAGAAAGCCAGGCCCTGTGACTACCATGATTAATCATATCCTGAGAAAGTAATGGCTTGACATAGACTGATCTTGCACCCCTGAAGTGAAGCTGAATTTGCCCTGATGCCCTGAGTCAGAGATACAGAATGTGACTGTCTTCCTCCCTTTGCCCCTAATACTGACTTGGTGCTGGCTGCAGGGAGCGGAAATGCCTCCTGAAATCAAATGGAAAGGAAGCTAGAGCAACAGATGATGGAGATTTAAACAGGAGGTAGGCACCTGCTATGCTCTTGAACTAATGATTGTGATGAAGGAAAATGCATTCTTGAGTTGCTGGAGGCTGAACTTATAACTCCCCAGGAAGGTCTCAGATAGCAAGGTTTGTGGTATGGCTTACAGTACAGAGGCAGCTCTTAAAAGCAAAACACTGCCCTACCTTTAATGAGGGGATCTGCAGCTGCAGGTTTGTCAGTACTATAATAGCATACAGCTACTTTAACCTAATTTTATATATATATGTTTTAATATATTTAAAATCTATAATACATAATTTCCTGCAGATTTGGCTCAAACTTTAAACAGAGAAGTATTTTATTTTATTCCTCTCTCATGTAAGAGCTGCCTCAGGGCTGTGAACTGAACACATCTATGTTACTGGGAGCACACTTGAAAAAGAGCAAACAGTATGAGCATTGGTGTGGGTATGGACCCAATCTGTTCACAAGTCTACAGAGTTAACTCACCTTCAGCATTGCTGCTGCATGGATAGCTTGTACTGTGAGCCGCAGGTGACTGCAGGACCCCAGATTTTACTTCCTGAAAGAGGTACAAAAATTGTGTGATGGACAGAACTCTTTCACTCTACTAACAGTTTTGTGTCATCTATAAAGATACTGAAGATAGTTTCTTCTACACTAAGTCCAGTGAATTTACACTCACAGCAACTGTAGTGTCCACAAGGGATGTTCCCAAATGGATGCCCATCTACACCTGCTGAGGGTTGCATTCTTTTCACTTTCTTTTCTCTTTTTATCTTCTCTCTTGTTGCAGCCCAGGCATCTCAGGGGAGTCAGGCTGCTTTATGACAGAGGTCCCTCTGATGCAGCCATTGCTCGAAACTGCATTGTAGGATTGTAACTTTTTTCCCTTGTTTTAGTTTTTTTTTTTTTTTAGTTGGTTGGTTTGGGTTTTTTTGCTGTTGTTGTTTTTTTTGTGGGGGTATTTTGTTTGTATGTTTGTTGTTTAGGTTTGGGTTTTTTTGTTATTGATGTTGTTGGGGTTTTTTTGTGGTTTTTTTTTTTTTTCCAAAGAAACAAACAAAAGCAAGCAAGCAACCTAACAAAACCACTGGTGCTTGTGACAGCGAAGCCAAGTTACAGCCACTCCTTTAGTCCCATGTTCGGTCCACATCCCAGGATCAGCCAAGCACTGAGGCAATACTAATACAGGAAGTGCACTTCTGGCACTCAGAGAAGCAGGATTTGGTGGGGGCAGAGGCCAGATGTTCCTGCAGAACTGCAGAGCATTAGTGACCTTTACTGGTGCGTTTGGGATAGAGCAAGTGAGAGAGACCTTTAGGCTGCTCTCTTCTTTAGAAATAGTGTTTACCATCACTGAAATCTTCAAGTGAAAAAGAATATATGTGCATTTTTGTTTTGAAACTTATTGTCCTTTGTACAGCAGTATGAATTGAAATAAAAAGGATAATACATACAGAATGTCTGAAATACAAATGAAAAAGCTGTGCAGTAGTGGGAATAGAACATGTTTCAGTTGACCTAGATCAAAATTATTTCTGGAGTTCCAGTTTCTGGAAACTTGTGACATTTTTATTTTTGTTCAAATGTAACAATACCAGGGTGCAGCCAAGGGAGCATGTGTTGCCCTTATCTGTTTCCACAGCACCTCAGAGCAGAATATAAGTAATATGAAGCCTCTTTGCATTCTGATAAAAATAAAGGTATATTTAATGGAAAGGAAGCCCATATCTAGTTTTTACAAGATGAGAAAATTATCACAATTCAGACTTTTTCTTTCTGGTTTACCACAGGTGGAAGATTCAGGCTATGTGGGAACAATGCAAACCGAAGCTGCTCCTTTGTTTGGTAGATCAGCTTTATGTGGGAAGTGGGTTTTGACTGCACTCAGTTTGATAAGGGCAGAATAACAGGCTGTTTGTTTAACAAGACTAAAACCATGTTGGTCTCCCTGCCCAAAAATATCTCTTACAACTTATCTTGTGATTAAGGTCAGCCTCAGATAACTGAGTCCTTGTCTGTTCCCCAGTGTGAGTGAGAAGGCAGGGAGGAAGGCTTGCATTTATTCCAGAGGTTCACACTAGGCTCCCTGTGGCCCATGCTAAGCAAGTGTGTTATGTGTCCCCAAGCCCCACAGTGTAATTCTGCACTACACTTATTTACCTACAGCCTCATTTTGTTTCAAACATCACCCACACTGACTTGAACAAAGAGCAAACACAGGAAACCTCTTGCTTTTTAACAGTGCTGCAGTACCACAGGAGTATTACAAGCACAGTAGCTAACGCGGCACCAGCAAAATACATGGGCTGCCTTAGCTGATCATTTTCAATGATCATTTCACCTTTGAAATTTTACACAGGCTTTTTTACAGTTATATTGAATAGCAAATAATTTCTGAGTATGTACTGCAGAGAAACATGATTTCTTTTGAAATCACATACATCTAAGCAGAGCACATATGCAAATACAGCTCCCTTAATAAAATTCCTCCACTGAGCTATGGAAGCCACAGCAACTGTACAATTATTCAAACACTATAACCTGAATAGATATTATCTTTTTTCATGATGCAATAGCAATAACAATATAGATTAAGTTGATGTATGGAACTTGGTTTCTGTTTAAAGAAATCACATTGTAGGTTACCATGGCATACTTTGTCTAACTGCATAAAGTTTGCAAACTTAGAGCACAATTGTAAATAATTTAAAACAGTACTGTAAGTTTTTGGAAGTTTGAAATATATTGAAAGACTACTGAAGTTTTTAATTTCCAGGCATTTCTTACCCTTAGTGTCATATCAAGTCATCTAGTTTAATAGCAGTCATATGTTCCTTATGCCTTTGAGATAGTCACCAATGACATCGTCTGGCATGTTTTAGTTGACCATACATTTTTAATGGAATCTGAAGGTAACTGTGAAGAAAAGACATCTTGAAGCTGGATCAATAAACAGGAGGAGTCTCTTCCCATAGTTGTAACTGAAACTTCTCTTAGAAGGTCTTGTCTTGGCATATAGCATAAAGGTTGGTGATTGGAGGGATCTTAGCCTCAATTGTTAGCCCTTTCTAGTAGCAGCTGGATATAAAATGGTTGCAACAGAGATACCTTTGTCCTGGGTTCAGCAGTAGCAGTCATTTCTCCTTCTTGGTAGTTAGTGCAGTGCTGTGTTTTGACTTTCGGGCTGAGAACGGTTGCTGATAGCAAGTATGTTTTGAGTTACTGCTCAAATGTTTGCTTTGTCCAAGGCCTTTTTTGGAGCCTCATGCTCCGCCAGGGAGGAGGGAGGCTGGGAGGAAGGAAAGACAGGACACCTGACCCAGGCTAGCCAAAGAGGTATTCCATACCATAGCACGTCATACCCAGGATGTAACCGGGAGAGACCCGGAAGGGCTGGGAGCTCTGGGGGGATGGAGGAGGTATTGGTTTGTGCTTGGTTGGGCAGGGTGGGGTGAGTTATGGGTTGGTGGCTGGTGAGGTGTTGTATTCTCTTCACTTGTTATTGGTTGTATCATTATTGTTTGTAGTAGTAGTAGCAGTAGTGATTTATGTTATACCTTAGTTATTAAACTGTTCTTATCTCAACCTGTGGGGGCTACATTCTTTGGATTCTCCTTCCTAACCCTCTGGGAGTTGAGGGAGCAAGGGGGGGAGCAAGTGAATTAGCTGTGCAGTTTGGTTTTAAACCACGACAACCTTAAACTCCTCTCCTTCACTTCTGCATGTAGGCAAATGGCATCTGCATTTTGCTCCCTATGAAGAAAATACAATTGCAATCTACTACTGACAAAAATTGGCATGGCTTCCTTGGCTCTTGTGGAGGTAGTGGGACAATGCAGTCCTCAGAGCCTAGACAGGCTGAATTTTCAGTTGAATGTGATCAAACTGCAACCTGAATTAGCAAATTCAGGTTGTCTGAATCACAAGTATAGTGCTGTGCTCTGTTCAGTGCTTGATATCAAAAAGTGCATGACAGTTCCTGTTAATAGTATAAATGTTAACCTGCTAGCTAGCTCAATATGGTCATGAAATATGTTTGACATAATGTATGAATTGGTTTGGTCCAGTTGCTGATGTCCTAATTTCTTTTATGATATAGTGCTCAGCTCACTTGGCCAAGGCTGGCAATATTACTGAAGAGAGGGGCTTTTTTCAAAAAGGCAAGACTATTGCTGGAATTTAAAGGGAGATCTAGAGCTCAGGTCAATCCCTTTCATTTCAGAAAAAAAACAAGTGTTGAATTTCATGAAGCTATTTCAAGCTGCTTTTTCAACCAATGTTTCTTTTGCCCAGCAGCTATTGAACAAGATACTCTTGATTCTGCACAAGACAAAAAATTGCTCTGAGATTTTTTTTTGACACCTCTGCTCCAGAATCTTCTCTGAAAAAAAAAAAAAAACAAACCCAAAAAACTGAAGGCCTCAGGATTTAGCTCCTGATTTCTTAATGCACTGGAAATGATCAGCAGTGAATCTTCCAGTGAAAGAAAGGGAATGGTTCAAGCCCTCCTCATTACTATTCACAGACACATTGGAAAGAAAAGTTCAGAGTGGCCTGTTGTCCAGAAGGTCACATTCCCTTATTTCTCTTGTAAATTTGCCTAGGGAGCATTTCACACTACACCAGCCTGAATTATATTACTCCTGACAGTGATGTCAGAATGAGCAAATGCTGAGGTCATCTATGAGAAATGCTGCCAGCATGGCACAGCAGTCTTCATCTTGTGGGCCTATGCTTCCCCTGTCTTAAGAAACACTAGGGACAGCAGAATAATTGCCTTTTAGCTGCAGTTTGTTTTCACAAGCCTTTGTCTCTGGCTGCAAACAGGCAGGGCTCCCTGGACACCTTACTTGGTCTGGGGCTGCCTTTTGTAGGCACTGCTGAAGGAGCCAGCTGCACATGGGGACAAGTGGCAGGGATGAGTACAATCCACAGCTCCCAGCAAGGCTGTCTGCAGCACTGCTGCCTGTGCTGCTGCTCCCAGGCTTTCCTCCTGATTGATGTCTTATGTCTGCAGGAATAAGACTCACTGTGACCCTCTTTGGTATGTTCTATGTTTCCCACATGGTCCATGTGAGAAATGGTCTCTAGATGAAAATTTTTGTTGTAAAAGCTCAGGGTAGACACAGCACTGCAGCAGTTATTTATAAACATTTTTGCAAAAATAGGTGTCCTAGCAAGTAGGCACACACAGCAAAGGCAGAACTACAATTTATATTTCCTATCTCATCCACAAGTTACCTCCCTTGTTTCCCCATTGGTTCGGTACTCCAAGGCTGACAACCTATCCGACACATATAATCTATGTGTTAACTGTCCCACCTCTGTTTACATCTCCTCTTACTCAATTTCGTACACCTCTTCCTTTTATTTATTTATCTATCTCCTTTTATGGTTCAATTTCATAACTCTCTAGCATACATGTAGTACCCCAACTTACTCTTTAACTACAGAACCAGTTTGCACCAGCTTAGTTTCATAGGTTGCACAAAGATACCATTCTTTTTAACCACAGAGTGTGCCTGTTGCCCAAAGATGACATTGTTTTTAACCATAGAGTGTGTCTGTTTAAGTCATGGTATTTTAAACCCTTTGTTCCATTCACTTGGTAACGTGGTCCCAGCCCCAATATTGCAAAGTCTTGATATTACAAAGCCTTGATATTGCAAAGCCTTAATATTACAAAACCTTAATATTGCAAAGCCCCACCTCAAATATGCAAAACCAGCACTGTTTCTGTCAGATTCCAGTTCCCTGAATGTCAGTGAAATACCTGATTTGATCCTTCTATGACATGGGGTCCAACTCTGTAAGCAGCCACTGATCAAGTTTGCCATCCAGGCCAGACTATGGTAACTTTTAAATCTCCTCTCCACACTACCATATTCCATAAGGTATAGCAGGTTGAAAACAGCTTACAAGTGCTGTGCATACATACGTAGCTGGGAAGCCTGTTAACTGCAATATTCGAAGCTCCATAAAGCAAAAGCTAGGTGAGGCTTGGCATCTGGGTGGTCATATACAGTCACAGGGACAGAGCTGGATGCAAACTGACTGGCTCCCATTGAGTGATGGCTGTGTTAAAGAGCAGGGTGCATTGGCAGAGAGGTGCATGCTTTCTCTGAATCAAAACTAGGAGCAGGAGCTCCACCAGGGCCCTCTTTTCAGCTTCAGTGACAGCAGTGTAATGGAGAACTGCAGTGAGAGAAGAGAGGAAGGGGTTTAATCCTGTCTTCCCCTCCTCCACCTGGTTTCGTTCACCACCAGTGTCACTTCTGACTCAAGCAGCGCCATGCGGTACTCAATACTGGCACAGAGCCACTGACATGAGGATGAAATGTCAAATCATTGCCCCACTGCTGCCTACCTGCCTGGCTGTGCTTCGCTGTTCCTCCCTGCTGTGGCCAGGGTTAGGGTTGGTGGGAAGTGTGCCTTCCCTTGCTGGGCAGGTCAGTGTGAAAGGACAGCCATCCTGCAAGCACACCTTTCTTGCACAGCTGGTCTGCTGGGGAAGGAGGGTGAGTTTCAATGGTGTTTTTTTATTATTCCAGAATGCAGAGGAACTCTCATCAAAGAGAGAACTCTCATCTCAGCAAAGCTCACAACTCTACTGATGAAGGGACAGAGAAGGATTGGTCTTCCTTGTGAAAAGTCGGTGCTAAACACTGCTGGCAGCTGCTAACTGCAGTAAAACCACTCAGCATCTCTGACCTGCTTTGCATATCTCAGATTGCATGCCTCAAAACCTGCAGCGTTCAAGTTTCAATTGCTGATTGCAGTGAACCCCATTACACTGCTTCCACTATTATTTTCAGTTACTTTTTACACTGGAGAGGTCTTGCCCACCTCCTGTAGTTTACTTTCCAGCCTCTCCAGCATTTCCTTGCTGCTTCCATAGTACCAGGCTAAATTAATCCTTTTTTTGTCTTATGCAAACCAGGTACCTGACACAACTGTGTTCCTCCCTGTTTCTGCTGTGCAGCCCTGGGTCATGGCAGGGTGCTGGTATTTTGTTGTAGAGGAAATTAAAAGGCTTTGCCCTCCCTGCTGAGTCTTTCACTGCCTGTTGTGAGTTTGATATCTACCTAGGGTGCTCTGAAGGCAGAACTCTTTATGTATGGCATTTAAAGGTAACAAAAAAAATGCCTTTAGGGAAAATAATTACTAAAATTTATAGAAGAAAAAAGAATGGATGCATTTCTAGGTTTGTGTGTCGTGCTGTCAGGGGTGTGGGAGCAACATAGGTTTAGGGACCAAAGCCTGCTGTGGCCTGGTGAGGTTAGGCATCTATAGCAACAAAGGAGGAGTAGCACTTAGCTCAGGACATGCTGTCTGTAGGACTTTGCAGGCTCTCCAGTTAAGAATGCCCTAAGCAACACAGTGCTGTGACCACTCTGGTAAAAAGATACAAGCTAAGCCCTTTGTGTATGTCTGCATAGGAGCACTCACTATGCAGTGCTGGGACTTGCTTTTCTGGAGCTGGAAACTGCTCTGCCACTGATTGTGCCACGGGTTTCCTCTGCCAGAAGCCATTCACTGCTTCCATCCTCAGTTGAACAAACAGACACAGAATAATCTGCTTTATGTAGGGATTTTTTTTTCCTGCATTTGACAAGACAACAGCATTACAGTATTGAATATCCTCTCTAAATTTAGTACAGGAGCCTAGAGTACTAGTGCATTGAAGCTCTTTGAACTGAGACAAGTCATGTAATAGAGGATTCATGCCAAACTGAAGCTGCTGTTGAAACAGAAAAATTGAGTGTGATAAATATCCTCATATTTTGAAGAAGTCAAAGTCCCTGCCTTCTGTTCTCTATGTTAGGCGTAAATACAGAGATTCACAAAGAAAAATACGCTGTCCACGCATATCTAAAGTGTTGTTGAACTGTTTTGGATGCTGTTTGAAATCATGACTGTAGAAACATGAGGCTGGAGAGAGACAAACACTAATATTTTTTCCTGTTGATAAGATACACTCTGCAACTTTCTGTTTCTCACAGCATGATGGGTCACCTGTGACCTTCAGCCAAGGCCAGGCTTTCTGATTACTACCTGCTGGACAAACACATAGTAAGTAACAACATCTGTTCTGATAAATTCATAATGTAAATAAACAAGTTCAGTAAAGATTTAGAGCCTAATGTTATGGCTGGCTCTCTGAGGCTCAGAAGAAACAAGTTACTTGCTCAAAGTCACATCAGAAGTCTGCTGGAAGGTGAGGACTGGCTGCAACTCTCATTGTTACACATCCAGATCATCCTGGGAGCACTCAAAGAGGGCACCCGGCCTGTTTGGCTACATCTGAGCCCCTTGTGTATTTTGTGATTGCACGCATGGAAACTGTTTATCAAATGTCGTAAGTACTGTGAACAGTATAGGGTTGACTGATTGCAGGCTGGTTTGGTTTTCTTTTTTTGCATTTGCAATTTAAACTGTAGTATTTGCAAACAGAACTCTTGGTTTGCCTTTTAAAGCCCAGGTACCATTAGCAGTGTCAGGTCAGTTTTTATTCCTTCACGTAATTGCAGTTATTGCAGTCATTGGAGTTATTGCTGAGTCTCAAGGCCTCCTTACAGTCTTGGTGTTCATTGTTACTAGCCCACAACCAGAGCCTTGCAAGCTGGTAGAGGACTGCCCTGTAGAGATGCTGGGTCTCCTAAACCCTCAAAGTGTGTATGGCACTTCACAAGCTGTCCATGCCCTGCTGACACATTTCGTAGAATCATAGAATCACAGAATAGTCAGGGTTGGAAAGGACCTTAAGATCATCTAGTTCCAGCCCCCCTGCCATGGGCAGGGACACCTCACACTAAACCATGTCACCCAAGGCTCTGTCCAACCTGGCCTTGAACACCACCAGGGATGGAGCATTCACAACTTCCCTGGGCAGCCCATTCCACCACCCTCACAGTAATTGTTCTTTAATTGTTCTTTGTACTTGTTTCCATGACCATTTTGTGTTCTACAGCCAGCACAGGTTGTTTGTGCTCTACAGCCAGCACAGGTTTGACCTCCTTGCCACTTACTGTGGAGCAGTTTGTGTTTAGTTTCCTGGGGACAAATGAAAGAGAGGAAAGTGTGTGTTTCTTTCTATCAAAAATGGTCAGAATTTATGCTGGCAATCACAGAAATAGGTATGAAAACAGAGTTTCATCAGGATTGTACTTACCAAGAATGTTATTTCCTCACAACCAATCCATCACGTCTGTGGTGCTTTGAAACCAGCTCCCTTCACTCACAATGGCATTTCCCATTCCTATTTTCCTTCTTACTTGTAGAGCTGTCTGGATGCTAGGACAGGTGCTTCTGTTTTGCACCTTCAGTCTGCTCAGTGAACAGACTTCCGTTAATTTGTTTATGCCTTTTATTTCTCCCTGGCCTTTCCTAGCAATATTACCCGATGATAGACATATAAATTGCACATTTAATAATTACCTTTATAAACTCTGTAGGTTTCATTCTTGTACAAACTTCAGATGAAGACTTAATGTGAAATACCTGATGGTGAGTTTGAGTAGCTGCTGCATACACGGCATCCATCTTATAGGGAAGCATTTTCTGGTCACACATTGTTACAAACTTTTTGTGGGAACATTTCTATTCAGTGTGGAAGACAATTTCTGAAGCATCTCTGAAGCATCCTGACTGCAGACTTTACCTGTGTGGTCAATATCCCCCTCCTTCCTCACCAAGCCTGCAGATCTGATGCCACAAATGAGTCTTTATAGCAGTAGTGCAGCAAAGCTTGGACCCATGATGGCACAGCTTGGTAATCTTCTCCAAAATGACATAAACTCAAAGCCAGCACTACCACATAGCCCCTAAGTTGCTTGGTCTTCTTTGGAGTACTGTGGTTTGCTAGCACAATTGCTTTTCCTCTCTCTCTTCTGGTTCACTTCTCTTCAAGAGTTTTAATAGGTGAGGCTACATGTTTAATAGGTGAGGCTGATGATGCCAATCTTTCTTGCTCATGTTTCTGGTTTTGATTCAGGATCACTATGTCTGTAAGATCAACACAAATCTTTTAGGTTGTAAAAAAGTGACTATTTCAAAGTCCTTGTTGCAGTTATTTTAGCTCTGCAGAGGATTATATGACACCTGAGCAAGTTCCTTTGTGTCCAAGATAAAACCATCTTTTACAAAAGTGTCTATGTCTCAGGTCCTATTTCAATGCTGACATGCACTGATTTTATTCACCCCCAATGCTTCCCTCTTGCTGCTTTGGCACACATGATTTCTTGTACTGGTGTATATCATGAAGTATTTTACTTAGTGGTATTAGTAATATTAATTTATATTTTTAATCTAGAAACAGTCGTCATTTCCAGACATCTATCAGAGACTACCTCTGATCTGGAAAAGTTGTGAAGCCAAGGGAAGAAAGTCAAGTCTATGACACCAGGCAAATGATATCCCCACTCAGAAGGTCGTATATATAGTGTTTAAGCTGGCACATTTCATGAATGTGTTCAGCTATACAGAAATCCGCATGCTGAACAACATATACCCATTGGCATAGGCATAGCAGATAACACTAGAAAAGTATGCATCTTTCAGTTTTAAAATTCACAATCAGGAAGATCTTTCTAAAACCTAATCTTGCATTTCAGTCTTAGTAGATAAAGAACCAGTCTGGGAGAAATTTAATAATAGTGAGTAGACTTCATGCTCTACCCATAAAAATGGGTGTATTTCAGTGAATTATATAGTAATCATTCCAGTTTATGAGATAAATATTAAAATTATAGATCCTTTTGGCCCCACAGATATCATGAAACAAAGAGATTGCTGTTTGCTCCTGTAGATTGGCTGGAGAAAGGTGCAAATTAGAGAAAATACATGTATCAGAAAAATATGTATGACACATATTCGTAAGAATTGATAAGAGTTTTCAGATTCTGTCTTGTGATATGTATGTAGTTAATAAATCATATATTTTGTATCTGAAATGGCATATTCAAGAGAAGTGTTTAGACATGAAAAAGTACCTCCAGATCACACTCATGCACATCTACACAAACACACACATGCAACTAGGTAGATAGATATGACAGAAAGACCACAATGGCAACTATTGGCATACTATTACAGAAATATTCAATGCACAACATGAAATGTAAATGAGACATTTTAGAAAAATCATTAATGCCTTTTATTCATGCCTCTGGAAGCTGAATGTTGCCTTGATCTGGGTCTGTTTTCCCAAAGGTTAGCAAAGTGCTAATTAAAAAGTGTGAGAAGCAGTTTTCTAACAGAATTTATTTTAAAACTATTTCTAGTCTGAACCTCTTATCCACTGTCTCCACAATTTTTCCTCTTCAGTATTGGTAAAATAGCCAAAAAAAAATTAAAAAAAGAAATTAAAAAAATGAACTTTTAAAAGACTCTGTAAGGGATTAAGCCCATCCTTATTCTGTTAAGCAGTGGATTTTTGTGATTGAAATAAAGGCCCAGTAAATGGAATCACAATGGTGAATGAATTAAATATCTACATCTACAGGTCATAGCTGACACGTTTTTAGCTTTAAGTGAATTTTATAACCTGGAAAAGAGCTCTCTTGCAAAATATATAAGCTTAAAAAGTGATAACATTTTGCAAGCAGACTAATGAACCTTTTAATGAATTTTTTTTTCCAGTAGGCCATATGAGCTGAGGTTATTGAATCAGGGCCCAGTCCGGTCTCATGAAGGATGTTACCATGTCAGATGTCACCTGGTCATCAGGGCTGTGATACTATGTGACACCCAAAGGGTCAGCTGAATTCTCCAGGGATGGCAAGTGCACACTCAGTAAGAGGAAAGAAGAAACTGCAGGTCTCAAATCCTAATCCTAATTAGAATATTAAACACTATAATCCTGTTACTTATTATTCCTAGCCATGGCTACTGGAAGCAATAGACATGGTGATTCACATGTAAAATGATGAGTACAAGAGAGGAAATCTCCCAGAGCATATACAGTACACAATAGGTAAAAGGCATGAAGAAAGCTGATGATACTATTCCAAGGTTAATAAGCAAAACTTCGTAAATTACTGAAGATACAGAGTGAGACACACTTAAGATACAAATGAATTAGTTATTGAAGACGCACGCTAAAAGAAGGCAGGAATAATATCAAAAAGCTTTCAATTATTTAAACTTTATTGCATGAATCTGTAAGTGATGTGTCATGCTTTGTCTCATACCAGGGCTGCATAAGAGAGAGCAACCACCAGAATAACATCACCAGCAATTTGTCTCCCATCAAATTTATGGTCATACAGATCCACTTTCTCATTTACAAGTGAGATTTCACACAGGAATAACTTATTGAAAAGTCACCTGCTGGGAAAATAGCTTCATGATTACTGGCCTGAGTATGCATAAGTATAGCAGGCAGCTAAAAGGTGCTATTCAGAAATACCCTTTACCATTAAAAGAAAACAAGGTTTATGCAGCTTTTCTCGTTGTGAAACATGGTACTATTTATCTGCCTTTCTATTTTTAAGAAGTATACTGATAGCTTGTTATGCATACTTCATTCTATTAAATTGGGCTATGATTTCTTGGAGCCTGAAAAAAATGTCTGATTTTTTTTTTTTATCAAATGGCTGTGCCAACTCATGCATGAGATAGCTTAGCTCTGCCTTTGAGAACAGCAGCCTGCTGCACCTTTAAGGACCTCGGAACCAAACATTTCATAGTGATTTCCAAGCTTCCCTTATGTTCCTCCAAAGCTCCTAGACTCTGTCATTGAAGTAATTCATCAGTTCACTAGATCAATGTATAAATAACTTTATCATACCAGATCTATAAAAAAAAAGATAAATTTGCAATTAGAGTTTTTGCTTTAGCTGTGGATCATAATTCCCATGTCCTTATAACTTGGACTCCCCTGAGCCTGGCTGAAGAATTTTATTTTCTGAAGTAATATCAATGCCTGCTCCATGATAATTTACAAACACCAAAAATAGCAGTGAATGGTTTTATCTATGATTCTCACATATCTTAGAGGACTGTGTACATTCCTACATTTCTCTTCACTCCTGATCACACTCCAAACACCCAAAGTTTGTTGGTTTTGTCCATGTCTGGTGATCTTTGGGAAGAAAGTAAGCGAAAGCAGTGGGAAATAAGTTCATCAGCAAATCTGCTTGCATGAATATAACTCTTAATACTGATAAATATGTTCCTTTCTCTTCGATTTTTTCCTACTGTCTTTTCCAGTGGGCACTAAATGATGAAGGCACACCATGTGCTGGGTAGCATGGTCACTGTATCCCTGGGAGTTATGACTTCCCTCTCCATGGCCCCAAGTGAGGCTGCACCTGGGTTGCTATGCTGGGGGGTTTAGCCCCCTGTTCAAAAGGGATGTGAGGAACCTGATGAGTATTCAGCAGAGACTCTTTGAGATGACAGGTCCTGAGGCACACTGTGGGGCTGAGGGAGCTGGGCTGGTCTGCAAGGAAGAGACTAAAGTACAGTCTGAGTTGCCAGCAGTTGTGTAAGGGGTGACTGCCAAGGTGATGGGGCTGACAGCATCCAGGCAGCAGCAGACACAGAGATGATGCTGCAGTGCTGTAGCTTACAAGCTCAGGGTTGGCTCCCTACTCACTAGGAGGTTGTGCATCACTGGTACAGGTGGCCCACAGGCAGGTATCCATACTTACGCGCTTTAAAGGCTTGGCTAGGCAAAATCCCAGCAACCAGTCAGGGAGCTGGAGAGGTCAGAGCAAAGATCTCAAGGGTGTCACGCCAGCCAAAGCTTCTGTGATTCTCTGATGTTTGAACCTATGAGCCACACCACCTACTTAAAAGTTCAATACAAACAAGTTTTCTGCTCATTGCTCTACAGTTCTCAGTGCAGGAGTTGTACAGCAAACTGAACCTCTGACCCCCTGATCACCTATCCCTACCCCCCCACCCAGGACTGTATATGTTCAAATAGATGGCCCTGACAGGTTTCCTGGGAGTGAGGTTAGCTGTTCATGCAAGGCTCACTGTCTCTCTGATCTGCCAGCTTGTACAGAGCTGAATTTTAACACTTCAAATGCAGCTGAAGACAAATCACAGATCATGTGTAGGTGCAATTTTTGCTTCAGAGCAATAACGTATTTGTAGCAGCTAGATGTCTCAGCAGCAGATGTCAAGGTTTTACTTTTGCTTTTTCAGTCTGAGAGTTCATGTGGCTGTAAGGGCAAGGGGCATGAGTTTCTCAAGCAGGATTGAATCTTTTGTGTGTACTAAGGAAGATTTCCCCAGGAGAGCATGAAAAGAGGGTATCGTGAAATGGTGGAGAAGCATGCAGTAGGCTTTCTGACTTTCTTTGGTTTCACAAAACCAAGTTTGCTCAAGCTTTCTGGGACACAAAACTTAATCTACAGGGAAAGCGATCACACTGATCTACAGATGGAAATACCTCAAACACAGGCACAGAAAGAGTACCTGTATGTCTATTTAAATCTATTTATCTACTGATCATCTAATAATGGTACTTTCATAGCAACACCAGGATTGAATCTGAAATCAGTCCACCTAATACCTGCACCTAGACTGCTAAAAATCATTCTCACTTCAATCAGTCAGTTTTCACAACTGCCACTGGCATGAAACATTTAATGAAGACAAGCCATGGTGGTTGTCTGCATCTGAATCTCTCCATTCAGGCATTTGTTCATTTACTTTCATGATGTTAATTTCTTTTTTTTTGACATAGGGAATTCCTCTGTGAAGACACATTAACTAAGCTTACAACAAGAGAGGAAAATGAAAAATGGGCAATATTTTAGCTCCCGCTGTAAAAAGGGATTAATTCAATTACGTTAAATATATGGAATACAAGAATAGGGGTTAGGGTCAGTGACAGGAACAAAGTGACAGAAGCTAGTCTCTTATTAGCATAGCAGTGGTGAAAGAGAGGAGAAAAACTCAAGACAAAGACATAGGAAGTAAAAAACACCCCTTCAGACAAATACTTGGAACTGACCTACTTCTAAGATTGTCACTGCATAACATTCTAAAGTCATTTAGGATCACTTGAGAATCTCCCATGTAACTTAGCTTTTATCTTTGATGCTGCTTTTCAGTTACTTCCTAAACCAATGGGTTGTCTGCTGCCCTTCTTGTCTGCCAATATTTCAAGCCTATCTCCTCTTCATAGTATTTTTTTCTTTATAATTTTTAATAAACATAAAAGTTTCAAATTAGGTTAAGTAACCTGCTAACTTCTACCCTTTCCAGTAAGAGTAAATTCATACCCAATGCTTTTTCTCCAGGACTTAACCTTAAAACCTGCAAGTAACCTCACAAAAGAAGGCAATAATAAGCCATTGCAATTAAAATTATGCATTTTTTCATGTAGAATTTTGCAACTCCACCTGCACTTAAGTACCAGACTGTCATCAAGCACCAAGCTAACATCACAGTTCTTAGCCAATTCTGCAGGAAACTCCAGAAGAAAGGGGAAAAAAACCTTTCCCCATGCTTTACCTCTGCTAATATAATCAACTATTTCTCTTGCCTTTTTCATCCTTGTTATTAGCTCTGACAGTTAAGTGTTAGAAAGTTCCAGGCTGCTGCTTAGAACTCACACCTTTCTCAGAAAAGTTGTTTCATCACCTTTTGCGAGCTGACACATGCGGATTCATAGCATCCAGGTTTTGCTACAAAATTTACTGCAATATCCCATTGCAAAGTAAGAAGTATCCCAGATACAACCATAAGGACAACTCAGTTTTAACCTTGTTTTTACCATATGTTATTTCTTACCCATCGAGCAATTTTATTTCCAGTTTTTGGTTACATTTGTTGTCCACAGCTACCTTCAGAGCAGGGTTTGGCAGGCTCCTTTTGTAGGGATGTGATTGAAATGAGACACCTGCAGCTTTTGCATAGTGTGTACCCTTAAAATGGGATTTTGATATGTGCAAAAAATACTGTCTTGTTTGAAGGGTATGGAAAAAACTCCCTGTCTTTTTGAGGGTACGGCTATTTTGGCTCTGACTGCTGTCACTAAAAAGGTCCAGCAAATGTGCCTCTAAAAATACAGAGATTATTTTTCGGCTATAAATAGACACTTTGAGAAATTAATACAAACCTCAGAGAGATTTAGTGGTTACAGACACATGTAATGGCTTGCCCTGTCGAAGATGTAAGCCACCTTGCACTTACAGCAAGTGGTAAGAATGTGCAGCTGAGTGATGAGCTGCATGTTCAGCCCTTCGCTCTGTATTGTTTGCCTGGGTATCTGGAGTGATTCTTTTGAATAAAATATAGCTACAAGCTTCCAGTCAAAGATGGCATGAGGGTGGGGTCAAGCTGAGATCCGTCATGTCAACCCAGCTGATGAGTAGTGAGGGTTAACTCCACCAGCCCTGTGGGTTCAGGCCTGTGGTCCTCCCAGCCTTGTGAAAACTACAGGGAAGTCTGGGAGAAGCACAAGAGGTGTTGCTTGTCCCCTACCCTGTGACACCTCCTTTACAGCAGACGTGAAATAAATCAACCAGTCACAACCTGAACTGTATTTGTCATCTCTGTTGTGGTTTAGAAACATGGATAAATTTTCATGAGCATGTATCTGGGAAGGTAATGAATAATGTTATCTCTTGAGCATGACACAGCCTCCAAATAATTACAGATTCATATTTGTTAATTTTTTCTTTTTTTTCCCTTTAACAGCAACAGCAAAAATGCCAAGGAACTAATAATGCTCCTCATGACCAAACTTGAAATAACCAATACTGCAAAAATGCCCATTAAAGTGGTGTGATGTTCTTACCAAAACGAAGATGTGCCAGAAACTCCTGAAAGTGCATGAGGAACATTGCTAAAACTTGTTGATTTACGTAGAAAGCACCAAAATTGTGGAGTCTTTTAAATGCCTCTGATCAATATCTAGTTTGGCTTGCCAAAGCCCACAAAGGATGCTGGGGCTGGAAATCAGGAGCCACTGACTCCCCTGTCTGTTGCTAAACTGCTAGCTCATGTCTTTCTATTAATGTCAGTAGTATTTTTAGAAATGCTCCATGTTACTCTTTTCACTTACCCATTGAAATGTGTTTGTTTCCTCTTGACCTATTGGTTGAACTGTAGTTACTGTTCTCACCTTTTACAGCAAAGTGACAGACGTAAGGAGATACTGCCACATTCCTTTTGATATCTTCTGACTGTAAACTGAGAGCTGGTGAGCATAAAACCAGCATCGGCTCTCCTTGCTTCTGTTTATCACTGTTTCTTAATCCTTAATTTTCACTAGGCCAGTCAGGTTTCTATATTTCGTCTTGTGCAGTTGTTGAGAGATGTTGTTTTCTGCTTATTTTTAATTAAAGGTTAACTCAAGTATCAGGGTTTAACTGCCTCTAGAACTCAAATGACAGTGTGCTGGTCCGTCTGACCTGGCTAATACTACTGTGGGCTAATTAGCACCATGATGGGCACTGTGCTAGAGGGAGTGTGATGGGAGGGATGAGAGCTGTGCCGATGCATAGGGAGCCCCTTTTGTTCTGCGATGCTGGGAGGAGCAGTCACAGTCTGCCCAAGGAATCTGAGGGGTTTGCCTTGGAAAGGAGCTGACAGGGTGGAGGTGAGAAGGCCCTGTAGACACCCAACAGCTGTGGACACGTAGGGAGAGGAGCAACAGCTCAATGCTTTTTCCATCCTGTTCTGTGCCACAGGGACATAGATTTTCACACGCCCTGCAGCTGAGCCAGAGAACTCCTGGGCACAGGATACCGTAGGTGCTAAAATACCACGGTGGTGTAAGAGGCACTGAGCTTCCCAAAGCAAAAGCCATTAGGAGCTGCTAATTACAAGCCCAGCTGCCCTCCCCATCCTGGGCTGCAAGCTGCTGCTGGGGCAGCTTCACAACACACTTGCTTTGTCCTACCCCAAGTACTGGCTTTTGACAGCTGCCAATGATGGGGCACAAAAAGAGATGAAGACCGGTTAACCTGGTACAGCACTTCCTATGCAATAATTTTTTTTTAATTCTTTACCTGCTTTGTTTTGATGTTTCCTCAGCCCAAAGCGTAAGTTTCCAGAAAGTTTTTGTTTCAAGGCTGTTTCAAAGGACAAAAATAAATAATAGCTGATATCTGAATTAAGTGTTCAGAAATTATTCTTTGTGCACTTTTCTTCAGTATCAGTGAGATGCTTTGTAACCCAGCTGAGCAGGGCTATGTGGGACACCCTATCAGGTATGTCGGAGTTTTCTCTATTTCCAGACATGTATGTTTTAAAAGTCTATTAAAAACTGTTTGAAGACTTCTTAGTAAGAAAGGTTTCTGTAAAAATGTTTGCTTCAGTAGGAAATAAAATAATTCTCCCTTAAAGAGCTCTGCTTTTTAAATACATGTACATTTTCCTACGTGCACACTATCAGGAGCTGCTATTAGCTGAACTGCCCTTCAGACATACAAATATAAAACATACCAAGCATTAAACCAACAATTGTGTAAACTGGAGGATATAAGGTTTATATTCTTCTCAAGAGGCTGAACTTATAGGATACCCACTCAGGAATTTTGCACTGATTGATTGTAAAAGGTAAAATACACAAATTACCAAATGGGAAATCCTGTGCTCCCCTTAGAATCAAAACTTTTTTCTCAAACCCAGCGTGCACAGAGGAGATAAGGTTCTAACTGCTGTTACACTGGGGTGAAGAGAGTTTACTATTAAAAAAATAAACATTCATGAAGCTATCAAGGGTGCAGCCTCATAAACCCATAGAAGCTACTTTTGTGGCAATGGGCACAACTCAGGTTCTGACATGAATCGCCATTAGGGAAGCCTGTTGGAAGCAGCTGTGGCTATCTAAAAACTGCAACTTGCTAGATTCAGCCAAAACATTTCTTAAAATGATAAGAGATGAGACAGAAACAGGATCACATGCTCATATCCTCATCAACGTGTCTGTTGCCTGCTGGCTTTGTTCAAGGAGATGCTGCAGAGTTATTTTCCTTCAGAAAAAATCCCAAGGGAGGGTAAGCATGGTAAACAGCACCTGCCTCACCAAGGAGACAGGCAAGGCAATCCCTGTGGAGTACTGCCTGCATTAAAAGCCTCCATGCCTAGTGAAGGGAAACAGAAATTGCACTATAAACTGCCTCCTGTCATTTGTCTATAGAAAGCATCCTGCTTTACCAGAAGAGTCCTGATTACAAGAAACATGGCCACCCATCTTTTAATTACTGAAGGACACTGCATGGCTTAAAAAAAACCTGCAGAGATGCAAATAGTTGAGGTTGCTGTTTCTCAGCTGCTAACTGCAGCACAGGCCACTCAAGCAGGCACGGAGATGACCCAAGGAGCTGAACTAATAAACCCCCTGAGATTTACCACAGTGAGGTTGTAGGTGAGTCTTCTGCAAATGCCATCCAGCTTTGAATGTGTAGATCAGTAGCCCCTGCTACTGCAAGGACTGGTGGTCAGTTGTCCAGAAAAGCACAAGTCTATGGTCTGGTCACTGAGATTTATAGTCTTACATGATGCATTTCTGAACCAAAGACAAATTGCTGCCAATTGCAAAAGGAAGGTCAAATGCCCTCCTTCCTAACAGAGGGGCAATTTTCTTCTGACAACATTTCACAAGAAATGATGAATGAGCAGAGGTTTTCTAGGCAGCTCTGGTGGTTACCTGTTCTTCTGGGAGCTGAGCAGGACATTTTGTTACTCTAGTTGATCACTGAGTCCCAATAGTGTTTTCTATTTACATGCAGCCCTCTGAAAAGCTGATGCTGTTTATATAGGGACAATGCAAACATTCAGCTTCCTTAGTGCAGTAAAACACTCAGCTGTAATGTCTCCCAGGTATGTTGTGTGACCACATCAGTAGTTCTGGCAACTGCTGCAGTCTTCCGGCTATCTATAGCACCCAATTTCTTTTATTGGAAGCCCATATCCCCTTTGTTTTCTTGTTAAACCTTATCTTTCTTTTCTCATATAGCTCTTACTTTGAAACTCCTTTTATGTGGGTATTGGTGGTTTGTTTTTTTTTTTTTATGGGGTCTTTTTAGGGGGTGGGGAGGAGGTTGGGGTGTTCCTTTTTTTTTACAGAACTGGAGAATTTCTAGTTTTTCTTTTAACTTTTTATGTATTTTCATGGTATTTGTTATGTTAGGCATTCCAGAAGCCCTGTGCTAAGCTCTCACCTTGCCAGAAGTCTCTGCTGGGAAGACTCCCATTGGAAACACTCCAGCTTTTTGATGGAATGCAGCTGTACCTAACAGACATGCACCCAGTTTTGGTGGCCACATAAATGGACAAGTTGTGCTTCAGTATTTGCATACTGGAACTTTTATCACACTGCACATCGCTAAGAGATGTGGACAAAAGGAAGGACAAAAGGAAGAAAACTGGGAAGAAGAAGGACAGTGATAAGGGCCCAAGCACCACAGCAGCAGCTGCTGACCACGGGGGCAGGTGGCCTCAGTGGAGGAGGGAAGTGGCTGAGCTGTGCAATGTCCTTGGCCCAAGGCCCCAGAAGAGAGAGTTCTCTTTGCCAAACATCTCACTGCCTTCAGATGCTTTTCCGAGGCTTGCTGGTTTGGTCTTTCTCCTGGTGACATATGTGTTAACTGTCTGTCCTGGTTTCTAGCAGGAAGGTCACCATGCCAATTCTTGTGGTGCAACAGAGGCTAACAAGTTGCCCCAAGGATGTGCAGCTCTCCTCAGGCTGCTAGCTGGCTCTGCCAGCCACAGGGACTGAGGTGCCTGCCCTGTGGAAGCACTGTGCTGTGCCTGGCCCCTCTCACAGCCCTCCCCGGCTGTCTGCACTGGTCTCTCTTGGAGACAGAGGTGTTACGTGGACCTTTAAGTCAGACTTGCGGCTACTGCTGTCATGGCTTTGTAACTAGGCCGTAGCAGTAAACTCAGCTATTCCTACCTCTAGAGCTTAAATCCTGGCACATCTTTAGAGAAAAACAGAGAGTTTTGATTTAAAGCACTGAGGTGAGAGCACTGGCCTAGAAAATTGCTCTGTTGATTAATTAAATTTACTGATTTCTAAACAGGAGCCTTTTTTGTTTTTTGTTTTGTTTTTTGTTTTTTGTTTTTTTTTTACTATGAATTCAGCTGGCTTCTGCTTCTAGCCATTTGATCTTGTTAAATCGCTGCCTGCGGAAAAGCTTTCTGCCAGTAGCAATCACCTCTACATGCAACTAGTCCCAGATAGGGAGCAAGTCACATTGTAACCTTCCTTCAGCTAAATTGACCCGACTCTACTTGCTTGGCAAAAGTTTTTCCTGACCTCCCATTGTTTTTCTTGTTCTCCTCCAGGCTCTTTATGGTGCTGCAATGTGTTCACCGTGGAGGTTCCCAGCAGAGGTGTGGGATTCCATAGTGGCTATACAAATGCAATGTATAGGTATAGGGTAACTCCTCCCTGCTTTTTCTGGCCATTGTGGTCACTGTGTTTTTACCTACTTTGCTAGGCAGGCTGGCAGGGCGGGGTTAGTGTATTAACCTGTTTGACTCAGTCTTTTTGAATTCTGGCTTTCCAAACTATGACTGTATTTGTGTGTCTTACAGCCTTCACTCTTAGGCGTGTATCTGTCAACATAATGTGATATATAGATACGAAGTTGCTTTACCATTAGGACACAGATCTGACAGTAGTCATGAGCTGATCTACTTGCTATTCTACAATTCCATCTCACCTTCCAACTTTTTCACCTGTTTCTTTGCCATCATCTAGAAGAAAATACATCAAATATCACTGGACTGTGAACAGACTCCTTTGACCCACCAGAAATACCTCTATTTATCTTCTGCATTTGTAACTTGGAGATCTAGCAGGAGGCAGACTTCTGAATATAGATTTGCCAAGCAGATACACAAAGGTATCTTCTGGCCAAGTTTATACTGATGGATAAGGCTTATCCAGTGTCTGACTCAAAACTGGACTGAAAACCCAGCTGAAGTAATGCTTGGTAGAGATCCAGAACTTCATAGTTCATTCCAGTCTTCAGACCACAGCCAGTCCCGTGTGGCTGATTAACAGCAATTTTCCAGAAGTTAAACTACAAACTATGTTGTGAAGGCATGCTTAAAAAAAAAAAAAAGGAAATAACAAAAATTAAAACCAAATCAAAAACAGAGAAACAAAAACCCCAAAAGTCCTCCTTGGGTTTGGTAGCAGCAGAATGACACCTGCAGTGGCTCTAAGGAACGATGAACATAGAAATGCAGGTTTGCCAGGCTTGCATCTCTGCAGGACAGATAGACAAATCAGGCCAGCTGTTGACAGCTGTGTGGGGTGGGTTGATGGGTTTGTTTGGTTTTATACCTACTGACCTGAGGTGCTTGCCCCTCTGGTGGGACAGCTGCCACCCAGGTCGCTGGAGCCAGGAGAGGTGTTTATTATTGTCCCCTCTGCCTTCCAGCCCCATGATGTGGGTATCAGGTGCCTGGCTCAATCCCAGGCATGCCTTCTCCATGCAGGTGCAGAGGGCAGCCTGAAAGTTTTGCTAGAAATAAAGGCTTGGTACATCTAGCAGAGCTAGAAAGCAAAAGCCTGCTTTGAGGCAAGAAGAGCAGCTGGCATACTGAGATTTTCAAGGTGGAAGGCAGCTGGCAAAGATAAACAGAGGACAGTATCATCTGAGGATTAACAAGTATGCTTGACTCTGTGTGATGGAGCAGGAGGATATGAGCAGAGGGAGAAGGCTGGGGTTAGTGGAAGAGGTTGTTTTGATCTGGGGGCTGTGCTGCAGGAGTGGAAAGCATCCAGAGTGTTTCATGGAACAATCCTGCACCTCTGAATACATTATGCTTTTATTCATGCAAATGTCTCAAGAAACACCTGACAGAAAAAAAGGTCTTCACTGTGGGAAAAAAAGGGAGTCCAGGCAACACCTACTTCAGCCAAAAGTCTTCTGTTCTTTCAGTGGGAAGAAATAAAAGAAAAACTAGACCTGGGTACTGAGAGGTGAGCATTTGAAAAAAGGGGAAGTTCAGTGGGTTTGTGTCATTGAATGATTTGTATCTTCTCAGCTTTATTGTGATGACAATAATGAAATAGAAATAGGTCACCATGGTTTAAAGGTGAATGATGTGTGGGAAGTTTCATGTACCATGTTTTTCTTAATGTATTTACTGAGAACTTCACTGATTCTAGGTATTTTGCATGTATCAATGCTTTTTGTAAAATCTCATTTTATGCAACAGCTCAATTATCTATAAAGTCAATTGCAAACAGCTAGGGCTTTTTTTTCTCTAGATATTTAGTATTGAATTACTGGTCATCAGACTGGAACCTGCTGGACTTTTGTGCATGTGGTCTCTTCACCTCTCCTTCTCAATAAGCTGTGGATTGCCTATTTAAATACAGCTGTTGTCTTTTGTTTATAGCTATCCTGCAATGTGAGTTCTTTCACAGTCTTAAGAACTCACGTTGCTGCTACAGTGAAGCTCAAGCAGTCTGATGTGATTGTTCATTTATCATTTGTGAAAATGAATTTCCAAATAAGGCCTTGTATGTTGTCCTCCATTCAATGGTGAAAAAGAAAGCCTGAAGAAATAATGATTAAAACAAAGAAAAAAAAACCAAAAAAAACCCCAACCCAACAGCAGCAAAAAGCCAAAAACCTCAAAACTCAAACCAACACACAAACCCTCACAATAAAGCTGTTTACTGTGGAGTGTTTCCTACAGGAAAAAAAAAAAAAGGAAAAAAAAAATGTCTCATTAAAAAGATATTCCATTTCTCAGAGGCAGCATAAGCAACCATATGATATGGCAGTTTCTATAGTGACTAGCTGTTTTCCTTTGAAAGCTTGCTAAGCAGTCAGACAAAACCAGAGTGACTGTCTGAGGTGTTGTAATTATTTCCCTCCTCCCCATCCCCCAAAATACTGAATACACAGATTTTCTGCCCTTGAATTGGAAATGCCCCTCCCCATGAAAAGAGCCTTTGTTGCAAGATGGAAAAGAGGGGGAGGCTTCAGAAACAGCTCAGCAGTGGTGTGGAGAACAGAAAATCAGTCAGCAAGCTGAACCAGCTTCTGGCTTGTGGTCTGGCATTTGGTTGGGTCCAGGAGGACCATCGATGGGACCCCTGCCTGCCGGACATGCCACCCCTACCTCTGGGGCACTGCAGGCTCTGCCCTTGCAGGCAAATCGCCATGACGAGTAGTATAAAGAGCATAAACAAAAAGCACAGCGTTGCGGTTGGGCTTCCTGAAAACCTCTGTGCTGTGCAGTGGTGTGGCACAGAGCACAGTTAGACACCTTGGGAGAGAGACACAAGCTGGTAGCTTCAAGGAAAAAGAAAAGATGGGTTGGTTGTTTTGTTTTTTTTTTTTTTTCCCACTTGAAGGCCTTTGTTCTCTTCCAACATCTCTGCCCTGCTTTTAGTTGATAGGGGTTTAACAGCAACACTTCTGCTCTGTGATATGAGCACTTTATGGTAGAACACTGAGTGAAATCACATGCTTGTTTCCTGCTGTAAGTTTTCAGCTGATTTTTATAAATGCCTTGTAGAGCACTAGTTCTTAGAGAACCACAAACCAGTGATGGGCTCAGCAGAAGTTTAGTTATTTCCCCTCATGGCTGTTCCTACTATATTAGTAGTGTTCCCCTTGACATTGTCACTCAGTGCTTCAAGAGCTGCCAGACAATGCCCTGTGGCTTACTGACAAGAAGTGAATATAAGCACTTTAGTCATGGGGAAAAAAGCCCGAACCACTTGGTGTCTAAAGAAATATGACTTACCTGACAGCAGAGGCTGCAGTAACATTGAGCTTAACTTCACCTCTAAAGCAATATTGCTCCAAATACGTCCTGGCTAGTTCTGAGTAAATAATTCAGCAGTGCATGACTTATTTGATTTGTTTCAGCTCTCCTCCTTACAGAATGGTGGTGAGACAATCCTGATTTCCTATCCTTGAGTTTCTCAGAGAAATTTCCCCCTTCTTCCTCAACTCTGGATTTATGGCAAACATTTTGCTGTGAGAATTCAGTGCTTAAGACTGGAGGCACATTGACCAGATTATTAATCACACAGTGTTGCTCTGTTGTTTTGGGTTTCATGCCAGTTCTGGATGGATATAGCTTGTGATCAAAAGCTTGGAAATAATTCTGTTTGGAGAGGGGGTTTTGGGTATCAAACCTGTGAATTCAAAATTTACTCTTTCTGTAGGTAGCATAGAAAAAAGGGAAATTGTACCAATAATTACTGGAAATCAGCACAAAAGGAGAGATTCTATTTCAAGGAATAGCCAAATACATGCACACCTTTTATAGTGGTACTTTAAAAGAGAAGTTAGTACAATGACTGTGAAATGTTCTTGTGGTAATTAGTTTTATTGCTGCTGGATGATGTTTTGGTGCCAAAATTGAGTACAATTATGCTGTGCCTTTGGAAGGACAGTTCTGGTTTTGATATATTAATATTCTAATATAGAGTAACATAAAAGCTTTGAAAAGGAAAAGGGGATGCTGAAGGGTGAACTTTTGGCAACAGAAGCATTATCAGAATTGTTGGTGCTTTTAATACACAATGCACTTAGGTAATGCTTTAATTTAAAAAAATAAAGTGCTATCAAAGTATATATTAACTCCCCTTAAACTGAGGAGATTGAACTGTGGATGGGATTATGATTTCAGTAATTTTTCAGCCTGATGCAGTATCTTGCTTCTGCATCTATGGCAAATCCAGCTAGACAATTCTAGATGCACTTGTAAAGAAGCACCATAAATGAACAGTGTCCACACATAAATAGTAAAGGAAGGGTAACAAGCTGGTAAAAATTACAGCACTGCTCCAGAAATTAAAAATGACGATTTTAATACCGAATCTGCCACAGACATTCTCTGAGACCTTGAACAGATCCTTGAAGCTTGGTCAGCCCGAAGCAGTCTGTGCTGCCTGGTCTGAGCTGCAGTATTCTCAATGATGTAGCAGACCACAGGTCAGGGTCCAAAGTTAGGCTGATGTAAGAAGCTTTACACCAGAATGGCTTATTGCCTTCTTAGAAGGGAATACACTCCATGGATACAAAAATAGTGTTCATGGGCGGGATTCTCAGTGTTTGTCAGAGCTGGCCCCATTTTCTTTTGTGGGATCAGAATCAAGGTAATTTAAGTTGGCTTTGAAAATCTAGCCCTACAATAATTTCAGCATTACTGCTAGCATTAACTAGTTTGTTTGCAACAGCAACTGAAATGCAATCCGCATCGCCTTGGTGACTTATATATTGTCATTGTAAAGGTGTTAGAAGAATATAAATAATTTCATACCAAAGTCTGTTAGTTTACTGCCTGCCACGGTTTGTTTACAGATTGTAAACAGATATTCTAAAGAAGAAGCCTGTGATTTACAGAAGCATTTGTCACTTTAGCTGATTTTGCTTGAGCACAGATGCATTTGTGAGATTTACATGCATGCTGGAAAGGAGACTGGAGAGACTTTGCATTTTTTCAAGATGTGCAGTCAGGCTTTTGTGTGAAGCAGCAATGCTTGCTTCAGAAATCACCTGCCTGTATGCATCCAGTCTTCTCAGGGGACAAGCAATGACAGACCTTGCTGCTGTCACTCATCTGACAACTCTGCAACCCCATGTTGTCAGCTATATGGTAGTGAGCTGCCTCTCCAGCAGTTTCTGTGCCTGTAAAGAGTTGAGTTTCCCGGCTTGTTTCCTCACCTAGTCTCAGCCCAAGTCCCTCTAGCACAGCATAGTGCTCTGTCATTCACTGGTGCCCAGGAAAGTAGTGGACTGTGCTAGTTTTTCTCTTCCTAATTGAGCCTTGCTGGGTTGATGACAAATGCATCTACAGATTTCTAACACACAGGGGAGGAGCACTGGCAGCTTTAAACCCTTGCTTCTCCCCAGGTCTAAGGTCTGCTTCATTCTACCCCAGGTAATGCCTCACCCACTGCATTTTCACCTTTTTCATGCTTCATTTTGCAAGTACATGTGCTCACTTTGAATGAAAGCTTGCTTGTGTTCATGTTGCAGAACTGAGTTTTGAATTGATAGTGAAGTTTTGCCATCAGCTGAAATCAGAAGAAATAAAAATAGTAACAGGATTTTTTAACTTACTGAATGCAGATTTGTGGGTTCCCTGAGCAAATATGTCCCTTCACAGAGGGGTAATAACATTGCAGTGACCTTACAGACTGGTCAGATGTATGTGAAACAGGCAGTGCTGGCTTCAGGCAAGAGCAGGAGAAGGTTGTATACACGGTCTTGACTGATGTGTATCTGGTGGGTTCATTAAAATAGCACTTCCCTGAGTTGCAGGTGAGCACTGGGGCCCCTCTGACATAATTGCTGTGCCATGTTGTATGTCACAAGGAGGAGCCTGAAGCCTGAGGGTCATCCGATGATAAACTGATAAGAGGCAAGAGGCACTCAGTGTTCTAAAACCTCCCACTTCAGCAAAATCTTACTTGTTGCAAAGAGTAGCCTGAGCCAAAATCTGAGATGCAAGTGGTTGTGAGTGTAAAGGAAATATGGAACCAAAAGTTGTGGCTAGCCCATCAGTGGGAGTGTAGGAAGTAGCATACAGGCCCAACCTGCAGGGACCCAAAGATGTCCCATAGTTATCTTTCCTAAAGTTTTACAAGAAAATCTGATACATCTGGTATTAAAGAAATACCCAGTATTATAAAAAACTCTGCTTGCAGTGACATTTGCATCATGCAAGTGATTATAATGCTCTGTCCACAAAACCAGTTAATTTTTAGCACTAGAAAATTGATGTGTTCCAAACAAGAAAGAGATATTTGTTTTCGACTAGATGGAAAGAGGCAGTAGCTGGAAATATCCTGGTATCAAAGGAAGGAATTTCCACACTGTTAATGAGACATCATTTGTCTCAGCAGATATTACCTTCAAAAATTTTTTACACACTCAATTAGCAAGGAAGTTAGAAAGTATCTACAGAGAGCCAGAGTCAGCTGGCTTTCTTAACAGTGAATCAATATTGCTAATACCTTCTGTATTGTTGGAGATATGAAAAACCTAACTGGACATGCTCCAAGTCAGTTTGCTGACCCTGGGGCAATGGGTGGAACTAGAGAATCTCCAGAGGTGCCAGCCTGTCCCCACAATTTTGTGATTCTTTTTCAACTAATGCAAAAACTGGTATTGATTTTTTTTTTTCCCCACAGAAATAAACAGATTTGATAGGTGCATCTGTTACCTGGTTTTAGTGAGCAGCTGCCAATTAAACAGGAAATTTAAAGAGGGATGAATTTGATTTGAAAAATAACACAGGTATAGAAATAAAACCAAGGCTGAAAATAACAGCTGAGAACAAACAGACCTGAGACGAGATTATTCATTCATTGAAAAACACTTGAGAATATTCTAACAGTAAATCAAGGGAAACTGAGGCTTAGTTTGTTAAAGCTGAGGCCAGAGCTTTTTTTAAAAAAGACAGTGCTCCCACGTAGACAGAGGGTCTCCCACTGACCCTAGTGGGGTGCTGCAAACCAGCTGCTTTGTTTGTCTCTATCCCAAGCTTTGTGATACTATTCCAACAGTCCATTCTTTTTCATTGCCTTGTCAGACTGGCCACTTGCACGTATGGGAGAAAATGGTGATGGCAGGTCATGGCTAGACATACAGGGCAGTGTGACCTACTAGTCATTAAAATGTCAAAGCCGTTGGATACAGGGGTCCTTCCTCCTGTACAGGAATCACTGGGATGGCTGGGGGAAGGGTAAGCAAGCCACACCAGACTACCAGTTAGCATGAGTTAATTGTGTCACTGCTCAGCTGCTGTTAATGCTCAATTAGCACTTGCTGGGACTGTACTATGCCCAGCTGATAAAGGCAACCAAGAGTAAAATCAGACATTGTTTTTCAATTGTCAAAAGAAATTTATTCTTCTTCACAGGTAGGTGCCTATTACAGGGTTTGCAAAGGAATACACAGAGTAAGATTTCTAAGCAATTACCCTGATTATTAGAGGCCAGTGTTCACGGAGCCACTTCTAAAGTCACTGAGACTAGGTTTCAAAGTATCGGGAGTTAAACAGGTAACACTTCTTGCCTATAGCACCAGTAGAGATCTGTCATTTTCCTTGTGTTAATAATAAAAGACAAGTGTCTTTGACAATCATGCTTAAAATCCTACTCTGCAGCAAAAAGTAGGGTTCAGACACCTGAACTGGTGATTTCACCCTGAGCATCTCTCTGGAAGGCCATTATGTTTTTTTTATCATTTCTCATTTATCCAGGATACTTTGGCTGCAGTGGCCTGAATCCTCTGTGGTGTGCAAAGCTGCAGAATTCTAGTAGCTGTTGTGACTGTATTGAAACTTCATCTCCATGTGCTGGAAATAGATCCATGCCCAGGAATAAATGCTGCATGGGATGAAATTTCTGTGACCAGCTGTCCATGACAAAACAGCCAGCAACAAGACTAATGCAGCAACATGTCTTGCAATGAGTTTGTAGTAACCAGATGTCCACAGTAGTGTCTTTACGACAAAAAAATACACAGGAAGACAAAATTCAAAATGGCACTCTGTTGTTCTTCATATCTGAAGGATGTTTGCAGAAAAAAAAATCCTTTGTGGGAATTAAATTAAAAAACACTGACATGCATCATTAAAATTTAACACTCAATCCTAATAAGAAGGGGAATGTAAAAGGAGAATGGGCAAGTGATTGATGCAGGCCTAGCACACCTCAATGTTATTAAGGCAGCAAGATGACTAGTAAGGCTGAAATGCAATGTCAACACTACTTAAATTAATTTGCCAGCTCCAGCCCTTCTGTTGCTCCTGCAGCTGTGCTGAGTTCAGTAACCAGAATGTGGATGCTGCTACCATGGGAAAAAACAATGCTGGCAGGTGCTACAAGGTTTGTGACCATTCCTTGGGCACAGCATGGTGTTCTGTTTCCCTCTTAAGAGGGTGGTAGGAGATGGGGGGAGGTGCTGAAAACCCTCTTCCGTTCCAACTGCAAGATTTATTGATTCTTGAGACTAGTGCATTTTACAGTGATCTGCCTTTTCCAGTTAATGCAACTTAAATCTGAACCTGGAAAATTTATGATGGCTTTTTAGATCAATATAAGCTTGCCCAGAAGCAGATTGTTTATGCACTGACCAAAAAAGGGAGAGAAGATAAGGTTAGATATTTCAGTAGTAGAGCAAGGAACAATAAATATGCTTTGGTAGATGAAGCTGAATTTTGCTATGAGGTGATACAGCTATTTGAGACTTCAAGAAGATCACACATGCCACAGCCTACAAGTAATCTTGTTTAATTGCAAATAAAATTCTTGGAAAGAATAGCAATAAAATTTAAAACAAACTTTTAAAAGAAACCTAAAAACCCCAAACATCTCATCTCTTACATGCAGTGCCAGAAAAAGCCTACACAGTTTTCTAAGGGAAGACAACCATTGACCCTAATAGCACAGCTGAGTTCTGAGGATGAATTTGCCATGCAGGTGAATACACAGGTTTGGTTTTGCTTTTGCTTTTTTTTTTTAATTATTATTATTTTATTTTTAAAAAAAGAAATGCTGTCTGCTACTCTGCTACTGAGATCTCCATCCTTCTTTGCCAGACTAGATTTCCCTTAGTCCTCAAGGCTGTATCTCAAGCTCTGAGAGGCAAGAATACATGTCCCTTTAAGGCAAGTTGTATAAAGATTGTCTAGTATGGTTTGGGGTGTTTTTATTTTGGTTTGTTTTTTTGTTTTGTTTTGGGAAGGAAAGGTAAGGGAGAGATGTTTAGATCAGGCCATTGCCTGAGGCAGCTTACTGAGGCAAATGAGGACTCATATGAACAGCCAGAACAGTTCTGAGAGTTCCATACAGTTTTTTGTTCAATTTTTTGTTTCAACAGGTTGCCCTACTACAGCCATAAAAAGAAAGGTATTGCGATAGGAAATACTGCAATAGAGGAATATGGTAACCCTCCACGGCATCTCATACCAGATGGATTTGCCTGAACAATCATGTGTGATCAATAAATGGTTGAGCAGTGTTCTCTCAGTTTATTTTGAATTTTTTAACCTTTTTCTTTCCATAATAATGGGCATCCACATTTTGAATATCTCTTCAAGATTGTGGCATCAAGTGACACATCCCACTATCACTCCTCTCCCCACTACTGCTCCCTCTCCCACCCCAGCTTAAACTTTAAGAACTGGTATTGCTATAAACTCTGATAGGTATGAATTGCATTTTTTACTAGGATGCAGACTTGACTCTCAGTTGCATGGACCACACATAAATGCCACCATCAACTTCTTCATTGTGGTTCCTGGTTTCTTCTTTTTTTATTTTTTCGTTTTCAAAAACATGTTCAAACATACCTATCACAGAATCTCAAAGCTCTCCAACTCCAAAACTTCAGATTCAGTAAAGATGCTATTGTTCTGACCAGTGCCAAGGTCATTACTGTAGGAGCTGTCAATACTTGGCACATAGCTAGCAAGAGAGCCTAAGCACCAGCTCAGTACCCAGGTAAATAGGAGATGTATAACACTGATGTCATTGCCCATTTTTCATCTTCCAGCCCTTTTGCCACTCCAAAGGTTGTGCCCCATTAGCAGAATCTGCCACAAGATTTCCGTTCAGCTGCATGCAGAGGAACAAAGATATCCATCCGTGGCCTGTGATAAAGGCAACTGCATGTGGCCTTGCTGCTGCACGCTTCCAGAGCATTTCCAGTGGTGCAGAAGGGCAGCAGGCAGGAGATTGGCTTAACCTGTGTTTGCCCTACACAGATTACTTCATCCACTGTTGATTTTCACCTAAAACCCTGGAAAACAGCACAGTCTCATAAATTGTGCTTTCAGGTAGAATTTATTTAGCTTGAAGTCTGGTTGTGAAGAGGTTTGTTCTAGGGGAATATCTGCAGCAGCAGCCTACATACACAAGCAGTCTTATACCCACCTCATCCTCCTCCTTGTTAGAGTGCTAAACCCTTTCTCTTGCCAGGACCACTGTTGCTGAGCTCACCCTGCTCTGCTCTGAACAGAAAACACATGTATTTCTTAAACTGAAAACATCATCTAGCTTGCTGGGAAATAATACAGATATAAGATCCTGTGTGTCTGGTGTTTAATGAATTGTTGAAACAAAAGCAAAATGCCCTTTTGCCTCTGTTTTGTAACATGTGATATCCTGGCACTGCAGTCTTGTCCTTGTTGCCAAACACTGCTGAGTTCCAGAGTTCCCGTTCAGCTTCTGAAACTCTCCTGACAGTCTGTAGACAAATGCATTCATTTTCAGTAAAGGTTGTAAGTTAAAGGGGAGCAGGAGAGCTATAAAATGAGAATGTGCGCTATCTGAAACACTGTGACAGAAACAATGTACAGCAGATAGTGGTAATGCAATGTAAATATTGGAGTCAAGCCCAGTAACACAGCTAGAAAAGCAGCATGTTAGCTAACAAAACACTGACAAAACTGGAACTAAGAGAAAGAGTCATAAGCTTGTCAGCCTCTGTCTTGCCCTGATGGTTTGGAATTGCCGCAAGCAGGGTTTCTTGTTTAAAAAGGGAATCTTTCATCTCCATGCTGCCAGTGACAGTGAAAGGCATCAGGCATCTACTTTTTTATATGGTCACTTCCAACAGTGAGGCAAATGAGATGGGAAGATGTAGCAAAGACCTTTGTAAAAGTGAGGTTGAAATGTTGTAGGATAATAAGTAGTGAGCTAGAAATGGGCTTGCAGGCCACTCTCTGCAGAGCCAGGCCTGCTTTCATTTATTACTGCTTTGTGCTGGAGGGGCATTTCCCCAGGAAAATTCACATGTATGTGTATTACTGTGTGTGTGTATATATGTCCTTGCTTTTCTTATTCAGCTTTCCCAGGAGTAGCCCACAGATGACAGCTGAAAGTTTCTGGTGGAGATCCTGGTTAGTGGCTCCAATTTTGACAAGGGTCGCTCACTTGCCAAGTTTAGAGTTTATTTAGTGTTCAATCCAGAGGTTATCTGCTGCTTATTAAAGGTCATACACTATGATATATTTGGACTCAGTTGCAAAAGTTTAGTGTAGAATTATTAATTGTCCTGGGTTTGTAAAAAATTGCTTGCAAATTTTCAATTTTATATCTCCAAATAAATGGTGATTTCATCTGCTGTGTTTCAGTTGGGATTATTAACACTTTGTGCTTTCATCCAAAATAAATCTGAAATAGCTTCACTCTCTTGGTTCTTAAATGATTGCCCAATTTCAGTAGCGTCATTTGTTGCTCATATTTTGGATTAGGACAGAACCTCCTCCTCTTCTTATTTTTACACTTTCCAGACTCTGAATTCGAGTTGATGAGTGATAAAAGTCAAAATGCCAATGAGATTTAAACTAATATTTGAGTTCACATGTACATATGCTGAACCTTCTTTTATTTTTGCTTTCAGAAGTATCATTTCTGTATATGTGCAAAGGCTAACTAGAAAGTATCTAACAATGAATTTATGAATTTGAATGAATGAATATCCGCTTGCATGCAAAAAATAAAGCCTGTATGTTTCATATTTGCTTTTAGAGGCAGGATTTTAAAAACTAATACTGAAAATAGAACCTTAAAGTAGGAAGAAGTGGCAAAAGTCTAGAGATAGCTTGATGTGATGACTATAAAGAACTGCAGAGGTTAATATGAACAGTGATTAAGTCTTATGAACCTTCAAGCAAATTCAGTATTAGAGATGCAGCATGCCAAAACTGTCACTGAGTGTTATGCTAATCTCCCATTGACTTTTATGGCAGTTCCCCTTTCGGGATGATGGCAAGTAGCCAAGGTCTTTGAGGCAGGTGGCAGCATCCCAAAATATATCAGAAATGGAAAAAACAGAAAATTTTGCTATCAAGCAGCTTTAAGCATGTTGGGATTCAAATCCTGCTGCTGTCTTTTAATAGGTCTTTGTGATGGATACACTGTGAAGTACTTAATCTTCAGTTTTAAGACTCCCTGACAATGGAAAGCAAGCAAACTCTAGTCTTCAAAGATTCAGGGAGGTGACAGTAAATACATTGATGAGAAAAAAGCCCAGAAAATGGAAAGTTCAAGTACAGTGCTTTTGAAATTAGAGGGGGAGAGTACATGAGAAAACTTTAGAGGTCAGGGAAGGCAGCTGGATTCCTTATCTCATCACTGTATCCAGGCAATGGGCTTACAGCTGCCTGAGCAGTGTTTCCTCCAAAGTCCTACAGTACAATGCCCTTAACTTGGAAAAGGCTGCAGGTACAGGCTAAGGTACTCCCTTTTTGTTAATTTGTTTCTGAAGCTTGTCCTGAGATGCTATTTATCTGTTGATTTTTTTTTTCCATGCAAGTAGGACCTCCATTGCCCTGATTAGCTGATTTTGTAGAGCTCAGGTGTTCCTCTCATGCAGTGCACTAGAATTGCAGGTATAATACCATTACAGATCCACCATGACCTGAAGCTTCCTATTTTCAGCAACACGGCTCTGTTGCTGATTATTTAAATGTCCTCTTATTCATAAGTGTCCTCCTGTGTTGAGCAAGCAGACATTGGCTTTATTAAACTAGACATCAGTTATTAAAGCATTATTAAACTAGACATCAGTTAGACTAGTGTCAAACTAATCATTAAAAAAGAAAAAGGGATGTTTGATCAATTTTCAAAGTCCCTGATTCATTACAAATGTTTTTTTTGTGCTCACCTTCTCCCTACAGTAAACACACGAAGAAATATAGTGATTGGAAATGACAGTGTAAACAGTGTCTAAGGCTGTTAAAAATACCCAAACAACAAAAATAAAGAAAAAAAAAACAAAGCCAAAGCATCTTGGAAATGTCTAGTTAGGAAAGAGAAAAGGGGGAAGAGAGGAAAGCAGCATTGATGGATATGAAAGATGGATTGACCAAAGTGAGATTCAAACGCAGCAAACCAGAAAAAAAACAGCAGAGATGGGGAAGGTAGCATTTACAAAACTCAAACCAGAGGCTTTTCTGCAGTCAGAGGCCTTATAGGAGACTGCTGGAGTAGATGAGGTGTCCTGTTTTCGCTCCTGCACTTTATCATCTGTGTATTTATACACAAGCAATGGACTCTGCTTTTCTCCTCTTGTTAAGCAATGAGCAAAGGGATCAGCTCCTAGTGCTTGACAAAAATCCACATGGGCCTGTGCAGGAATTGTGTCCCCTGCAGTCTTTCAGATCTTGATATTTTTTCCCACACTGACTTTTTAAAGAGATTTTTTGGGCCATGGAGCAATACCTTTGAGAAATAATAACAGCAGCAGGATAGCCTTGATTGTTTACAGCTGAGTAAAACTGGAAGCAGTATGTTTGTGTCATTACATTTTGTGGAACCCTTGTGAAGCCAAAAGGGTTCTGTGGAGTGTAAATTAACAGTCAGAAATATAAATGGGTCAATTTCTGAAATGTAGTAATAAATGTATGGGGCCTGATTTATTCAGCTCTATGTTTTGCCTTCAAAGCTCATAGCAAAGCATCATGTTTGCTTACAAAAGCCCTGAAGCGACAAGAATGCTAATGGAGAGCTGGAATATCATGTGCATTTGAAGTTAATCCACTTTCACTGCTGATCAGGCCATTCAATTTGAAGCAAGCCTGGGCTACCAAGTTTGATACCTGAAGGGCAGGGAGACCCTATAACAGCCTCTGACCCTTTCTGCTTATTCGTATTTCAGACTTTAGAGGTTGCTTCTCCGTGCCTGGAAGAGAACAGCCTTTACAATATTTGGCAGGTGTGATTGAGATGTGGATGGGAGAGTGGGAGGTGGCTCTTAAGAATAGGAAAAACCCTTTATTCTAGAAGCCAACAGCCCAAGAAGCTATGGATTCAGCTCCTTCGAGAAGAGCACTTTTAGTCCAGGTCCAAAGGTTGTAAAGAGGAACTGTAGCCATAAGAATGAAAATTACATCATCCCTGACATTTTTAACCACTGGTTTATTTTAAGCAGTATCTTTCAAATGTTAAGAGCAGTTAGTCAATATGTTTGTTTCCTTCTGATACAAAGCTGAATAAGCAACTTATGCATGAAATACATCAAGACCTGTAATTTTCCATTGATTCTATAAAAAGGGAACTTTCCCTGAAAATAAGTTATTTATTATGATAATTAAAATTAATGTGCTGCATTTGGATTTCTGTTGCTTCATTCCTTCCATGAATATCCAGGTATATACTTCTAATGTACCTTTAAAAGACTGTTCATCATACAGAACTCTGATGTGTAAATGTATATATAAAGAGAAATATGTTTGTGTGTCTATATTTGTGCATGTGTGCAGAGATTGAACATGTGTATATATATATTAGTCTTGCTAAGTAGCATACACGTATTATATACAAAGAACCACAGTGCAAATATGCAGTGCATATTTTTAGCGTGGCTGAAAGGCAGCCATCATGATGGGGCGAAGGTGTACCATTAGCAAACTATTGTACAGGAAACAGCCATTTCAGCCAAATGCATCAAGAAAATTCACACCCCTTTGTGAAACCTAGTGCTATATTGAACATGCAGTTTAGGAGGAGGCAGATGGTGAGCACAGCTAATCTCCATGAACACATGCTCAGGTTATCCCTGCTTTATCCTCCTTCTCATGCATTTATTTGTTTGGGGCAATTGTTTAATTCCATTATTGGTAGGAAAATATTGGCCTTAAACACTACATAGTTCATGCTCTTGTAGAAAGAGACAGGATTGAGCCAAAAAAGTACACTTCCATCTGTCTGAAGTAGCCACTGTTGTTTTCTTCCATATTTCTGCAGCACTAAACACCAAACTGTTCACCCTGGATTTCGGCTAGAGGATAATGATGTAACACAAGTGAATAATGATAATAACGATGAAGTATTCTTGAGTGTACATGAAGCAGAACTGAAGAATTAAATATATATATATATATTTTTTTTTTTTCCTCAGGGAAAGAGTATACTTCTAGCCAGGTAGAGAGTAAGCAAATGCTTGTGACATCAGTGTGTCTTTGCTCTGAGTATCACAATGTGCTTGTTTCTTATAATGTGCTTGTTTCTTACGTACAGAAACTGTACCTTCCTTTATCCTGTGAGACTTTACCAAAGACTGGGAAATTAAGAAGTTTATGAGTTCAGTACGACTATGCAAGTAGGGTGAACTTCACTGTGATGTTCTATTCCCAGCCCCTTTGCAGTGTTCTGGGGGATGGTTTCTCCGCTGCATCTGAGCTTTCCCAGGACACTGGGTGGGCAGCATCCTCACACACATACACACTATGCTGGGAACTTGGCAGGGTCCAGCCATGTTTCTCAAAAAACCCAGAAAAGCACTGCCTGGAGGTGTTAGACTTCCAAATTCCTCTTGGCCCCTCAGGGGTGCATCCACACAGCCCACAATATACCATGCATCAGGCATCACCAGATACACATGCACAATGATCTGCTGTTGCCACTGGTGCAGCTTCAGAGGGGATCATGCTGGGGAAGAAAAACTTTTGGCTGCAGCGGTGGGATGAATGCAAGGGGAATGGGCAGGGGGCTGCCCCCAGGTGTGTGTGGGGCTAGTGTGCATGACTGTGGGGTAACACAGAGCACATTTCCATACCTCTCCCTACTCATCCTGTAGAACAAATAACATGCCTGACATGAGGCACACAGCTACTCAGAGGGCAGGGAGAGAAGGTATCTGTGAAACGCTACAGGATAACGTGTGTCTAATATAGAAAATCAATGAGCAATGGGAAAAAGGTACATATAGGACTGATATTTCCTGTATCTTTAAAACTGCACTGAAGCTATTTGAATTAGTATACTTCATACAAGATACAAACAAATGAGCTTGCTTCTGATTTTTTTTCCTTTTTTTTTTTTTTAAATGAGATGGTTTCTGTGCTATGAAGAAACCATTTTAAAATCAATCAAACTATGTATAAAAGGATGGAGTACATTTCATAGTAATATGTTATTCTTTTCTGTATTACAGTAGCTTCATATCAGCAGGCAGGATGCTGATCTCATTTCTACCAGAATGAATCCAGAACACCTCCACTGGCTTTGATGTTAACACATGGCAATGAGAATCTGACAGAGCAATGTGCTCCTTTATTTACCGGCTATCCCCTAGTGATTGTTGGTTACATGCTTCTAAACTATTGCTTAACTTTAAAAGCAGCAGTTCATTCTCATTGATCCTATGGCCTTGCACCCAGGTTTTGCACATATGTGATGTCGTGTACATGCACCAGTACCTTTGACAGGACCTCTGTACCTTCACAGAGCTGCGTTGTGAGATTCTCAGCAAGAGCACTGGTTCTGGGTAGCATGTCACGCTAAGCTGATTTCCCCATTCCAGGCTCATTGGCCCTGCCTGCTGCTGGTGACACAACTAGAGTCAGAGCAAAAGCTAGCCACTTGCTATGGGGCAATCTTCAAACTGTTGGGGGTTTTTTGGATGGGGGTATGAATGGAGATGAGATGGCAGTGAGTTGAAAGGACTCCTTACCAAAGAAGAGATTTTAACATAGCAGACAGCTAAATCTTGCATGATGGTTCAAAAAATCATTCTTGTCTGAAGAGCAGGGAATGAGTCAGCTCTTCAGACATTTCTAAGTCACTTTGCAGCCCTTGAGACCCCCTTTTTAAGAGTCCTGGCAGATGGTTTTTCTCTTTCCTGTATCCTAAACTTTGCTGAACCGCTTCTGGCAGCAAAATGCAGTCCTGGAATAGAATCATAAAGTGGATACTGTTCTGCACTGTTTCTTATTTCGTGAATAAGAATCTGGTAAGTGGTGTAAATATTAGCATAAAATGCAGCAACATCATGATACCTCCATGAATTTTCTGATCTGACTGCTAATAAATTTTGTCTGTATATGAAATTAAATTATGCCTGCTCAAGGGATGGGATTAATAAATTAGTATAGATCAGTGCAATGTCTTTTGAAAGCAGTGCCCACTCTCACGCTGATGTGATTGGCTCTGGACAATAAGACAGTGGCAATGTTTTTTCTGACAGAAGAAAGACTGTTCTGTAATTCTGCTCCTGGTGTTTCATTCTGGTTTAGCCAAATGCCCTCCAGCCTCCTCCTGCATTTGCTGAAAAGCAAGTTTTTTGTACATAAATTAATAAATAAAAGATCTGGTCAATATTTTGGAACCCAAACATTTAATTTATTTTCTATTACTTTAAGCCAGAAGCATGGTACATAGGCTGTAGCTGCTGTGAATCAGCATGTCACTACTGTGATATGAAGCATATGTCTGTGCTTTGACAGAAAGTACCACTCTTTTGTAGTTTTTCCTTTTTCCAGTTGTAGCATCAAACCCCCTTTAATTTTCTATCCCCTCTGCATTAAATATGAAAGGTAAACACCATTTATCAGTAAAAGACAGCATGATTTTCCATTCTGGCTGTCAAAAAATATCTCTTATTTATATAGAAATATAATGGTATGCATCTAACTTTTTTATTATTATTGCATTCTCAGCATTGCCAGCTGAGGCAGGAGAGTGGACCCCAGTGAAATGAAGGTGTCTGGGTGCTGGCAAATCAAGTGAAAGTCTTTGCTACATTGGTACTGAATATGGAATCATACCACTGAAGAGTCTGTGTTAATGGGCTACTTCTGAGTAAAGGAAAGCAGAGTCCAAAAGGTAATGATGAAAGAAATAAGGAAAAAGAACAAATAATAAGGTCTCATCAAGAGATGTTCAAGGTTATCATTACAAATGAACAAATAGTGAGTCTTCACATCTGTGTGATATTTATTTGGAGTTAACAAGCACCACAAACATCGGTTCCTGTGCATGTATGCAAGAAAGTGCTAAATAACATGCAAAAATGCAAGTAAAATTACAAAGCAAAGGACATTATTCTATCAATCTTAAAATGAAAGAAAAAAAGGGCTTGTAAAGGCAAGAGTATGGAAGTGTTCCTTTCCAGGACTTTAGATCATAATCTTATGACTCCAGGATATAAAAATCAAAATTGCAAGGAGCAACATGCCACAACCATAAGAAAGCCCATCATCAGCCTCCTGGGATATCATTAAACTGATAGAGAACAAGATCAAAATGGTCTGGATAGTAATTTTCAGAGTTATACTGATGACATCCGTCCAATAGTTCCAACATCACCCAGACTGCAAATTGCAGGGGAACTGGCAAAAAACATATTATGGAATCTTAGACCATTGTTTTGTGTTACAAGCCTATATTTATACAAAGTAAACTTTATGCCACTTTTTTTTATGTTGAATGCTGTTGTACAACTGCAGAAAGCACGCAGACAGCCACAAACCACATTTTATCTCAACCATCACCAGCATATCCTATTATTTTTTTTTTCTGTGGAAGTGAGGAATAATGAATATGATGGATCTAAGTGAAGGCAAATGATACTTACAGCATATCTCTCATTTGGTAAATGCAGTCTTGGCAAAAGAAGAAATAGAATATTTCTACTGTATTTATATTACTGCTGTAATATAAATTCTATGTTCTATTCTATAAATACCTTAGCAACAAAATGAAGGCTAAGAAGAATTTGTATCCTTTATTGGATGCAGGGCAAAGGATGAGAAAGAGGGTGAGGTACCTAATGGCTTCTTTGCCTCTGGCTTTAATAGTAAGACCTGTTATTATCTGAGTTTCTATCTCTCTGAGATGGAAGACAGGGACAAGGAGCATAATGAAGCCCCCATAATCCAAGGGGAAATGGTTATTGACCTGCTACATGACTTAGACATATACAAGTCTATGCAACCATGTGGGATGCACCCAAGGGTACTGAGGGAGCTGTCAGAAGTGCTCACTAAGGTGCTTTCCACCATTTATCAGCAGTCCTGAATAACCAGGGAGGTCCGAGTTGACTGGGGATTGTCAAATGTGACCCCCATCTACAAGAAGGGCTGGAAGTATGATCCAGGAAACTACAGGCCTGTCAGTTTGACCTTGGTGCCAGGGAAGGTAATGGAGCAGATCACCTTGAGTGCCATCAGTGACACATACAGGACAACCAGGGGATCAGGCCCTGTCAGCATGGGTTTTTGAAAGGGAAGTCCTGCTTGACCAACCTGATCTTCTTCTATGGCAAGGTGACCCGGGTAGTGGATGAGGGAAAGGCTGTGGATGTTGTCTATCTAGACTTCAGTACAGACTTTTGACACCGTTTCTCACAGCAGAAACTGGCTGCTCATGGCTTGGATGGGTGTACTCTTCATGGGGTATAAAACTGGCTGGATGGCAAGGCCCAAAGAGTGGTACTGAATGGAGTAAATCTGGTTGGCAGCTGGTCAGTAGTGATGTACCCCAGGGCTCAATATTGAGGCCAGTTCTGTTCAATATCTTTATCAATGGTATAGACACGGGGATCAAGTGAGTTTACAGTAAGTTTACAGATGACACCAAGTTGGGTGGGAATGTCAATCTGCTGGAGGTTAGGAAGTCTCTGTAGAGGGATCTGGACAGGCTGAATCAATGGCTTTTGGCCAATAGCATGAGATTCAATAAGGCAAAGTGCTGGGTCCTGCACTTGGACCACAACAACCCCATGAAATTCTCCAGGCTGGGAGAAGAGTGGCTGGAAAGCTGCTGGTGGAAAAGGACCTGGAGATGCTGACTGACGGAGCTAAATATGAGCCAGCTTGTGCCCAGGCAACCAAAAAGGCCAACAGCATCCTGACCTGTGTCACGGTGTGGCCAGCAGGGCCAGGGCAGTGATCATCCCCCTGCACTCAGCACTGGTGAGTCTGCACCTCGAATCCCATGTTCAGTTCTGGATATTAGGAAAATTTCTTCACAAAGGGGTTATCAAGCATTGGAACGAACTGCCCAGGGAAGTGGTTGAAGTGTTTAGAAACATGGTTCAGCAGTGAACTTGACGGTTGTTCGGTTAACAGTTGGTCTTGCTGTTCTTAAAAGTCTCTTCCAACTTCAATAATTCTATGATTCTATGTTTTTTCCAGGTTCAGATGTCCACAGTGAGAGGTAAGCTAGTGAATCACTATTTTGGATATCATGTGTCCTGACTACCAAATACAGTACTTGGGCAAGTGATTATAAAGGTATACATTGAGTACCACGCAGGAAAATAGAAATGAACAAACATTTGAAATAATATATAAACCTTTCTGGTCATTTATATCATAAAGAAACATTTCAGTTAGTGTCACTTTGCAATGCCCCTGCAAAATATTTTCATCTGAAGGAAAATAATTTCATTGATCACCATGGCATTGCTTTTATTTTCACTTATGGACCTCGGGATAGTGCTGATCATCAACTATACCTGTACTTATCTGTGCCTGTGAGAACTGTTTCAGAATCTCAAAGCTGTTATTTGACTAAACTTTGTTCTTAGCCAGAAGTTGATTCATCAGAGTGCTTTGATTAAGAAAGAATAGGATCAGAGTTAAAGATATTACTCATTTTTTTTTGCAGGTGAAAGTGTTGGTAACAATATAAAAAAAAAAAAGAGGCTGTATGCTCTTACTTAATGTCTGGTCACATTCTCATATTCATTCTGGTAGAATTTGCCCTTGGTTATCCATTCAATTCAAAAGGCTACAGGAGCATTATCAAAGAGAGATATCTGTCCCCAAACAAAATATTCCTAAGTGAAGGGGTGGCTTTATATAATTATTAATTTTTGAGAGTGCATAGGTTTGAAATTTTTTAGTCTATGAGGGAGGTTGCATGTGATCCATGAATTCAGCTGGAATATTCTTTATTACTGCTTAGTAACATGTGAAGCTATGCGATATCAAAGCTGTGCAGTGCCTCATTATGTATAGAGCAAGGTTCATGTCCTGTCTTGGGCCTGTTCCTTGTGAGGTAGTGCAAGAGCGATATTGTTGTCTGCATTGTACAGGCTGCGTGCTTTGTCAAGAAGATATTATAATGATTCTTTCTGTGCTAGCTGCAATAATCTAAATAAAGCCATTCAGACTAAAAGCATGTGTGAGCTGTGAAGATGCATAATGCAGGGTTTCATGGAATAACAACAGTGTTGTCCAGAATTTCTAGTGCAACTGGGCACTGTTGAAAACTAGAGAGCAAACTGTTTTCAGTGAAGTAGTGCAATAAAGCATGAGAATTGTAGCTACAGAGCAAACAAGCAACAAAATTTACTATCAGGCTCTGTGTACGTTCCTTGTCAAAACCCATGTAGTCTGAATTACCAGACAAGCTTCTTTCTATGGTGACTGTAATGTCAGGGTTGCTTTATTTCTCCCATGTGTTGGAATAAACAGAAAATACCCCTGTCTTCTGCTGGTGACTATGAGCAAGCTATAAGCTTCTTGAAAGAGCTTTTTCCAAAACACCTTTAGCTAAGTTCTGCTTACGAAAAAAAAAAAAAAAAAACAAAAAACTACACTTAATTAAACAATTAGAAAGGAGAAAGAAAAAAAAATAAAGTTTTTTAACTGAGTGATCTTTCATATTTCCTCAAATTTTCAGCAAATTCATTGTCTTCTAAGATTGCTGCATTGCTCTGAATGTGATACTTCTGTTCTCACACTTACTGGTGACCTTACCCTTAAAGTTACCCTTACCTCTATTTTGTCAACATGACACACTGCTGTGTTCAGGGGTGACTCAGGGGCTACTTGTCCAGTCTGAGATCCCTTCAGCACCCTGGTGGAAGTGATAAAGTTTACCATTTTTGTAGCACTTCTCAGTGTTTTTTACTGACGGTGAATTAAACTAACAGCATTGAAAATTATGACATTTGAAAAATCCAAGGGAAAGGAGTGAAGAAATTGGCTTGCAGGAGAAAATCTCTAAATCATGGTAAAGCCTTTTTCATTCAAAGTAAAGGATATTGTCAATTTAATTATCACCTAGGGTTCACAGAGATGCATTTACCTTAACAGCTCATTTCACGCAGTTGGATATGTGATCTTTGTATGGAGATGGATCTTGGGTTTGTCCCTGTGTGATAAATATAGTGCAGGAAAAGGGACTGGGAGATAATGGTAATCTGTAGCTCATCAACTATTTATGTTTTTTAAGACTACAAAAACAGTGATTCACCCTATTGTACCTCAGAAAAAGGTTGAAGCTTGACTTCTTGTTTCACCTTTCAAGCCATAAATGGGTATTGACAGTAATCAGCAGACAGTGGGCAGCTTCTGAGAATGCCTAGTGGGGCAGCTTGTGTTTTCCAAAGCACAGTTTCTATCTTGAGGAGAGAAGGAGGGAGTTGAGTTGTGCTGCATCAATCTCCTTGCAATATGTTCTGGCACTATTCCCTGTGCTGTGCAAGGGAGTTCAGTCACCTTCCAGGATTGCCTTCATCCAGCAGTTAGGACTAATAAAGACTGAGGACTGAAAGAAAGTGCTAGAGCAGAAAGAAGTGAAAATGTTGACGTGGGTTTTATCAGGTGTATAATGTAGCCCCTTCTTTTGTGTGAGACTGAGGCTGGAATGCAATAGTAACCTATTTTTGAAGCAAGGTATGCATGAGAAGCCTCAAGGTCCCCCATTTCAGTGATCCAGATAAAATGCAAGAAAAGCAAACAATACAAAGCAAATCTTACGTGCTGTTGTTCGAGACAAGCAACCTTCCTTGCCTGCATCAGAAAGACTGCTCCTTATCTAGCTTAGCTGTCTGTAAGCTTTGCTTTATCATCACTGCTGAGCCTCCAGCTGGATGGAGTCCTAGGGCTAAAAGCCTGAAACTTCCAGAGAGGAAGCACAATTGGAAGCGTTTGCTGATGGTATAGTACCTTTCAGGGCAACTTGCTCTGGGCAATCAAACTGGAAGTTTCTTCAGAGCCTGGTGGTGCAGACTGCACTTGTATTCTGCAGCCACCTGCAAAACTCTGGTTTTAAGCCAGCTTTTGAGCCCATCACACCACCAAAGAGAGCAGCACAGTGGGAAAATACTCACTTGTCTTCTTTTTCTCTACTCCATTCCACATTTAAGCCTTATGCAAAACTTCATGGATTGAACTTTTCCTTGGGTTTACAGTAGCGAATGAAAAACTAAAGCAGGGGGGGTTCTCTGTTTGTGTTCTCCCATGTTACCCACCATGCTGAACGTTTTGATAACAAGTAGAAGCCACATTGGGCTGGCAGCAGTATAGTCACAGGCTACTTTTCTTCTAAGCTGCCTGGGAAGCAAGAGGCATCTTAGCTACTTAGGGCAGGGCTAAAGCTGGGAAAAAGAGATCTGTGATATTTCCACTTGTCTTGTGCAGCTCTGTTCTTGGAAACACAGCTCTTAAGCCTCTGGTGGTGGTGTTACTATAGAGATGATGCCCTGTGCCACTGCAGTCAGCAATATACATGAATAAATTCTACCAAAATATTTCTAAGTGTTTTCTCTAAGAGGGAAGGCTTATATGACATATAAATATACACCCAGATGCTCTCCTTGTTAACTGTTTTGCAGGTTCCTGATTTCCCAAAGCGGAATATCAGCTATGCTTGCCTTTTTTTTTTCTTTCAAAAGACTGATTTAACTGACAAGGTAATACTGTACCTCCCCAACCTGTGTATGGGCTCACAACTCTCCTGCAACACTTAGCTATTTTAACTGCAGCCCAACTATTCATCACAGTTATGCTGGGGGTGATTTTTTCTTTTTTTTTTTTTTTTGAGGAGGAGAGGGGCAAGTGATTATTTTCCTAAGTACTACATTGAGTACAATCCAAGCAAACGAACAGACCATATGGTCACAGGTAAGAAATCAAATGGTATCTTGTGTTTCCAGCCGGTCCCTCTGCTGTAATCCACCTGATCAAGGTCTACGCAAGAACAGCCATTATTAGATGGCCACCTAAACTGGTCTGCTCCTCAGGCAGGCAATCAAAATTACCATTGCATGTTATGAATTCTCTTCTGTGTTACAGCAAATTGCAGAGACTTCAGGAATTTGAGCTGTGTTTCCGACTGGGTTTTGAATTGTGCGGGACTGGTGTGATCACACCTGTCTGTCTGTCAGCTTCCCTCCTTTCTCCTCCTTGTGACTTCTGGACTTCTGGGCAGGTTTCAGCCAAGTTTGACAGAGTGAATGATGCAAATGTTCTTGAGCATATTATAAGTATTAGTAGCAGTGTGAAGGGAGACAAATTAGCACCCCTGTTTCAAAAAAAGGCTCTAATATGTCATTATTACACACTGTTGGCAGTAATCAGTGACTAGCCTGTGGCTGTATCCTGCTCAGCTCTATGTGTAACGCTTGGCTGGACTCAGTATGCCTACTCAGGTGGCAGTACCACAGAAAACACAGCAAGGAAAGCTGGGCTCATTGTAACGGGATTGCAATAAAGGAGGCAAGAGGTGCCAATAGGGGCTGACATTATCCTTCTTGGAATATTTAGCATCTTGTAAAGGAAAGTGCTTGCCTTCTTTTCATGCCCTATGAACATGAGACTCTGCTTTCCTTTAACAACAATTTCTAGCTTATATCCTTTTAAGAAAAGCTTACAAACAAGACCTATAGGTTTCAAAAGGCAAATTAACAAACAAGCAAACACACACAACAAACTTCAAAAGTTTCTTTTTAAAAATCTCATAATAGTTTAAAAAATCTTTTGATCTGGGTGAGCGAATGTTTTCCTAGTGCAGTAAATAAGCTTGTTTTAACTTCACAAGACAAGATCTGTTACCTGATGCTCTGCTGAGTACGGTAACACATCTGTAATCAAAATATTTGTCCATTTACTTAAAGCAGAAACCTGCTACCCTATGTGCTGCTCTACAGTAGATTATTTGACATGCAAGGAGCTGGTCATGTGAGTAGGAAAATTTAAGGCAGGTAATGAGCTTGTTTTTCAGATGTGTTTCTTCTCAAGGAAAAAAAATCATTTAATGAGTTGGTGGGAAAGCAAGTCAATAAACTCTAGGCATAAAATACTGGTATAGTTATTGAGGTTACTGAATAGTGTCTATGGATGGAATATCCTTATTAGCAATTCTAGCTCTAAATATAGAAACAATATTTTGATGATATTTAAGCCTCATTTAACTCAATGTTTGAAAACAAAACTTTTATTGTATGTGGGCTATTTTTAAGTTAGAAATTTTAAAAACCTTTCCAGCTTTCATAGTGTGTCATCTGAAGACTGAAGGTGCTGAAAGGTGTCTGTCTTTTTTCTAGATACTTAGAACTAAAAAGCAATAAAAGCTAGGTACATGAAAGTTCAAAATCAATGAAAAAAGTTTACTTTCAGAAATTCTTATTGAAGTATGCAGTTCTTATTAATAACCTGAAGAAAGTTGAGTCACATTCCTGAAACACTGCAGGTGCAAAAAACCCCACAGACACAACCTGTTCCATTGTTGGGAACATAGAATCCTGGAAACATGTAGGTTGGAAAAGACCTTTAAGAGCAAGCTGCATTGTTAACATTTCCAAGCCCACCATTAAACCATGTCCTTAAGTGCCACATCTACACATCTTTTAAATACCTCCAGGGATGGTGACTTAATCACTTCCCTAGGCAGCCTGTTCCAATGCTTGGCAACCCTTTAGGTGAAGACATTTTCCCTAATACCCAATCTAAACTTTGCTCCGTGCAACTTGAGGCCATTTCCTTTTTGTCATATCACTTGTTACTTGAGAGCCTTCCTTTCAGGTAGTTGTAGAGAGTGATGGGGTCCCCCCTGAGCTTTCAGTTATCCAGATTAAGCACTCCCAGTTCCCTCAGCTGCTCCTCATCACACTTGTGCTTCAGACCCTTCTCCAGCTTTGTTGCCCTTCTCTGGATCCTCTCCAGCATCTCAATGTTTCTCTTGCAATGAGAGGCCCAGAACTGAACACAGGATTTGAGGGGAAGCCTCACCAGTGCTGAGTACAGGGGGATGATCACTGCCATGGTCCTGCTGGCCACACAGTTGCTGATACATGCCAGGATGCCATTTGCCTTCTTGTCTGCCTGGGCACAAGCTGGCTCATGTTCAGCTTCATCAGTGAGCACCCCTAGGTCCTTTTCCACCAAGCAGCTTTCCAGCCACTCTTCCCCAAACCTGGAGCATTTCATGGGGTTGTTGTGGCCCAAGTGCAGGACCCAGCACTTTGCCTTGTTGAACTTCATACCATTGGCTACAACCCATTGATCCAGCCTGTCTAGATCCCTCCGCAGAGACTTCGTACCCTCCAGCAGATCAACACTCCCACCCAGCTTGGTTTTGTCTGCAAATTTACTGAGGGTGCACTCAATTCCCTCGTCCAGATCATTGATAAAGATATTAAACAAAACTGGCCCCAGTACTGAGCCCTGGGGAACACCATTTGTCACCAGGTACCAACTGGATATAGCACTTTTTGCCACCATATTTTGGGCCTGGCCATTCAGCCAGGTTTTGTTGTTTATTTTTTTCCCTGAGGAAAATATACCCAAAAAAGGCATGAGCAGCCAGTTTTTCCAGCTCAGTACTGTAGAAATTGCATTCATGAAAAAATCTAAATTTACTATACATTCGTCTACGGATCTATGGTGTACCTATTTTTGGTCAGGTATTTAGTCCATGTTCATTTAAACATGAATGGTAGATTTACACACTATTTTTACTCTAAGGACAAAAAGGATTAGAGAATATAATCAGTGATACAACAGTGTTGGCAGTGATATATATTAGATGTCTGATCTTTCCTGCTTTCAGTGTCTATAACTGAAATATGTGTTGGCCTAAGTACAATAAGGATTTTCTAATTTTTTTTAAAGGTGGCTCCAGTAAGAATTTGCCTATAGGAATCCAGTGGAGAAATTCCACTTAAAAATACTGAAAGAGGGTAGATTCTGATTAGGTATTAGGAAGAAATTCTTCACTATGTGTGTAGTGAGGCACTGGCACAGGTGGTCCAGAGAAGTTGTGGATGCCTTGTCCCTAATGTTCAAGGCCAGGCTGGATGGGACTTTGACCAACTTGGTCTAGTGAAAGATTTCCCTGTACATGGCAGGGAGTTGGAACTAAATGTCTTTAAGGTCCCTTACAAGCCAAACCATTCTCTGATTCTATCATTCTATGAAATCAGATGCTTTAAATACAATTATGGGTCTCCCGCTTCAGGAACACATCTTTGAAAATCTCTGCTCTCATGCTCCCAGGGTTTGACACAGTCCTGCCTTGCATCACTTCATAGCAATATTTTCAGAAAACATGTTCCTTTTTACATTGCATGAAAGCACGGTAAATCTCCCCTGTGCACATACACTTGTGTTTGCTAACACTCACCATTTTCCTCATTGAATGAAGCTTAGAGCAGGGAGCAGGTGTCAAGCTGAGGTTGCAGCCAGGAGTTGTCTCTTTACAAAGATGCTGGCTCCTTCCTCATTGACGACTGTGTGAACAGGCCCAGGGGACAACAGGTTAATCAGTAAGGTTGGCCCCATCTGGCACTGGGGTCTCAGGACTGAAGAGGGATGGGGGCAATGTGTGGAACATAAAACCTCACATAAACCAGGTGAAATATTCTCAGGAAATACAATCATACTGCTTGAGTGTTTTTGACTGTGCCTGAATATAGCCCTATTTGCCTGAGACTGGATGTGAATTAAACTTTGTATGTACAGTCTGCAATGTATTAACGTTACATTGTGTCTTTTGAATATGTAACTATATTAGGAGTAGCCAGCAGGACTCTCAGGATAGAAATAATGAAGAAAAATGTTGCAATGAGGACAAAAGACCTTACCACAAACTCTGGGGAATTTGTTCAAAAATTGTTTGGTGAACAGCTGATCCAAAGAGCCTGGCTTGACCTTCTGTGAAGTTCAGAAAACAGGTGGTGAACTGTGGGGTAAGGAGAAAAAAACCAGCAAGACAAAACTTTGCAAAAGATTACTAATTTGCAAGAGCTGTTTGGAAGCTCTTTCAGGAATTAGACAGCTTGTCTAGAAGCTTTCAGCTTCTTTTATATCCTGCTCTGTTCCTATCATTGGGTTGATCAATACATTGTTTAAAGGAATCTACCATATTCACCGTCAGCCACTGGCTCACAAAGGAAATAACGTCAATACTGGACCCAGTCAGGCCTCCTGGGTAAGGATGATCACTGCTCTCATTTAGCACTTAGCATAAAAATGAGAAAACAGCACGATGGGCTTTCTGAAGGGATAACGTTGTAAAGAAGAGAAGAAGCTGAGTTGCAGCTATTTGCCTCACCATGAACCCTGTTAATTTATAAAACAACTCCATTCCAATTTCAATTAGAAATATTTTTAAAGAAAATAGTCCTTGCTTATAATTGGTGTGTAGAATTTTGTGTTAATGCATATACTGATTTTGCATTCTAAAGCATAGAAAAAGTAGCACAAAATGATGCTCCAGAAGCAACATTCAAGGCAAAACTGCTTATAGGCCCTTCCTTTATTAAGAACAGACAATCAATCTTCTTTCAAACACCTTATTGGACAGTACTTGTAAGCATCCGACTAATGGCATTATTAATGATTTTGTATTATGACTCACTGGTTCATTATACAGATCTGGAGAAAACTGAAAGCTTAATGAAGTCCTATCAAGATTTTTTTTCATTGAGAAAGTAAAAACACATGGCACAACGTGTTCCTTCTCTTCTGGATCTGGACTAATTTTGTCTTTCATGCTCTAAGACAAGGTTCTATAGAAATCCAGTGTAATTTGCATACTGCTCAGTACATATTAAGTGTAGGAATTTATATCAGAGACCTTAGTTAGCAGGTTTGGATTCCTCATCTTACAGTATAGTCAACGGAGTGGAGGGTGGGGGAGTTCTTGTACAGCTCACTTCAACTCCCTGACTTCCTCACTGCAAGTAAGACTTAAATAACCTTTCTTTCGACTCTGGTTGTTCTATGCACTGTAATGATTTGACAGAGTGGTGATGCAGATCCCACCTTAAAAACAGGAAGAACTGAAGTGCAGTGCTGGTATATCTGAGGGAAGGAATTTTTATTGAAGAAAGTTGAATACACTAATGAATTATTCAGTCATTGTTTGCACATGTGAGGAGCTTTCCATTATTTAATTAAATTTCAGTTTTGGTACCAGTGAAATTTGTCTGATGGAAAACAAACCTTTTATAGAATGACCTGTATTACGAAATGGCTGTGATCTCTGTGTGTTGCTAGAGAACCACATGATACCCAACGAGAACAATCCCAAATCAATATTATGGGATGAGGTTATGGGTCAGCATCTACCAATATGACATGAACACAGAGGAAAAAAGGCAAAGTAAATGAGCTTTCTTTCTTCTAAAGTATATATCAATGCTTCTCCCCTCAGGGCATCCTGGTGGTCAATGAATATTTCAAGGAGAAAATCAGAGGTTCATCTCCAGTCATTTCATTAGCTACCTTTTTATTTGGACAGTTAAGTTTAGGTGACACACAGCAATGAGGTCACTGAACAAATGACAAAGTGTTCATTCATTTCAGCTGAGCTGAATGGGAAGGTTCAGCATCCTCAGTCCCCACTGCAACAAGCAGAGGAAAGAGGTGCTCCCATGGATTGCTGCTCACAGAATCACAGGCTCAAGCATCTCAACATCCCCTGATGATACAGGGAACAGACAGGTATTTCCTCCCTAACCTGGAAATACAAGTTTGGTGTCTTTCTTAGAGAGCATGACTGTTCCAAATATTCACCATGCAGTTTTCAGACTTAGCCTGCAATGGCTCTTGTTGGGAAATCCTGATGTGAAAGTTACCCAGAACGTATGTATGCAGCGTAAGTAGTAATACACAAGGATGGACCATTGTGTTATTAAGGCTGCAGTGAAGACAAGAGGTGCAGTTATTGTGGTCTGGACTACAGAAATGATACAACCCTGAAGCTGTAAATCAAATGAGCCTCGATTGTCACCCCATTAAAAAAAAAAAAAGGATTTTTTTTTTCCAGTGATTTCATTATGTCCTAGATGAGATCCAGTATGAGCTAAGGCTTGGGAAGGTGCATAAACAAATTTGAAAACTACAATATTTTATTAAATTGGACATCAGAGGATAAAGTGTACATGTTGAGGAAAACCCATTTTCTAGAAGTGTAACTTCTTAGGAAAGGCTAAGTCAATGGAATGCAAAAATCCTAGGTGTTTCAAAGAAGAAAACTATAATCTGTTCATGCAAATTTACACATTGTTACAGTCCCTATGAAATGTTGAACATGCATTTAAATCATGTGGCTTATGCGCAACTTATTGCATAGGCTTACCCTACATTCAGCTAAGGATGTTGTTTTTTTCCTGGCCCTTCCTCTAAACCTGAAACACCTGCAGTCAGTCCCAGTTTACAATAACACCCACAGCTGCTTTTTGGGGTTTGACTAGGCACCTACTGTTATGACTGGGCCGTGTGCTTACACTGTCAGCCGTTAAATCAGCAGGAATCTTCAACCCAGATCATAATTACTGAAGTCAGTATCAGTCTAGTTACCAAGCAGATGAGCTCTTACCAGGATGTTAGGATGTGATAACTGCACAGCTGCAAGGAAATCAGATCATCCTCTACCACTATCCACAATATGTGTAAAAATAATTCTTTCAGGTGTTTCAAAGCATTTGGCCCTATGCCTAGCAAGTACCTAAGCATTTTGGGATAGCATAATAAAATACTACTTATCATGTCTTATTGCTTAATTATTGTTATCATCTTCCATAATTTCAGTAAACTGGGCGTACTGCATACTGAGGTTATACTAAGCCAGAGGCATTGTATCACAAGTACAAAGAAAGCCATACTACTACATTGTACTAGCTATACTATTACCCCATCACATTCAGTCTCACATTTTATCCTAGTGGGAAAAAAAAACAACCAAACAAAGCCCAGTTTACAGGAGACTTTTCTTCAGTGTGTCTGGGTCTTAAATTCTTTGAGAATGATAAACTCAGATATGATAAACTCCCTTGTGAATGTTATCACAGCATGCTTAAAATGTATCTGGAGAATAGATGAGGAGACCCCTCAGGCAGTGAAAAGGAAAGCAAAACGAGAATGATCATTTTATGTTACAAAAATTCACCTTCATTCATTTGCAAAATTACAACATATCCCTGCTTTTTTAATCAATGACATCAAAAGCATATATGCTTAAGGTAAGAAACAAAAAAAAAACAAACAACAACTGAATAACATTAGCAGAGAATTCCTTAAAAGCAAAATACAAGTGTAGGAAATTGAGCAGAAGAAAATGGATGTAAATGGAAATCCAGAGAAGCTTTATTTCTGTTTTTTCTGTTCTCTAGGAACTTACACCTACCTTTTCTCCTGTGTATTTCAAACACCTTTCTAAAACTAAGCAAATCCACAGTTTAAAAATGCAAACACAGGAGAATGGTGAAGGTTGAATACATGAATTAATATAAATACATCTCTATGACAAATGTAAAATATATTGTTTCCCTTGGCAGGTGGTCTTCTCTCACTCTTTCAGAATAACCTAAGCTTACTATCCTCACTAAAATAAGGTTTTATTAATTTTTACTGCCATTACCAGTAGAGAACAAATTCAGCTCTTGGAAGATGAGTTGGATTTTGTCCTGGTTTATTTATCATCAAAAGAACTGATAATTAAATTCTCAGAGCAAAGTATCACTGTGGATGCATCAGCCCAAAATAACCCAGCTTGGCTTTCAGCATTTATTAGATTCTGGTGTATGTTTTCCTGTTCATTCCTTTCAGGAAGAAAAAAAGCAAAACAAAACAAAGCTTTAGAAAAGCTTTTAAATGGAAATTTGTGTAGAAGCCACTGGAAAACAATTCTAATGAAACAAAAATTCTATCTGCTGCCCCTAATCAGACAGCAGGGCAACATCAGACTGGAGCTAGGTTAGATGCTCCTGATTAGCTCTTGTGCACTTGCTGCTGGTGCAATAGCGCCTGTCCAACTGCAGTAGCGGATGAACAGGCCGAGTCACCAGTGACACAACGCAGACGTAAGAGGAAGGCAGGAGTCTGCAAACAATCTGGAGAAATTTCTCCTCAAAGACAAGGAGTTCAGAGACATCATAATGCATTCAGTCTGGAAAATGCTTACTCATGGGAGCATCCCATTGGCTTTTGGACTTGGCACCAGAACATGTTGGCATTGATTGAAAGAAGAGCAGCATGGTGCATAGCAATCCTGTGACATGATGCTCTGGCCCTGCTTTGTACAAACAATCCTGTTGATTACCACAGTCTCTGTGTGCACGGGAATCTTCAGGTGCTCTCTCAGGAGCTGTAACACACAACTCAGAAAATCTAGTCTGTGGTCAATCAGCTGTGGTAACCTGCACCTCCACAGCAAAGCAGATGTATTTGATAAAGGCTGAAATTAAATTAAAATCCTAACAAGTTGTTTGCTCAGTCTTAAAACCCAGGAGGCCATTGATGAGTGCTGTCAGTATTTGTTACCTTCCATAATAGCCCAGAGGAGAAATGAAAGCTTTTGCAGGGATCTTGAGAGTCAGGGAATGTCAGAGGTCCTAACTGTATGCACAACCACTGCTGCAAGAAAGTATTCTGTTTGCCTGAGGGGATGGAGTGACTTTTTTGGCCAATGCCCACCTTGAATTACTCTTTGATTTTGCAGGGTTCCAGAATCAACTGTCTTCCCTTTTTTCCCCAAATGATGAATTCCCATCCCAAACCTGGGACACTGGCTCTCCTGAGGAGAGTACAAAGGAAAAGAAGTCACCAGGTTTAATGTTTGTTTCAATTCTTGACATCATGCAACATCTGGCAAACAGGATACGTGACAAAAATCAGGACAATTCAGAGGGATAAATTATGGCAGAACCTTGTCTTTCCCATGTCATGGTGAAAGCTCCACAAGGACTCTTGGGGCACTGCTGTGGTGGGACCAATAGAGGTTCTCATTGGTGTAAGGCAAACACTGACAGTGACCCCCTGTATATGAGAATGTACAGTGGTGATGGTCTCTGCCCCCTCCTGAACCCAGGGCCCTTTGGCAAAATGCTCAGCTTGATGCTTTCTCTGGGCAGCCCTGCTACCTGGTCTCCACTTAGGCCATCCACTGAATTCTGCATTGTGAGCCTTAGTCAGCACATCCCAACCTATTGCAAAACACTGATGACTAGGAATGACTTATTAAAGAGCAGATAAAGCAGAAAGAAAAAAACGATCATAGAAGAAACATCCTTAAATCATCTTTAGTTTGCGTCAGCCTATTGGACTGCATGGAGCAAACAGATAAGGAATAATCAAAAACCAAAGGAAAGGAAAAAAAAAAAAGAGCCAGAATGATGCTGCAAAATTGTACCAATAGTAATAGTGCTATTCAGCCACAAAAGAAAGTGCAAGAAAGTGGAAAGGAAGCTGATGGTCAGTCTTGTAGATGCTCTTCATGAAAAAATGTCATGTTTTGACAGACATGTAAAATGAACATTTCTACTGTTTATTCTGTAAGAGTATCAAGTTTAATACAAATGTAGGAGTTTTTGTTGTAGTCAAAATGGTTAAAGAACTGGACTATTGTGTCAGTAAGACTAAACGGTACATCAGTAGAATGACTAAAACCTCTTCAGTCAATACCAGAGTCACAAATTACTCTTACAGGAATATGCCACATTTAATTGTAACTTACTGCAAATATTAGGTGAAATCCATGGTCTCTGAAAAAGAACTAGATGAAAGGCCCCATCAAGACCCTTGTAAGAATGTAGTCTGCATACACAAAAAAAGCCTGGCAAAGGTGCAAAAGAAGGCATTACCCTGGTCACAGCTATGAAATACGTGAAATTGTTGTGGCCTTGAAGAGCTGGGCTGTTCCCAGTGCAGAACCATGGTCTGCTTGACCTCTGCAACAGGGGGATCCAGGAGCTTCCCATGTTCAGAAGCCTGTCAGTGCACTGAATGGAATAATGCTTGTCTGGACTTTTTGCTTCCTATTATCTATGCAGTAGCAATATGCCTTTTCTACTGTAGTGTACTCAAGAGAACACGAGAATGGACCCTTGTAAAATAATTATCAGGTTTAAATTCTACAGAGCTGTTAGTATTAGGCAACTTCTGCAAAGTATTTTAAGTCATGTTTTAAAGCTAGATAAGAATATCACATAGAATATCTACTTGCTGTTCAGTTCCCAGAAACAGCTTTAAGCCTGGGGCGGGGGGGGGGGGGGGGGGGGGGGGGGGGGGGGGTTAGGGTTGGGAGAACAAAACCAGGTGCCTTTTGCTTTAGAGCATCTCCATGTGTTTTTGCCATCAGAGTGGGTAGGATGGAGCAGTGCGTGTCTGACACATCAGTATTTTTCTCCCCTATGCTTGCAGTGAGTTATGGGACTAACACCCAACATACAAGACAGCTGATTGACTTCCAGTGGGGCTGTGGACAGGGTGTACTGCAGGCAGGTTTCAGGCAGCTTACAGACAAACTGAACATAGGCGCTACAGCAGCCAGTACCAACTTGTGAGAACTCTCAGCTTCCACCTGCCCCCCAAATTAGTGTATATACAGTAATTCAAAACCTTTGGCTTGATTTGCACTCTTCTTAAGTCAAGAGGGATCTCTAAAAGAGGTTTGAAATGAAATGTTGAGCCTCTGAACTGCAGGGCTCCTCAGGTTGGTGTGCTAGTAGTAGTAGTTCTGTATGTTCCAATCTTTCCACAAGAATTAAAAACTCACAAAACTCACCTCCTGAAACCCAAAGTGCATGCTATTATCAATAGATCATTCTTGTCTCTCTTGTTCAGAAGGGGTTCAAACTGCTCAAAGAAAGCACAGAACTACTGACTGATGCCAACTCATAGAATCATAGAATAGTTAGGGTTGGAAAGGACCCTAAGATTATCTAGTTCCAATCCACCTGCCATGGACAGGGACACCACACACTAAACCATGTCACTCAAGATTCTGTCCAACATGGCTTTGAATACTGCCAGGGATGAAGCATAAACAACTTCCTTGGGAAACCTGTTCCAGGTAGAATCATAGTGTTCACATTGTCTTACCATTATTTTTGCTGCTGCTGCTCTTTCAACTATGTTTGCGGCTTTGCGGTACAATGGGTGTCATTGCTTTCAGTGTTTTTAACTGTCATTTTTAGCTGATTTTCAAGGATCATTCTAATTAGCAAGAAGGGACTAATTACTTAACACTGCTTTATTATCTCTCCAACAGTGGAGAAGCAATAATTTTATTTTTATGCAAAACTATGCATTTTTTTCATAGCGAAGTTTATTCAAAATTATTAATTTCTGATTTGCCTTTTCTAATAGTCAAGAGCAAATGCTTTTTCATTTCTCACTGAAGTTAAAAAAAGTATTTTTCCTATTTTTACTTAAAACTTCTTCTGCCACTGAACAGAACGAGGAAAATTACTTTGATTAAAAATAATTAACTTTTTCCACTTGGAGCTAATACAAAATGTTACTTGGTGTTATTTTTCTCTCACTTCAAGAGAGAAAGTTGAAAGTGAGAGAAAATGTTACTTTTAAAAGCAATAGTGTTGCTTTCCTCACTTTTTTTTTTTTTTTTTTTTAGATCCCCCTTTTCTATGGGAACTGAACACAGCTCTTTGCAACCTACTTTAGGTGGCCTTGCTTGAGAACAGAGTGACTAGGACAGATGACCTTCAGAGGTCCCTTCCAACCTGATCCTGAGATTCTGTTAGCTCCAGTATCGGCTGGCACGGCTTCATCTCCAGAATACATTAGGCCTTAACTGCCTTTTCTTATGAAAACCTACCCACTTTAGGAACTTGCTTAATGACACATCGTGCAGTCCTCAGATAGGTGTTTCTCTCAGTGAAGACAGCCTTCTGAGCCACCTAATTTTCAGTAAGGTTCTTAACTAGTTAATGCACATGGATATGTGACATTTGTTCTCAGATGAAGGGGCCAGCCTAAGGGTTTGTGCATAAATGAAACCTCATTTAAATCCTGAAGAGAGGAGTTGGATAAGCCCTGAATATTAGTGGGCAACAAGCAGCACACACCACCAAGAAGATTGTTCTAGTTTTAGACTTTAAGCACTTAATTTAAAACTGCCTGTTTACTCCAAAAAATTCCAGCTCTGCAACAAAAATGCAAATTTGCATATAATGTTCAGCTGTATTCAGTTCGGGAGCACCAATTTGATATTGGACAGTATGTCCAAAAGGAACAAAAGCAAAGCAAAGCAAAGCAAAGCAAACAAAAGCCAGGCACCAATGGGTATCAATCATTGTCTCATTAAAAGAGCAAGCCGTATTCCACAGTCCACTTGAGTTTTGGTGTTTCTTCTGTTGAAGTGGCTTATCTGTGTGATGTGGCTGTAGCTAGGAAGCTGGTATCACTTTTGAACAGTAAGAGTCACATGGCACTGAGTCAGCTTTGCACAGTACATGTCCACATTTTGCTCAGCAGTGCATCTGTTGGTATGCTCCATATTACAGCATATGAATGGGTTTCCAGACAGGAAAGCATGATGATAAACAAAACTACCTGAGTGCAATACTGACGGTGCAAGTCACAGCATGAACACTGACCACAGAACTGGGAACCTGCAGTTTCCTTAGAGACATATCCAGGAGGTTAAAGTATCTTTTCCTGTCTAACTTCCATCTCAGATGAAGTAGCATATGTTTGTGAACAGGTAAGTGCAGAGCTCTGCATCCCTTGAAGGGTTCAGCACAAGACTATTTTCTTCCAAAGGCAGCCTCATGCACTTAGGGTTTGAATGACACATCTCCCATCACAAGACAGTTTTACTGTAAAAATTCACCTTTTATCATATCATGTTCTAGCTGCGTATTACTTTACATCACAATATAAAATAGACGACTACCTCAGCAGGCTATTTCAAATATACCTGTATCACCTAGCTGTATGGAAGAATCTTCTTTATTGATAAAACTCACTCTTTTCACCTCTTTTCACATTCAGAGGCACTTTTCCAGTTATGTATATCTTGTATTTTTCTTAGATAAAGTGCTAAAAAGCAAATATAATGCTTTTTTTTTTTGTACTGTTGTATATGTCTCAGAGTAATGCATTTAACCTGATGCGTTTGTGAGGCAACTAATTGTTTCACCTTCATTTCCAGGAACCAGTCTGTTCTGCATCTAGTTAGCAAGTCCCTTTGGCACACCCCTTCCATGCTTGAGAGACCAGCTGTTCTTGTTGGTGACTGAAAGAAAGGCATATCCCAAAGCCACATATCACAGTGATTGCAACCAAAAGCTGTCTTTCTCCAGTGGATACCATGGGGCAAGTCTTCAAATGATGTATAATTTGAATACAATATCAGGGTGGGAGTCATATAGGACAACACAGGGGTTGGACATTATTTCTAGGTAGACATCTATACTAGCCTATGCAAACTGCCAGGATCAGCAAGGAAACACCAAATTCACAGTTGGGCTCAGATGAACAGGCGTACCCAAAAAGCAACACTATGAATACCTTTTGTGAACTTTGGAAGAACTGCTGCTAGTTCTTCTGCACCCATGCCATGGCATTTGTTTCATCAGCAGTGACAGCTCTAGTGAAGAACGAGCACCATTGCTCTTTACCACCGTGTCATCTCAGCCACCCAACATGGCTATAAAAATGCTTGCCTGCACCCAACCTTCAGACTAATGGCAGCTCAGAAAAACAGTCTACTTTGAATGCAACATCCAAACACACCATGACATATTAGCCAAGGCTCTCGGTGTTTTTATTTGCATTTATGCAGAGGAACTATTCATATTAAAAACACTAGGTGCTATAGGCTGATGAAACGTTATGGACCAGCACCTGCAACAATGACATTTCAATCTTTGTGGGTGCCTCCAGGCAAGTGAGACAAATAGCAGTAGTGACAACCCGAAATGCATGTTAATTAGAATGAATCCAGTATGTCCTAGAACAAAGTACATATGCTAAGAAAGAGGACTGATGTATTAGTTCATCCAGGCAAGTACTCTGTGTTTCTGAGAAGCCAGCAGTGAATTTGAGCAGTCAGTAGTGGAAGGAGCTGCACACAAAGGAAGTGTCTTCTTAGTCAGGGGCAGAAGTTATCTTAAAAAACAGGCTATAAAAGTTTATATCCTTTCCTAGGTCACAGTGAGATTTCTCCCACATCACTTCAGCCATACAAATAAGAGGCTCAGTGTAAACTAGTGCCTTGCTTCTGACAGTAAAGTGAGAGGAACATCTCGGAGAGGCTGATTGATCTGACTGCTCCATCCCATTTCGGAGAGGATAAAACAGAAAAAGACTGAGTTTATATCTAGAGTGGGTCACATTGATTATTTGGGATCAGATGTCTAACTTCTAAGTGGAGAGGAATAAAACCTTTGTTTTCATAATTGCCGGTGCTTTCCAACACTATTGCTCCCTGGAGGTGCTTGAGCTTGGTCAAAATTAGCCGTTGAACTCCTGGAGCTTTAAGAGTATGGGTTTCAGCAGCTTGACCACAACCTGTGCTTTTCTTCTCTAAGTCATATAACCATGGGCCTTGGACATGTGCAGAAAGGCTATGTTTGAAGCACCTTAGTAAGTGAACTGCTTTCAAATATAAAAAGGTAGCAAGAATATTTGCGGGGAAGGGGGGCAAAAATATGGCTCAACTATGCTACAGCTCGATGCAGGAGACAGGACCCACAGACTTGGCCAGTGGAACTGCTTTTTCACCCGTCGGCGTCAGAGGTGCAGCTGCAGCCCCTGTACCGGCTTTCCCGGACGAGCCCCCTAGGTTTGGCAGGCCATCACCTGCGGCTCCTGGGGCTGGGACCGCGGGAGTGCCCCGGGAGCCGAGGCAGCAAAGCCAGACACTGCGGTGATCAGCCGGGCAGGGTGACGCCCAGGAGGTGGTGAGGGCAAAGGACGAGGGACAGTCTAGGGGAGCGGGTCCTGTCCCAGCCGGGCACCCCGTGGCATCCCCTCGGGGCGTTGTTCGCCCCCAGCGTCCTTCCTGCTTCCGGGGGCCGCCGCGGGCAGGATTTGCCGCAGATGACATCAGCTGTGGATGCTGGAAACGCGGCGGCGGCGGCGCGGGGATGCGCCGGCTCCCCCCCCCCTTCCTCCTCCTCCTCCTCGCCAGGTCCCTGCCCTGCACCGTCTCCGTATAAAAGCGCCGCCGCCTCCCCACCCACCCTCACTCGTTCCCTGCCGCCTGCGGAGCCGCCTTCTCCTCTCAGCGCCCCGGAGCAGCGGGGCGGAGGCGATGGCCACCGTAGTGGTGGAAGTGGACTCGGAGCCCTCCTGCAGCATACCCAACCCCACCTCTCCATCGCCCAGCCTCTCTCACCGCTTCCTCGACAGCAAGTTCTACCTGCTGGTGGTCATCGGAGAGCTGGTGACCGAGGAGCACCTGCGCCGGGCTATCGCCAACATCGACCGAGGTGAGGCGGCGGGGAGCGGTCACACCGCAGGCAGCGCCGCGGCACCCCCCCCTGCCAGCGCTTCCCCCTCCTTGGCCGCGCCCGGGGCTCGCCCCACACCCCACCGACCCCCGCAAGCCACGGACACGCCAGCCCCCAAGCCGGGGTCTCCGGCTCTTTATTCCGCGGGGTCCCGCCGCAGAACCCCTCTCCCAGCTCCATCCTTCCCCAGGGGGGTGCGGGTGCTGCGGAGAACGGCCGTGGGCAGGGCCCCGCTCCGCTGCCGCCCTCGCGGGGACCCGCACTGGGCTGGTGGCAGCTATCCCCCCGCCATTGTCGGGTGGAGGGGCCGGGACGGGAGCCCGCTGCCGCCGCCGAGCCCATCTGCCTGGAGACGCGGGCGGGTGGGCGTGGCGCGGTCCGCACTGCGGTCCCTATGGCAGCCCGGAGCGGACAAAGGGCGGCGAGTGCGACTGGGGATGGGATGGATGGGGGCGGGATGGAATGGGACGGGCTGGGGCTGGGGCTGGGGCTGGGGAGCTGCTGCTGGTGCCCGCAATCTCAGTCCCCCGCCGGCAAACCAGACCGGCGGCATTGGGCGTTTTCCTTCTCGGCGGCAAAGGCTGCCCGAGCGAGAGCGCGGCCGCGCCTTTGTGTCCAACTTTGGGCGGTGAGGTTTCTGTCTTGGCTAGAGGATTTTCCAAGACCCGAGCTTTATAAAAGCATACATACATTTCAATAAAGAAAACCCATATGGGTAACACGGCTAACACCTGAGTGCTCAGCCTCGTTATTGTCCGGTTACCGGATACTTTGACTCGCTATTCATTTGTCCTTTTCTTGAGACTGCAATACAGGAAGATATGGCAAGTGAAAAGACAGTTTTATAAGTTCTCAGTATGTTTCTAATACAATAGATTGCGGTGTACATGCGGAGGGGTGGAGGGGGGGGTGGAGGGGGGGCAAGCCCCGTTTCAATACTAATGGTATGAAGCACAAAGGAAATTTTTGCCAGACCCTATAGTTCGTTAAACTCAATTGGTGCCTGATTTTGTATAATATATTTTTGTTCTGGGCTGGTGAAAACGAAGATTTCAGAAACCTGCCATTGTTCCAGGGAAGAAGAGACCCTGTAACAGAGAATTGGTATCAGCCTTGTCATGTAGGTGTGGTTCAGTTGTCCAGCTAGGACTTCGTTTGTCTCTATTGTTGCTTTCTCAAGCATTATTGCTTTTGTTTGCTATTTGTCTTGATTCTTTTTCATGATTATTTGTGGTAAAGGGCTTCTTCATCACAGCTGACCAGCTTCACTGTGACCTGTTCGTCTTTATTGCTACCATTGTCTCCTAGGGAGAATTACTGAGGCAGATGCTTTGTCATTCAGAGCCTCTTCAGCGTTGCACTTTCTAATTCTAATTTTCACTTGTGCCAGAAGTGAATTGGCTGCCTTTTCATAAAATTATTAAAAATTTTAAAGCAAATGGATAAAACTTCTGTCTTCAAGACAGTAGACATTCATCCTCTGAAGAAATGCTCTTCAGTCTCTTCTTGAAGCTTCTATTGTACAGTTGTTGCTGCATAGCTCTGTTGCTGCTACCTCCTGCCACTAAGCATCTTATAGTTTTAGATGTTCAGAGGGAACGCTATGGTCATTTTAGTCACCTTTTTGGATTAGAAGTCACCTTGCTCCTCCTAGTGTCAGAAGATCTGATTGAGATTTTGTCTGCTAGGAAAAAAACCCTTGATCAGGTTTTGAGGTACATTGTTCTGGATGAGTACTCTTGGAGTCTGAAGCTCAGTCTGTGAGCCAGATAGGGGTTCAACTAACCTCTCTTTCTTTGGAAAGTGTGCTGTAGTTTGGAAGAAAATGCTTCTTTCAACCTTTGTTTTCCACAGAGCCTTAAATGCATTTTGGGTTCTAGATAACTCTGCCTCACTGTCTTCTCTGGTACATCTCTTGAGTACCGTCACTGGAAATTGTGGATTCATGCACCAAACTGCAGAGCAACATGTCAAAGAAAACATCTGCTGATAACACATCAGTGGCGTGATGCTACACAACCTGCTGGAATGCAGAGTCATCTCTTAATATATCATGAAGAGGGAATGATGTGGCAAAATGCATTTTCAGTAATTACATTTGGGTTGTGACTTTGCTAAGGAGGCAGTCCTCTGACCCACCATTCACCAAAAAAGAAGGGGAAAATGAAGAGAAAGCTTTAAGAGTTTTCCACTAATATGGCAGATGCTACTGGGTGTGTCCTGCCTGCTGTCTGATTAGTCCTATGCCTAGTGGCATTACACGCCTAAGACTGCAGAAAGAAAGCACTAGCTCCAGTTCAGCCATGCTTCCATAGTTATGTCCATACTGTTAATAATCTACATCATTAGATTGACCTTGGAGTTTGGTTCCAGATTTACGCCCGTTCTGCCCAAAACTGATTTGGTTATATGATGTATATAATACATTATGCTCTTTTATAATGTACATACATAATCTTTGCACGTAGACTGCTGAATCACACAGCCGCAGATTTGGGATATTCTATCCAAATCCTAGTTTCAGCTTTTGTGTCTGGAGTGTCTAGGATTTTTTTTTTTTTTTTTTTACTATTTATTTTGCGTTCTGTATTTCGGACATTGCCTCACTCATCAGTCTTTACTACTCCTTCTCCAAATCTTATCCCTACAGCAAATTTGGATTCACGACAAAAGCAGCTAGGGATGGTGGACATGCCCTATAATTAGCAGCATTGCTGACTCATGGTTCCTGTTGCTTAACTGACCTCCAGAAGGCTTTGTAGTCTCCCTGCATAAGCTTGCTGTTAGAGGCTAGTGAGCTGCTTATCTTTGAGCTTCTTGAAGTTCAGCACTCATTCATTCAATGTACTTCAGCTTCAAGACTGACAGTGGTTTACTAGTCACAGTTGTCATATGCACTATACATGCATGGTATTATATCATCTTTACTTTTTTGCTCTCAAATATTCCAACACCTGGAAAACATTAAAGCTTGCTAAGCTGTATTTGTCTGCCAAAACTACGCCCCAGAAATGCACCATATGGCCAAGATATTTTTGAGAAATGAAAATAAGGAGACTTACAGAAAAGACTTGCAGCTTATGCCTCAGAACAATGATGCATCAGTCAGGAAGTGGAGGTGGCTGGTTATGGCTCAGATATTTTTCTCTTGAGTGATTATGAAACAGGCAATACTGTATTTCCAAATTTATTTAAAGTTACAAGTGGCAGTTGCTAAATAGCTGGTAGCATATTTCAGTAGTAATCATGCTCCTAACTGGACTGGGATGATGACAAGAAAAATCCCTGGATGAATTCTTCCTGAAGAGTCTTCAAGCTCTTGAAATGCAGATGTTCATACTTGCATGGACAACCTACCCAGACCTGCAATGGCACTGCAGAGCTGGTTTCTCTGCTTTCTCTTCTTTCTGCTGCTCATCCTTCAACCCTACAACATGGCTTCAGCCAGTGAGAGTCTTGACATTTCTACTGCCTTGAAAGAGAATGTATCAAGGGAGATAGTGTTGACAGTACCATTCACAGCCCAAAATCCTAACAAAGGTACCAGCAGGAGTGATAGTACTGATCTTATGGTGAGGGGATGGCTGCACCTCTTCAAGTGTCTCCTCACCAACCCTCAAAGTAATTTAACTGAGCAATTTCATGCAAAGGTACGGTCAGGCATGTGGCAAGGAGCTACCAGACATTTCCTTACCCGCAGTCACTTCTGTGTTTGCCAGCTAATTTGTCTTAAGTCTAATGATATTCCTTTAGGAAAAAAATGTAATGTTAGTGTTCAAAATTACAGCAGTGCCTGGACTTACCTGTATTGCAACTGCCTGCTCACTATTTTTCAAAACTGGATTTTTCAGAACAATTTCAAAACAAGGAAATTATTGAAAAGTGTTCTTTTGTTTTGTTGGGGGAGGTTGTGTGGGTTGGGTTTGTTGTTGGGTTTGGTTTTGGTTTTTTTGTCATCAAAATCTTGTGGAAAGAATAATAAATTTGTCTTTTGGCCGCAAAGTTTTTGTTTTCTTGTTTTTCTTCCTCTAGTCGGATTTCAGTCCTGTTTTGATCATGCATCAAGTATTTAACTTTCTAAGTAGCTGGGGAGGAACAGAGAATAGAGATGTTCTGTATAGTTTTTAGAAGAAAAAAGATCAAACATAGCATTTTTAAGTCTCAAAACCAGAATTTTGATACTTCATAAATAAAAGATTACTTAAATTTTAATTTAAAATATTGGATGCTTCAAAGCTTTCAAATGCTGAAGTCAGCAACTTAGTACTTTGCATTTAAATATTAATTTGCAGCATTCTAGGTGATGCTGTCTTTTTTTTCCTCAGAGGAACAAGTCATTGGTCCTGCAATATGAATTAAGTGTCCTTCAAGTAGTCCACTCTTTCAGTTTTGTAAATCAGTTTTGTGTATTGCTATTTTAATGTAAAGTCAGGGACATCATGTGGCTGCTAGGATGTGGGACAAGCAGTCTTAAAGATGGGGCTGTGAAGATGGTCACCCTTTGGAAGGCAGATTCCTCTTGCTTGTGACTGATTCCTATCCACAGTGCTCCTTCTGAGCACTCAGCACTTTCCAAAACATAGCTATGAGCCTTGAAAGGGAGAGAAGCTGATTTTGCAATTTAAAAATATGCAAATAGCATGAATGCAAATGGAGAATCACTCAGTTAAAACTCCAGAAACAGTGTGCATTGTATTTTGAATTTTAGGAATCCGATCATGGGACACAAACTTGGTTGAATGCAACTTGGACCAAGAACTGAAACTTTTTGTGTCTCGCCATTCAGCTCGATTCTCTCCTGAAGTTCGAGGTGAGTTTTTGGGAAGTGCTTGACAAATGTTAGTGGGTTTTGTTTTTGTTTTGTATTTTGTTTTGTTTGGTTTCTTTCTTTTCCGTAACTATTGAATTAATAAATATTTTGGAATTGTATGGCCCACTTTCATTTGTGAGTAACTGAGGGGTGGAGGGCCTACCTTGACTCACAGGAACTTTGGCTTGTAGGAGGAAATGAGAAATTTGTGGGGCTCATAAGACTAATTTTCTTTTGCTGCCTTTTCTTGAAGCCTATACTTCCTTTAGAGGATTCATACAGTAAAGCAAAAAAAAAATACAATTTTGTGAAGTGTAAAATTGACTGTGTTCTGGTTGCATGGGAATCAAGTGTTTGGTAAGTTTTCTAACATCTCACTACTTTAACACAAAGGCTGAATGAGCATAGGTGGAGTTGATCACAGTTTTTACATAAAAAAATACAACCTTCTCAAAGGAGCAGAGGTTGTTTTCACTGAAATCATTGTGACCACGTACACATTACTAGTGCAACCTAGTACTGATGAGTATTACAACAGATGCTCCTAAAGATAGTACTTAACTGTGGTGGAAAAGGGGCTATGAAATGCTGTATTATGCTACTATGTCATATTCCTCGGGTCAGTTATTATACACTGTTGATAATGAGATCCTGACATTTCCCTAGCATGACAGCATTGACCTAATGGTTTTGAATGATGTACCAAAATATCTTGTGTAACTAATTCTTCCTCTTTCAGCATAGGTTATAGGAGTTTTTGCCATATCTTCTCATATTTTTAGAGAGTAAAACATTGCCAGAGGTAAGAAAATAAAACAAACTCTACAGTTCTCCTGTTTTGAAAACCGGCAGAACCAATATAACAATACACAGTGTGAAGATTTAGTTAAGGGATGTAGCTCCTGATAGACATGGAAGTAAACTCAGGCTTCGTTTACATATTTTTCATTTCAGTTGACATGTGATGAAGCTAATTCAACTCCTCAGTGACATTAGTTGCTTTGTTTTACAGAGAAGGTAGATAGTAAGTCAAATTAGCAGAATATATCTGTAAGGAAAGCAAGACGCAATGCATTTGATTTTTAACATGCATCTGTTTTACTTAAACTTAATGGAGAAAAAAGATCCTGAGCTTCTCCTTTAGCAAAAATATTTCAGCATGTCTTGTTTAGATGATACATCCTAACACCATTGTTTGAATAAAAATAAAACAAATGCTCATCTTTCATATGGTAAATAAAATAAGATTATGAATGCCTTTTCTCAACAGAATGACTACAGAATCCTCCAGGATTTTTTCTCTAGGAACTGTATTTTGGTTTGATTCCTTCTTTTTTTTTTTTTTTGTGTTTGTCTAGACTTGCCTGTTTAGTCATTGTGTTGAATTACAGCTTAATTGCATGAGACTGGGAATCATCAACATCTCTGTGACAAGCAATAATGAATGTTGTTTTCACCACTGCTTAATCTTCAAACAATAAACTGCCAACATACATGTTGAAAAAGCATTAAGGGAGCCTGGAACTTGGATAGAGGGAAGATCAGGAAAAAAGCTAGCCCTCTTGACCGATTTCTTGTCTAAAATTCTGTGGGGAAGCCCAACGGCACCACCAGAATCCCACTGCCCAGATCAGAAGATCATCTATTTTGGTTTCTTTTTGTGGTTCTCTGACATAGAATTGATCATCTCTAATGTTTGACAGGGAGAAGAGGGTTTTGATGTCATTAATAAAACCTCTGAATGTTTGACTTCTGTTACAACACCCAAATATTGAATATTTAAGCAGTGAAATGGTCAACGTTTGTACTAAAGAGGTGATTGTAAGTATTCCCTTATGGTCTCAAACTCAGAAATTCTGCAGCATTTAGGTAACTAGGTGACTTTTTGTCCAAGGCAAGTATTCATCTAAGGTGATGGGGTAGCCTGTGGGATGTAATTAAACAGTGTTTTTCCCAGTCCTTTGAGAATGAACTCTTTGTGCAACTTACAAAGATAGGGACAGTTTGCTCTTGAAGAAGGGTAAGAGTCATCTAGTATGTCTGCTGAGCTCCTTGTATAGTTGGGTCTGACTGCTGACTGAAGCCTGTTTGATTATGATGTTTAATTATGGTAATTGCAATGCTGGCTCAGTACATGCTTGTATGCTTCTCAGGGTAGCTCAAGGTTATGCACAGCAGCAATGTGAAGAGCAGGATGCTTTCTCAAAGAGGAAGCTTGGAGGAAGTGGGACCAAGCTTGTCCCCATGCCATGTGCCTGCAGTGTCAAAAGAGAAGCATGGGAGAGAGTATCTGTCAAAGCATTTATGTTTTTTCAGTTGAGGAATTTAAGGTCTAATCCTTCTCCTTGTGTAGTGAAAAACAGTGTATATATTGATACTGCAGGGAGCATCCCAGCACTCTTTTTGTGCTCTTTTTAAGGGAATGGATTGTCACAGTGGTGTTTATATTTCTTATATTCAGCTGCTGGGCAACTTACGGATGACTTGTAATTCCTGAAAAATACGATTCAGAATGGAAATGCCAGCAGTTCTTTTCTGCTACCTTGTAAAGCAGCTGAGTTAGCAGACTCCTTAATAATACCGCATTTTGCAGAAAAGTTGGGTGCTAGCAAAAAAAATGAGTAACAGCTTGTTAGCTAGTTGCCACGACAACTAGCAACATGACTTAAAATGGGTACTCTAGTGCTTGCCTCTGTTCTCTGCCATCTACTGATAACTTCCATCTTATGTTAATATCACAAGGATAAAGATTCAAACAATGAGTTGTAACATGTGCATGTGGAAAAGGAACTGTGTGTTGGATGGAGAGGCAGAGCAAGTGGAGACTTGGAAAGAGCTCTGTTGAAATTGCAGCTGTATCTGAAGCTGCAGCTGTACCTACCAATCTTTTCTTAATTAAAGTTTCAGCTGCATAAAGCAGCTTCATAAAAGACCAAGTAAATGGGTTTTGGGGTAGAGGAGGGGGAAACTGTTCAGTGTCTTTCTGCAAGACACCTGCTGTTTTGTCCTTCAGCTTCCTCCTGGGGCCTCTTGACTGTTGCATTGGTGTGTATTCAAGCCCTAGAACTGGTGTGTATTCAAGCCTAAACTAAATCTACTTTATTTAAATAGCTGTTTAGTAGTTAGTCACCCCTAACCTTCTAAGAGATATCTCCTGAACAATGCACTGTGACTACTTTGTCCTGTTTTTATGAAGAACATGTATCTGTTGAAGACATATTTCCTATCTGAGCAGTACCAGGAGGTCTCCTGTTGTCCCTAAGTCAGCAGTTGATGACTGTACTGTCTTGCGTCCTTCCTTACCTGTGCCCAAGACTTTATTTCCTTCAGCCTGCCTGTGGCCAGGGGGGACTTTGGCAAAATGCAAAACATGTTTGGTGTCCTTTCAGCAGCCACCTACATCTGCAGCAGCAGTTGGCTTGCCAACTTCAGGCTTCCTAAAGGTCTTTGTTCTCTGAAATGGTCATGACCCCCAAAAAGCCCTAATATTTTTCATTCTGGAAGTTCCCATTTCAAAAGTTACTGTTCAGAACTGTTATATCCTGTGGAGAACTTTTGGATCTGGGAATTCTAGTCGTTAGGGCTCGCCCAAGATCCAAACCCAGTTAATACCACACCTAGTAGTTTGCAATATGAACTTGTGGAGTTGCTGATAAAACCCCAAAGGGCTTGAATTTACTGCTGTCCTACTGCAAACGAGTTCATCAAAATTTGTGAAGTAGGAGGGCATAGCTTTTTGAGCAAAACCTATCAGTTAAAATGAAAGAAAAAGAGCCAAGATTTTGAGACTGTATTTCTCAGCTGCTGTCAGAGCACCCCCATTAACTGCCTTGGGGTTCAGTTCACATAAAATCTTAAGTAGTCTGATATATGCATTTAGGGACATCTTATAAATGTAATTCTTCAGCTATTAGAGACTATGATAGTTGAAATAGCTACTGAGAGGAGTCATTTTAGCTCACTGGAGAAGTTAATTTTAGTTGGCTACCAGACTTGTTTCCTGTCTTGAAGTATTCATGCCTTGGAAGAAAGAAAATGGAGGCAGAATAGGACTTGAACAGAGAATTGAGCTGACTCAGGCTGCTGCGACAGTGAATGGTATCCCTGCAGGGTTCTGCTGCCATCAGTTCAGGGCTGCAGTGTTGGGGCTGCCCAGCAGAGCAAGGCTGGGGATCTCCCATGTCCTTGCAGGCAGCAACTGGCTTAGGGGTACACACCCAGCTCTCATCCACTTGCCAACTTTTTTTTTGTGGGATATATTAGGATTTTGGTGGCTCAGGAAAGAGTTACAGTGCAACAGCCTACATGTTCAGATACATGAATTGTCAAAGCTTTCTTAGTACTAATCAAAATTCCAGAGATGGGCTAATAAGTGACTTTTTCTTCAGTGTATATATTATTGCAGTTATGTGACAATCATTCTGGCACTGACTTCCATTTCTGCTTTTTTAGGAGTGATCTCGAAGGAAATTAGCATGAATTTACATTGCTGCCAAAACACCAGTACCTGCTATGCTGTTAGCATGAATCAGCAAAATGACTGAGAGGTTATTTTTAAACGCCTTGTATCTCAAGTACATACAATAACTTCAGTGGCCTTAGAATAGCCCCTGTTTTATGAGAACAAGCTTTTGGCCTGTCTGAGGCCAGAGTTATGGGATTAAGTTAGCTGTGAATAATGATAGAATATCAACTCTGTTATGAAATTTTAATCCCCATTCCTCTTTAATGCAGCATACTTAATGGTATATTCCCAAGGTTGTTTCGTTAAAGGTTACTTAACAAAACCTTACAGAATTATAATTCTTAATTTGTCTCTTATGATACTTCAATCTTTTTTTCCTAATATTTTGTCTGTGTGGGACATTTGAAACAGAAGACTTAAACAATATTTGCCCATTACTATTTACAGATGACTTAACTCTCTTCCATAATGGATTTATAATAAATGTGTAATCAGAACATCAGTGCCACTTTTTCATCTACTTCTTGGTTGTAATCGACAACCTTTTTCTCAGGTGTCAGTTTTTCTTAACTTTGACAAGACTTATTTTTTTTTAATTGTCTGGAATTTCTGCTGCTTTTAAATATTTATCAGGGAAGGACTGAAGTTCCCTGCTTCACTGTAGGTGTGAGGAAACTAGTGTCATGAAAACTGCCCCAGACACATGGGACAGACGAAACAGAGTAGTTAAAAATTAAACAGAGAAGAAGGAAGCCTTGCTTTCATCTTTTTATGTTCAAGACATTTTTTGCTGGCACCATTGTTGAACTGGGAAATAAATATAGGATGAAGTCTTGACAGAACCTTGAGAAATGAGCCCAACTAGAGCAGGCTTGCTTCTGATCTTGGGGCTTTGAAACATTCAGTGCACATCCTGGCATGGGTATTATGGCCATCCAGCATGGTTTCTGAACCTCAGGCTGTGCCTTTGGCCTTCCAGAATGTCTAAACTGCACGGAGTTTAGACAAGCTGAAAAAAATTAATAAAGAATTGTTTTCTATGTGACCAGTACTTTAGGTAGATGTAGTAGGTAATGTCTTCAAGAGTATCTCTGCATAGGATTTAATGCTTGTCACAAGCTAATGATTTAATGGCATTACTCATAATCATTTTTCTAACACTACTGAATTTTTAAAACTTATAATCACTAGCCGCAAAGCTCAGATTCTAAAAATTCATTAGAATTGGAAGATTTATATATTTTTTCAATACTAATTAGGTTTTTATACATTTAATGTTTCCTAGCAACCTCAGAAATTTTAATCTTCCTTACCACTTCTTTACTAATTGTATTATAGAATACTATTCTTTTTACATTTCAATCCACTATATATAAACAAGCTTGAAATGGTGTAGTTTTGGTTGTTGTTTTGTTTTTTTTTTCATTGTGTCCTGCAACTTGAATTGCTGGATCAAGTGAAAAACATAGCACCTTTCAACATAACACATGGAAGACATGGAAGTCATCAAAAAGACATCCAAATGGATACAGTGTATTATTTCAGTGATTGATTCTAAAAATAAAGGTTGACCCCTTTGATCATAACAGTGTCTCAACTGCATAAATAGTTTGGCTGCAACATTCATATTTCTGAACCATCCCTAGTGGGAACAGTTTCTCTGCACCTAACAACCCTCTATACCTTTTAGAGCCTATAATTACAATCAGAATTACAATTTCTCTCTAGCTTTGGCGGGATAATGTCATTGTATGTCAAGTAGGGGACTATTATGTGAAGGAAGACTTTGCCAACATTCTCATTCTGAGTTGAATAGCAGGATCTGATAGTATTACTTTGTTAAGAGGAGCTGTTGAGTGGGGGAAACCCACTTGTAATGGGTGTAGGTCCTCCACAACCATTTCTAGACAGGAATCACAGGAAGGAGAAGACACAAAGCATTCAGATTTCCTTAAACAGTATAGGCTTACTATTGAGTCCATTGAACAGCATGAGGCCATTGTGCATTAGAGCCATACTTGCATAAAAAGGTTCAGTTTTGAGTTCTGGATTGTCTCAGGGCCTGTGTGATCCATTTGTGATTAAATTGGTTTAAACTAAAAGCAAATTCCAGGCCAAGGAATCAGTTTTTTGCAGAGAATCTGGAAAAGACTTTAAGATTTACTGTATTTTAGATTACTATTTTTTAGTTTCACACAGCATATTAAATATTTGCAGAGTTGATGCCAATCTACCAGTCCTTTCTTAACTTGAGTGGTTTTCCCTGAAAATGTTGGAGGCATCGGGGGATCTATGAAATTAACTGTCCTCCTGTGCTTTTTGGGCTCTGAGAATCTAATGAGTTTTCAACACAATGCCTGCTGCTTTCCAGGGGGGGTAGTAGATTGTGTTCCACATTCAGCCCAGGGCAATGTTCAGGTCCTGGCATACTAGCGGTTTTTCCCTTCTTGTCTTGTAGTCACAAACAAGTGACAAGAAGGGGCCACGTTGAAAGCTTTTTTTTCGCTATTGTAAGTGAAAGAGTTGTGGTGCAAGGCAGCCCTATGTAGAGCTATCTACCAGCTCCAGCTGAGCTGGTTCCCCTACCCATGAAAGTGCAGCCCCATGCAGGTGCAGTTCCAGACTTCACTCCCTGGAAGCAGAATGATCTCATCAGTGATGGGCCTCTCAAAAGACCATCAGGAGATCTCATCACATCAGTATTTAGCTCTACCACAGCTCTCAACTGGCAGACTCTACTGCCATGTTTCAGAGACAGCTTTGGTATGTCTGTAAGGGCAGTTTTTGCATGTACAAAGCATACAGGCTTTAATCTGTGACACTGATGTCCAAGACTATTTTTCCGATTTTCCTGATTTATCTTTTTATCTTCAGCTTATTTTAAACATTATGTTCTCCTCCCTTTTGCTTCCCTAAAATGAGTGCAATGCTGAGGCTTGATATTAGCAGATGTTTTCAAGACTACAGAGAAGCCTTTGCTCATCCTAGATTACACGTACTTTTTTCTTCCTTTCCCCAGTGCTGTTTCTCCTGCAGACTTCCTATATGTCGCAGTAAGCTATGGTAGTTAAGTGGTAAAATGTGAATGACATCTTGTCAGTACTGGCACTTCCAGGCTTGCTGCCTTTCTTGGAGCCACATCACAGCTAACAATAAAGGAATGTGTACTTTTTTGAGAGATGAGTTCAGAAAAAGCTGTGGTCAGAGAGGGCTCAGCTCCGAAATGATGTTTTGTAGTTTTCCCTTTATATAGTTCTGGCTTCCCCTGGTATTAAATATGCCGGAGGCTACTTCTGGCACTTCAAGCTTTTCTGTTGTTCTTCCTTTTGAGCAGATTGCTGTCTCTTTGTCAGTGATTGTTACCATAACCTAGGCAATGATTAAGTTAGATTTAAACCAAAGGCCTTGCTCAACTGCACCAAAGGTTACTCCATGTACTATTCCATGTCTGTGACTTACTTGCGAAGATGGGACACTCCCAGAGAATATGAGGTCCATGTCAGACCTACTGGTTTTCATTAGATAATCTAGGTAACCTAGACTAACCCTAGGTGTGGACCAGAGACAATAAAAAAAATCTTATCAATAATCATTGGGGGAGAAAAAAGATGCTTTCAAACCAGTAGAGATGTAGCTTATCTGGATCTGCTTTGCCACAGTACTATGACAACAGTTACTGATTTGTAAGTGCAGTTAACAGGACAGATACTTTCCACTGAGATGACTATTTGCAATCAAATCACAAATTGGCTGTGTAAGGTTTGGAAACATAGTTGCTATAGCTGACGGCACAATAACAAACAGATTCATTGCTGAGTTTGATGCTTTTTCAGATTTTAGTCTCAAAGGTTTAGACTCAATATTCCCACGAAACCGTTAAAGAACTCTTGAGAATAATTTTTGAGATCCTGTAAGAGGAACCATAGGAAAGTGCAAGCAATCTCAGCGTTGTGGCTCTATTCGTATTTTCTCATTACCTCTAATGTCTTTTGAATTGTTACTACTATCAAAAATTATCCTCTTCCAGTACAAAATTAAGCTATAATAATATACTTCAGGATCAAAACTCATTTCCATCAAAGTTTCTACTTAAATTTTGGCATAATGTCATGCAGCTACACATACTTGGTTTAAAAAACACTTTGAAATGAGCAATCAAAAAAGACCACCCCCCCCACCAAAGCCCAAACAAACCCCAAACAAACTAACATGTTTTCTTACCCTTTTCCTTTTTTGGAAGTCGTCTGCCAATACAATTATGCTCCCTGGTGCTTTTTTTGCCAGTAGATGGCATTCTCAGTGCCCATACTCATACTGTGCAGTAAATGAGCACATACAAACTTCTGTACTATTTTTAGGTCCTAGTACTTAATGTGAGACATATGTTTTCTGTTTTGCTCTGACAACTTGCTTGGAGTTTAAATCTCAGAAAATTCAGCTCTGTTGACTGTGAAGGATGAAGGAAGAAGCTCATTTACAACTGTAAATGCGCTTGTCAAAATTCAAATCTTATAGTCAACAGAGGAAAAGCACAGCATAGCTCATGCAGGTGAGAGGTCTGTCAGTTAGAAGACCACAGATAGCAATCATTTATGAAAATGCTTAACTTTACATTAATTCTGCAGAGCCAGCAGGGGGAAAAGCAAGATCCCTATATATGCAGCTATATTTGTGCATAAATTAACACATGCTGTAGATACAGCTGAGGAAATCAGCCTTACAGATCATGTATATAGATCCGCATTTTCAGGATGTCTCTAACAGACCTGAGCTTCCCCTCTTTTGAAGCTATGATATATCACACCAAGAAGTACAGCAGTGCCTCCTCTCCCATGTTGAATTTAGAACACAGGATGGAATAAAAGACCTGAGATCTATGCAAGTAGACTCCAATTCACTTATGAGGTTTAATGTATCTCACATGTTTTTCCTTGTCTCAGTCTAAGCTATAACTGTCAGGAATATAGAAATACAGTAGCATATAGTTTGACAAAGCATTTCAGTATTGTCTGTCTAAAAATACTTGTTCATACAAGTATATTCGCTATGTATCCTTTTTCCTTTCTTATGGATAGAAAAAAAACCCCAACCTTATAGCTTTCTAAGTGACTGTAGGAAATGTGATACATCCTGAATCAAGAGACCTGAAGTTTAGTCGTTAAATTTTCCCCCCAAATACATAAAGACTGACTGTAGCAGTCACACTTAGATGCTGTGGACAGTCCTTGATATGGATTATTCAGTTGCAGGGATGTAATTACATTGATTATTTTTTTCTGTCTTGCTTCAGTTTCCCTTTGGGGACTGCTCTGCAAAGTGTGCCAGTAGAGAACCTAGCATCAGTGATTTATGCAGTGTGATCTTCATTAGAATTCAAAATGAGGCTACCAGCTCTCTTCAAATAAGCTACCAGCCAGATGTTAGAAAGTAATTACTACAGGGATCACTCAACTTGATTTGAAAATAACACCAAAGATGAAAAGCTGAGATTAGACATTCACCAATTTGTGTAACTCCTTCAGATCTGAGTTGTATTTAAAAAAAAACACGTGACCACCATTTTATGAAGCTGAATACCTGCACATATCTCTATGGACAAAGTACTTTTGATATACAAAAATACTGGTAAATGGACATTCAAATAATTTTCAGCTAAGTTGACCTTGGGCAAAGTACTAGGGCTCCAAAGGCTGCTGAGAGCAGCTCTCTTTTACCACTTATGTAAAAAAAAAACACAACAGAAACAACAAACAAAAGCTCTCAAATGGCAAAAACATAGCCAGGAATTTGTCTTCAATTGTGATTGCTATATCACTTTGACAAATTTTGATTTTAACGTGTAAATTATGAGTAATATTACTGGAAACAGAAGGGTCCCACCAGATCTACCCTGTTATGTGTTAGGGAAGCATACTGCTGTTGAAGAATTGCAATTTGTAGATCATATTTATAAAGAGTTGGAGGGAAATGTTTGTGGGGAGCTGGTTTCTACATAAAATTAAATGCAGCACTGCTGGGTTGCTGTGGCACCACTTGAAATAAAACCCAGCAATTCTCTTCTACAGCTTCCTTGTGAGCTGGGCGGTGCTGGCATTGACAATAAATCAGCTGACTTCCATTAGACCTAGACATCTATAGGAAGCTGAGTGCTTGTGCAAATCTTAAGCCAAGCTGGTGAAATATTGTCAGCCATCTCTAACAAAGCTCCATGTCAAGTGGGAGTGAAATGCTTCCAAGTGCAGCCGCGTGTCTGTGGAAACGTGTGCTTTCTAATTACTAAAAGGCTCTTGCTGGTCCTAAATCTAGGATGCTTACAGCGTAAAAGTTAAAATACTATGGGGAGATGGAGTAAATGACATTTTGATTACCCTTCTTAGTGACTGACACAACCTTCAAACCCTGGGGAAGAGAAGTGGCAAGGAGGAGTCTTTTGCCTTTTGTCACCTCTGCTGTGCCATCCCTGCCTCTGCACCATGCTTATCTCATGGCTGAGGCTTAATTAGAAGACTTTGAGGCTGAAGTTATGGAAGAGAATATAAATTGCATCTGTATGGATTACGATCTGGTGGAGTTCATTAGCATGCAGGTGGAGTTTGTGTGCTTCCCAGCCTCTCTTCCCAGAGCTTGTGACTTCCAGGCATTTCCACACTCCAGCAGATCAGTTGTGCCCTATGGGGCTAACCCGCATTTTCATATTAACACAGTTTAATTAGGCAAGGAGAGATTGCTGTGTCTCCAGAATGATCTACAGATACAATAGATCAGTATTTATTACAAAGATTCTTTCAAATAAATGTCTGCTCTGTTAGACAGGTTTGCTCGTTCAGAGGCCCTAGAGTCATTTAAGAAACAATTAAATCCTCTCTGGTGTGAAGCAGAATACTAAAAAGGATTAATGCTGACAGACTGTGCACTCTCTCTAGTTTCAGCTGTGTTCCTATGCCTTGCTGTTCTCCTCTGATATGTAGGTTTGATAAAGGGAGTTGGGTTCAGGGACAGCTGCCCATCCCTTGCAGCAGTGTGGAGTGTAAGAGAGGATATAAAAAGCACCAAGGCATTGGCCAAAAATGATCAAGCCTAGCATAAATATGTAGCTGTGAGGAATATACAGCTGTTATGCTAGGAAGAACTTCGGATAGCTTAATTCCGTAACATTTATCCTGGTTATCCAAATTTGATGTGAAAGATGAGTATGAAGCGGTCTAGTCTTCTAAATGCTCATGTAACTAGCCAGATTTACAGTGGCCATCTGGGAAATGCCACATGATGAGCTTCCATGGTCAGGTCATTGTTGATCTTATTTTTTCCTGATTTCTCCTCCTCTCCCCTCAAATTAATCTTAGTGTTCTGTGCAAGGGAAGCAGTTTTCCCCTAGGGAGCATGTTGGAACAATATGCAAGATTGACTCAATTATGAGGATTCGCAAAGGACCTGTACAGAAAACAAATATTTCTCTAAGCTTTATGTAATTTGGATTTATTTACATGGTTGAATTTCCTACTCATGTTATTGTGTGTATTCCTTATATATGACTATGTAATATATGTTTAAAATGCTATATATTATAAATATTCCTATTTTTTAAATTTTTCAGGTTAATGTCTTATGAACTACACAGTAATGTAACTTTGTAGAATCATAGAAATATAGAATCAGCTAGGCTTGAAAAGACCTTTCAGATCATCAAGTCCAACCATTAGCCCAGGACTGCCAAGACTACCACTAAACTGTATCAGTGAGGACCTCATCTACACATTTTCTGAACATTTCCAGGGAGAGTGATTCCACCACTGCCCTGGGCAGCCTGTTCCAAGGCCTGAGCACCCCCTCCCTGAAGAAAGTTTTCCTAATATCCACTCTAAACCTCCCCTGGTGCAGCTTGAGGCCATTACCTCTTGTCCTATCACTTGTTACTTGGGAGAAGAAACCAACACCCACCTCACTACAACTTTCTTTCAGGTAGTTGTAGAGAGTGATAAGGTTCCCCACAAACCTTCTCCAGACTAAACAAACCCAGTTCCCTCAGCCACTCCTCATCACACTCCTGCTTCAGACCCTTCACTAGCTTTGTTGCCCTTCTGTAGACCTGCTAAGTGTAGCCATCTCAAAAAAATGCAATTTAGGACCATGACGACCAAATTCCAAACTTGCAAATATAACTGATTTGACTAGTTCAGCATAAATGAATCTCCCTTTTGTTAGCTGGAGTCTTCAAATTCAAACTGAATTTGTAGCAAAAAAAGTGATGTATCTGAACTATTTTGAAATCCGTCAGAATTTTGCTCTTGATCTCAGTGAAGGCAGGTCAACCCCAACGTTATTTATTTGTTCAAATATTTATTAAATAATTTATTTATTTTTATATTTGTTGTTATTTTTTATGCTGTTCTCAACAGGCATGCAGTTTTTTCTTAATTTAAGAAAGAATACTTGTGCATTTGCACAGCTTATAACTATCATCAGGCATGTCAGTTGCAACGTCTAGTAAGAGTTCTCTCAGTGTAACTCCCTCAGAAAATTAAGTGTGCCGGACTTATCACAGTTTATATGGAAAAAAATAAAATCAAATAAAATCATGCAACTCTGTCATGCAAGACAGTGGGAGCTTCCAATGGAATCTAATGGCAACCTTTACATTTCTTCACCAAGAGAAAATACTAAAACTCACAGGATTTCTCTTCCCCCAGAAGAGAAAATAAATTAAATATTTTAATCTGGGGGGGGGGGGGAAATGCAGCTATATTGGTTTCATGTTCCTTAAGCATCCCCCTGCCCTGCATTTTTGGGTGTTTTTTTTTAAATGCTGATGATGAACCTATAAGTGTACTTGAGTTGTGTTCATTTAATACCGTGTGGGTTAAATGTCTCACTAATGCTGACACTTTGTCATTCTAATGAAGTACAATTTATGAGTGTCTGTAATTACACAGCCTGTGTGCTTAGAGTGATACACTAAAAGGAGTGTATCACATCTAAAATAACATTTTCTTCATTGCATCGTCTAATTTCATCTGACATTCTGCCAAGCAGGGCACAAGCTTTCTGCAGGAAGCCGCAGAGTATCTATGGTCTCATTTAGACAGAATTAAGTTATTATAAATCTGTTTCTAATTATGTTAATTAAATATTACATCATGTATATCGACCTGCTGTAGATCTTAGATATTTCTTTTATTGTTTTAGTAATTTGCTCTATTTGTTATGCATGAAAAATGCTTTTGATAACCCATGTTGATCATACTTGCTAATGAACCAATGCTTACCATTATTGCACTTAAGGATATATCTCCAGAACATACAGTGTTAGAGGGCTGATAATGAGCACAACAGCTGAAGATACTGATTAATTTAATCAGGGTTATTTTGCCTGCTGCCAAAGTATAGGAGGAGAGATGCTACCACTGGAAAATGTTGGAGCATTTAACTTGTGGCTATGTATTTAGGAAAAAACTCGGTTCAGCCAGCCTGTTTCAGGAACATTGATAATGCAAAATGTTTTCTTCATTATAATGGCAATAGTTATTTGCTACCTTGTTCAGATCAATTTATTATGAAGCAGCATGACACTTTGTACTGTGAATCATATTGCCCAAAGGCATTCACATGAAAATTGCTCATTTAATTTTCACTGGATTACTTTTCTCATTTAAACAACAATAATAATGTAAAGTATAGAGCTTCTACAGCTTGCAAGTTTTTTTCCCAATATTCTCAACCTAATTTTGAGATTAACCTTTTAAAATACACATTCAGATTTCAAAGATCAATTTTTTTAACTTCTTTTTTTTCCTTTATGTGGAAAGCTGAATCTTTTTTACTATTTCTCTTAGTACAGCCAAAACAAGATGCTTATCAGCAAAGGATATATGCCATTTTTTATGGCAAAATTTCTCTCAACCTATCTGATTGAGAGAAAATGGATAATAAACACGACTTGCGCTACATCAGTGATTTCCGTTGTCAAAAGAAAGAGGCCCAGCACAACACTTAAATTTATGTGGTTGGAACCCAGACACATAAAAGCCGTACTTTGTCATTGAGATAGATATTGCTAATGGAATTGCCTGTGTGAGTGCTGTCTGGCAGATGATTAATAGATCAGCAGTAGCACAGCTTCACGAAGGCTGCAGATACTGTCGTCTAAGGGACAGGAGGAGTGATCGGTTAGTGACAGCAGCTCTCAGGGGAGGAACAATAGAGACTGAGGAATATATCAAGGGAAACATCACTGGTAAACAGAGATACTGTAAGGCTTTTACTCACCTTCTATGAAGTCTCTGGATGTGCCTCATGGCTATAAAAGAATAAAATGACAGAAATATACTGTTGTATCTTTCACTAATACTTGGGCTAAAAGAATGTCTTTGAATTCCTTTACATTTGCTTATGTCCAGTTTTCCAATATTTTCCTGTAAAACCACCATCAATAGTTTTTTTTTTTTTTTTTTTTTTTTTTTGTGGCTGCTGCTAGCAGAAACCCTGAAGAGAGGGATGGATTTTTTGCTCACTTTTCTGCCCTTCAGTGTGCTCTTTCCAGCACATCCCTTCTCCCTACCAGTCACTTCCCCATGGGACAGGGCCTGTGGTCTGCTCAGACCTCTTGTGATATCTGGTCATATCTTCTGCCAGGCTCAAGCAGTTAATGAGAATGGCCAATTACCTAAGAGGGTTGGTCAGACACTCCTCAGTTTTCACAGCTGCCAGCCGGTTTCTTGATCTCTCAGTGATATATACAGATCAAAGAAGCCAAAGATGACACAGGCTTTAAAATAAGAGTCAAGTTTGCTCACTACTCTTCTGCATTTCTGATTTAGCATCATCCAGGTAAGACAGCAAGAAAAGAGCTCCAGAATCACTCCAGATGTTATAGAAAAGGCTTGGATTTCTTTCTTGTTCCAGTTTTGTTTTGACATAGCTTTTGAAACAAGAGCACCACAAAGTGCTAGACTTGGTACATCAGTCAGCCCTGCAGCCAGTCCTAGAAAAGACCTGTGCTAATGTTGACTGAGAAGAAGAGAAGCAGGTGATGAGAGAGACTAAAGGTAACTTTTCCTCTGTATTATTCAGAGACTCACTGAGCAGGCTTTATTCCTTACTAAGGAAAATGTTTTGTTGGTTTTATCAAACTCCAAACTAATCTTGCCTTAATCTTACTGTTACTTGAAAAAGCTATTTAAAAAAAATACGTTGAATCTAGACCTTTAAAAAGCCTGTTAACCCTTATATATGAGCTCAAGGGCAATCTTTCTGTTTTCAAAGTAACATAATTTTCTCCTTGGAGGCAATAATTATTAACAGCCAATACTGAAATTCAGACCTGAAAATTGCTTTTGTGTTCCCATGAAAAAAAATCAGTGTAGTACATACTCCATGTTACATGTGCTCTTCAAACACAGTATTTCAGGTTAATATGTACTAAAGGAGGATTCTTATAAAGCTTAAAACTTTAAAATATTAGTAGGTGAGCAGCTGTTCAATAGTCAGACAGCCCCTTCAAACCAGTTGTCAGCATAATAATATTGAGGGGAAAGATAATTAATTTCTGTGTTCCTTTATAGTTGTGTGTTTTCTAATTATCACATTCCTTTGCTAACTTCTGCTGTACTAACCTGATAACTGGGGGTAAATTTCAACAAATCTTGACATGGTCACATACTTCAGAACTTTAAATGGCTGGTTTAATTACCAAGAAATCTGCATTTGTTAACAAAGTGATAAAATGCAGAAATAGGGAATAACTCCCCAAGTGGGAGATCGTACATGCTACTACTAATCTTGCACAGGAATGCTTACTCTGCATAAATACATAGCAGTTTATATGTGTATGTATAATTTACATAAATGATGTAAAAGCCAAAGCTGACATTTCAAAGACTCTTTGAAAAACAATCTTAGTATTATTTTTTCTTTCCTGTCCTCTTTAATGAAACATAAGAGATGGGAAGCCAAGCCTTTCCTTTGTGCCTCGTTTAAACAGATTTACAACCTGAATTTCTGTAGAAAGAAGGCTAAGTGAATTGTCATTAATATCAGAGGAACTTAGTGTAGTCCATATATTATCAGATAAGACTAGTCAGTGCTGATACAATCTATTATATCTACAGACAGCTGCTGATGTCACATCACTTGTACGGCACATATGACTATGTAAACAACATAATGCACACTATCAGAAATGAAGGCATACAGAGGGGAATTGATTCCCCCAAGGAACATCTAGGTGTGCCCTTGTTCTTGATGCAGGAGTCAAGGATCCTGGGCCTACAGTGCATGCGTGACCTCTTGGAAAACCCTGATTCTCCCAGACTCAGATCTTTCTGGCAGCTGCCAACCCAGTTCTGTTCCATGGATAAGGATTACCAGTCTGCAATACTCTCTTTCTGTGTTACTTTCTCTCAACACTTCCTTGGACTGTTTTGTATGTTCCTTATGTTGCTCCACTTCCTTTGTGGGTTTCCCACCTTGTTATACTGTAAGTCTGTCAGAATAGAAAATATATAATTTTCATAAAAGACCACCAGATTATTATAAAGGCCAGAACCAGATGATTCACAGGAAATTTTTAAGCTGAGATAATTTTAAGTGAATGTTTGGTTTTTTCTTTATTTGTAGAAGAAACAAAACCAGTTTGGGCACTAGAAATGTAAATAAACCCTAGTTATTTTGTAAACTTTCATTACTTGTTCAAAAAGGATACAATAGGCTTTTATATTTCCCTGCTTTTTTTTCTAAGGGACATGAATGACAGTAGTCAAATTATAAACCACTCAAAAACAGTAGCATATGAAAAAGAAAACCATCAACTGAAAATGTCTTTTTGTATCTATACTCCTGGGCCATTCCTCTAATGATATTACAACCTAGCTTCTACAGGTATACTACAAGAGTTCTTATACTGTCAGATGAATTCTAAAATATACCCAAATCCCAGGAGAAAGTGCAAGAAGACAATTTTTTTGTCAGGAGACTATATTATGGTTTTATTTTGTTTTGCCAACTTTCTTTGCTAGACCACTTCAGCTAAATAGCCATGCATCCAGACATTGTCTTATACTTGTTTGTACTCTACACAGAAAGTAGAGCATACAGTACCTCATGATAGGTCTGCCTGCAAGTCTGCTAAACTATTTCATGTAATGTTATAAAAGTAGTCTGGATTTTTTAGAGGAATCATGCAATAATATGATACACAGTGGATGTGAGATAAGAGTGTAAAAGACTCAAGCCTTCTTTCAAGAGAACACTTAACTAATTCTTAAATCTTTCCTTTACCCTCCTTACTTCCTGAAGAATTAAAACTCTACCATTTAGTGATCACTATGCCCAAAACAACCTCCAACCATCACATCACCCACAAGTATTTCTTTGTTCACAAACAACAGGTCCTGTGGAGCACCTTCTCTAGGAGGCTCCCTCACCAGATGAGTTAGAAATTTATCTTTCATACACTCCAGGAATCTCCCAGACTGTTTCCTGTCTGCTGAGCTGTATTTCCAGCAGACATCTGGTAAGTTGAAGTCCCTCACAAGAACAAGGGCTGGTCCCTGAGAATTCTCCCAGCTACTTACAGAATATTCTGTCTGCCTCTTCATCCTGGTTGGGTGTCACCCACCACGATCCCAACATGAACCCAACATCTGCCTTGTTGGCCTTCCCCCTTATTCTTACCCATAAACACTCAACCGTATCATTGCTTTTAATCTCTAAACAATCAAAACTCTCCCTAACATATGGGGCTACCCCACTGCCTCTCCTTTCTTGCTTATCCCTTCCAAAGACTTTATTAGCCACCCATTGCAGTACTCCAGTTGTGCAAGTTGATTTTCAGTAGCTTTGTATGAGAATTGTTGACTTTCTTCTCTGTTGACACTCAAGGCATGTGAGAACTAGACTGATTACTAGTTGTTAGTTGCACTTGAGATGGCACTGCAAGAAATTGAAAGATGTCAGTGCTCGAAACAACAGTATTTACCCTTAAGGACAAAGGTAGAAATCTGACCAGGCAGTTTGTTTATATTTAGCAAATTCCTTTCTCTGCTCTTGCAGAATATTTATTATGCATTTATTTTTGTGTCAGTTGATAAGCTGTGTGCTGCACAACAGAGGGTCACAAAAGACAGGCATGAATAAAATCAGACATAAGAGGTGGGAGAGAAATAATTTTTTACCTTGTCCTTAAGTTGACACTGGATAAATATCTGATATGATAGAACTTGTCTTCAACAGCAGAAGAGAACATAAACTGGAAGGTACTCTTTCTTTGTGAACCAAAGAAGGGTGGCAGTCTGGGTGGTTATTTGCACATACACTTAGAGAAATAGGCAAATGTTAGAGTTAACAGACAATGATGTAAACCAGTTAGCACTTTCCCAAATATTTTTCTAAAATACACATTTTAAAAGCTACTGTAAGAAACAATTAAAAGTTAATACATGGCATGAATGGATGGGAAAGCAAGAAACTGTCTTTTGAAATTTTTAGAACAACCTTAGTGTCACAGTAACTATCATACTGCACAGTTGGGTCTAATTCTGAACTTCATACTCAGGTGACTCATGCAGTGGACTTACAGATTTTGCTGGATCTTATCCTTCAAAGACTTAAGCACTTCCTTATTTTTTAGCATGATCTTTTTACAGACATTTAAAAAATGCCACTTTAAAGTGTGGAGTTTTTTAAACTTTTTTTGTCCTCTGATTTCCCTTCTTAGTCTGATTTGGTTAGAAAAGCTTGAATAAGAAAATAGAAAAGGACACACATATCTGCAGATGCTTGGAGCTAAATTAGTAAAATTAGACAAATGCATTTAATTTAAGTTGTTTTTAAGCATTATACTGAAATGGTAATTTTTCTTGGTACAGTTTACCACAGCTCTTAATCCATCTTGTAGATAAGCTAGAGAGTTTATGCTGGGGCCACTGCTGCATGCATATGTGCCAAAACTCATCTGAAGGAGCTGTTTCATTACTAAAGACATTCCCAAGTAGAATTTCTTAGGTCTATTGCTAAGCACATGCTAAATACAGGATGACTGTGAATTCACTGTTGCTATGCCAATTTACACTAGGTGGAATCTGAGCTGGGGAGAGTAATTTCCATGTAACTTGCAGATGGGATATAGAGCTATATGAGAGAGGATGAATAATTTATGTCTGAGTTCACAATATTAGACCACGAACCAACTCACAATTAACTTATTCTTACAGCCATGGGGAAATTCGCACTGTGGTTCCTGATGACTGTAATCATTCATAGAACATTAAGTTTTCTTGAAATTGTTAATTAGCAAGTGAAAATATTTTTGGCAGTGTGAAAAATCCAATATTTTTGTCTTGTAAAACTTATTTTGTAGACTGTTGTTTTTAATGACTCTTTAGTGAGTTTGTTCAACTCCCACTGAAGTCAGTGGAAAAAGTTCTGTTATCTGAAGGCCAGTTGGATCAGCCCTTACTCTGTGTAATTTTGGATGTTTCTTCTCTTTCCAGCATCTGTGATAGATGGTGCATGAGAAATCTACACAGTCAAATTATCTCTGTACAGAAGAACAATGTCTTACATTCCATAGTACTTATGTTATTTTTCTTACGCATCATGCACAATAGCTGTATCTGGAACAAAGAAAGAGCCTTGTGCATAGCTAGTTATAAAATAAAGTATTTCCAAAATGTTCATTGAAAAACTTGACAAACAGAAATACAAATAGAAAACAGACATTGACTTTTTTGAAGTGCAGCTGTAGAGCAAAATGTGTGACAGCTTTATTAACAGCATCCAGGAAATTATAACAAAACCTAGCAAATGTATTAGCCAGGGAGAAACTAAGCAGGTGGAAACAAAAACCTACTTCGTGGTGGGAATTCAGTTGTGACACACAAACTATTCTGCAAGATATCAAGGCATGCTTTGAGGACAAGACCTTGGTTTTGTGTCTCAGTGACCACGGCTGTAAGCACATCCTGACATCTATAAAGAGATGAGTCCCTGCAGGATCTAGCTATCCTTTCAGCATTTCCCGTCAAGGATTAGAAGGCAGAATAGTAACCTTGATGCTGCCACTGCTTTGCAAAGGTGATTTGTCTAGACCTGTCTCAACTCTGAAGAGTGTAAAAAAGAGAAAGAGAGCTGAAGGGAGGAATAAGGTCTGACACTTCACACAGAGGGTGCACTGAAGAACCCAGAGGTCCATTAAGAAACGAAGTACTCTTGCTGTTAGTGTCCCAGCCATCAGCTTAAGAGGTCTGATGTCATAGCCACAGGCTCAGTGTGGTTATTTCAAATCTTTGTGCTCGCCCACTACCTCCCTCCCCAGGGAATAGGGTTATTTTTTTGTCAGAAATGTTCTTCAGTAGTTTGAAGGTAGAACTGGGAGTGGGTGACAGTGCTCTGCAGAAGTAGGGTAGAAAATACACTCCAGGCTGTTAGGAGAAGCAGGAGTGAATGCTCCCTTTACAGCAGTAATGGCTAGAGTGGTTAGCTGTGGTAAAGATGGCAGAGTGCTCTTCATTCTGCTCCCCACAGATCTGCTTTCTTGCAGACATGATAGCACAGTAGGAACATCCTGTAGAAGTACTGACATGCCCCAGTGAAGCATAAAAATTGGGTTGTATTCAACCAGTGTTATAGGCAGTGTCCATGGAGTTTGCTTAGAGATGCTGTAGCTTCTCTGTGACTTTGCTGCCTTTTTTATTTTGTATTTCATTTAATTTTTATTTATTGCTGTTTTTTTTTCTAGAATCTTGATTTGTAACAGTGCCTGCAGTTACTCTGTTATATGTGACACTAGTCCCCAAGGCAAGTTTTCAAATTTGTGAGTGAGAAATGATATAAAGAGCATGGGAATAGTGGTGAGATAGGAATCAATCCAAATCAAACTGCCAGCTAGAAAATGCAGACTACTATAGCACATGAAATATTTGATAGAGCAGCTTAAGATACTTGAGGGAAATAAGAAGAAGACTTATTAAGCCTCAGTTTCTTTTCTATTGCACTGATTTTGGAATTGTATTTTAATCTGTTTAAGATGGACAACAGAGGTGATTACCTATTAAAAATTAGGTTACCACCATCTGTAGAAGATTTTTTTTTAATGATAGTTTTTTACACAAAAATACTGTTCATCTCACCTGAAATGATACTCAGCATTATGGACTGTGCAATCTTACCAAGTTTTCCATGATTCAGTACTTTAGCAGCTGAGTCAGATTAATAAAAGGCGTTTGTTTTCTGTGAAAAACTTCAATTGATTTTGTAGTTCACTGCTTCCATTGATTCTGTTTGAAATGCAAATAATGGAAGAAACGGTAGGCCAACAGCTGCAGCTGTGAAACATGGCACTCCCTCCAAATGTAAATGTGGCACACAGGGACTAAGCCTCAGTCCCTGTGGCCTGGAGGGGTTTTGCCAGGAATAAAGCAAGCAAGCACTCCCAGGAGCCAGGGAGCTAAGCTGAAAGGAGTGTTGAAAGAAAACCAAAAGTAGAATTTTGATATCTTTCACTAAAAATAAAGATTGCAAAGCTGGTCAAAGATTTTAGTTGAGCATATTTTAATTCAAAACACCCTTTCAATAAAATTCATGTTCTCTTAAAATGTGTTTTTCCTTAGATTAATGATTTCTCATATATAAGTGAAATATTTAAAATCTTATGTTCATTTTTCTGACCTCACAATTTTCAAATTGAACATGATGGAACAATTCAGTTCCATTTAAAAAATATTACCAGAAAAGCATTATTTTATTTTCCATGCACTGTAAAACTCTTATCAAGGACACTGATTCTTACAAAGACTTTCTGTCCTCAGTCTGTTCAGGGAATGGGGTGAAGGAGGAAGGGCACTTATTCAGGTTGCAAGCAGCAGTGACAGCCATGGCCTGATGTGCTGGACTGCCCACATCCAATCTACTATGGACACTGCAGCCAGAAGATGTCCTAGACATGTATATTGCCTCCATGCACCTAACAGGGGCAGTACGTGCTGCTTTTGTGTTACTTGTTTGTATTGCATGGTTGTGTATTTTCACATACTTCTCACAAGAGGTTTTATTCCTGAAAATTACAGAAAAAAAAAGACAGAAAGGAGATAAAGGACAAGTGGAGAAAGGGAAAAGTGAAGAAAGGAGGGAGGTTTTACAATTAATTAGCGCAAACACACAACATTTTATGATGCTGGTGGTGCAAAGGAAATCAGATTCCATGGTGGAAAGTGAGGGGCCAACTCAGCCTCATTGTAAGGTAAAAAAGCCAAACCTTCCCAGGAGATCTGATTTCCTTCTGCTTTCCTGTTTCTTTCTGAGGTACTGGGAACTGCAAGTAGCCAGGGCTGTATTTGTTCAGTGAAGACAGATCCTTGCAAGCTGCCAGACTGCACCTGAGTGGTGGCTATTCCTCTGACTGGTGTTCAGATCCTGGTTTTACGAAAGGAAAGAGGCAGACTCTGGTGTTAAGTTTTTCAGAGGCAGAATTAAGATCTTTCATGATTCTGAAAGGTCTAGAATTTACTGCAGTACAAACTGCGAAGATGTGCTGCAATCTGTAATTGAAGGGAACCTATTGTTTAATGCATTATCTGATGCTAAGGCAATGAATACTTTCCTTGGAGGTTAGAATTACAGTGCTATAGTAACTGTGAGCATGTATGTGGGTACCGACTAGCACATATATAGTAAGTCTGACAATGGTGGGGTGACAAGTGCTCATATATTTGGAGTGGATAGTGAAAGTGGGCATATTAGTGTTTACATGTATCAGCTTTCACAGAAATGAGAATGAAGCACTGTCTTATAGGCATGTTGATATATAGAAATGCTAGTATACAGAAGTGGCAGTAAAGAAATTCTGATACAGAATGGACCAAACTGTATCACTGTAATTAAAACTTCAAGTCAGACCTACTAACTGATTTTATGCTCATGAATATATTCTTCTCCCAAACATATTTGCATATACAGCTCATGTAGCTTGAAAACTGACACATACTCTGAAGATATAAATGAACCCTTGATATTTTCCAGAACTGTTTGGTCTGACTTAATTGAATGTTATAAAGTGCTTCTGAGAGCTTCATTCATTAGATGAAATATTATAATGCCAGCTGAATCCATAGTATCCCTAAGCAAATCATGAAAGCAATTTTTAGCATTCAAAGGAATGTGGCATGGGATATTTTATAAATATGTTGAAATGACAGCAAACATGCTGTGACTTGATGATAGATCTATAAAATGTAAGTCCACATGCTTTGATCTGAGGGAACAGCAGAGATGTGTTTGCAGCTGCATATAAAGAGCTAATATTCACTAACAACAAATAGATTAAATCTGTATACCCAGAGAGCTGTGCCAAAGAACTTGTGTTATTGTTTTACAGCAACCAAGCCAAAGACAGCTTCCAAATAAATGTTCCAGTTTCCACGGGATTCTTTGACTTTTTTTTTTTTTCCCCATTCTTTGGCATGTGGAAAAGGAAATATTTCACTCAATTGTAGCTATTATTATGAGTGTTTTATTGATGAACATGTGAAATATTAGTGTCATGGTCAAATATTCATACCAGACAACGTGCTTAGAATTTGAGTGGACTCTAGCCCATGCTTTGTTGTCTTCTAAGTTAAAAACAAAAACACATCACAGTATTTGGGGAAAACAGGGCAAAGGAGATCTGTGGGAAATCAGGAATCTTACTGAGACCTTTAACCTAGGAAGTAAGGGATGCTAGGAAGGGGAGTAGACATGTTGTTTCAAAATCTAAATCTGATTTATTCCTACCCTGTTAGTGGTTGCCTAAAGCACTGGAAAGCATGGTTCTGACCCACAGGTTTTTCCTGGAAGTGGTGGGGAAGCAAATTTACCCACCTTGGCAAGTCTCTCTGGTGTCAGACGAACCCAATGACCATCTTTGCAGAGGATAGGTCCTAAAACAAGGATGCAATCTCATGGATCTGCACTTTGAACTATCCTGAGGTAGTGACAAGGCCCTCTCATGTCTGGGTGATACTTGTTCTTTTTGAGGGTGACTGTGGTTTCTACCGAGCTCCTCCGAACTCCCCCCCTTGCCTTGCAGATCAGTAAATGTGTCTTCCTCTGGTTCTCTCCTTCAATTGTGAGTAAGTGCTGAATGTTCCCAGCAATGTAGTATCAGTGTAAGGATAAACCTGTATATTTTTCTTTTTAACTTTCCTAGCTATGTGCAAAGAATAAATAACCTCTGTATGTAAAGATACAGTCACTTACCCCATACCTACCAGCAGCCATACCCAGTTCTTCCTTAAACATTCATAAAACATTAATTACTGTTGCCCAATTACCTATTTAAACTTGAGCACCAGAATATGGGATACAGCTGACACTGCTAGGCTTCTGTGGGGAAAGCCACTGTAACCAACAGCTCTTGTTATGGGTATTTATTTTTTCCAGGTTCCTAAAAATCTGCTATTTCACTGTTGTGTTGCACTACTTCTGTTTCAAATGGGGAAGTTACATGGTTCTTGAGATTTGGTGAGATTTTCATCAGTCTAACTAGGATAGTGTAATAATGAGGAGCATGGGATGCAGAGCTCCTCCTGTATGGGCTACAAGTTGAATAAGAGAGTAATCTTATGTATCAACTGAAAATTATAGAAAACCCCAAAACTATGCAATGACTGTTCATGGAAGAGGAGGTTTCCAGAAATGATCTTGAAGTTAAGAAATGCAGGCAATATAGAATGCTCTTTTTCTTAGGAGAACACAGCGAAATCTCACCCTTTGTGCAAAGATGATGTTGCCTTGCTTCCTGCTACATGTGCAGACCTGGTGCATACTGTTTACTGTAAGACAGATGTGGTTTGAGGCATATTAAGCCTGAATTGAATTTATACAGCACTTGATGGTCCTAATGCTACTTTTGGACTTGACTTTCTTGATTTACCATGTACACGTCTGTTCTTAGACAAGACACAATATTACATTATTGTATCTAAATCAGGAAAATATTTTTCTCTTGATTTTTCCAGTTGTCTTCTTCAGGATATCTTGGAGTAGGCCTCCCCTTGTATTAGCTTGTCCAAGGGCATGCTATTAAAGTTCATTAAGATCTTTAAGGGGTCTTGCCAAATGCTACAGAATTCCACTTTTGCCACAGATTCTGCAGAATTTTGGGGGCAAAAATTCCCTGCAGGAATTTCTGGGCCTAGCTAGATCAAAATGAAGATGTTGGCTGTAGAGAAATGCTTTATACTTACAAAATTTCTGCAAATTTTTTCTTTATTTACTGAATTTACCACAATCCCACAATCCCTCATTCTTATTTATGTGAGAGCTGAGATTTTCTTCCCTGTTATCCAGATTTTCTGCATAACACTTTCTTTTAACAAAATCCCAGTACCTCGTGGTTTTCTGTTTTTTTGCTTGTTTTCCGGCTCTTGTGTTCCCCAATTGTTCTATCTTGGGGAAACACGGCATGAAGATAATTTCAACAATACGACCACTGGGGCTACAGGTAAGAGCCTTCCTACTTGAGGTCTTCCAGAGTATGTTTCCAGGAGCAATCAGTTTACAGACAGTGTACAGACAAAGCATGGAGCCCTCCCCCCGTCCCCCGCTGGGAATAGGGGCAGAGACTTGGAGGGGCCATCTATAAATGAGAAAGTGGATTGGCTCTCTTAATAATCTGAAATGTTCTAGATCCCCTGATTTAAACAGAACCTTTGCATCTATACGATCCACCCAGTATTGCTCAGAAGCTACCACTTTTAATAAATTATCAGTGTCAATTATAATGAAATTCACAGATGGAGTACAGATAGAAGACATCCTTTAAAACTTACAAAATAAAAGTAACATGCATTTCTTTCTTCAGTGTTTCCATTTTAATTGCAGCCCTCACTTCTCAGTGTCCATACTGATGCATCAGCTCTATTCATAATATTCTGTCACACATCTCTACAATTCAGTTTTGAGATATGTGTCGGTGCACTTTCTCTAGTTGTCTTCAAGGTTTCCTCTTGGCAGTCTATTGCTGGAGGCTACTTGGTGTCAGTTGCTGAAAGTAATTAGAAAAAAAAATCTGTTTAAAAAAATGTTGATCACTATTCTTCTTGCTTGTACCTTTGGATGCATGCCAGAGGAATTAATTCTAATACTGGGCCTAGTGTGAAAAAGTCTCTTAAGTTTGATTTTTGTAAATTTCTATGGTATTTTTTTTTCACAGCATGATGAAATCTGCATGATAAAACCAGCTTTAATTGATCAGTTTTTGCCTGCAAACAATTGCTTAGTGATTGGTGGCCTTTCTGTTCAAATCTACAATAAAACTGATTTGTGGGTTAGGTCACTAGCTGGTTTAAGTCAGCATGACTGCTGATTTAATTGGTATGCACCAAGTCAACCTATTTACAAATATTTCTATATATTTAAGAATAGCATGGATAGCTTCTATAGACAAGACAATGCTGACTGATAAAAGAGACAGCTCATGTGGTTTTCGATTTACTAGTTTATCTTTTGCAGATGTCTTTATTTTTTCTGATTGCAGTCTTGAATTAAAATCAAAATTTCCAAATTTTACATTTGGAAAGTACTAGGTGGAGCTAATAATTATGATAACTCAAGAAGACAAACCTGTGTGAAAAGTGTCACAATATATTCATTCCTTACTAAACACCTTTGCATCTGAATCCATGATGATTAACAAAAAAAAAATCAAGGATTTGTGTAGTTAAAAATTAATTAAAAATACCCTATTGTTGAGTTACAAACCCTCAAACTGAAAATAAAAACACATGTTGTTCTCAGTGGGGGAGAAAGTGTCAGGAGATAGATTCATAGCAGCTTACAGACTAAATTCCTCAGCAGAGCCTGGTCTGTGCATGTGTTATGGAAACAGATATCCAGTTACAGGGCACCATGTGGTCACCTATGGTCGATTTAAGAAGCAAACACTGCCACAAATGCTATTAGTACTGTGTAATGAGATTAACTCCCCATAGTACTTGCAATATCCTTGAGGTTTTTCCCTGAAGCAGCACAGGGCTGATCACCACCTCTTAAACAATAAAGAGTTTAATCTTTCATTGTTGTATGCACATAACTCTCATTGGCATTAATAGGAGTTAAGCATGGACATGAAAGGAAGAATGGACCTTAAAGTTTAAGTAATCATGGTATGCTAAAGTTTCACAAAGGACCAGGCCAAAATTGTATTGACTATTCCCACTGGGAGACATTAAGTATTTCCAGAGATTTGTATTTTAAAGGCATAAAGGGTGATTAGAGGTTCCAGTATAACATGAAGATTTATGAGAAGGTAAGAAGGATTAGCTGTAAGAGACAGAACCTGAGACAGAGCTCATATTTAATTAAATGTTTTTCCTGTCCATGACAGGGTGAGCTTTTGCATTAGTACTGTGCACTGAGCGTTGTGGTGAACTGTCTGGGCATTTGGTGGATGTTTATTTCACTGGAGATGACAGAGTTCTCTGCATAGGGAGAAAACTATTTAACTATACAAATCTGCACGTTCAGGTGCAAATTCTGTGCCCTCCTTCAAAAACTTTGTGTGGCTGTGTAAGCAGAAAGGATCTTCCCATTGTAGGTCAGCAAAAGTAACCGTCTGCTCCTCAGCTCAGAGGCTGCCTGAACTATTTCTGGGGTCACCTGTGTCTCCCATGGACAATGACTGGAAGTATGAAAGGGCATCAGAAATGGTAACTCAAACACTTGAATATCAAAACAGGTGCTTTCAGAACTACATCTGTTTATCTCTTATTTTTCCATACAGAAATCGGTGCAGGCAGAGTGTCCAGGGCCAGCAAACAAACAAAAAAGAGAATAATCCAAGCTAGACTCTTGATTGGCCTCTGGAGTCTGCCCGCTTCATTATTTGGAGGGCCAGCTTTTGCTTCCACACTTGCTGGTCCATTGATTTCTGATTTCCAAGCCCTTTGACTTCTGTTGCTGAGTAATTTTCTTTCTTGGATCAGTGGACATGAGCTATCACTGTTCTTCATACGCTGTTTTTTGATACTACACTTTCCACCACTAAATAGTGTAAAGCTTTCTTACATTTCGGCATTTAAGTATTAAAGAACATCGACTTTTTGAGATAATATTTGGATATGAGTGTGTATTTCCTGAAGACACTTTTCGTTTCTTCCCTCTTTTCCTGTTTTCCTGTTTTGATGTATTAATTACAGAAAGAATTGACTTTTTCAATCTTGTAATGTAGTCATGTTGGTTGTACTTAAGCACATCATCAGAAAAATTAAAGGCCAAAGACTGGAGGGATTGTTTATGGCTTTTTTTAATTTCAGAAATGAATGTTCCCTTTGTGCTGAATCATCTAGCTGGCAGGTGCACCTTCTCATTTTCTTCTTTGTGAAACCTGTAATTAATTAATAGTACTTGCTCGTATTGCATGCAAAGGCAATTGATTTCATATTACATTTGCAGTTTGCATCACGGTGGAGAATTACATCCAGTAAAGAATCAGAGGATGAAGGTGTTTTGAGTTTTTCAAGTGATTCGCTCTTGGCAGAACAAGGTCTCTGTCTTCAGGCAGAACAATTGCTCTGCGCTTTCAGATGGGGAAAGCAGTTGCTGCTAGGATAGGAAAAGGAATTCACATCCAGAAATTGATTAGCAACACTGCTTATTGTCATGGCTTTTTTCACTGCCTATACGTAAAGCAAAATAAAAGCTTTGGGCAAGTTGTCCCATGGAGCTGGGAAGCCAGATGATTGCCAGGGGAAAAGCTTAAACCTGGTTCTCATTAAAGGCTTGCAAATAGAGCATCTTGTTAGCTTTTGCAGGGTTGTGGAGGCCTGGGGAATATCCACAGCTGGTACATTAGTTGATAGTAATAATACGCTTAACAGAATGACAGGTTTCTAAAGCACACAAAAGTAAACCCGAGTATTAAAAAATTAAACTTTTCCACTGTAATACAGCTGTTATGATTGTGTGATTTGTTCGGGAAACAGCAACAAAGCTGCAATGTTATTTGTGAAAGAACTTCACAGTGTTTTAAATTCTAGGTAGATCAGTTTAAGAAATTATTTTGGTAAACAGCTAGGAATTTTAATGTGTATATATATATATATGTATATATGAAAAACAAATGTTACAGTGCAACTATCAAGGATAGGTTATAAAATGTAGGGTTTTTCCCCAAGAAAACTTATTCATTGCCAGACTGTATGAAGATTCAACCTTAAATAATTTTATATCCTGCAAAATTGTCTAATCTGCAGTGCAAGGCTCGCTGCATCAGCCCTTCATGCTTGCAAACAGATGCATTCATTATTCATAGGCTGCCAAGGCAATGAAATCCTTCTCTGGTTTGGACTAGGAGGAAGGATAAAAATTATATATAAACTGAGAAACTTTAATAAATACATGTCAAAGAAAATGTGCTCGAGGAAAAGAATGCATTCGGCATGTGTGAAACTCTCATAGGTTGTATTGACTTGTCCGACTTCTGACAAAAATGGCAGACAAAGTTAAGTCACGTAAGCAGTAGTGACCTCAAGATCAGAAATATCGCCCAGAGGATTTTAATTGGAGCTTTGTTTTGATTTCAGCTGCCATAGTGATGAAAACCCACTAGCAGGTAGGCTGTGGCGAATTGGAAACATTAACAGAGACTTTTTGATGTTATCAAAATCCAGAGACTTGTTCCTGAAAGCAGGGAGTAAAACACTAAAAATGCATGCAAGTAGTGATGTCTTTGAAATAAAAAGACAGACTACTGAAATATTCACTGTAGTATTTATCCCTTTGTTACACATTTTGCATTTACATCAGCTTTTCCTTGATGCTGCTTTGCTCCACTTTCCATATGAAGGTGGAAGCTGTGATGAAGTGCAAGGAAGCATCTTCACAGTGTGCTGCGGAGAAAAGAAAAAAAACCTCTGAGCAACCTTCAGAGTTTGCTCTTGAGTCAGGATGATGAGGGCAGAATGGTACAGCGAAGCACTGCAGCACAGGAAAGTAAAATAAAAAGATGTAAAAAGGAAGTTTTAGCAATGGCAACATTTGAAAAGGAGTAAAGTACATTTAAGTGAGGTTGCTTTTGTTTTTCTTTTAAATACAGAAAGGATCTTGGCTACTTGCTTAAATTCCATTAAGGAGAAACATAATGCTGATGCTCCCTATCTTGTTTTCACATCAGATATTTATAATTATAGAATCATAGAAAGGTTAGGGTTGGAAAGGAACTTAAGATCATACAGTTCCAACCCCCTGCCATGGGTAGGAATGCCTCACACTAGACCATGTTGCCTAAGGCTCTGTCCAACCCGGCCTTGAACACAGGGATGAAAATTTAGCAACTCTTTGGGCAACCTATGCCCACTGCCTCACCACCCTCACAGTAAAGAACTTCTTTCGTATATCTAACCTGAACTTCCCCTATTTAAATTTAAGTCCATTACCCCTTGTCCTGTTACTACAGTACCTGAAGAAGAGTCCCTCCCCAGCATCCCTATAGGCCCACTTCAGATACTGGAAGGCTGCTATGAGGTCTCCATGCAGCCTTCTCTTCTCCAGGCTAAACAGCCCCAACTTTCTCTGCCTGTCTTCCTACGGGAGGTGCTCCAGTCCCCTGATCATCCTCATGGCCCTCCTCTGGACTTGTTCTAACAGTTCCATGTCCTTTTTATGTTGAGGACACCAGAACTGCACACAGTACTGCAAGTGAGGTCTCACAAGAGCAGGATCACCTCCTTCTACCTGCTGGTCACGTTCCTTTTGATGCAGCCCAGCATACGGTTGGCTTTCTGTGCTGTGAGCACACACTGCAGCCGGCTCATGTTCATTTTCTCATCAATCAACACCCCCAAGTCCTTCCCCACAGGGCTGCTCTGAATCTCTTCTCTGCCCAGCCTGTAGCTGTGCCTGGGATTGTCCTGACCTATGTGCAGGGCCTTGCACTTGGCTTGGTTGAACTTCATGAAGTTGGTACTAGCCCACATCTCAAGTGTTTCAATGTCCCTTTGTATGAAATCCCTTCCTTCCAATGTGGTGTTGTGGCAAACTTGCTGAGGGCGCACTCAATCAATCCCACTGTCCATGTAGCAAACAGATGTTGAACAGGGTCAGTCCCAACACTGATCCCTGAGGGACACCACTCATTACCCATCTCCAGCTGGACACTGAGCTGTTTGCCACAACACTGCTTGTGGCCATCCAGCCAGTTCTTTATCCTCTGAGGGGTCCATCTATCAAATTGATGTCTCTTCAATTTATAAACAAGGATGTCATGTGGGACAGTGTTGAACACTTTGCACAAGTCCAGGTAGATGATGTCAGTAGCTCTCCCCTTTTCCATCAGTTCTGTAGCCCCATCATAGAAGGCCACCAATTAAACAGAAAACCTTTTCTATTCCTCACTGATCTCAGTGGCAGTTTTCCTATGGAGTGCACTTGGATTTGAGTTAGAAACTCTCATTTAATGCAGATTGACACAATTGTATTTTGTTATAATTAAGATCAAAGCAAATCAGATATTTGTTTTCCATAAAAAGCAGCCCCTGGAAGAAGTCCCAAGCACTTTTCCCTTGATGTGTGAATTTGCTTAGCATCTCTAACAGCCCAGTAAATGGTTTTGTTTGTAACGTGAATATACTTGGCACTTGGTATAACAAAGGAACACTTAAGCTTTTAACTCATCTTGTGAATTACGATATATGGTAGTGTTTGATAAAGAGTGGACTGTGAGTAATAAGCCACAGAGGTATTGAGAAAGAAGCAGTATTTTTTCCAAATAAGATTGTGCTTGGCTATTTGACAGTTAACACTGAGTTAGGATGTGAAAGAGATTCCTTCTGTGTGAAGTTAAAATACCACATTGTGGGGACTGTTGCAAACAAATGATAGTGAGAAATGATCTGTTCTGTTAATGATTAGTTTCTGGATCTGAGACGTGTTCCAGTGGTAAAAGAAAAGATTTCTTTCTTTCTAAACAGAAAATTCTTTCTGGAAAAGCTAATGTTGTGCAGCTCTCTTCCCTGGTTAGTAACACTCCCAAATGCAGGCTCAGACCAGGACTTTCACTGACCTTCAGGACTGATGAGTCAGCTCTGCGTCACTGCAGTCTCCCATGGTTTGTGCCTGTTGGCTGCCATTTTCTATGCAGTACCAGGGCAATGTGCTGTGCAGCTGAAAATTAAAGCTCCAGGTCCATGGATCAGTTCTGCAGTGTATCATACAGATGCCCTTGACATTTTCTATGCATTTAAGACCTAAGGGTAGGCAAGAGGTAAATGTGAGACAATGAAAAGATTAAAGCCTAAAAATACAGGTCTGACCATAGTATACATGCCATCGATTTACTAACTTGCTGTTAACAGCTTTTTAAGATTACTACTTGTAACAGAGATATATAACTCAAGACGAGTGCTTACAGTGAGTCTCACATTTACCTACTTGCTTGCCTTAAGTTTATGAAATACAAAAACTAAGAGAGGAAAAGATTAAGTTGCTTTGCTTTTGCCTAGATAGGAGAAATTTCTACTATTTTTTAAATAGCCAGGCAAGTGGTTTATAGAAAACCTTTAGCTCTGGGAAGCAGTCAAAAGGAACAATAACCCATTATCCACTGCTTTTTAGGTATTCAGTGTTTTTTATTGCACAACATAGAGATCTGCCTTTCACAACGAAAAGGGTGTGTAGCTGCAGCATTCTGGTTGGTTTCTAAAGATTTAGGTATCTGTTTCTGTATGACCTTGGAAATTGTTTCCCTGTTTCTATATATGGGGTTAAAACCTTTTCACACCTTTCACATATGTACTAAAGATAAACTTCATTGTGAAAGTAGTTGTTCAGATACCACTGTATGTAGAGTTTTAGTATATAAAACCAATATGTGGAAATGTTCCTAAACAAGATTTAAAACAGCATTTCAGGAAGCCATTCTTAATTACGAATATTTTGAAGGAAGATCCTAAGTTTGTTTGTTGGGGATTTTTTTAATATATGGAGCATTAGCAAGTGCTACATATTGCCTTGAAAATAACGGAAAAGGTTATACAATTTATATAAAAAGACTTTAAGGGCAAAACAATTGAAGGATAACACATAAAGGCACATAGGAATATTTCCATATTGATGCTTGCAGCAGTCTTCTAGCTTTCTCTGAAGCCTCTTATTTCAAGGTTGGAAGGGTGAATCCTGAGGGAGATGGTGACTTTGGCTGAATAATTATAGGGGAAAGCCCATGTCAGACACTAGGGTGTTCCATGGGGACAAGGATGGGGTGTTGGCTTCTCAAACCCCCACCGACTTACAGCCATGCTATTGAGCAAGGCATAATGGCGTTCTGGTAAGCAGCCATCACTCTTCCATCCCTTTCTGACCAGATATTAAATTGCTCTGCTCTATCAACACATTTTTGGGTTTGGTTTTTTTTTTTTTTTTACTTCCTATAACTCCTACAACAAGAAATCAAATCTTAGTACAGGATTATAAAGCTGCACTCACCTGTCTGCAATCTGTAATTCCAGCTGTGCTAGTTCAGATTTATGTCCTTTGTTTGCCACCCACTCACTGAAATTGCAGTGCTGCCGAATAGTGACAGACAAGGCTTCTGGGATTTGAGCTTGGTCTACCATGTGGATTGTAAATGACACAGGTCAAGAAAAGACAGAAACAGCAGAGTTCAGTGACAGGCATGCCTGACTACAGCAACAATTAGGCATCAAATGAGAAAGCAAAGACTGCTGCCAGGGACCCACTATCTGCACAGCAGTTGGTTAGGATATTGGGTAGTTCCCCCAGAAGTATGAAATCTTAGGTATTGGGAATAACTGATTATAGCAGGATGGATGAGGAAGGTTTGATTTCCTGATCAAAGAAGCATTCCAGTAATTAAAGACAGTAACTCCAAAAAGAGGCTTGACTTTTCCCTGTTGGTAGCAAATTTTAATGCTCAATACCAGGAACCTGTAGCTGAACTCATTGAATAGATCGGTGCTGTTGTGTGACTGCTATATTTATTTTTTACTTAAACCAAGTCAAGGGTGAGCGCATTTGTCAGAAGGATTGGATTCCACTGTTGTTGCAAGTTCAGTGTATAAACAGCAGGTGTATTCTTGTTCCCTTTGATTTTATTGAGGACTTCAATAATCTTAGATTAAATTTCACTCCTGTCTGGAGTCTCAGTGAAATTGATACAGAAATCCCTGGGGTACTTTGTTCCGTTTTTGTGTCATATACTCTTTTTCTGGAGACAAACCTATTTCAGTAGGCATTAAAATACAATATATAGACTTTTATTGTCAGTGTGCTTCAGACTGATTTGCTCCAACTTTTTTTTCAGAGTATTTTTTTAGTACTGTTCTGTTCTGAAGAGATTTTTAATACTTTATCAGTTGTTCAGAGAGCCCCGAAATTGTAAAACATCAAGAATTATGTGAAAATTATTGTTTTTGAAGGTAAGGAATGGCAGCTAAGGGTAATAATTTGCCCGTCAGTAACAGATGGGAGTGAAAGGCCAGCAGTTTGTTTCCATTTGATAAATGGCTGTATTTTGACAACAAATTAGATGTCACATGGGGTTGGCAAATAGTGCAAGAAATCAATATTTAGTGTGAAAAGTTGATACCATTAGTCTATTGATAAACAGGGTGTGTGGAAACATGATTTAATGCCTTAAATTTACTTCAGGAGATTTCAATGGGAATGGGTCACAGAGAGAAGAAGTCCCCTGTGAATACTTTTAGTTCTTGCAGCAGCTCCTAGCACACTCAGTTCATAAAACTGCCAGTATTAGAGATTAAAGTTTGAGGCAGAAAATATGAATTCAGCTATGAATATTCATGCAGAGAGGTCAGCTTGTTTTCCCTCACAGTCCTGAGCAAGGATTAGTTGACTGGGTTCATGTACAGTAAGTAAATAGAGGCTGAGTCTTGCAGTTACTGTTCAGGCTGCATCATCATCTTCTGTTCAGCCTTCCACTTTCGGACTCTATTATTACCTGGAAGCAGAAACTCAAACAAGATCTGGCAGATAGGAACTTGCCCAACAGCTGAAATGAAATATATGCAAGCCTTATTTCATTAAATAAAGGTGAGCTTAAAAATCCTAAAATACAACATACACAACATTGCCTCTCAGGACTTGTGGTTTATATATTGTTGCAAGTCAAATGTGAGCAGGAGAAACATTTAACAATCACTAGGCTGCAGCTGAATCATATGAAACTTGAATATGAGTTCCATTTATAAAGGGAGAAGATAAAACACAGATTTATGCCTCCTGCAGAGTCACAACACAGTTCAGTATTCCAGCAGATCAGATGCAAGAAAGATTAACTTCGAGGCATAATTCTTATAAAAAACATCTAACATTAGATATGAATTTGAACTAACCATTGTGTTCAGAGGAGGCAGGTTTAAATAGTCACAAGTAAAACAGTAACTCTTTCCAGTCAATGTCACTCTTTCACATCTTTGTCCCCATCAGAGGGCTCAGCAATGTTAGTAGAGCTGACTTTTTGTTCACAGCTGTCACACTAACTCAGCATCCTAGTAGGTATATGGATTTTATTTTCACCTAGAAATGTGTAAATTACTCTATTATTTGTATGTATGTGAGAGTTCTTGCTGGAAAAATTACTATCTTTTCCTTGCACCCAGTTTATATTTAAGAAGTCATTGGGCTGAATTAAACACTGGAGGCAATGAATCTGTCTTCTCTGACGTAAATGGAGTTATGCCTGTGTTACGCACTCCCCATCGTGTCAGCTATTTAGAAGACTGACTGATCAGCCTCTGCAGCTGCTGGCATCACTTGCAGGGCTTTCTAGAAGAGGTTTTCTGAAGTTCAGCTCTTGTAGTTCAGTGCCTGTTCATTATACAGCCATTTCTCCATCAAGTCTGCAAATAATTTTCTTCTTCCTTGCAGATAAAGAACTGCAGATTTTTACGTAAGGATTTGCCTTGGCAACTCCATAAAGCTCACTACGTTGTTTAATGCTGTACTCTTGCCTATTTGTCCAGCTTGTAGTTTCTGTCAGTGGAAACTTAATGTGCCCTGGTGGCCCTGTCTCAACAGAGAAGGTGAAGGGGATGGAGTGCTCCATATCATTTATGCAAGATTTCTTCAGATAATTGATAATCTGTAAAAGTGAATCCTGATCCTTTCTCCTTGGTCTGGAATTGTTGTAATTTAGTGCCTCCACGTAGACAGTGCGGAGGTTTGGGGGCTGGTCACAATTATAGCATCATTTGGCAATTCATGCCTGTTGATCTTTGTGTGGAAAACAAAGGAAAAATAGATTTATTCAGTAAGTATAAGAAATAGCAACCATCAAATATTCAGTAATCCAGAACTCTGGATTCTCTGTTGATAACATCAGCAACCACACTGAACACAAGTTTAACATGTCTTTTTTGGAAGATAAATCTTAAGTCCCCACTTGAAAAAGTAGGTGAAACAATTAGGAGTTTGAAATGATCTAAACTATTTGCATTATGGTTATTGCATTACAGTTGGCTAGGCAAAAAGCCCCCTTTTTTTCCCGAAAGAAAAAATGCTTTCCCTTGCCATTACATTTTGTGTTTGCATAAATGTAACATAAACTTTGTTAAAAGTGGGCCCCATGGTCACGCTGCTTGATTGGCTTGTAAAGATCAACTATGTAAATTAGAAATCTGTTCAGTCACTTCCCTAGAAAATGTTAGGAACACCATCCCCATCTTAATAATACTACTATAACTGCCATTGATATTTGACTGAGTTGGGGAGCAATAGTATCCTGTGGCCATAGAAACTCAGATGTTGCATATGGAAATGACCCTTTAAGCAATTGTCATATGCTGTTTACTTCTCTCTGCTCTGGTTCTGAATCAAACAGCTGCAAAAACTCTTTATTCATATGTGGTTTTACTGTAAAGCTTTACTTAATAAAATCACGGATGTGCATGTACTTAGATTTCTTCCAGACAAGATTCTTTTCTGCAAGCCTTTAGGTGAGACTTTGACTTGCTTTCTAGAATCAGTAAACAGGTAAAATCTCTTCACCTAGCCACTTCTGTGCAACCTGGAAGTTTCTTCCTTCGTTCCTCTGACACTCTCAGAAATATCTTGTCAAATGTGTAGTGATGGGCTGCAAAAATCCAGTAAAGTCAATATAAAATAACCCCAGATCTACACAAGTCTCAGATTCTCCCTCTCCACCTGTAGATTAGTTAGTCACAGTCTCTTTCCAGTTTGTGAGATGCTATTGCTAGTTTCTGCTTTCACACTGTGATAGTTTGCTTGTTTGATAAAACTGTTCCCATGGGAGACTTCCCTTCACTGTATCTGAGTGTCTCAAGGGATCAGTGGGGGCACTAAGCCTGTGTCATTCTTACAAAACTGTAAATAGTTTTTTAAAAGATGCAATTTTTTATTTCTCAAGTAGTGACATGGGATATCAACAATTTGCTGATACCAACAACCATGTTGTTGATATCAGCAAGTAGCCATAAACTTCTCAGGTTTTACATGGGGTGGGAGCCCTGCCAGCACCGGGTTCCCCCACCCTGTGTGATAAGCAGTAACACATGCTGATGCTGAGGCATCAAAGAGGGAGGCAGTCACACATGCAGCTCTGAGCAAGCACAGTGTATAGGGTGCAGACCTCTATGCTTGCCCCTGGAAATCAGTCTCAAGGTACATGAAGTCATGCAGCTTGAGACTGGCTGGGTGTCAGGCCCATGGGTGAATAGGATGTAAGTGACCACCATTGGTGCTGGTCAGCAGGAGCTGCTACTCTTCAGATCAAATCTCTTGCAGCTACACACCTTGGAGCAGCTTAAGTGAAATACAAAGTGGGTGCTTCAAAGTGGACACTGCATCTTTGTCGAACTTTACATGTGGTTAATTGCATTTCTTTTCTACCTGTGTTTAATTTGTTAATGTCTAATCATGTATGAAGCTTAGTCTGGCCTGAAGCAAAATGTGTGTTCTCTGTCACCAAATGTTAAGGGAGAAATCTCTGTGACAGCTAAAGGTTGGCAATTTCTTTTGTTTCCTTACCAAGGGTAAAGACTAGATTCAATAAACTCTGCCTAATCTCTTGAAGGAAATCTGCAGAATAACTAAAATATCAGATAGCAGAGCATCTTCTAAAAGGAGTCTGTAGTAGCAGAACCATCTGGATGCTTTATTGAATGTAGCCTTATATATGCATTCCTGCTAGGCGAGGAAGCAGAGCTATAAAAATAAATTGAATTACAGAGGATACTGCCAGAACTGGAAGCTGCAGTGGGAGACCTGCTCTCCTCCCCATTTGTAATAGACGGTCTGTCTCCTTCTTTCAATGAAGTATCACCAAAAAAAAAAGTGTTAAGAAAATCATGTTTCTTAAAATGAATTAGATTATTATATACAAGTCTCTGGGCACTGTCATGCATAAAAGAGTAACCTACAATCCCATCTCACATTTTACTTGAGAACTTTTAGGGTTTTTTAGCTTCTCCTTCACTTTCTATCAATTGATTCTAAGCTGTTAATATAAATGCAGACCTTCCCCACAGCAACAGCAAAAGACACAGCACACTGCGAGGTTGGTGGGCAAGGAGGAGGAAGGCAGGAGGGGTGCAGGCAGAGCAAGGAGGAGGAGGAGGGCATCGCTGGTGCAGGCAGGCTCACTGCTGGTGTGGGAAAGGCTGCCTGCCCACCCTCTCAGGCTGCCCCAGCCGCCTGGTGCTCCCAGGAATGCAGAGATCCTTTCAGCATGGCTGTTCTCAGCTTTGTCATTTTATGTTTCTTTTACAGGGGAGTATTTTGAAGCTGGCAAATAAGTGACTTGTTCTGTATCCGTTGTACGTCCCTTTAAGTGTAATTATTTATTTTAATTAGTTAATATAGCACTGAGCAGTTTGCTCAGAAGGGATAGCTCTTATGGTTTTTTTGGACTAATTACCAGTCTGGATTTCTGAATGACAGTGTGGCTGCTAATTAATCTCACTGCAGTTCTCACAGAAAGAGACCCTGATAAGAACTTGCCAATTAACATAAGAAAAAGAAATGTCAAGGGTTTTGTTGTGTTTTCCTGGCACCCACTCCCAGTCAGATGAATATCGCTACTAAATAGAGACAGACTGCTAAGCATGAAAGCCAGTAGGCTGCGAGGCTGCACCAGTCTTGTCCAGACGTTATTCATTCAGGAGCTAGCTGTTATTTGTACACCCGTTCACTCTTGTTGCCTAACATTGCTTGCCATGGTTTTTGTAAGCAGAAGGAAGATGAAGCAGGGCAGCATGGCAAGTGTCTGACCACCATCATAGGCAATTTCTCGCAGCATCCTGATGTTAATCAGTATTAGCTGAGGGTTGAAAGTGGGAGTTTTGGCAGGGTGGGCCTGGCTTTCACCTGGTTCTTCTGGTGTGTCCAGGGACCTGAGGTCTGCATGGGGTATGCCTGGTTCAGGAGTACAACTACAGTGGAGCACAGAGTGTCATACAGGATGGCACTGGTGGTGGTGGGCAGCACCCTGGGCTCCTTTGCTTGTCTCACAGATTGTGCTCATCAGCCATAGTGGGCAGAGCAGTATACAGCCCAAATAATCACTTTGCGGGGAAGTTTGCAGTGCGTTTCCTGCTGCTGCAGCTAAGCCACTGATATTTGCTGGAAAATCTTATTAAAAGTCACCTGGGCATGTTACAGGACTGTGTAATCTCAGCTATATCTTTGGTGTATATATGTAAAAATACAGGGCCAGATGCTCAGCTGGTGATGGTTACTCCAGTCCCTGATCACACCAGCTCTGTGAGACCATGGTGAGTTACAGGGACTCCCCCAGACAGGAGAAAGAGACAGGGCTTGGTGCAGTTGCCAGTTGGTTTTCATTACCTTGAATTTCCCATAGCCATGTTTGTGGCTGACAGGACCACATGATACAGATGTTTCTGAAGAGATGAGCTGTACAGCAGCTGTGGTGGCCAGCATGCAAAGCTCTGGGTGACCAGAGAGCTATCGCAGAACAGGATGTACAACAAGCTCAAGGGAAGTACTGGTTTAAACCATACTGGTTGAATTACCTTTCTTTACTTTTTTTTTTCCTTTCTCTCTGTACTTGCAGGTCAGAAGATTCTTCATCACAGAAGTGATGTCTTAGAAACTGTAGTCCTGATCAATCCCTCAGATGAAGCAGTTAGCACTGAGGTAAGTCAGAAAAAATAATTGCATGTGTCATAAAAAATCCTTGAAGTGGACAGGATCAGAGCAGTGAAAGAGGTGTATTCTTGGGTATCAGTTACTGCCTTGCCCCTTAGTGACTAGCAAACCCCAATACGTCTTTCAGAGTCTTAGCAGAGTAAAAGTAGGTCCTGACTGTGGATGAAAGAACATGTTAGGAGCAGAAGCCGAGAAAAACGTCAGCCACCCTTTGATTTTCTCCCTGTTTTCCCAGAATTCTGATATAACGTCAGAGGCATAGGACAGAAACACACCTCTGATCTCAGTATTCATTATTTCATAGTGCACCAAATTCCCTTCTTAAGTGAAAGCAGTTGTAGTGAAACTGCATGTACTTTTCTTCTGTTCCTTTATAGTTTGGTAGCTTGGGATGCCTATTTTACACATGAAGAAAGTTCCTGAAAGTACCTTGAGACAAATTTAGGTCTTTCAGAAGAATTATCAGCTATGTGGTGATGATTCTAGGTTGATCTATCTGTCCTTCAAAAAGCAAGTGACATGATCCACAGACTCTAGAGAGTACTCAGAAGAGGTATTCCTTATGAATTCCTTATGAACTCATTAGAGTTCGTTAGAGTAGAGTCAAGGAAAGGGGCAAGTATCTCAAAAACAAAACTGACAAATTTAGCTAGTGAGACTAAAGGTTGAAAGAACAGGGATAATTGCATTGCCAGCCTATGCTGGAGAGCACTGACATAGTACCATTTCTGTTGGGAAATGAAGCAGCTGTGCTTGTAGTACATAATGAAAAATCTATTTTGTTACCAGCCTTCAGTGATGGTTGAAAAATGATGGTTGAAAGGAAGAAGGACTCTGAAATGAAATTTCTGCAGTTGTTTAAGTTTGAATAAGTAATTCACCTTAGTTAATGGCAGCTTATTCACTAAAAAAAAAAACCTTCGCTTGAAAAACTCTTACAAGCCTTTAGAGGTACTTGATGAGGAGCAGCTGGATAGCACCTCTTAATAGACTCAGACATTCAGAGCAAAAAGCTGTGACATGATTGTGTGGAGGAGAGAAGAGCCAAAGGAAGAGACAAAAGTAGGGAAATCAATTTTCTCTTGCTGTTGTTGTTGTTGCTTGTCACACCTTTGATGGATGACCATATAGAAGAGCACAGTATGAGGCCCATTAATGACTTCTTTACTCCCTGGGCTCTGGAAGATGTTTGGCTAGGTTACTGTTAATCTCCTCTTGCTAGACTGTGGGAGGCAATCTTTTCTTCACCTTCATCTGGCCAAACTGGTTACAGCCAGAAGTTACGAGTTTTACCTTGGCTGGCTAAGCAAGATGCTAACTGAACACAAGCCAGAAAAAGACAGTAAGAAAGAGGCAGAAGAATTAAATCAGAGGTTGGAATGTCCCTGCCCATGGCAGGGTGGTTGGAACTACATGATCTTAAGGTCCTCTCCAACCCTAACTATTCTATGATTCTAATAGTCATGCTTTGCTCATTATGGCAAATATAAAACTTAGTTTTGTATATCATGATATTTCCAGGTTGTACCTGGGGACACTGATCTACCATGGAGCTCAGACTTCACCACAAGAGGACTTGAATCTTTCCATTCAGGAAAATCAAAGATGACATTAAAAGAAATCCCTGATAATCTGCCTGGCAATAGTCATACTGGTAGTTAGAGCATGGCTCTGCCCACAGCTCCTATCAAATGCCAAAGTACCTCCCAGGGGAGAGGCACAAAGAGAGAGATTCTGTAGTTTCCCAAAGAAAACAAGTTTCTTCCTTCCTAAGAAGTCCCCATTCTGTTGCTCTAACCCTCCTGCAACTGTACCATTAGTCTGGGAAATTGCTGACCGGCTGATACTCCTGTCTGTTACATCCATTTTGACTGAGCCTACATCTTACTGTCTGCTTCCTTCAAACAATTTGAGACTTCAAACAACTTCTCTTTAGGTGGAGCTAAGCAAAATCATCACCTTGCAGTATTTCTTTGGAAATTAGCAGTCTTGAAAATAGGAGACAAATTGCTGGTTGTCTTTCGGGAAGCCTTGGTTATCCCCAGACACAGAATTTATGTGTCTCTTGAAGGTCTTCATGTGTGTTATACATTATGCTCTGTAATCTATTAGCATTTATTTACTCTTCTTCTTGCCATAGTTTGCTAGCTCTGCAGAATGTATTTAATCATCAATTTACAAAATAGGTTGAAGGGAAATTATGTGACAGTCACTTATCAGCGATTCACAAGTCAGGAAATAATTCTGCTGTTGAAAAACCTGGTGAGTTTACACGTAAGTTGGCAGACTGTCCAGCACTGCTGCCAGCAACAAGAGAAAACATAGAAGAGGAAGCCAGTTCTTTTATGGTTTTAACACAGCTAAAGCAGACAAGATTAGAGTAACACACATCAGCCATCTGCACTTATCTGTATTTTTGTCTGAAATAAAATATATTCCATCGAGCAAGAATATTGCTGAATTTAGAATTATTTAATACAATTAGCAACAGACCACCATTAGCTCTGTGTTTAATTCAAGGAATGTTCTGCTGCTCAGTATCCCTTATTTAATAATATAACAAAGAAAATGTAGTAGAGTTGGGATCTTGTTTCAGGTAGATACTGTTCAGTGTCTCTTTTCTACTTGTACTGAAAACTTGAGTTGTTCAGGAGAGATTCGTGTCAAGCTTTTCTGGCTCAGCCTCCCTGGTATGAGCAGGAATTATTTAGCAGAAGTGATTGCTTAACAATCAATATAAATATTTGACAGAATACAAGAACCAAGGTGATTATGTCTTCTCCATGGGGATGAAGCTTGGGTGCAATATCATGTGCAGTTGTTCCAGATGGACTCTGCTCATCTGATTTAGTATATAGATAGCCTTGCCCTGGAATCACAATTCTGGTTTAACTTAATTCCTCCTTAAACAGAGGAATTTGTGCACTTGAAATTCATACCTTACTGTAGGCTGAATTGATTTTTCAGTGTTGGACAAGGCTTTCAAAGAATTTGCAAAAATTTACTCAATAATATGGAATCTTACACAGGTTTTGATTAGTTTTGTTCTTAAACTTAGGTTTTGTTCAGCCAAAAGAAATATACTGAATATATGGATTTCTGTTAGCATGCAAGTAAATCTCCCTCTAGGGGTGAAACAGGAATTATTAGAGCTGTAGTGAGGATCAAGTAAAGTAATGAGGTTTAAAATAGTTATTTTGAAATGCAGTTGTTTATTTCACAGTAGCAATCTCATTTGTGCTGTCAGACACCCACTTAATTTACTACTGTATATTGAAAAAGGTCTCAGGTTGACACACTTTAAAAACTTACAGTGTTCATAGTCAGTCCATCATGAGATGTAAATGGTGCATGTGACTGTGTCTGGGTGCTTGAAGTTCAAATTTATGATAGCAGAATTGTCCCTTACCTTTCTAGATGATCCAGTTTACAACAGGATGACAGTGTACATATGACACCTTTATGCGTGATTTGTGGCTGTTATTTTGCGGTGATGGTTTCACAGCTGAATGGCAAGAAATGCTGTACTCTGGGAAAAGAAGAGCAGCCTTCCAAAAACTGAGTCTGACACATGTGGTTGACCCTAATTAACACATGGGATACAGTTTACCAAGGCTGTTATGACACAGTGCTATTAAGATTCACGGAGTTATACATAGAATATGCTTTTTTAATGGAAAAAGTTTTGGGGTTTTTATTCAGATTTTGTTCTGTTCTGCTCTTTGGTCTTCTTTTCCATGTCATTACTTTGGTTTATTCATCAGATCTCCTCTCAAACTGTTTCTTGTTCCCCCGTTTTCCCTTTTGCACCTTTCTTTTACCTGTCTTTTGTGAACAGTGCTGTAATTTGTTTCAACAGTCCTGGGAGATTCTGGTGCAAAATATGTTTTAAGTTAGGAGAGAAGACCTGCCCATTCTCAGTAGAATATAGAAACATGTGGTAACTCCCATTATTGATATATTCTCTTTCACTTTAGGTGCGCCTGATGATCACAGACGCTGCAAGACACAAGCTCCTTGTACTGACCGGACAATGCTTTGAAAACACAGGAGAACTCATTCTTCAGTCAGGGTCCTTCTCCTTCCAGAACTTCATTGAGATCTTCACAGATCAAGAGGTGTGTTCAGAAAAGTGTCTTCCACACATTGTCATGTGATGGCAGAGGTTTCTCGAAGACTAAAAATGGCCCCTTGTGTTGGTAGAGCTATCATTGGCAGCCTGATGCTGATGCTCTTTACTCTTCAGTATAGGTTTTCATTCAAAACATTTGATTAATTTACTTTAGATTTGATGTAAATTGCTTACTAAAATAATTAAATTTTAATTTGGGAAATTACACTATAAATTCCAAAAACATAAAATCAAAGAACTTTTGGACAATGGAAGGAGATAGTGTTGTGTTTAAAATATACTTTTTATTTATCTAAGGTGCACATACACAGCAGGCAGATTGACACCAGGTTCTTTCTTGGTGGCAGCTAAGTAATAGGTGACATTAAATAAGATAGAGGCTGTCTGTAGGAATAGCTGTCGTTCTTTTGCATGACCTATCTGCTTGGGTTCTTTATAGTAGTGTTAAATATTTGGCCAGTAAATCTTGTGATTTTTATGTACCAGAAAGATAAGTATGAAGTATGCCAGTACTTAATGTTGTTTGTTTCATGACTTGCTGTTTTGCTGTCTTGCCTAATGTACTGTGTCTGAAAGCTCCCACAGGGAAGGAACCCATAGTAAACAAGCTGTCATACTTAATTTGGCTGCTGCATAAGTATATATTTAAATAAACTATATGGCTTCATCCCTAGGAATTTAGTTTCCAAAATTCATTAGGAGTGTGTCAGTGAAATGAAATTTGAAAATTCAATGCTGAAAAAGTCAAGTTTCCATAGCTCCAACATGACCTTATTGTATTCATTTGATCCTGTTCTCAAAGCCTCTTTGTTCAGCATATGGTTGTAGGTTAAGGAAAGAGCTGGGTTCCTGGTCTCTGAAATACGCATAACGCCTAAAATTCACTAGCAGGATGCAGAGTTAGTTACTTTCTTAAGAAATTCCAAACCCAGGAACCTTGCATCTCTGATCAGTTAGCAACACATTACTACTTTATGACCATATGCAAAAACTAGGGGCAAATCTTACCATTATCGTTAGGAAGTGAAACTGCTGGCTGGAAAGCAGAGGAGTGGTGATAATGCATTTCAGCCGCCAAGGGTTTGCTGCAGTGGTGGGTACACAGGGCATACTCCCATGGGCTATGAGTAAGGCTCAATTGGCTACCTCTGTGACTGGCAGCAGGCTCAACAGCCAGCTGGCGTGGCTCTTTGAAAATGTTGGCTTCCAGCTTGTTGCTTCTGAAGTGTTGGGCTCTCACTGCTTCTTCAAGGTTTCACAAAGGCAAAGAAAGGTTGCATTTACCATACTGCAGTCTGTGCATGTGACATTTTTTAAAGAAGGGTGCCATTATCAGGAAAATTTCAGGTGGTCTATGAATGGGGAAAAAGGTTAGAAAAAAGGGCTAGAAAAAAAAATTATTAGTGTTTTTTTGTGTGTTATCAAATAGGGTAAGCAGTTGAACTGTAGATATCCTTGGTGTCACCATTTGAAATGCAAATCCATTGAAGTTATATCTGAAGTATTTCAGAGCTTGCTATTCCTAACTGATATGATCTATGTGTGGAATATTTTTTCTCCAACTTTTCATTGTCCTATGCTATCAGTGGCTTAACACTGCATTATGAGTGCCAACTTTTATGAGCAAAGAGAATTAGAATTTAGGAGTATGAAGCAGAAATCCAAATATGATACAGTATGAACTGGAGAGCATCAAGCCCAAACCTTGGCCCAGTATATTCATTAGCCTAGTATATTACAATGGTTTTTTTACCTAGCCAGAAAATTTGCCCAGAAAATGAGAAAGTCTGTACTCAAGTTATCTACATAGGTGTGCAACAAACTCAGATTTGTTTATCCAAAGGAAGCGATCATTTACTACTTTTGTCTCTCCCTGATGATCAGAGACATAGCATAAGGAGTATTCTTCAGATTCTAGATCTATTTCAGACCTGTCGTCTGTGCTGCCCCTTTCTCTTATTTCTACAATAAGCAATAGAAATGGTTCTTATTTTCCTTATCTTTCATCCTTTTCAGAATTCTTTTTTTTTATTTTGTTTTGCTTGTTTTTTTTTCCATTGCTCCTTTTCAGACAAAGCCACATCTGACATATTGGTGAGATTTATTTATATTCCTGTCAAATGGTTTGGATACTAAGTAGGGCTGACAAAGGAAGATAGCAAATCTGCTTTACTTAGGTATTGGCTGGATTATTTTTCTTTGGATAGCAGCCACTGCATCTTTTTTGAGCTTTACTTATTTTTAAATGCTGAAAATAAATTATATAGCACAAAGAAAGGGGGACATACACACATGAAAGCCTGAAGAGGTCTAATGCAATCAAATATAATTAAAATTTTATATATTAATTTCTTATGCTGATTCAGCTTGTGGTCCAGGAATTTCAGATTACACAACTGTAACATAATCTCTATCATCTTTATGAAATCTGATCTTACATCTTGCTTCTCTGCAGAGAAGGTTGTGATATATTGCATGATGAAGTGCTGGCATATTTTTCACTGACATATAGCCTTATTATGTCTGAATTACTTCCTTAAAGAAGAAGTTTACATAATTTTGGTGGTCTCTTTGTTAAGAGCAAATAGAACAGAAATGAGCAACATTTACCCTAATTGTCAGTAAAAAACATAAAAAAATCAAAAGTTGGAACTGGGAGAAAGAGTGAAGTATGTCACACTTTTAAATGTTTGTTCATCTGCTAATCTGGGACCATCAAATAGTGTTTTTTAGTTCAGACTGGACCAGAAACAGCTCTTCATACTATGGCATAGAACTTCTTATTTTCTGTGCCTTTGTTTCAGCAGCTTATTTTGGTACCAGTATGTTATCAAATACTGTCAAAATTAATGGAGTTATTCTAGGCTTCAACTTTTGTGCTCCATGAGCTTAAAATCAAATTAATGACAAGAGCATTTTTTCTCCTAACAATTTTTTTCTGGCTCTTTCTTTGGCCCTGTGCCTCATGGTCTCTGAAACACAAAACTTGTAATTGTTTCCATTTCTGAAGATTAACTCATTTCTCCGTGTTCCTGAAAGCTCTCTGGCAGTCAGTTGTGCTACTGTGGGAGTGCTGCTGACTTTTCAGGAGCCAGCTTGAGGAAAAGGATTGCAGTGACAATGGTGCAGTGTAATATACCTGAGATATACATGAGAACAGGGGTGAGAAAGGCAGCTGCCCCTGGGAGGACACTGGCTTCCTCTCCTTAATCTCTGCCTGATATGAGGATGTGCTTTGTCCCTTATATATCTGTTGGCTTTTCTAGGGGGTCTGGGGCAGCAGGAAGACTCATGAGCCAGTTGTAGAGACAGTGGCAGCTTGGGCAGCATTAGTCTTGTAGTCCTCATAGTCTCTTCATGTCAAAGCTTGTACCATCCTTCTGTAAAGGGTAGATGAGGGAAGGGGGAACCTTGGGGTACTGTTGTCTTTTGGGCTATAGGAATCAGTAATAAGGTTCTTCTTGGTATTTATAAAAACACAATAGTAAAATAACTGTGATAATAGCTTCCTTTAGCTTCCAGAATGGGTACTCACCAGTGCAGAAGCAATGAAAAAGTTTTTATTTATCTGATTAGGAAATATTACATTCTGACTTTAATTATCATTAAAAAGATTAATTTATGTGCGTCTTCTTGTGTTTTTGTTTTATAACCCTAGATTGGTGAATTACTGAGCACCACGCACCCAGCCAACAAAGCCAGCCTAACTCTTTTCTGCCCTGAGGAAGGAGACTGGAAGAATTCCAATCTTGACAGACACAACCTTCAAGACTTCATTAACATTAAACTCAACTCATCTTCCATATTGCCTGAAATGGAAGGGCTTTCTGAATTCACAGAGTATCTGTCAGAATCAGTAGAAGTGCCATCACCTTTCGACATTTTGGAGCCTCCAACCTCAGGAGGCTTCTTGAAACTCTCCAAACCCTGCTGTTACATTTTCCCAGGAGGAAGAGGGGACTCTGCATTGTTTGCAGTGAATGGATTCAATATGCTCATCAATGGAGGTTCTGAAAGAAAATCATGCTTTTGGAAACTTATCCGGCACTTGGACAGGGTAGATTCCATTCTGCTCACTCACATTGGAGATGATAACCTGCCAGGAATCAATAGCATGCTTCAGCGAAAGATAGCTGAACTAGAAGAGGAACAGTCACAAGGGTCTACTACCAACAGCGACTGGATGAAAAATCTGATCTCACCTGATTTAGGAGTTGTATTCCTTAATGTACCTGAGAACCTGAAGAACCTGGATCCTAACTTCAGAGTTAAAAGGAGTGTAGAAGAAGCTTGTTTTACTCTTCAGTACTTAAATAAATTGTCTATGAAACCAGAACCTCTTCACAGAAATATGGGAAATACCATTGACCCCATCATTTTATTTCAGAAAATGGGAGTCGGCAAACTTGAGATGTATGTCCTTAATCCAGTCAAAAATAGCAAAGAGATGCAATATTTTATGCAGCAGTGGAGTGGTAGTAACAAAGATAAAGCTGAATTCCTGCTACCAAATGGCCAAGAGCTAGACATTCCATTATCCTACTTCACCTCTGTCTCATCCTTGATTGTGTGGCATCCAGCTAATCCTGCAGAAAAAATAATCCGAGTTCTGTTTCCTGGAAACAGCACACAATACAATATTCTAGAAGGACTAGAAAAACTCAAACACTTGGACTTCCTTAAACAACCAACAGTTACACAAAAAGACCTAACTGGAAACATTGCTACTGGGGCTGTGAAACAAGGAAAGTTGAAACAACGAACAGACAGCAAGGAGAGTCTCAAGCCTGCTGCAAAGACACCACCAAGCAAGCCTGTTAGAAAAGAATCTAAAGAAGAAGCACCAGAGCCTGCGAAACCTAGTCCAGCACCAGAAAAGCCTCAGAAGTTGGAAAGCAAAGAGAAAGTTCCAGTTAAAAAAGAGAAACCAGCAAAAGTGGAGACCAAACCTATAGTGGCAGAAAAAGACATAACAAGTAAAGAAGAACAATTAATAAAATCTGAAACTCCTGAAAAGCAAACTACAGATGTAAAACCAAAAGTGTCAAAGGAGAAGCCAATTAAAAAGGAAGTCAAAGCAAAACCTGAAGAAAAGAAAGAGGAAAAAGAAAAACCAAAGAAAGAGGTTTCTAAGAAAGAGGAGAAAACACCCATCAAGAAAGAGGAAAAACACAAAAAAGAAGAGATCAAGAAAGAAGTTAAAAAAGAAGTGAAAAAAGAAGAGAAGAAGGAAATTAAGAAGGAAGTAAAGAAAGAAACTCCACCAAAGGAAGCTAAAAAAGAGGTTAAAAAAGAAGAGAAGAAAGAAATTAAGAAGGAAGAAAAAGAAACCAAAAAGGACATCAAAAAGGTTCCTAAAGAAACAAAGAAGACAGTCACTACTTCAGCTGAAGCCAAAAAGCCAGCAGCAAAGCCTAAACTGCAGAAGAAGGAGGAACCTGCTAAAAAGGAAGCAGCACCTGCTGGAAAGCCAAAGGAAAAAGGAAAAGTTAAGACTGTGAAGAAGGAAATCAAAGTCAGTGGAGCACAGGCTGCCCTTGCAGCAGTTGGAGTCGCTGCCACAACTGTAGCAGCTGTAGCAACTGCAGAAATAACTGCCAGTGGAAAGGAACTTGAAGCAGAGAGATCCCTTATGTCCTCACCAGAGGATTTAACAAAGGATTTTGAGGAATTAAAAGCTGAAGAAGTAGAAACAAAACAAGGAACAAAACCTCAAGTTGTACTTATAAAGGATGAACTGAAACTCACTGGTACAGTACAAAAAGAGGGGTTGGAAGTACAAAAAGAAAAATTAGACCATGAAGGACCTGCCGAGTCCTCTGATGAAGGCATAACGACCACAGAGGCTGAGGGTGAACTTGAACAGACACCTGAAGATCTGGAACCTGTGGAAAAGAACAGAATTGATGACAATGAAAAGTTTGAAGATGAGGGAACTGGCTTGGAAGAATCATCTGAAGCAGGAGATTATGAGGAGAAGGCAGAGACAGAAGAAGCTGAAGAACGAGGTGAAAATGAAGAAGAAAAGACATCACTGGACAGCACAAGACCATATATGGAGGAGCCAAGAAAAGCTGAAGAAATAAAGGCATATTATGAGGCATCAGATGAACGTGCTGAGGAAGACAGAGAAGAAGCAATAGAAAAGGCAGAAACTGAAGAGACTGAAGAAGATGAGGAATACAAAGCAGAAGACATCAGAGATGAAGAAGAAACTGAAAAAATAGAAGCTGAAGAAGATTATGTGATGGCTGTGGTAGACAAAGCTGCAGAAGCTGGTGAAGTTGAAGACAAATATGGCCTACTCATAATTACACCGACAAAACGCTCAGAGCCTCAGTCTCCAGCAGTTGAACCAGCCTCTTCCATCCATGATGAGACATTACCTGGTGGTTCAGAAAGTGAAGCTACTGTTTCTGATGAAGAAAATAGAGAAGATCAACCTGAGGAATTCACTGCTACTTCAGGTTACACACAGTCTACCATTGAAATATCCAGTGAGCCAACTCCAATGGATGAAATGTCAACACCACGAGATGTCATGAGTGATGAAACTAACAATGAGGAGAGTGAATCACCCTCTCAGGAGTATGTGAACATTACCAAGTATGAGACATCACTGTACTCTCAAGAGTTTGGCAGACCTAAACTTTCTCCACTTCCAGATGCTAATAATGGTTTATCTGAAGGATCCAAAACAGAGGCCACAGAAGGTAAAGACTATAATGCCTCGGCTTCCACTATCTCTCCACCTTCTTCATTAGAGGAAGACAAATTCTGCAAATCTGTATTCCAAGATGTATACCGGCAAAAAGAAAGTGAAATCCAAGGCACTACCAAACTAGAAATCAAAGAACACTATCAAGAAGATCTTGGTGGAAAACGTAGTCCAGCAAAGAGTCCAGTTGACAGTTTGTCCCCTCCATCACCTGTTCCCAAAACACCATTGAGTGAACGCAGTGTGAACTTTTCACTCACTCCTAATGAGATCAAGGTCTCATCTGAGCCTGTCCCCATCGCTACATTGCCTGATGTACATCAAGAAGTTGCTGAAGAGCACTGTGCAAGCCCTGAAGAGAAAACATTAGAAGTAGCATCTCCCTCACAGTCTGCTGCTGGTAGTGCTGGCCACACACCTTATTATCAGTCTCCCACAGATGAGAAGTCCAGTCAGCTTCCATCTGAAACCAGTGAAAAGTCAACAGAAGCTCCTGTCTGCTTTGAATTCAGTGAAGTCAAAGATGAGTCTGCAAGACCCAGAATAAGCCCTATGGATGAGCCTGTACCAGATTCAGAATCTCCCATTGAGAAAGTTCTCTCCCCTCTGCGGAGTCCACCACTCATAGGTTCAGAGACCAGTTATGATACATTTTTGAGTGCTGATTTAAAGTCTCCCACCAGAGATTATGGAAGTCTTTCTGAGGGGAAACCTGAAAAAGAAAAATCACCAGTTCAGATGAGCCCAGGTTCTGAAGCCAGCTCTGTGGGCCTTTTCCAAGAAAAACAAGATGAAAAAAGCATGGAGTTCATGATAATTAAAGAAGGATTCAGCCTAGAAAGGAAAATGGAGGATACAGAACCCAGCAGCTCCCAGTCTTCACTGGTCCTGGATGAGCGCAAGTTGGCGGGTGATCTCTCACCTACTCAAATAGATATCAGTCAGTTTGGTTCTTTAAAAGAAGATACCAAAATGTCAATTTCTGAAGGCACTGTTTCTGACAAGTCTGCAACTCCTGTTGATGAAGTTGTAGCAGAAGACACCTATTCCCATATAGAAGGAGTAGCTTCTGTCTCTACAGCATCTGTTGCTACTAGTTCATTTCCAGAGCCAACTACAGACGATGTATCTCCTTCTTTGCACGCTGAGGTTGGATCTCCCCACTCTACTGAAGTTGATGATTCCCTTTCAGTGTCAGTTGTACAAACACCAACAACTTTTCAGGAAACAGAAATGTCTCCATCTAAGGAAGAGTGCCCAAGGCCCATGTCGATTTCTCCACCAGATTTCTCACCTAAAACCGCAAAATCAAGAACACCAGTGCATGATCACAGATCTCCTGAGCAGTCAACTATGTCAGTAGAATTTGGTCAGGAGTCCCCTGAGCAGTCTTTAGCAATGGACTTTAGTAGGCAATCTCCAGAATACCCTACTGTAGGCACTAGTGTACACCATATATCTGAAAACGGACCAACAGAGGTAGATTATAGCCCTTCAGATATACAGGAGCCTACTTTTGCACGGAAAATTTCTCCTGTGGAGCAGTCATCTTACTCTCAGGAGAAAGATATTTCAGAAATCATTTCAGTGTCTCAAATTGAAGCTTCATCCTCAACTTCATCAGCTCATACACCTTCCCAGGTAGCTTCACCACTGCCAGAGGAAACTTTTTCAGGTGCTCTTCCACCCAGAGATATGTCACTACATTCTTCTTTTACCTCAGAAAAAGTGCAGAGCCTAGGAGAAAAGCTGTCACCAAAGTCTGACCTATCTCCATTAACTCCAAGGGAATCTTCTCCTCTGTTCTCTCCTACTTTTCCAGATTCACCTCCTGCAATTGCAGAAGCGGCATCAGTGAGTCACGCACCTTTGTCACTGCAGGTGTCTCCTGCCAAAGCATTTGGTTACCAGGAACCCCTAACAAAGCACAGTCCAGAGCCTTCACTCAGCCCAGAAAAAGAAGATTCAGAAAAAAGCAGGTCACCAGAAGAATTTAGTTATTCTTATGAGGCCACAGAGAAAACTACTAGGTCACCAGGGGATATTAGCTACACCTATGAGGCAGCTGGAAAACCTACTAGATCAATTCAGGTCACAGATTATTCCTATGAGACAACTGAGAAAACTACTAAGTCACCTGAGGCCACAGATTATTCTTACGAGATAACTGCAAAAAATATTAGGTCATCCAAGGCCACAGATTATTCTTATGAGATGACTGGGAAAACCACCAGGTCACCTGGGGACACAGATTATTCCTATGAGACAATTGGGAAAACCACCAAATCACCTGAGGTCACAGATTATTCCTATGAGACAACTGGGAAAACCACCAAATCACCTGAGGTCACAGATTATTCCTATGAGACAATTGGGAAAACCACCAAATCACCTGAGGCCACAGATTATTTCTATGAGAGAAATGGGAAAGCTACCAGATCACCTGATAGTATGGATTACTCCTATGAGACAACAGGGAAAACAGTAACTAAATCACCAGAAGCCATTAGCTACCGCTATGAGACAACTGGGAGAACCACCAGGTCACCAGAGGCGATGGCTTACTCCTATGAGACAACTGCGAAAGCCTCCAGTCCACCTGAAGCCACAGATTATTCATTTGAGACAACTGGGAGAGCCACTAGGTCTGCTGAAGCTACTAGCTATTCCTATGAAGAAAGGGCACATTTCACTCCACGAAAATCTCTAGCAGAATCCCGTCAAGATGTTGACCTATGCCTTGTGTCCTCTTGTGAATATAAACATCCCAAGACTGAACTTTCACCCTCCTTCATCAACCCAAACCCCCTTGAGTGGTTTGCAAGTGAAGAACAGTCTCAAGACCAAGACAAGCCATTAACTCAGTCTGGAGGAGCTCAGCCACCTTCTGGGGGGAAGCAGCAAGGGCGGCAGTGTGATGAAACCCCTCCCACATCTGTGAGCGAGTCTGCACCATCACAAACAGATTCAGATGTTCCCCCCGAGACTGAGGAATGTCCTTCCATTACTGCAGATGCTAACATTGACTCAGAAGATGAGTCAGAAACCATTCCAACGGACAAGACAATTACATACAAGCACATTGACCCGCCGCCTGTCCCAATGCAGGATCGCAGCCCTTCCCCTAGACACCCTGATGTTTCCATGGTTGATCCAGAGGCTCTGCCTGTTGATCAGAATTTAGGTAAACCTTTGAAGAAGGATCTTAAAGAAAAGACGAAGACAAAAAAGCAGGGTACTAAGACCAAGTCATCTTCTCCTGTTAAGAAAAGTGATGGTAAATCAAAACAAGTGGCTTCACCAAAGCCAGCTATAAAAGATTCGTTAGACAAAATTTCCAAAACAGCTTCTCCAAAAAAGAAGGAGTCTGTGGAGAAGGCAACCAAAAATATCTCTAACCCAGAAGTAAAGTCTAGAGTGGAAGAGAAAGATAAAGACACCAAGAATGCAGCAAATACATCAGTATCCAAGTCAGCAAAGACAGCAACCACAGGTAAAGACAGATAGCAATTTCCTAGTCTTAACATTTCCTTTGCTGTTGCAGTGAAGTTAGTTCGCCTTTATCACATATCAGTTGATGTGTGATTTGTAGCAAATTCCCAAAGACAGTCAAGTGCAAAGGCCACATTTGAATGCATGAAATTCACTAATATAACTGTACTAGTTTAAGAAACGTCATGTGTTAGCTTGTTCAAACAGTACATAAAATATAAAGAACTTAGTACTAGCTGTCTAAACTGACAAGCAACTAATAGAATTAGAAGTACCACTTTTGTAGGTGAAGTCAGTATCAAAATGACCTGATTTATACACTTTAAGAAACAAGCAGGCACATTTCTCTTAACATAAATTAATGCAATTTAATAGTGTGGAGTGCCAAGGGTAGTATTGGCCATTGGATGCTCTTACTACTTTGCTGGATTAATTTTGAAAGTAGTGTTTAAAAAATTATAAGAGTAGTAACAGCACTTCCAGTGAACTAAGCATGTACATCACATAATCCATTTAAGGTATTATGCTGTCAGTGATGACTTAACATACAGAATGTTAATGTCATTTTGAGTGACTGTTGTGTATTCTAAAATAGCAGAAAAATACGAATTAGATTACTGAAGGAGGCATTGTGCTAATCATTTTTTTCTGGCAGGTCTTGTTAGAGAATGTTTGGAAGATACTTTGATTTTGCTGTTGTCAAGGCTAATGTTCTGTTGAAAGCTTTTTTACAAGGAGCAGGTATAGGATTCAGTACAAACAAACCAGCATTCAGCTGTCTTCAGCTTCCCCATTTGAGCAAGTGGTCTGCTGTTCCTTTCTTACACCATCATATGCATGTGTCTGTTAGTAGATATGTTTCAAAGCAGCAGTATAGTTCCCCATGCTGTACATTTTTCCAGCACTTTTAACTTTACATAAAATTATTCTTCCTGAAAGTATATTTCCCAGGTATATGCTAGACTAGAAGACAAGGTTCTATTAGATAATGATATTTAAGTGTAAAATGTAGCATCTAATATTTTATCCAGTGTTGGTATCCACAAATCAGAAAGACACATAACAGGTTTTTAAATTATAAAAGATAATAAAAGATTTCTTAGCATAACTTATAGTAAAAACTCTAATTTTGGAAATTTTATCATATCATTATGTTTAGTTGGCATATTGCCCTACAATGAACAGCAGAACATGCTAGACAATAGTCTAGTGATGGACTTTACTGGCTTTACAGTGTGTGACCCTAAATACAGTGTATTGCTCAGACAGCTGTTTACCAAGCTTCATCCTCTGTAGCAACATGAGAGGGTAATAGAACATAGATGGTGGTCATCTAGATAAAATTATTGATTAAATCCTGATTTTCCGTTCACATCAAGATCCATTTCATAGCAAAAGCTGCTTGTTTTGGGGAGTAGTATCTTTATTGTGTTTAAATTTTGAACTTCCTTTTGACCAAAGCTCTTCTTAGAAAGAGTACTATGTACAGCAGCAGAAATGTGTTTCCCCCTCATTTTTGTGATAAGCAACTAATTTGTGTATGTAAAGAAGGATTCAGCAGGCAAACACTTGTTTTTAGTTCCCTGAAGTACGAGTTTCCTGGTCCTGCCAAATGCCTCTTTGACCCTCTTTGTGCTCATGTATAGTATCTTCCTGATGCACCTGTAAGGCAGTCTGAGCATATCAACAGCTACTACATCTTGCTATGTGCTGATACCCCAGATCATGGGACTGCTTCAAATCTGCATGGCTTCCTCTATGACCCTAGGTTTTATAATAGTGCATACCTGAAATGTTGAAAAAGTTATACTTCTTAGCCTAGAAAGTAATACCACCATTTATTGAATGGTAATTCAGTAATCACAGCCCTGTGTAGTAATTGTTGGATAATAGTAGTGTATTACTGAGAACTGTTCAATCAATTTATTGTTACACAGTAGTGAGGTTTTATTGTATTATATAGTTGCAGGTCTCTAGGTTTTTCTTCCCATTACATTTCAGTGGTAATTCACGTACAACAAAGTTGAAACATGTCATTAGATGTGAGAGGGTAATCATGTAATTGAACACATTTCATCTGAGCAGTTATAACAGTAATTAATAGAGATATGTTTTTAACCAGCCTGAGACATATTCTTTTGTTTTTTGCTTTCTAAAGGACCTGGGAATACCAAGGTGGCAAAATCCACAGCAGTGCCTCCAGGACCTCCAGTGTATTTGGATCTGGTGTACATTCCCAACCACAGCAACAGCAAGAACGTCGATATTGAGTTTTTCAAGAGGGTGCGGTCATCCTACTATGTGGTGAGCGGGAATGATTCTGCAGCCGAGGAGCCAAGCAGGGCTGTTCTGGACTCCCTGCTGGAGGGCAAGGCACAGTGGGAAAGTAACATGCAGGTAGGCTTTTCACTTGTATCTCCACCCAGAAATTTAACCTTCTCTGGGAAGCAACTATGAGAAGCCAGAGCACCTCTGAAGTAGATAGTGGCTGCCAAGGAATGGGGTCTCCAGCCTTGGCTACCTCGTTTCACTGATGATGTGGGGAGACACCCAAGTGAAGCACAGAGCTGCACTGCACTGCACTCAGCTGCTCCCCTATTAGTGGCCCTTCTGACTGGCTCCTGGTGAATAAAACAGTTGGCAGGTAGCTTATAGACCATTTGGCTGTTTCGTCATGTTACTATTCTGTATATGATCCAAGGCTGGAAATGTTGGAGTTTGTAAGTAGGAAGGAAAAGTGAATGTTTTGTGGTTCATATGGCAGTCACGTACACTTGGAAACTTCATGTGCTATTAAGAAACAAAGAAAATATTTGGCTGTAATCTGAAGAGGTATCAGATTACAGACTACAGACTGCTATTTCTCTGGAAAGCTGCATCTCAGCATTTTAGAAAGGCAACTACTTCTTTGCAGTCATTTTACCTAACCGCTATGTTAATTTATTTCTTTTTATCCCTCCATTTATCCAAGTATTGACTGCATAAAGACCCACTCTTTTTAAAAAAGAAACATACTTGTTGCCTGGGTCTTCTTACAAAGATGTTTTTCTTATCAGCTGTTTCTGTTGTCCATTCCTCAGGACTTTTCCTATTTTCTGTTGCAGGTGACCTTAATCCCAACCCATGACTCAGAAGTGATGCGGGAATGGTACCAGGAGACCCATGAGAAACAGCAGGACCTGAACATCATGGTTTTGGCAAGCAGCAGCACTGTCGTTATGCAAGATGAATCTTTTCCCGCATGCAAGATTGAACTGTAAGAACAAGAGCATACAACACAAGATTAAACTTTGGTTGCAGAAATTCTTCCGTTTGAAAACACTTTTCCTAAAAATTCAACCCAACTGTTTCGACTGCTGAACTATATACCTGCCAAATGCTATACTGTGTCACAGTGATGCAAGTCACTAATGTTTTTCAGTCTTTGCTGATTGCTAAGGGAAATAACAGTATTCCCATAGTAGGGTTCAAATTACTGCAAAAATACAGATCCAGTTTCATCTCTGCTGAACGTTTGGAAACCATGCACTAGCAACCCCAACTGACTTCTGCCAGGTAGAGGCATTTGCCCTCTAAAGAAACACAGAGAGAAAGAGAGGGGTAGGAGGAGAAAATAATAAGTAATTAGATCTACATTAGTCTCATGGCAATAGATGTATCGCTTGCTGCAGTCTGCTTATGCTCTCACATGAAAAGAAAGTTTTAAATTTGTATCAATCTATCTATCTTAGCTATTGCAAGGGGATCCTTTTTTACGAATTATGTTAGCTTGAAATTAAAAAGAAACAGAATATGGCTAGGAAGGGATGTACAACCTAAATAATCATCAGCAGTTTTCCACTTTAATTTGAACTCTGCATACTGACATACCATAACAATCATAAACCAAATATGCACGTAGTGTGCCACCCTACCCAGAAGCCTAAAACCCTTCTTTCAACATGCAGAATTGATGGTCTGAGGCATGTTCCCAGTGATAGTCCATTCACTCCAGCCAGAACTGACCAGTCCACATGCTTGAACACCCACGCCCACTGTCAATTAACTGAAGCAAAATACCAAAGCGGTACATACAGTAGACAATTTGCCTTAGAAAGTGACTTGAATGTACAAAGAAACTTGATGCACTTATTTTTTAATGCTGAGACAGCAGATTTCTAAAACACCTGTGTAGGATCATAGTTACACCAGTAAAGAAGTGTGAGCATGCATGTGTGGTACTAGAAACCTATCTGACTGGTCAAATGGCTTGGTGCTATGAATTACATATGTTAGTCATGTGAATGCTTCCTTGGTGCACCTGGACAGCTCAACAAGAAAAGCATTTTTCAGAAAGCTTCTTTTGCACTGTCGAAGCAAGATTGAAGAGGTGTCCAGTATCAGAGTTACAAAACTTAGTGAAACATTCAGAATGATGAAAAGGGTTACCTGTGAACCTGTACAGTATTCAGCCTTCCTTTGTCTTATTTTATTAGTTTGATTTAAAAGTGAATACGGGAACAAATGTACAGAAACCTTTTTTTTAGTGCTGCAGAACTTTTAATAGATGAATTTTTAACAAGCGTTTTCATTTACAGGAAAATGCAAACAAAAAAATATCAGGTAAAGGCAGTTTTTTAGTAGTTTTGTAAGGAATGAAATTATTTAAGGTTCTAGTGAGAATGGATATTGAGGTAAAATTTATTGAAAATAATCAACTGCCAATACCTTTTGGGGGATGGGGAGGATGGAAGGGCACCCTGGTAGTAAAATCAGTCTATTGATGATGACAGAAAATGGAATTTGAAAAGCTCATTGCCTAATACAAGGGTGTAACCTACATTCTCAACCCTCACAAGATCTTGAAAAAGGTAGAATAAGCAATAAGCTAAAATAAATAAGTCGCTCTTTCTCTCCTCTCCTCTCCTCTTCTCTGCTCTCCTCTCCTCTTCTCTCCTCTCCTTTCTTCCCTTACTCGTCTTTCATGCCTTGATCCTTTCTTCTCATTTCCTCTTCTTTTCTCCTTCCCCCTCTTCCTTTCCTTGCCTCTTGTTACCATTCCTTTCCTTCCCTTCCTTAACCTTCCCTTCAATTCCTTTTTTTCTTCTCCTTCCCTTTGCCCTTCCTCTCCCCCTGCTTTCCTTCTCTACACTGATTGCAGAGGAACAGCATCACTGTTCAGTAATTTAAGACAGTTTGGATTTTCTAGTCTCAGAAATTTTACCCCAATTTAAAAAAATCTTGTTACATTGTTGCAGGTTTGCAAATCTGAATTTAAAGAAGGCTTAAAAGCCTCCAGAATGGGGATATATGCTGGTCTGTATATAGACTGGCATTAAGTTTCACAATGTAGTGAACTATGACCTCATTTTGTTTTCTTTACTTATAATTTATTTCAATTTTACATTGTTAGGGTATTTTTGTTTAATAGGTATAAGTTTGCACTCCTAACTTTTATGAGGGTTTTTTAAATACTGCTTTAGGGTCCTTGTTATGTGGGCTCCTGAGGCCCATTTAATGCTGTGAATTACTGTTTGTCAGTTTTTGGGGGTTTTGATTTCTTTTTCATGTCTTCTCTTTTTTTTAGGTATCTCTAGCAATGCTGTTTTATTTATTGCTATACCTTTTAAGTCATTAAGAATAATAGGGAATGACTATGGCACAAAAGGCAGATGGAAATGTGTTGTGAAAACAAGCATGTTTGCTGGGCTCATAATCATTCACTTAAAATTGCTTTTGTAATATGTAGTTTACAAAGTTATAGGCAAAGTGTTTGGCAGAATAGTTGTACTATTTCTACAATTCTTTCTGCTTTGTCTACTTTCTTATGTAGGTTAGATTTCAAACTTTTTGAGAGGGTGGGAACAGATTTTCTGGTTTTTCTCACAATATCTGAAATAGTTTCTATCTCTGCTTTGGTAGAAAATCTGTTTTAAGTACAGAAGTGGTCCTGAGACAGATCTCACTTATGCTACTTACTCCTGTGAACCAGGAGCAATTTCTCTACAGTCAGGGAAGTTACAGCCATTTGGTCCTACTGCAAATGAAATTGGAATCAAGCCTTAAGTCTCCCCAAGCAAGTTTGTGATGGCTCAAGCATTTGTTTTAATTTAATAATAATAATTAGACAGTTATAGCTTATCTAAAAATTACACTCACTTTTTTTGCTGCTACAAGATATTAAAACCCCAGTCTGGCTATTCTGAGGTATTGTAATGCTTGTTCCATCCATTCCTTTTCAAGTAGCAATGGCACCTGGGTGCAACACAGCAATGAACTCCTCCATTAGCTCCTCTTGCTCCTTTCCTGCCTGTGAAACTAACCTACCTGTGCTAGTCCTAGTACTACACAGTTAGTTTAGTGTAGCAGTCATCAAAATGTACCATGTACATTAAAGATGAGTGCTGTTGATCAGCACAGATTTCTAGGAGCATGGTTTGTTATTGATTACTCTAATTATAAAGATTCAATATCTGAGTGTAATGACCACTCCACTTAAATGGTGGTATTACCCATAAGAGCATCCCCAGTCATGATTGTTATGCTATCACTATACTGCTTCATATAATACAATAAAGAAATAACTTCGGAGATCCCACCCCACTCCTGAACTTGGACAGGGCCTCTCTTGCATGCCTTTTTAAGGTCCTGTGGTGGGCCTGAGTTCATTGACCTCTATTTTCACCCCATCTTTCATAGAAATTACTTTTGATTTTTTTTTCTTTTACTTTACATACTGTGATGAGTGGAGATAACTGTGTATATGAATGTTCTTTTCTTTAATCGTCTATAATAGCTTACACATTTTAGGAGAGTTCCAGTACTCATTTACTAAGATTTAATCAATTAGTTAATCAAATTTTCAATTGCTCCCACCACAAGCCAGTTAGCTGCAATGAGTGCTTACTGTGCATTTGGGGCATTACTGTCTTAACGCTTCTCTTTGTTCATCTGTCACCAGAGATTCTTGCTCAGTAATGATGTTTTGAGAGAAATAGTAATTTTGTTGGTCTGGATTTATTAGAAAAGCATAAAGTATAATGTTTACACTTGAAAGAAACTGTAAGCTTTCATCTTTACACTTAATAATTAAACAAAACACTAAAAAGAACTAGGGGTAAGCATTTCTTAGAATACAATTATATTATTCACCAGGTTTAAAAATGTTTGTTATTTAAAATTAAAAAAAAAAGTCTGTTTGTTAAGACTTTACAAAAAAATCTAAAAAAAAAACCTAAATAAAACAATCGCATAAAAATATAGAAAATGAAAAAAAAAAAAAAAATTGAAAATGCAGCTTCTCTGCTCTAGACTAGCTAGGAGCTCCGGATGGCAGGAGCTACCTCTTCAAGACTGGGCTGTATTTACAACTGTAAAAGAGAAAATCTGAAACAAGCTTTCACGCATTTGCATGCAGCCATTATCTTCCAGACTATGGAAAGAAACAGTCTTGTTGCTAGCTGAGAAGCATCTCACACACCTCCTCTCTCTTGTTCTGAATGGTATTTGTGTCAGTCTGCAGCTGTGTATGGTATTCTGTCTTATAATCTTGCATCACTTCTATTCTATCCAGTCATATCTAAAGTAGAAAATTAGTTTCAGTGAAAGTAATATGTAGTGCTTTTATGATATTTGTGTGCAATATCCCCTCTTCCATTGAGGATATTTGATGTAAAAGAAACAAACTCAGTTCCACAATAAACTACAAAAGTGGTAAAGTGGTGTTGACATGTTTCTTGTCTCTGTGTATGTACGTATTTTTAAGTTCTCCCTTTCTTTCAACCATGACTGCCTACTGCATGGATTTTTTCTGAAAAGAGTAATGACAACTGCCAGATAAGAAACAATCACTATTTAGAAATTGGAAAGCAAATGCAGACGATTACTTCTATTCCTTGTGGTGTAAAGTGTTACCATGATGTATCATGACGTGGCTTTTTTCTGTTCTCATTTCTGTATCCCTGAGCACCATGAGAAAACACCTCATTTTCAGTAAATACACATTAAAGGGTCTGTGTCAGAGATGATAACCAATAAAGTTACATCAAACTGAGCCCACCCTGGTTTGGAAAAGGGGTCTTTTCCAAAGTTGTTGCAGTTTAACAAGAGCATGCAGCTTATTTTCAGTGGACGTGGACCCTTCCTGACTGCTGCTGCCCAGTAATTCCTGGGAGAGGGGACAAAGTGTTCAGTGAATTTTTTTTTTTTTACTTTATAAACATCAGATTTTTCCTCTCCTGCTGTTAAAGTGAGGCTGTAAGATCAGGCATTCCACCTTTGTAGTTTTGCTGCACATGTGTACGTCAAGGCTTTTCGAACCTTTTTGGTAGAGTAGCCTGAATATATATTAAAAAAAAGCCTAAAATATATTCAAATGATTGTGTGAAGCAGACCAGGTCAGGCTTCAACCCCCATTATTCATCTGCAAGTGCAGGGCTAAGTCCTGGATTTGCACAGGTGGGACCACATGAATACACATGAACAGGGGCAAGCCAGCCTAGTCTGAAGCTTGCTACATTCTTTCCCCAACACAGCTGCTGAGAAGGAGAAATTAAATTTCCATTAGTGCTGTTAATGAAGAAATTCAGTCAGCTTACCAAGTATTTCAGATGAGAGAGGGAAATGACAGTCACTCACAAGTTTCTGGTCTATATAAAAAGAGGGATCTGTCTAGTGGCATCCTAGACCTGGAGACTGTTTAATACTGATTTCTAGTGTTCTGCGGCTGGGAGGAAACTGTTGCTTTTCATGGTTCTTACGATGTGGCGAAAAGAGGTGACCAGGATCTCTTGAGTAATAGCCATGGTGACACCTCATAGATCCAGCTCATTCCCAGTATTGCAGCAAAGCTCTTCGTTTTCTTACAGGGTTTCTCTGGGCATGTGGTACTTAATGCTACATGTTCTCCACTTAGCAAACAGTTTTTGAGCACTACCTACAGCTGTGGTCCTACTTTCACCTCCCACAGACACAACTAATCCATCACGGCTTGACTTCGTGAACGAAGATTTGGGAATTTACTACAAGCACGCTGATGACTAAAAAGGCTAATGTAGGATAGACAAATCCAGTTGCAAAAAGCACAGCTCTGTTGAGCTGCATGCGCTGTCTTCAGGTTTAGCGCAAAACTACTAAGCTGACTATCTTCAGCTTCCCAGCGGATTTGCTGGTTTTGACTGCACGTTCAGCATCATCTACACCAGAAATGAAATACTGAGGAGAAATACAGGCCCTGTAATCTGCACAAGCTCTGTTCGCTGGTTCTCACTGACCCTTACCACTTTATGTAGCTGATTGTCTGCTGTTCAACAGCTGTAGCGTTACCAGCTCCAGTGTAAATAGCTGGGAAGGCAGAGGTGGAGGTTGACTGTGTATCAGTGGATAAAGAACTGGCTGGATGGCCACATGCAAAGAGTTGTGGTCAATGGCTCAATGTCCAGCTGGAGACCAGTAACAAGTGGTGTCCCTCAGGGATCAGTGTTGGAACCAGTCTTGTTTAACATCATTGTCACTGACATGGACAGTGGGATTGAGTGTGCCCTCAGCAAGTTTGCCGATAACATCAAGCTGTGTGGTTCTGTTGATACACTGGAGGGAACGAATGCCATCCAGAGGGACCTTGACACGCTTGTGAGGTGGGCTGATGCCAACCTCATGAAGTTTAACCATGACAAGTGCAAGGTCCTACATCTGTGTCGGAGCAATCCCAGGCACAGCTACAGGTTGGGCAGAGAAGAGATTGAGAGCAGGCCTGCAGAGAAGGACTTGGGGGTATTGGTCAATGAGAAAATGAACATGAGCCGGCTGCAGTGTGCGCTCGCAGACCAGAAAGCCAACCGTATCCTGGGCTGCATCAAAAGAAGCGTGACCAGCAGGTAGAAGGAGGTGATCCTGCCCCTCTACTCTGCTCTCACGAGACCTTACCTGAAGTGCTGTGTGCAGTTCTGGTGTCAACATAAAAAGGACATGGAACTGTTGGAACAAGTCCAGAGGAGGGCCACGAGGATGATCAGGGGACTGGAGCACCTCCTGTATGAAGACAGGCAGAGGAAGTTGGGGCTTTTCAGCCTGGAGAAGGCTGAGGAGGGACTTTTCATGAGTAGTGACAGGACAAGGGGTAACGGGTTAAAAATTAAACAGCAGAGGTTTAGATTGGATATAAGGAAGAAATTCTTTACTGTGAGAGTGGTGAGGTACTGGAATGGGTTGCCCATGGTGAATGTTCCATCCCTGGCAATGTTCAAGGTCAGGTTGGACAAAGCCTTGCGTGGCATGGTTTAGTGTGAAGTGTCCCTGCCCATGGCGGGGGGGGTTGGAACTTGATGATCTTAAGGTCCTTTCCAACCCTGACTATTCTATGATTCTATCTGCTTCCAGCTTCGTTGCCAAAATAACTGCATGCCATGATTTACACATTATACTACAGCTTGGCCATCTTCTGTGTTGTAAATTACACAAACAAGATAGGCAAAATATATGGAACTTATGTTCTAACACGAACAAAGTTAAATATATCTACCTATATATGATCTATATAAATATACCTACACTGAGGTCATATCCTGTATACCTGTTAAGGTCCAAAAATTAATTTTCACTGAGCTTTTATAAACCTTACGTTATCTCAGCCCAGCTGTGTTACTCTCTTAAAGAGCTGAAGGTAAACTGAACCAATGACCACTTAAATAGTTAATACAAAAGCCCCCAGAGTGCAAGTCAGTATTGCCAGCGAGTTTACTGTTTCCAAAGACATAATTATAGCAGCAGTTACCATCACATCCTGCATGCCTCAAAGCCAGGGACACAGTTCCGTTTTGTACCTACCTTACTCCACCTTCCTTAGGAGGTGGAGGAAGAGGACACTTGCTAACCTGTGCTCTTGACTGTCTTCTGCCTGGCACAATGATGGCTGCTCATGTCAGAAACCCCCTGGCACCAGCCAACCTCCATCTGCAGCTTAGGTAAGCCATCATTTTGGTTCTATAGTATCAGGGTGAACAGGACTCCAGGCAGGCAAGGAGCTGGGACAGGCCACTAGGGAGGGAGCAAGTGCTTGAAGCTGTGGGAAGGGGCTTGATACCACTGCTGTGGCAGGACCAGGTCTGAGAGCATCTAGTAACCTTATCTTGGCAAGGTAGGTGTTACCCTAAATAGGGCCCATCTGTGCAAGGCTTCAGGCAGCATTTATTTGAGCTGCAAGGGAATAAATATGTATTATTCCTCTTGTGAATAATGGATAATGACCTTCAGTGCTTCACTGCAAGCCAGTGACGCTCCTGGGAGGAAGAGTTACATACTTAACTTGCCTAATCAGCAGTGCATTTGATGTCTGCCATGGATTTGAATTGGGAAGCTGCTTTTTGAATTAAAATTGAAAGCTTTTACCTTAGAAGTGCTGGGTTTTTTCTCCTAACAGCATTTGAATTCATGCCAACATACCAAACAGGCTTTGCATTTGTACTGGTTTCTGTTTCTTTTGGCTAGTATTATTGAGAGAATAGTCTCTCCCACGCCTCAGGAAATACAAGAGAGCTGTTAACACTGCCTATCATGTGAAAATCTGTCAATGCTGTACCATAAGTGTTATCGAAGGCAGGTATTATTTAGGCTGCCAGTCACCTTGTCTGCATGCTCAACTCAGTGACTGTGTGTACAAATGTATTACTTCTAGTACAGGGAGATTTTCCCTTGCCTTTAGCTACACAGCAGAATAATGAACAGAGAAATTATTCAGAAACTGTCAAAACCAGAGATGCACTCCTGTGACTTAGAAATATACTGATAAGGGAGAAACTGCAACAGCTTTAATCCAAATCATAGCTGTAGTCACAAATGAGAACAGGAGGTGTAGGAGCATTTCTGGGAGAGGTGATCCAAAAAAAATGAGATAGCGCTACTACCAAAAGATTTTGGTCTGTCCTCTCCAGGAAATATTTTGCCAGTCCCATCCACATGCAGAAAGGTACAGACAGCTGTCTGAAACAGTGCAGCAAGGAGCAGCAACATTTCAAAAGGCTTGAGTGTCCTAATGAGGAAGTGCTGACTGGGTTATGAGCTTGCATCAAATGAGTACCAGGGCACAGGACTGGATAAACTAGGAAACTTTACATGTTTGTAGGGGACAAAAGTTTTTGGTTTTTTTTAGATGCATATATATGCAAATGCACATTCTTCACTTGCCATCAGAGCTCATGGCTAAGAAGCAGCAGACCAAAAGCTGCCACCGCAGTTCTAAATGCAGCTGACATCACAGCAAGTGATGGCTATCCCAGGAGTGCACAGAAAGCCACAGGCACCTGGATGGAAGTGCTTTTGACTACCCAGGGCCCAGTTTCACTCTTAGCTGTTGCTACAGGTGTTCTTCAAACTTGTATTTAAGAGTAATCCAGCAAGTTGAAAATCAGGCTGTGTGCAACATGACTTATGCAAGGGAGCAAAGTGTGAAAACTTATTTCTTCTGGAGTGGGAAGGAGAAAAGCAGGTAAGTCAAGCTGACTTAGCTACAATTCTGTTGATTTTTCATTTGCTGCATTTGTGCACAGCTACCATCCATGTCTCCCTTAGGATGTTGAGTACATGCCTGAACAGCATTGGTCTGTGAGTTACCCCATCTCAGTTTGTCTCACTGTTGACTTTTGCTCAAAGCTAGTGGGTGAGATCGCTGAAGAGGAGAGTACCTTCCTCTTCTCCCTCAAGCTTCAGTTGGTAATTCATGTTTCCAACCTCTTGTGACTGAGCTGTATCCAGGATCTTCAAATCTCAGGGTGCCCAAGCACTTAGTACCCTGGGCTGCTTGCTGTCTGAAGACCTGCGGGGACACTGCTGTTTAAAGTAGGCATGCAGGGCAGACACATGGCCAGCCTCCTTGGAAGAGAAAGAAATAAATGTGAGATGATATACGGAGGAGCTTGAAGGGGATCAAGGGGAAGGTCAAAGGGGAAGCAGTGAAGAGGATTACTGAAGAATTCAGGAGGGTGCAGGTATGCTTGTGGGAAACGTGATTATTTGTTAGGTGAGAAAACATCTGTTTGGCAGAAGCTGGTTTCTACTGAGAGTGGTGAACATGCGTGGGGAAGTGACAGAGGCTACTGGGCCATGGAATAATACTTGGCTTGAGCATAAAAGAGAGCGAAGAGGAGCTCCAGCATGCAGCTGGTGGAAGTGTCAGAAGCAATTTTTTGCTCAGAGTGGTACCAAGGGGACAGATGAATGAGAGAGTTTGGCAAAACTTTTGGTTTCTAAAGTCACAAATGGTTTGGACCCTCTGCTGCAGGTCTTGCATTTGATGTCCTTCATGTAGCCCCAGGAATCTACTTTATTTCCTATAGAGCAATAGGCGGCACATCTCTCATTGCCCCCTACCCCACCCCCACCTCCCAAGGGCTAGGAGTGTTTAAGCTTAGGCTTTGGACTGGGCTGAAAGCATTCAAACACATAGTGCCTGGAACAAAACAAGAACGCAACCTGTAAAATTCATTAACAAGTTACTCAGAGCTTAGAGGAGGATTTTTTTTCCTATTGCTGTAATAGTAAAGTCTAAATAAATGGGAAGGGTATTAATTTTCGGGGGAAGTGAAGCATGCTTTGAGAGAGTGGGGGCTATGGCAGCTGGCAGCTTGTTGGAGCTCAATTAGCATTTGCAGCCTGGTGTATCTACCAAGCAGGGTGAGGGAAGGGAGATGTGGGGCCAGAAACAGGCTCCTTGGGCTGGCAAGAAGCAAATGATAACAGGAAACAAGGAGAAATGTGGCAGTGCCCATTGTGGCCTAGCCAAACAGTGTCTCATAAGCAACAGGATCAGCATCTGCAGTGGCTAGAGGCCATGTGTCTGCAAGAAGGGTCTTAAAACTGCTCTCCAGAAGAGTGAGGTAGTGTTTGTAGAGAGGAGCTGAAAAAGGAATCTGGAAGCAGGAGTGATCATGAACCTTTGGAGGTACAACCCATGTTGATACTGAAGAAGTGAAATAGGCAGTCAGGGAAGAGACTCTTCATCTTCCTGTGACTGGAATAGGAGTGATGGCCTCTAAAGCCACCAGTTTTACAGAAACTGTTCTTAAAGTGTGTTTGGCTTCCTTCTCTCCCTTAAGGCTCCCTAAATTCTCATAATCAGAAAGCATTTAGACCAAAAAAGCAGGGGGAAAAAAAACAATCGGGAGACTTAAAGAACTTGCCCAGGAAAATCCACTGCTGGTTTGTTAGGCTAAGCCACAAAAGATCCACTTACCTGGAGACAGCACTCTCTTACTGCAGCATGGGGGAAACATAGCATTTGCTAACAAGACAGGGTGAAGGGTCTGACTGCCAAGCTGCAAAAGAGCAATCAAGCTCTGAGTGCATTTGCTGGGAATAAGACAGATATCTGGTGTACAGAGATGCTTTCACTACACTTTGAAACAAGTTCACAGATTTGCAGCATGTTCTCACTGGATTTACAGTAAGTTTGTGATGTGAGCTTTATTACTGTAAGACTAGACAGGTGCATGATAAACTGGAAATGCTTATCAGACCCTGTAGTAAAGCACAGTGGGAAGCTGCAATACAGCAGGGCTGTTGCTAGGATCTCCATGTTTTCAAGGAACTCGCCCTGCCCTGAGCTGAATGAAGTCACTGGGTGCAGCTGATGAAATTCAGTGGTGACAGGGAATATAAGCAGGCACGGATGCTGTTGCATCCCACAGCCAACAAATGCACTATGATCCTTCCCTCCCTTGCCCTTTCCTTGTGCTGTGTGAATAGCTACATTGTTTTACTGATGTGAAGAATGGGGCATGGGACCCTGTACACAGCTGAGACAGGAAGGGAATTAGGTCAAACCCCCCATGAAACAGCGCCAAGAATATAAAAAGAAACTGCACTGCAGTATGAGGCTCCTCAGTGTGCGCCAAGGTGATTGTGTGTGTTTCTCTACTGACCTCAAAAATGGAGCAGTGCAGCAGCAGTAAAATCAGAAATTTCTAACTTCCTTACAGGCAAGGCACATCAGAGTGCCTGCACAAGTGCTAACTCACTAGGCTAAAACTCTTTAAGTACTTTTAAAACAGTCTAAAGTTAGGCTTCCAACTCCATGTACAGTAGCCTGGATTTTCCAAATGGGTTGGGGAAGAAAAAAGCAATCAATATACGTTAATCCTCTTAGCATCTGAAGTTCAGAGTAGCCAAGGCATTCTTTCCTGTGAGAAACCCCTACTGAAATAACTTTTGCTTGAAATTCTTCCCTCTTCTTTTGTTCCTTCCACCCTTTACACCTTTCATTACAGGCAAGATACTTCTTGTGCCTTTGTTTCTTTGTGTTGTCTCTATTCTAGCCCCTGCCTGGCTGATGTCAGGAGTAAAATATACCATGTACAGGATAAAGATTTCTAAACCACGTGTGCTTTACTTCAGGAAACAGGCAAAATGGGAAAAGTTTAATTTCCATATAGCAGTCACATACAGTCACACTTGTAGCAGGACTGAAGTGAATATTAATAATGGTAAGCACTTCAGTTCAGTGACAGAGGAATGCATACCACTATGGCAATCTTGGAGTTCCAGTACTAAGCAGACACTTTAGCTAGCTTCTTGGCTTCCATTTCCTTCTTAGCCTTTTCTCTCATCTCTCTTTCTCTCTCAATGAGAAGTGCTTGTTCTTGCTCCCACTCCTTTAGCTTCTGCTCGTATTTTGCAAGGTCTTCCACTTCACATGCTGGCATCTTTTCCTTGACAAGTTGGGTGGTCAGGGTTAAGAGGCTTCCAGATTCAACCTTGCCAAGTGAATGCAGCTTGGAGTACAGCTCCTGTCATAAAAAGGGATTTAGCAGAAAGTGAAAAGGAGAGAGCCAGTCAGTCACAAAATAGTCAGCCACAAAATACTTCTCTGAAATAACCAATACATTGCTGCCTGAATCTAACTATTAGCTGGGCTTTGTAGGCCAGGGAAGTACTTTATCCCACCACCGTTGTGCTGTGGTTAGTTGGTATCATTTCTTGAAATATGAACCTTTAGAATAATTTTTTTTGAGTAATAAACCTAAAAAAAAAAGTAAGTTTCATTTTAATTAAACATTGAAATTCTCTTTATTTTTCCAAGTTCAGTTATGTGTTATCAAGATCAGCTAACCAGTCAACTACAGTAAATATAATCTGAATACCTTAGGTTTGTGTCTTACACCACAACCAATTGCTCCATACTATCTGCATTAGCATCCCTCTCAACAAATACACATAATTTTAAATGCTCTTTTGCTAACAACATACTAAGTAGCTCCCACGAATTTTCTTCCCAACAGTTACTGTGATCTGAGGCTTGACTATACTCACACAGACTGTACAACAGCGCTAAAGCAAGGGATATTTTTTCAGATACTCTACACTGAAACTATGAGAAGAGCTCCAGTAAGAAAACAGCAGCATTTCTTTCTTGAGCTTTACTTATCTAGATTTTAAGCAGCATAAAAATGTTAATTCACTTAATATAATGAATCATCCAGTGATACTATTTCTGGCTTTCTGGAATCTTTATCCTGATGGCTCACTAACAATCTGAACTGCCTTAAAAGTGCAGATACACAGCCAAAGAGGAGTTTCCTGTGGGAGTAAAATGACATGCCATTGAAATATTCTTTACCCCTTGCTCCCTCAGTAGATAGCAACACATTTTCCTGATTTTTCTTTAAATTAAACATTTTACTGAGCCCACACTTGCAGATATGTTTAAAGTAAGTACACGTAATGAAAAGATTCTTTTGTGGCCCTCTGAATAAAGCCTACTGTTTTGCATTATAGGAACAGGTTGCCCAAAGAAGTGGCAAATGCTCCATCTCTGGCAGTGTTCAAGGCCAGGCTGGGCAGAGTCTCGGGTTACATGTTTTAGGGTGACATATCCCTGGTCATGGCATGGGGGTTGGAACTAGATGATCTTAAGGTCCTCTCCAACCCTAACTATTCTATGACAGAAAGAAGATGTAGGGATCATTCCCACCCAAATACTGTGGCAATTCTGAGGCCACAGATAACAGGACTTCCACTTACCACTGGAAGCTTATGCCCTGTGCTGCTGGAGCACAGTTTTCCTCTTGCCTCAGCCTCTGCTGGCAATAATCTGTAAAGGCACTGCCCCTCAGCTCCTGTATTGAGACTCTTGCCTTATTCTTATGCAGGAAACTATGATATTCCCTCTGAGGCCTCTCCATTTTTCCCTACCTGGGCCAACACAACCGCAAGCTTCATTGTATTTTGCTAGACCCTTGAAGGTTTGAATTGGACAGACAGCAGATGAAAGAGTCTTTAAAATACTGGACATGCAGGTCTGAGGGGCCTGGGTATTTGGCTCTGTTTGGGTGTTGGTTTTATGATAAAGAATGAAGGCAAACCCAACAGCTTTGAAGCTAACGAATTAACAACAAACTCAACAATATTTAGGTGTATTCGTTTCTGAGATGTCAGTAAGTATACAGTGCATCAGAAAGAAACATGAAGAGATCACACAGCTTGGGTCTGGGGAAAGAACCTGCCAGCTATACTCATGTTTACAGATTAGATATTCATAGAATCATAGAATAGTTAGGGTTGGAAAGGACCTTAAGATCATCAAGTTCCAACCCCCCTGCCATGGGCAGGGACACCTCACACTAAACCATGTCACCCAAGGCTCTGTCCAACCTGGACTTGAACATTGCCAGGGATGGAGCATTCACAACTTCCCTGGGCAACCCATTCCACTGCCTCACCACCCTAAGAGTGAACAATTTCTTCCTTATATCCAATCCAAACCTCCCCTGTTTAAGTTTTAACCCATTACCCCTTGACCTCTCACTACAGTCCCTCATGAAGAGTCCCTCCCAGCATCCCTATAGGCCCCCTTCAGATACTGGAAGGCTGATATGAGGTCTCCACGCAGCCTTCTCTTCTCCAGGCTGAACAGCCCCAACTTTCTCAGCCTGTCTTCATATGGAGGTGCTCCAGCCCCCTTATCATACTCCTAGCCTCCTCTGGACTTGTTCCAACAGTTCCATGTCCTTTTTATGTTGAGGACACCAGAACTGCACACAACACTTCAGGTAAGGTCTCATGAGAGCAGAGTAGAGGGGCAGGATCACCTCCTTCAACCTGCTGGTCACACTCCTTTTGATGCAGCCCACGATACGGTTGGCTTTCTGGTCTGTGAGCGCACACTGCAGCTGGCTCATGTTCATTTTCTCATTGACCAACACCCCAAGTCCTTCTCCACAGGGCTGCTCTGAATCTCTTCTTTGCCCAACCTGTAGCTGTGCTTGGGATTGCTCCAGCCCAGGTGCAGGACCTTGCACTTGGAATGGTTAAACTTCATAAGGCTGGCATCGGCCGGACTCCCAGAATCTTCCCTTCTCTGCTGTGATACATTAGTGAAACTAATGGGCACTTTCCTAAATGGCTACGCCACTGATTTTTAAAAGCAGTCTCCAGGGCTCTGAATGAAGACCATTAGAGAAGGAGCACTGCTTTTAGAAAGGGTGTTCCCAGCATTTATGCAATGAAATGTTTGCCCACTGATCATTGACACAGATGGAGGGAATTGCCTGAGGAACATTTTACTGAAAAGTGAGCTTCAGCAGACTGAAACTGAAAACAGGTAATATGAATGACAGTGTCAGACAGAGTCTAAATTACAGCTCTAAAGGGTTTATCTGGAAAGAGCCAAATGCCCTCATATCATGCTTGTGGAAGTGAAGGCCATACTGCCTGTCATACATTGTGTCAGTTAGGCTGCCATGGCTTTTTCAGGTTCTTCCACAAACGGTTGTTCTGAAGGCTGGTATGAGACATGGAGTCCAAGTATGTTTATAAAGTCATGCAGAAAAAGCTACAATTCTAGTCAAGAACAGTGTGTCCAGAGCAAATTCACATGCTTTTCCTCACACACTGAGGTGTATATGACTTGTGAAAGAGAACTGCACAAGCAGGAGACAGTAGCAATTGGTTTTGAGCTCAAGGAGTGAGACTGGGAAGTGGTGGCTAGCATTGGGCTGGACAAAGTGCAGTCAAAGTGTTTTCAGCAGAAGTGTAAATTCTGTGTTGGAGTTACATCACACAGGGGCAAATGATCCATGCTGGGACAGCAACAGTGAATGACAACATCATCAGGTTGCTTCAGAGCTCCCATTTTCCCTCAGACTTGTATGGATTTCTAGTGAAATCCATCCTCAGCCATGTCAACTATGCCCACAGGTGTCCAGGGGTTCAACTGGGAAGACTCGCTAGTACTGGCCTGATGGATTTGAAACTCTTTCAGGATTAGCTGAAACAGATTCTGACTTGAGAGCTCCTTTTCTCATCCAGACAACTATAAATTGTAGCTTATTTACATATAAATTACTGCTGGATGCCTAGACTTCACATGAGCACTATGCCTTTCTTATATTCAGATTTTTATGGTGAGAGCTTAGAGCTAAGCATTGTGAATGTGGTTGTTGGCTCAAAGTCAGGGTACTCACTGCCACACCAGCAAATGCCTGAACTGGGGTTAATTATGAAACTTGTGGAAAGGTTGAGGTAAGAAGAAAACTACTCTCTTGGCACTAGTCTGTCCCCAGTTTGACATTTAGGCCTTGTTTTGTGCACTCTGCATTGTTTTCTTCAAGGCTGGAAACTTATATATAGACAATGAGAGATTCAAAAAAATGTCACACACCCTCCTTCAAAGGGCACTTGTGTTTACCTAATTCACTGTGATTCATTCAAGCATTAATTATCACATGATGAGCACCCAATGATTCCCAAAAACTTTAATTAAAAAGTTCTAAGTGCCTACGAAGTGAGTTTAACCTCTAAAGATTAGTGGCAAATAATTTACGTAAATAAAAATTAAGGAAAGGAAAAGGGTGTGTATGTGAGATGAAACCACAGGATACTAGTCTTTTAACTTTTGTAGAAAGCAATGGTCTGCATTCAGAACAACTGTCTAAGGTCATGACAGCTGCAATGGAAACTGATGGGGTATGGGAAGAGTTCGAGGTATGCTCCTGGAACTACAGAACTGGCTAATTTCAACAGATTAATTTGATTTTTACTAAGCACAAATCAGAGATGCTTAAATAAGAAGAGCTCATTATATAGCTAAGAGATGTTAAAAATACAATGCACTTATTATATAGCTATGCCCGAATGAACAACAGTTTGTGTTTCATATTCTTAGTATCAGCGTGGTGATGTAAATACAAAACGGAGCTGATACAGCCTTTCTTAATTCCTCAAAGTACAGAATGCAACATTCCTACTTAATCATAACATAGACAAATGGACAACAAATTCAGGATGGTGTCATGCCTATCACAATTTATTTTAATGAGAAAGAGCCCACACAAGGTCAGATAATGGATCTCTAATCCCATACCACTTTTATAAACAGGATTGGATTTATCATTTTGATGTATGAAATGAGAAGATAAAATCCCAGGAGACAGATAAAAGACAAGTGGTCTTGAACATTTATGTCTTTGTAGGCTGCTGCTTCCTGCTTGAATAAGTGAAAATATAAGGTGATATCTGTTTCAAAAATGCCAGGTAGGACTCCTGATGCACTGAAGGGGTGTCAGTCTACTAACCATAATAAGCCAACAGATATATATATATTTTCTAGTAAGATTTATGGAGTTCTACTACATCTTAGAATATTTAGATAAATGAAACTCTCTTACCTTGAAGCGGCTGTAGTACTCGGGTACTTTAGACTGCTCTGTTTCTTCTGATTCTGCACACTGTGACTTTTGCTCTAATTCCTTGACTTCTTCAGCTGATTCTGGACCAGGCTTTGCTTCAAGGACAGACTGCAGAATGGTCTCCAAAGCATCAATCTGAAAAATCACATTTGTCATTGTTAGCTTAAACAGCATGAAAATACAATCCAAGTAACACTGCTGTCATGTTTAACAACAGCTTCAGGGGATACCACATATTTTGAGATGACTTCTGTGTATGACAAAAAGAACACCAAATTCTAGAAGGAAATGGGACTTGTTCTTGGAAGAATTTTGTACTGTGCTTGAGATCTTTGAGGCTGGACATAAAATACAAGAGGAAAACTCCATCACCCTCTGTCAGCAATAAACTCCCTGTGACTCAGATGCTGACTGGTATCTGCAGATTTGTCCAAAATTAGGCTATTATATCCTCCTGGCCTGATATCCACCCATGGATACTAATGCTGAACAGTAGTCACAGTGGTAAAAGCACCAGCATGACACACAATCACAGATACGTGTAAATAAGATATTACTATCGACTGTTCGAACAATATAATCTCTTATAGATGATTAGTGTACCTTTACAATAGGTGATTAGAGGTACAAAGATAGTACTTCTTTGGTGAAAAGAAGCAAGGAAATCATCCGTACAGCAACAAGAACACTCATTCCTATCATTAGTTTGATAATTTAGCAGGAAAAATGGAAATGTAAGCATTTAATATATTGATATAAGTAAATTTTTATTCTGTGACACCTCTGTTCTCTCCATGTGTGACTTCTGAGGTAGCGAGAGAACCACCCTCTCCTAATCTAATTGCATTTGTATCAGAAGAATGCATTAGCTTCACTAAGGGACTTGTTAAATTATTTTTGTATGTATTATTGATATAAAAGATAGAACTGCTACATGGATGTTGATGCTGTTTTGGGAATAACACGATCTTCATAACGGGAATTATTAGGTGAAGGCTGCCTGCATTTCAAATTTTAGCTTTTACAAATGCAAAGAGCTGTTATCCTTCTATGAATCCTGAATGCTTATCAGTAGGATAAAATAACTCTGTATAACCTTTGACTCTGTGATGTTTTCTCCAAGCAAAAGGGATCTTGATAATTACAGTTTAATTTTCCCAGCATAAATATATAATCATGGAACCATAAAACAGTTAGGGTTGGAAAGGATCTTAAGATCATCTAGTTCCAAACCCCCTGCCATGGGCAGGGACACCTCACACTAAACCATATCACCCAAGGCTTCATCCAACCTGGCCTTGAACACTGATGAAATAAAAATTAGGCTTATTTGAAATAACAATCTTCACACTGAAACGCAATCTTTAAACTAGCGCTACTGAAACAGGATTAAATAAACAATAAAATACAACTATGTGCTTGGAAATACGTACACTTACTCAGAGACCTTCTCAAACAATTAAAAAAACCCAAAACTTGTCCTGCTTGTCCATAGTTAAACAACATAGCACAACACTAAATCAATATTTCTACGATTTTGTTAAGACAGTAATTGTAGAGGGAAAACAGATTCCCTTCTAGACAGGCTTTAAACTTCCATTAATTTCTGAAAGAAAAGTAAGTGACTGAATCATTTGGAATCACTTGAAAATGTTTATATCAAAACTGCAGCTATAAAAGTTCTTTTGAAAACTTCCCTTTTAGATAATGAAATTCATTCAGCCAGTAAACAATGTTACATCTGGAAAAGAACTAAGTTCCCAAACTAAAACTAAGTTCCATGTATTTCTCAAATAACATGTGATTGTGCAGGACATTTTTAAAATGTGCATGTCAAAAATAGTACATTTTTAACACGGTCCATACTTCTCAGAGCTACAATATGGATTCATTAGAATTGCATAATATTCAACCTAGTCCTGTCCATGAGAGACCCAAGATACAGGAAAGAAGGATTTATGGCACTTGAAACTCTATCGTATCTGCTGCTGAATTCAATGGAAGTTGACTGACCCCCATATTGACCTGGTCAGTGCTCCTAGTCCTTCACCCTTAGGAATACCACATTTTAATCAGAAAAAGTAATTAAAAATGTCAAGCATGGATTTTAATAGTAAGATCTTAATAAGCATTTGGGTATAAAGGGCCAGATGATGCAAATCAATACACTATAATTACTTTACACCAGATAAGGGTTATTGACCAGCATATTTTCCTGTTTTCCTTTCTGCACTGGGGTCACAAAAATGCATTGCAAAACAATTACTTTGATAATAACAGAACACCCTGGCCTGTTCTTGGTTCTCAGCTTGGTGAAACTTATATGACTTGCACTATTGTTTATATACTGCTACCTAAAATCCATATGAGGCAAAGTATCTTTTCAGGGAGTTTCTGTGTGGCTCTCATGGTCATTGCTTTTGGGGCTCAACTACTGGCTTCATACAGAGACACTTGCAGCATTAGTGAGTAGTAAGTCACAACCTTCTACATTCTTAGTTTTTCAGTGCACAAAGTAAAAAGTGTTTCTATGAAGAAAGCATTGCTAGATTACCAGTAGTGTTTACTATTGTTACGGTATTGGTACATAGAAGGATGGGATCCTGTTGTACCACAGGCTGACGTAGGCCAATACTAGGATATTCACATACAACCCAGAGTTAGCCAAGGAATTCCTTAATTTCCCTGGGGTTTGCAAGCATAAAAGATTGCAAGCATGATAGGCTGAATTCTTCTGACTTGAAGTGAGGAAGAAACTCCCAAAACCACATACCTAAAGATGTAACTCAGTCTGGCAGGAGTTGCATACATGACACTTCCTTCTCTGCACTGTCCAGTTTTACACATGGAGCAATAGATAAGGAGAACCTGCTAAGCAGTGCCCTGGCCTTTGTTTGTCAAGGGATTGCAGAGACTGCAAGCCTAGTAATGACCCCAGCAATGCTGTTTCTATGCTTCAGCCCATGAGGTGGTTTCCTAAGTTACTCTTCCTAAGCTGTCTGATTCCAGGATTAGCATGATACCCCACAGCACCCCTAACCCACAAGATCCTCAGTTCATGCTGACTTCACAAATGGACTGAATCTATCCATCCTCCCCAGCTGAGGGCACTACAGTTCTTCTAGAAATCACTCTGTAAAAATTTTGGACCAGTGTCACTCAGGACATCATCTCAGAGGAAAGAGAATATATAGAGTTAGCTGGGAGAAGAACAAGATGTGGTATTTCCTTCTCACTGCTAAGAAGTGTATCTTCAAGAGAGTTCAGAAGCTTGGGAAACAAAAGTGTCTTCCCATCCCCACAGACAAGTGCTTCCTGTGACACAGACGCAGGCGTCTCTATGGAAGAGAAAGGTTTAGGAAACATACTTAAAAGGTTTGTGGGAGTAACAGACACTCGACTCCGAAAACATGCCAGTAAACATCACTGGCTCATCAACTGGAGCATGGTTCTGTTCTAAACATTACTTCTTCTCTTGCCTTCCAAAGATCTCTGAAGTGTAGCTGAATTTCTCATTAGCAAGGCACAGAATTCACAGGTTTTACTGGAGTTTGGCTTCTATGAAATTACCCTTGGTCAAGGTAATTTGACCTTCATACTTACAGCTTCTTTGCAGATTTTGCTGTCCCCTGACAGTGAAGCCACATTCTCCATCACTTGCAAGGCTCTATTCAAGTATCCAGGTGTCCACATCAGTGGCATTAGATTGTATACAGCTCTTAGCCCTTTATTCAACTCCACCTTCCCTGTGATAAAAAAAATACTTCAACGTTAATACTTTTACATTTGAGCCTTAACAGAATCCATATGAGTTGGCTCTATTTTTCAGAAGTGACAGCAATTGTTTGGCTTCTGTGGTAAAAACAACACACTCTTCTACGAACCTGCTCTGACAGAACTGCTATTATTTTATTAAGGTGCCTTCTTTTTGCCCATCTTAATGGCTACCACGTTTGTTTCCAGTTTATCCCCATGCCCGCTCCCTCATCTCCTAGGATTTTTGTCTAGATGGAAAAGAGGAAAAGCAGTGAGGTTTTCTGATTGTCATGCAGTTTTAACAGCAGCTCTGAGAAGGATGTCTGAAGATTTTGGACAAATGTCTCCCGAGCTTTTAGGCACTGACCGTGCAACATCTGTGCACTAAATCAAGGCTCCGGAGTCAACTCTTTGGCCTTTAGGTTCTCACATACGTGTCATGGCCAGACTGTACGGTATTTAAACAACACACGCTCTGGCCAATTATACAGCTTAGTATCCTTATTTCCACTTGTCCTGAGTTCAGCAGTAGTAGTCATTTTTCGCCTTGTTAGTAGCTAGTGCAGCGTTGTGCTTTTGACTTTCAGCCTGGAAACAACACTGATAACACCAATGTTTTTAGTTATTGCTCAGTAATGCTTACACCGACCAAGGACTTTCTGAGTCTCATGCTCTGCCAGGGAGGAGGGGAAGCTGGGAGGAAGCAGAGATAGGACACCTGACCCAAAAGCCAAAGGGGTATTCCATACCACTGCACATCATGACCAGTATATAAACTGGGGGCACTTACCCAAAAGGGTTAGATCACTGCTCGGGTCGGGCTGGGTATTTGTTGGCGGGTGGTGGGCAGCTGTATTTTCTTCCCTTGTTATATCCCTTATTGGTGGCAGCAGCAGTGGTTTGTGTTATACCTTAATTACAAGACTGTTCTTATCTCAACCCATGGGAGTTACATTCTTTCAATTCCCCTTCCCACCCCTCCAGGAGCAGGGGAGGAAGAAGAGGGAGAGTGAGTGAGCGGCTGCATGGTTCTGAGTTACCAGCTGAGCTTAAACCACACTAATGTAGCTTGCTTCTACTGTACAGGCAATAGGGAGAGCTGCCAAAAAAAATTTTGGTTCTTGATTTAAGACATTTTGTGCTGCAACATGTTCTTCACTGACTTTAGCAGGATCAGTGTTATCCATCACTACTGACAATGTGGCTTTTTTTTCTGACAGTAATTACCAGAGAACATGAAATTCCTATATAATAGAGGAAATGTACATCACATTGCACTTGGTCAGTACTAATTTACAATTATTGTCACTCTAAGGGTTTGATTTTTTCATTGTCCATGTAATGAATGATACTACTTCAGTGTAGCTTATGAGCTATACCTAAGCTCTTGATCAAATTTGCACACTGGCTACAATGAAATAAAACTATGAAACACACCTTACTCTTCTTCACATTGAAGAGAATAGTTTAGGAAGAGCAAGGTAATAAGTGCACAGACAAAGTTTATTGGACTATGGCTAAATTAAAATAGCTGAGGTGCTTAAAGCCACTTTATGCCTGTAGACATCTTTCATTGTCTGAGGTCAGCTCCATTAGCGTTGGCAATTCTGTGTAATACATGATGTAAGAATAAATAGCTCTTGATCTACTGAATGTCAATGTCACGGAACAAGTACTACCACCCAGACAATAGTGAAGTGCATTTGTGAAATACAGCCACTACTCAACCTATCTATATGACATAAAAACCACTCCAAACTGAATGACAATGGGCCAGCAAAGCCCCTATTTGTATGTGTATCTCCATTGGGTAACAAAGTACAGCTCCACGGAAAATCCTGCTTCCAAATTAATTTTCACATTTATCCCCCATTTGGACTAAAAAGGATGTTTTCATCTTACAGTCATGATAAATCTGAATCAGCATCCTAACTCTGACATTACGCATCATATTTTGAGGCCACATTTTAAGAACAAGTGCACTTTTCATTACCATCAATACATTCTAACATAAAATACTATGTGGTAATGGAAAAACTGCATAATCATATATTTAAAATTTATTAATTACTTTTGTCCTGGATTCCCATGACAACTTTCAGGTAAATTACCATTTTGTAGAGGACAAAACCTGTCTCCACTAAATTAAAAAATTATTTACCCTGTACCGCATTTCCCTCTAATTCTGAATATACTCTAACTGCTCTTTTATAGTATAGCATATCATAAGCAGTAAAGACTTCTTAACAGATACAGGGTAAAGGCACCAATATCTGCTGTTCACAACAGAAACATTAACTTTACAGTGAGTAAATGTTTAAAGATAGTGTTTTTCAGACTGTGCTCTCTAAACTTCTTGAGGTTTAAGGACTATTTTAAGAAGCTTACTAACTAGAATTTACTGTCCATAACCTTAAATTTGTGTTATGGAACTCTGTACTTTTGTGTTTGTTCTTTTTTAATTTGTTGGTCCACAAACCAACCAACCCTACTTCTTTCAAGAATGCCTTTCTCTCAGCTGCCAATTCAAACCAGCAGGGAGTCCTAAAGGAGGTTCCAAAGCTGTCTGATAAAGGACATACCATTCAAATCAGTACTATCCTCCAGGCCTACAAAACAGATTCAGGCTTAACTCTGAAACTGTTTCTTCCACTACTTCTCTTTTCCTCAGCTTTCTCCTTGATCACCTTTTAATAAAGTGAAGATGCCAACTTAATTCAGCCACTGAAGACAAGAGGGAAAAGATGACTGTAAGGGAGGTAAAACTTACCAAGGAATGCATAGCCATACAGCTGGGAGCTAAAACCCACAGTACTTGCTTGCTTGAGACCTGTAAGCACTAGCGATGCTCCAAGATTTTTCTCCTCTTCCCACTGCAAATAATGTAAACTAAGTAAGTGCTCCTTGACAAACATAAAATGGCAACAGCCAAAGACTTTAAGGCTTTCATCAGATGTCTCAGCAGTAACAAACCACTAAATATGTCTAGTGGTCAGAGTTACAGTACGTATATCCTGAGGAACAGCACACAATACACCAAGAACACCTTTCTTTCCAGAAGGCAGAGGTTAATGAGTGCATTTCCTTCAAAACACAGGGCTACATGAATTTACACTGTTCAGCCTAAGCTCTGTCACTGTCCTGTATGTCCTACCACTTGCTTCAGACTAACACTGCTGAAGAAAAGATTCCATGGCTTCTGTGCTAAAGCAGCCTTTTCTTTTAAGTACGTGGCCAAATACATGGTTCTTTATTCCTCACTAGAATAGGAAAATGCTGAAAGAATATGCTGCTAATGGCTGCTCCAAGTCCAAAATCTTTATTGTGAAAAGAACATATGCAACTCTCCAAGGCCCCTGTATGCCCAAGGATTAAAAGTACAGCTGTCTGTCCAGCTAGAGAAGTCCCAGCTGTTTGAGCCAGACCACCAGTGTTGGTTAACAAATGGCACCCTCTCAGTAAGTACACTAAAACCACAAGAGCAGTTTGAATTTTGTTTTGCTATGGGATAGTACAGTATATTTTTCAAGACCAGAGAAGCACAAACATTGAGGATAAATGTCTCCTTATTGCAAGTGAAAGGAGATGAACAATTCCCATTGCTAAGAAAATAATAAAAAGGACGCTATAAAAAGACAATAGACTGGAGGAAGTCTGACTTGCTAACACATGGATTTTCTGGCAGGGTACTTGTGTCTTGCTTATTATCTTATGACCTGAAACAAATATCCCTGGCAAAACATCCAAGTTTTCTGAAAAATTCCCCAAGGTACACTCAGTCTTAAAACCACAAAGGTTCAACCTTCTAATTTAATGAATTATTCAAAGATGTCTTTTTCAAAGTATGGTATTGTTCCATGTCTCCATCTGGGTGCTACAAGAATTTGCATGTTATCATCTGACAACAAAATACTATCACCTAACAGCCAGGCAAGGTATTTGCCTGACCCTGAAAAGCGATACAAGGAGACAGGGCTGTTTCATGCTGAATTCAGCACTGCAGCTAAATGTTATAGGAAAATCAGACGCAACTGGAAAAACAAGGCTTATATGGCCTAGGCTCTTTTGTGAGCTAGCCCATTTGGCTCCACAAGCTGGAGGAACTGCAAGAACTTAATGTTAACAGCTTTCAGTGGCAGGTAGCAATCATAGTGATTGTTTGTAGCAGTCAAGGAGGCAACTTTCTGGGGAGAGCCAAGATCAGTCAGGCTTTCAGTGGTTTTTACAACAGCAGAAAAATCACCACTCTCTATCACCACTGCTACACACACTAAGGACTAACACAGTCAGATGCCTAAGATTCAGCTCTCAAAGTTAAAAATCATTCTATCAGGCTGCTGAACCCTAAGCTACTGCCAATAGCCTGTCTGCAGCAGCAAAACGGCTCACCTGTCTCACACCTTTGAAAAGGGAATGGAACTTTCAGGAACAGCTGAGCAGACTTCATAATTCTGTTTACCACCACTTCTTAAATCAAACACAGAAAATTGTTACTGAGTGTTATGAGGTATTGAATGGTACTCTGTATAATGTGTACGCAGAAAAATATGGCTTATTGCTGGCACTGGAGAGGGTAATTTCAAAATGCCACAGCTATATACTACTAAATGTCACAGCTGTATGAATATGCTTGCCGTAAATGTGTCACGCGTCCACACAATCCTTACTTGCATATTCAGCTTTCATGAAATGTTATACATATTGACAAATTCTTATCTTTGCAGTCAGGATATATGAACATGGACAAACACAATGGGAAAATGAGGTTTTGTTTCCCCTGCTTTTCATATACAAGTGATTACGCTTACTTCTGTGGATTGAAGCATAATACAGAACGTGAAAACTGAAATAACAATCCAGTTTAGTAAAACCTTAAGGCATCTGTAACATGTATTTTGGAAGATGCTTCATGTAAGGCAAATGAAGGCTTCAAGCATTTTCCTGTGGATGACATGCTATTGAACGCTTGTGCCAAACCACATGAAAAGTAACTGCCTAAAGTGACAAACATGGCAGAGCCCTTTGCTGATACCTAACTGAGCCCCTTCTGCAAAGGAAGAACAGAATGTGACTTCTGAAAGCCTGAACTGCCATATTGTCCTTAAGCAAGCATGATGTGAAAGAAAGCCCTAATCCTTGGAGACAGGAGAGATGCAACAAATTGAGCTTTAAAACAAATACATACTGGAAACAATACACCCAAAACCAAATTGGGTAGCAAAAATCCTAGTGAAAATGCTTTATAATTCCTCAATATCACCATTACCAAGGTCTAATGGTACACAATAACCACCAAACAGGCTGCTACACAAGAGGTGACACAGTTATTTTGTTAACTGATAAACCCCTTTTTAAAGTGAACTGAAATGTCTTTTCATTATCTTCCAATGCGATTTGAAAATCGCAACACATATTCCTTTTCAGAGGAAGGGGCAAAAAGGGTGACAAGTGATTTTATGGCTTTCATATTTTGTGTTTCTTTTTTTTTATTTTCTTCTGCAGTTGTAAAACTAATGACAAATAAAAAAATAATATTCTTTTTTCCCAGGTAAACTTAAGGGAAATAAAGACTAAATACCCAACTGATATTCAGAAACAAAGGTTTTTGTGCATCATTTTGTTTGGTCAGCTTACCGTATGTTCATGTTTAGCTGCCAGGTACTGGTATAAAACATAAAGAGAAAGAAGCTGTGTGGATAATTCATCAAAACTTTCTTGCAGCATGATCTCTGTTACTACTGACACAGCATCTAGGGAGGAAAACAATACACAATCAGCAACTGCAAGTTTACACAGTTCACTTTCATACCTACTCAGGTTCATTGATACTTTATTGATGTAGAATGTTTTGAAGTACTTAGAAAGAAAGTTAAATTTCTTATGACAGGTAATGTGGAATTAGTCTTACTCGCTTGGGTTACTCGACATACTATGAGAAGGAAGAATAGGTTGAATAGCATGAGAACACAGAAGGGATCTTTCCAAACTCAGCTCTACACTCTTCAACTGGCTCTTCTTCGCTCAGCCCTTCAATCATTAACACAAAAAAAATCACAAAAATTACTTCTTTGTTCTTGTGTTTAGATTACAAACAAGAGAAGACCAGATTAAACTCAATGCTTTAAGGTGACAGGAGAGTACAATGGAGAAATGTTGTCAGAGATCACCCACAGCACTCACTGTATTCATCAAACAGTGCGCTGGAGATGTTCCACAGGGAGTCCCAGTGACACTCCCTGTCAGGAAGGACAGTTTGTTAAGCAAAAGAACTCAAGCCTATCACAAAAAAGAAACATGGATTGAATAAGGTGTACTTCACAGATAGGGGAGCTCACAAAATAAAATAAAAATACGTATTAATTTGCAATTTAGCAAAACTTTCATGACATAAAGCTACACAGAGTGGGCAATTCTACTGTCTCTTTCACTTATTTGTTTTACAAGAGGCTTAAGCAAAGAAACACTTACTGCAGAGTCTACAGTACCAGAAAACCTGCAGTAAAATGAAAATCTTAAATATCTGTCATCAAATATGAGAGGACTATTCAATTTGTTCTTGTGGTTAGATTACAAACAAGAGAAGACTGGATTAAATTCAATGCCTTAAGGTGAGAGTACAATGGAGAAGAAATGTCAGAGATCACCCACAGCACAGGACAATTCATGAGAAGACTATTCAACTCTTATATAGTCAGTAGTGGAAAGACGGGCAACCCAGAACAGCAATTCAGCATAGCTGGCTCTCTCTAGTGACAGAGACAAAGTCTAAACAAATGGTTTAGCTATGCAGCTTTTTTAATAACTAAATGTACAAAAAATTAACTCTATCAACACACATTTTCATTCTTGTAACATTCTAGTTGTCACTAAAAACTCATATGATCTTGTCAGCATGTAAGTCAGACTTGCAAAAAGTGGAGAAGTTGATTTATATTTGGAATGGGATTAATCACAGTAGAAATTATGAACTGCACATGTTTCAAAATTACATAATGAATAAAAACCCAACAGAAATGAGATAAATAAACCTGCAGAAAAGTAGCTTAAAGAAAAAAAGGCATTATGTTTTTAAGGTGACTTCAGAGAAAATATGGCTGAAAGCTTCTAATTCAAAGAAAGGCTCTGCAGATGTAGGAGCATACAACTAAGGATGCAGAACTGCATTCTTACACATAACATATTTTCTTACCTTCGTATTTCTTCTGCTTTATAAAACAATCCAACAAAATATTGAAAGTGAAATTATCTGGAAAAATTCCATACTGAACCTGAAGAAAAGAAGGAAAAACCAGTGTGAAGATCTGTTTTTCCAAGTCTTCCCAGGTATAGTACTGCAGGTTATCAGAAAGATGAAAACCACACCATTGCACACTGATGCTATGCAACACCCAAGCAACCCAAGGATATTAGCACAGCTTCTGTGATGGAGGCCTTCTAACTTCTGATGTATCGGCTTTGCTTTGGCACTTTATGTGAGCCTTTGGGACCAGGAGAAGCACTGTCTATCAGGTTTTTATGCTTCTGCGTCTAGCATGTTTCAGACACCATATTGTTTAAAACCAAAAATCCTCCTTGGAAAGAAGATAAAATTCAAGTGCAACATTAATTTTTGCTTTGGTAAAGAAATACCCGAACTGAAAACCACAGTCTACAGGACCTCGCTACAACAGAGGTTCCAGGTCAGCCACATTTTCTCAAAAAAGCTGGTCAAATATATTCATGACTTTTCCTTGTGAAAACTTACCTTGTTTTTTAATGTGTATAAGGCTTTGTCTTGTGCACCATATTTTAAGCATTGTCTGATCCAGGTATGGATGGTCCAGTCTCTCAAGTACCAGCAATTTGGGCTATGCCGAAACCTAAAGGATGATAAATGGTCCAGTGACAATATGACTCCTTGTTTTCACAGAAACAAATACTGTAATCAAAAAACTATGAGTTTCAGAACCCCTGCCTTCCATAATCTCAAATATATATCTACCTGGTTTGACTTTGCAGTCAGTCACTGCTCTCCAAAGAGCTCCAGCTAGCCCCTTAAAATAAGGGAAAGAAAACTTAGATACACTTTAATAGTATGTATGAAGGTGAAATCAGGCCTTTTCACAAATGCATAATATTTTAAACTTCTCACTTTCCAGGAAGTGTACTGCTTTCCCCCTGGAAAGATAAATACCATAAACCAATAACCTGGTATACTTATGAAAGCCAACTGAGATTGCTATAAAGGCTGTAGTGCTTTTTAACCTTGTCCTTCTCATTGTGTCACATTGTATCCTTGCTGATCTCATCAAAGAACAACACTGCTTTATGACTGATGACATAAGCAAGTACCAAAATTACATCAAAATACAGATTGGTCTGAACTTCAGAGCTGGTGTAATCTGGTGTCTCTCACCCTTTCTAACTCATGCCTTGTTTCAACCACTTAATTATTTGTCAGCACAGGCAATCCCTGGGCAGCTACATGCTTCATTTGCTTCAGAAATGCTTCAGCAGTGAGGCATGCCTCATGCAAGGAAAAACTGCTGGAGAGCACTCCCCTGCACCAGCTGCCTTGTTCGCAACTGATGCTTCTTTAACCTGTTCTGATTCGCGTCATGCCATGGCTTCAGCAGTCTTCCCAGGCAACCTACTTCAGCACTCAAGCAATTTGTACATTTAAATACTCTTCAGTTCAGCCTCTTTTATTCCGTCCTTATTTAGACATACACACTCTGCTTTGTATTTGTGTAAGTGGTGACAAAAAGCATATGGAGCTTTACCTTTGGCAAAGACTCAAAAAACAATTAAGAGCCAAGTGGTAGGAGTTGCTGTCATGGTTCTGGGCTGAATTTCACATCCCAATGTGAAGAGATGCATGTAACCCTTCTCAATTCAAACTGTATGCATGAAAAACGGGCTCACTCCCCAGCACTTACTGTAGAAAATGTCAGTGACTGAGCTGGGCTCATGTGCAGATGCTTACAGCCTCAAGCCAAGCTGCAGCACCATTTGGAGGCAGGACTGGCTCTTCCATATGAGTGAACATGCTTTCCAGAACATTTATCAGATTAACGTGGCCAGCAACATTCTTTCCCCTTCAGTGAATCGCCCTGTATTGCATCCCATGGCTAAGGGCTACACAGATGACCAACCCTGGAAAATTACTGCAGCCCAGAGAGCCTTCAGGATGCAGAAGACATTTGTGCCAAAACCCTGCTAAATAACTAGACAAAGTCTAAATATATGGGTTTGTAAGTAGCACATGAAACCTCCCAATTAAATTAGAATTTAACAGAAAAAGAAAAGCAAGCTTTGAATATTAAATTACGAACATCCATTTTGTTGCTCTAATTGCTTTGCATTTTCTTCCCACTGGAGTTCAAATATTGGGAACAGCAAGAATGTACATTTGCTTTCATTAAAGTTCTGCTTCAATAATGCTTGCAGGAAGCATCAATTACAGGCATTTGGACTTAATCATATTTTAATGAAACAATTATCTAATTGCTACAGACTGCTTCACCAGCCATTTAAGATGGGTCAGAGTGCAACACCAGTACCCAGCAATAAAGCTGCCAGCATCTTTTAAAGTTGTTTCATTAAATGGTTAATATTATTTTGCAAGGGGAAAATAACAGACTTGTCTTATAAAACCATGACACTGATGCTCTCAAAGACTTGGGCCTTTCTTCTGATATAATCTTTGGCATCCTTCCTACTAACTAGTTACACAGGAAGGAAACAGACATTAAAAAAAACAAACAAAACAACAAACCAAACAAAAACCCCAAAGGTTTTAATGGGTTTGAATATCCACTTTTTTCAGAGCTATATTTATTATCTTGAGTACACCACAGTGAAAATGAGCACTCCAATACCTCCTGCACCTTGGAAATGCTATAGCCTACTGTAATGGTGAAATGCTTCTAGGTTTCAAAGTCAAATTGCACTTTAACAGTAAAGGCTTAACACAGATGTGATGAGGTCTAGAAACAGGATGAAACTGGTCCTTAACACAAGTTTCTGGAATTGAGATGCACAAAATTCAGAGGCATGTTATAAAAATTATATAAAACAAAGAAATCTTCATGTGGATTTTGTATGGCTGAGACTGATCTGAGTGTGTGTGTGATAAGATTTATCAGTTATAATTACTAAATGCTACTATTAAGATCTTTATGCTCAGACCAGGTCCCCACTGTGATAGGTACTATGTAAATAAAAAGCATACAGCTTCTCAGCCAAATAACTTTCTAGTTAATTCTAATAATTAACTACAAAACAGTTGCCTGGGAATGAAGAGAGGGGACTGGTGCCAAAATTTTTCTGTCTCCATGTCAACAAGAATGCAATGCATATGCATGTACACGATCCCTCAAGACTACAGACTTCCATTAATCCATGATGAGGTAGAAGGAGAATTGGAAGTGAAAGGGAAACAGGCACACTGCAATGTTCAGTTGTTTCTGATCCATAGAATGCTGGGTTGAGCTCTGTCTCTCTTCTACTAGCTAAGAATAGAAACCAACAGAGTATCTGTTTTTACAGATAACCTAGGCAAACTAACCAAATATTATGGCAGACATTTTTATTTGAAAGGGAATCAGGGAAAAGAGGAGATTGATGGTCATTTTGACAAGCATTAATGTCATCATGCTTCTCTTATTCCACAAAATACAGAACAGGATAAAATTAAGCAAGGCAGTATGTTCAGAACTGATGAACAAAACCAGAAGGAAACTAAAACAACAGCAAGCAGAGGATTTAGAGTGAATTAAATATAGGAAGCCTCTAACAACTGCTGCATATTTAATGGAAAGATCAGGAGTTACATTGCAGATGTTTGCTGCTGAAACTATTTTTTCTCAGAACTAATACAAAGCTAAGAAGCATATGATTCTTATAAAGTGTTCAGAAAAGATGAGTATTAGAGGACCTCCTGAAGTGTCCCTGGTATACTTTAATGTTAATGACTAAGGAATCAATATGGTCATCCTTCCAGTCATTGAACTGAGAACATCTGTCCCCACAGGGAACAAGAAGAGCATGTGTAAGAAAACGAGTTCCTAAAATATCAAGGTCATTGTGAATCTAACAGCACACAGTGCAATGGTACTAGAATTCCCCTTATTTTGGAAAATTATTCAAATTATGTAGTCCAGAAATTTGATTTTTCATTAAACCACCGCTTTCTACTTCCAAATTACTATAACCTGGAAGAGATACAGTGAGTGTACAGCCTCAGTACAAGGAAAGCAGGACATTTTTATGCAGGTGAGTGGACTGTCTCTCTTGCTCACAAACTGGCTGCCACACTGGGCTAATACATTTTTAGATTATTAATTTCCTGCATAAGGCCCTGTTGCTTATTTACAGCAGTGCTGAAGTACTCATGACATGTTAAAAAAACTGAACAACGGAGAAGTTTATCAGATGCTGAGAGTGCTTCTACTTACAGAAATGTCTGGCTCACTTCTGTTGGTGCCTCCCACACTGCAGAAAAGCTGAGCTGCTTCACTTCTTATTTTATAAGGTCTTCCAAATTTGTCTGGTGCCATCAAGTGGTGATACACTCTAGAGCTGCTTTTACATACCTTGTATTCTCAAGGAAGTAATATACATCCACCCTGAGAGCAAAGAAGCACCAAGCGGCTGGACTGTATTATTTTCCCTAGGTTTGGTATAGGGGAGTTCTTGTTTTGGAGACAATCACAATAAGGAAGATGGTGAAGGAAAATTTTCCGGATTACAGAAAAGCAAATTCTGCATAAGTTATTACTTCTGCTACCAGGAACAGCTCTCCTGTACAGAGGAAAGCAAGCTCAGCAGATCTGTTCTAATTCTTTCATAAGCTGATGACAAGCTGCCATTTTGGCTTTCTTAAAGGTCGATCCAATTCCTGGTACTGCCAGATGCTATCCTTGTGCAACACGCTATGTTTTCTTCCCCTTTCCCCTCTCCTCTCCCCATCTGTGAAAAGGGATGAGTTTCTTTCCTTTCTCCGAATTTATCTAACCCATTAGGAAGTGTTTTGCAATGTTCTACAGATCCAGCACATAGAACTGTATGATCTCTTAGGTGTCCAGATTTCTCTAAGACATTCTAAATTTCACCTGCATTGTGCTTTGCTAATTTTCCATTACCATATATAAAACCAACTCCATAAAACCTCTTGTACTATGATAGCAACCTTCCAATATCTGAAGGGGGCTTATAAGGATGCTGGAAAGGGACTTCATCAGGGACCGTACTGATAGGACAAAAGGTAAAACTTAAACAGGGGAAGGTCAGGTTGGGTGAAAGGAAGAAGTTCTTTACTGTGAGGGTGGTGAGGCACTGGAACCGGTTGCCCAAAGATGTGATAAATGCTTCATTCCTGACAGTGTTCAAAGCCAGGCTGGACAGAGCCTTGGGCAATATGGTCTCGTGTGAGGCATCCCTGTCCATGGCAGAGGGTTTGGAACTAGATGATCTTAAGGTCCTTTCCAACCTTAACCATTCTATGACTCAATGATGTTCTTCTCTGATCTTAAGTTTTAGAGATTCCTGTACATCTTCTGCCACATTGCAAGGAAGTGGAGAAACCAGCAACAGGACACTCAGCAATCTCAATTCTTTCATTATTTCTAATATACATCGTTCATATGCATTATTGTACTTTCCTCAGAGTTAAAAATAAAAAGGTTTGACATGCTGTTAGTCCCCTTGTAGGATCTAGTTCAGGAAAGGAGCGAACCTACCTAGTGGTATGCACTGTAGCAAATTTCTTACACCTATGCTTCAGATCTTCATTACTTCTGTTAGAACTAGAGAGAAATATGGGTTTGCAAGTTGATTTGCTTTAATCAGGAGGGGAGAGTGCCAGATTTCTTCTCATCCACTTAAAATTCTAAAAAGTCCTGAAGCAAAACGTAAGGAGACTTAAAATGAGTAAGTATCATAAGAAATGTCTCTGTGAGCCAGGAAGAAGCTCTCTCAATGGAATGAATCCAAAGCCACACTATGTTTTGCACAAGGCATACAGGCTGTGAAGCTCCTTGGCAATGCCATGTTTTTTTCTTCCCAGACACATTTTTTAAGCTACAGTGCATAATGATCAAATGGATTCCAGGCAGGCTTAGCTTGGAAACTGAAAAGCTAAGGAAACATCACCCAAAACTCCTCCTTTGTTTGTCATTTTGAGCCATAGGTCTTGGGAAAAATCATCTGCATTTTAGATCTGCCTCAGACGCATTGCTCATGTGTCAGCGTCAAAGGCAACAGCTCTGTAAAAATCTTTGCTGACTGAATTTCTTTTAAAAACAAACAAAACTTCATTTTTTTCCATGTTCTTTGCCTACATCTTAGCCTATACCTTTCTTTGTATGCGTTTTAAAAATTTCATATATAAATGTATCAGTCCTATATCAAATACCTCATGCATTAACTGACTACACTCGTGAAAAAAGAGGGAAAACTTTTCTTCTGTGTTGAAATAAAAAACTCAACCAACACACATAGTATAAGAAATCAGTTACGAAAAGCAGTAACAGGACAGGTTTAGTAAAATAAACAAATAAACTGTAAAAGAGGATAGTGTAATGCTGAGGCAGAATTGTACTCTTACACATGAAGAGAAGCCGTTTGCAGATTCCATGAAGAAAGCCCACGTTGAGCCTTTAATCTATTTAATTTTATTGACTTTCCCCAGTCTTTGATTTCTAACTAAATTTAGCTCAATTGCTTTGGTCACCTCCACATGAACAGCTATTTTCTGCACAGTGTCTTTCATTCAGAAGTTGCACAGACCTCTAACATCAGTGATGAATATGGCCTCAAATCAGGTCCAAACAATCAGTTTTTAGATACAGGGTTTTTTTATAGTTTTTTTGACTGTGCAAAAGCACAGTCAAACATCAAGGCTGAACCGGAGACATAAAGAATACTTACAGTGTTAGATCTTGCTTTCCACTTACACCACATTAAGCTTTTGTATCTGTCTGCCTCAATGTTGCAGGTTTACCTGTGTCTTAAATCTTTATGGCCCAGATCTGGGAGAGGAGATATTCTGTGTAGAAGTACATACTATAAAGTCATTTAGAAGGTCTCAGGATATCAACTTGGTAACCACCCTCTCCTAACAACTGAATGGACTGAATTCACTGTTCAGTAATCTCAGAGTAGTAACTGCATTGCTCAAAACCCCACTCCCACACCAGAAAACAAAGCTGCACTAGGCCTCTTTCCAATGATGACTATCACACAGAAACACACCATAGAGTAGCTAGGATCTAGTTTATCTTTTACTGACCTAGATACTGTGCCAGCCAGTTATTAGAGTCGATTAACAAATGACAAGCTGAATTACTGATGCAACAAGCATTTCTGCCCATTGTTGTCAATCTTTTGTATCACTAAATGCTCTTCTTCCTGTTGACAGATTTAAGGCACATTTGTGAGCAAAACATAAAGAACAGCCTTGTTATGCTAAAAAGAAAAATAGTATCATCAAATAGCTGCAAGGTCCTAGAAAAATGTTACAGATTTCAAAACAATGTATGAATGGAGAAGCAGTTTACTGCAGCACCAAAGAAATGTTTTGCTTACATATGTTTATGTATATAATGTTATATATATGCTTATATATAATTTCTCCTATGAGGAAAGGCTGCAAGAGTTGGGATTGTTCAGCCTGGAGCGGATTCCAGGGAGGATTCAGTTCTTAAAGGAGCCTATAAGAAAGATGTGGAAATACTTTTTTGCAGGGCCTGTTGCAATAGGACAACAGGTGATGGTTTTAAACCAAAGGAGTGGAGATTCAGGCTGGATGTGAGGAAAAAGTTCTTTACAACGACAGTGGTAAAATACTGGAACAGGCTGCCCAGAGAGGTGGTGGATGCACCATCCCCGATGCATTTAAGAGACATTTAAGGCCAGGCTGGATGTGGTCCTGGGCAATCTAATTTAGATGCCCCTACTCATTGCAGGGGGATTGGACTAGATGACTTTGAAGGTACCTTCCAATCCAAACTATTCTATCATTTAAAAACAGACATAAGAACTACCACAAAACTAACGGCAGCAGATCCAGAGATACAGCAAAGTCTGAAGCAATTTACTGGGATTCCTGTCTCTGAAAAGTACCTGAATTATTTATCTTTTCTTCCATCCACAGGCAGTGAACATAACAGCAGCTCTTCTAGCCTTCTGCCATGAAGTTACACTAAGCAGCCTTCAGCCCCTCTAGAATCATTTGCAAAGCAAAGAGGAGGAATGCTTCAAACAACTCGAACAGTGTGACCAGCAGGTGGAAGGAGGTGATCCTGCCCTTCTACTCTGCTCTTGTGAGACCTCACTTGCAGTATTGTGTACAGTTCTGGTGTCCCCAACATAAAAGGGACATGGAATTGTTGGAACAAGTCCAGAGGAGGCTAGGAGTATGATAAGGGGGCTGGAGCACCTCCATATGAAGACAGGCTGAGAAAGTTGGGGCTGTTCAGCCTGGAGAAGAGAAGGCTGTGTGGAGACCTCATAGCAGCCTTCCAGTATCTGAATGGAGCCTATAGGGATGCTGGAAAGGGACTCATCACTGGGGACTGTAGAAATAGGACAAGGGGTAATGTGTTTAAACAGGGGAAGGTCAGGTTAGATATAAGGAAGAAGTTCTTTACTGTGAAGGTTGTGAGGCACTGGAACACATTGCCCAAAGAAGCTGTGAACGCTCCATCCCTGACTACAGATGTTTTACAAAACCTGCATCTTAGCCAGCAGCTTTTGCGGGGATGCCAAAGGGAAGCCTGCTTTCCAGTAACTATTCAATAAGCCTAACAGATGTAGCACAAAAGCTTTTCAAGCTGAAAAGACAGTGACTCAAAGTTTTACTGTCATTCAGTGTCAGAGGGAACTGAATCGGACTTAGGGCTAAAATTTAAGAGTTTCTGCCTCTAGCACTAAACTTAAACTATGACAATACCCCCCCTACACATTAAAAAGGAATACTTTATGGCTATGCATAAAACCGCTGTCAACAAAAGCCAATAATGATTTATTATTTTAAGGGCAGGAAAAAAACACAGCCTGTAACTAGACACTGCTATTACAGTATCTACGAACACCAACCTTTAGCAGTACCCAATGTACAGCCTAAATTTAATCTGAGACAAAATTAACACAATTTTGTCAGAGACCTAATTCACTGAGAGCTAGAGTCTGCACTGTAACAGGGTTGCATTTTCTATTTATTCCACTCAAATTCTTTAGGCTTCATAAAATATCTCGCAGAAATACATTACACACTAGCTTCAAACTCCTGTAATATTACACCCACTGACACAACCCTGACACTTTCTGGCTTGATCACAGTTTAACTTGCACACATTACAAGCCATGGATACCTCTGTCTTGACTATCAAAGGCTGTAACAGAGAAGTATAAGAGCCAAACAGTTTATTCTGCAAATTTGTTGGGTTTCACACCACATGCAACCTAAGCAAAACGGAGGTGCTAGAAAGAGACTGCTGTGGGAATACAAATATTGAATGGATCCCAGGTGTCAACTTTAGCAAGGGAAGAGCCAAACTTTACAGTTGCTTTCAAACACTTCAAAAACTGGATTGGCACAGTTCAGGTTTGTCCTGGTTTAACCCCAGCCAGTAACTCAGCATCACACAGCCATTCTCTCATCCCTCCTTTTCTTTCCTCTGGGCAGAACTGGGAGGAGAATCAAAAGAATGCAAACCCCACAGGCTGAGATAAGAACAGTCCAATAACTAAAGCTTTGGCACAGGCATTGTAGGCAAGGCAGGAGGGTGCGTTGCCATTTTACTCCCACGTGTCTGCTGCCACTGGATGCAGTCCTGCTCCACTCACTCCCTAATGGAACTAAGCAGAAAGCACGTGATTAGGCTAAAGAACAAAGTATTTTTCCCTTTTGTTAAATGAAAACAGTAGTGAAAGAGGAGAGATGAGAATTAAATAAATGACAATTTAAAGAGGATGATCATAAAGTTGACTTTAGAGATTTAAGCCAGCTTTACATCCACTCCAATTCTTGGGAAAAGATACTACTCATAAAGGTGCAAATCTGCTTGCCAAGACAGTTGCCAAAATCTGTGTGCTTTCAGCTTGACAAGCTCCACAGTGAAGGAGGGGGGTCATCAAAATCCACACTAATTTTTCAGCAAGAGAAAGAAGGAATATTTATTGTGTCTATATTTACAGCTGAGAAAACAAGTTTCTACCAGCTGCTCTCTTGTGTACTTCTTTCCAATTTTAACAGCAAACCCAAGAAAGCATTATTACACCCACTGGTGTTGGCTGTTTAAGTGCTTCCTAAACTAGATCCTGGGTAAAATCCTCACCTGATCCAAAGAGACAACACATGGCTCCCCAGTTACCAGGGACCTGCCCAATCTAATGAGGACCTGGCACATCATGCATATTCATGGATCATTAACTAGACTGGAAAGCAAGGACAATTCCAGCAACTTTTAAGGACATGCAGCCCAGTATCCCACAGAATCTGTCAGGTGCTGAACACAGAAACCAATTGCTGAGAGCTGCTACAGTGTAACTCCTGAAATTACCAACTCCACATTTAACAAAGCCCTTCAGGGTTTTAAACTAATGTAGCAAAGGAGAGACAGGGAGGCAACTAAAAAGCATAGGGGCATTCTCCTTCAGGGAAAGGGGACACACCAGAATTTTAAGAAATACATAAAGGGATATTAAAAATACTTTTTTTTAAAAAAAAGAAAAAGGAAGAAAAAAAACCCAAACCAAAAACGCAAGGAAGAGATTATTCTGCCGAGGAATCGAAGATTTGCCAAGTAAAGGACAAACGCAGAAAAAGAGGTAACAGGGACTTTGTCAGAACAGTCACAGGTAGCTGAGCAGAGTGATGAGAGTGCTTTGTACAGAGAAGCACTGAAGATGCAGCTGGCCTCATTGCTGCAGACAGTATAGGTATGTTACCTGGAGCACGCACTCACACAGCTTTAAAAATAGCTCACTAGAGCAGGATTAAAATAAATAAAGAAAAAAACGCTAACCAAAACCTCAAAAAGTAGGTGAACTGAAGAACCATTTTTTTCCACTTTGCTACTGGACATCTTACATTCAGAAATCTGCACTTTTATTTTCCATTTCTGGAAAACAGAGAGAGTCATAACCTCAGAAATCACCCCAGGAAAATGTGAAACTATGATCTTTGCTTATCAGAACCTCTATTTAATTACAGCAAAGCATTGTTTTGTGGGGCTGTTTGCAATATGAGCTTCTTCTCCCCTTAGGGAGGAAAACACTTTTTCATAGGCATGAATGTATATGTAAAAATAATCAGCCACAGAAGTTGAATTTCAGTCTTGTTCTGTACTCCAATGTTTCTGGATATTTCTGAAGAATATGGGAGTATTTAGAAAAAATGAATCACGGAAGGAAACAAGCAATGGAAGCTGGCTTTTAAATTTTTTTATTACTGGGGCCAAAAAGAAATCTACAGCCTGACGGATATAATCAAGATATCTTCTCAATCTCTCGATAACTGGTCATTGGCCCAACATTTATAGTCCTACAGAAGCATAAATATCCACCTCTGTAAATAAAAGAAGCCAACTATTTGAAAACTAACATTCCCCATCATTTAAAAGCTAAAGAAATGTATGCTAAAGTAAGCATCTCTCATCCCTGTCACAGTAATTTCAATTTTATTGACAACCATTTTGTCTATAATGGAGTATAACAACACAAAAGAAGATCAGAGCTATACCTGTGGTGCATTATTTCATCCCTTACTGTGGTCATCTTTGTGTTTTTTTTCCATTTTCAAAGGCTTTCACCTTCTGGAACCTGCACATCTGCTACCTGTTACTACATACTATGCAGCAACATGCAACACAACCACAGCTACTCACAAACACAACACATGCTCACACAACACTGGATCCTATTAGTAAATGGAGCATCTTCACTGTTACCAAGAAAGTACCAGTCCAGTAAGATGGTGTAGGCCTTTTTTACACGCTTTATCAGACTGTATCCACCTTACACATTCTGTGGCACACAGCAAGCTTACAGACAACAATGATATGTTTAAAGTTAAGATCATACATGTTTTTCCTTTTACAGAGTAAAATGAGGGAAAGCTCTCACTGAAAAAGCACATGAACATTGTATCTCATATGTTAGATGCGTAACACAGGAAAAAATATTTTAGTGCTTTTCTCCTTCTGTCCATCAGTCTACATTATAAAATTTACACATGACTTATCATTCAACCAGACTGACAATCTTAAAAAAGGTGGTGCAGAACAGGGCTTGTCATGTAATAGAATGTCAGCAGAGATGCCTTGGTTCCAGCTCTGCTTCTATGCACCCTGCAAGAGCTGATACTGTTTCCATGGTAGAACAGTGTCATAAAACTGCCTGTATAGGTATTATCAGCATTCATAACAGTCTCCTGGAGAAACTTTTATTCAAACATCGTAAAGAAAAAAAAATTTAAAAAAAAATCTATATATGGACAGATAGACACAAATCCCCTTCAGGCTAACCTACAGTGTAATATGGTATGGAATGTTTCAAAACATTTTTTCACATTCTTAACAGATCCCCAATCCCACTTTCTTGCAAGCACCACTTTTAGTTACAAATAAAATAACTAAAACATAAAATTCTGAGCGAACTCTGTCTTATCAAGACAGCAGCTGTGACAGGCTACACAGCTCTAATACCCAACATGAGGACGCTAGAGAGCCAAGACAACGTTATACGCGTATTTCACCTCCAGCTCCTAACTTACATTTTTCCAGAATAAAACTGACAAAGTCAAAACCATGTTAGAATCATAGAATCATTGAATAGCTAGGATTGGAAAGGACCTTAAGATACATCTAGTTCCAACCCCCATGTCATGGGCAGGGAGGCCTCAGCCTAGACCAGGTTGTTCGAGGCTCTGTCCACCTGGACCCTGAACACTGCCAGGGATGGAGTTATTTGCCACTTGAGCAGCCTGTTCCAGTGCCTCACCATCCTAATAGTAAAGAACTTCTCTTCTTTAACCTGACCTTCCTCTGTTTAAACCAATTACCCCTTGTCTTATTCCTACAGTCCCTGATGAAGAGTCCCTCTCCAGCATCCTTGTAGGCCGCCTTCGGATACTGAAAGGCTGCTATGAGGTATTCACACAGAGCTTCTCTTCTCCAGGCTGAACAGCCCCAACTTTCTCAGCCTGTCTTCATACAGGAGGTGCTCCAGTCCTTGATCATCCTCGTGGCCCTCCTCTGGACTCCTCCTCCACCTGCTCCATGTCCTTATGTTGAGGACACCAGAACTGCACACAGTACTCCAAGTAGTGTGTCACGAGAGCAGAGTAGAGGAGAGACCACCTCCTTCAACCTGCTGGTCACACTCTTTTTGATGCAGCCATGAACAGCCTGATTGATCACACAGAAAACCACGGCTAATGGCAACAAATCAGCACCATAACTTATCTTACAAATCTCTTTTACTACTAATTACAGCAAAATACTCAAACCTACTGCGATATCTTTACAATTCCTGAGAATCTTTCTGCCTGATCTGTAAGCCTTTTGACCTTACTTATTCCTCTGTCTTAGGACATTTAAACTGCTGGACATTTAGATACATGCTGGTTCCAATCGCTCAAAAACCTTTATTTCCCAAAACATAGTATAAATGCTCCCCCATTTTTAGCCTCTTTTGTTATTTTATACATGATGCATGAAGATAGATGAAGTTCAAATGGCCTAATATTTTCATTTGAATGGCTACCTACACTTTTGCTTACACCACAATCCAGTGCTACTCACCAGTGTGCCTCAGTTAGCTTTAACCTCAGTAAGTTAAAGCTAACAAAAAAAATTAAGAGAATTTCTATTTGAAATAAACTCACAAACCCCCCACAAAAATGCAAAGCTAAATTTAGAAATTTGTACTACATACTTTTTTTCCCCTTAAGAAACATGTATTTTACAGCTAATTTTACTAGTAGGATACGATGCCATAGACTAGAGAAAGTTACTAGCTGAGCAACTAAAACCAGAATTTTGAATCACTGTTCCCTTTCTACAGCTGCAATCACAATATATATTCAGTATTCTCCTATGTTATGGTTAGTTCAACTCATTATTGAGTAACTTGTGACTAAGACCAGCAAGAGTGCATACTTAATCTCTTTTAAATAAAAAATAAAAAATGGCACCTACAAATAATAAAACCCTGACATTGTGAGAATCTGTTAATGTCAACAAATAAAACACAAGGTTTCCTGTAGTTTCTAAATTTTAAACGCAAAATATGTTCTGATAAATGCTTTCCATATTGTATCTAATATAAATAATGTTTACATAGTTATTAAAATATCTATATTTGCAGAAAAAGAAATACTTTCATTCAAGTTTCTCTCTCAAGAGAGTTGTCCCCACCAGTGAAATACAGCACCCTGGTGAACACTTCTTACTTTTTTTAAAGGTAATCAAATACATAAATTAAACCTCTAAATACCCCTTAACCTTGCTAGTATCCACACAAGATTTGTCTCCTTGCTCAGTAAAAAATGGTTTCAAATTTAGTAGAATAATTCCAAATAATAATTCCAAAGAAAATCAAAATGGTTTAAAGGGTTACCAGAAAACAACAATAAGGCTTTGTTTAGAAAGATAATAAAATTCTAAACATGAAACATGGTTGGAGTCTTTTATTTGAATTAAGGTTTCTTGCTTGCTGATTTAAGCTGAGATCAAATTCAACAATTCAAGTAATTCTAATTCTAAACAACCTACCTGTACTAAGACAGCATCATCTAGAGCAGGTCAAGATTATTCCTTAACAATGTGATTCATTGTTATTTTTTCTGCTGTATTTATTTAGATATAGAAAGGAATAAACACTTGTACCATACAGGAATGACTAAGATTGATAGACACAGTAAGCACAGTTACCATATCACAAAGTAGGAGGAAGGCCAGGAGACCTTCTTGGATGGATGAAGAGCTGCTGAGGAAACTTCAAGGAAAACAAAGAGGCTTATACAAGGTGGAAGCAAGGAGAGGCGGCCTGGAGAGAATACAGGGATGTTGTCCAGGAAGCTAGGGACAAGGTTAGGAAAGTTAAGGCCCAGTTAGAATTAAACTTGGCTAGGGATGTGAAAGATAACAGGAAGGGATTCTATAGGTATATTGCAAACAAAAGACAGACTAGGGACAACATGGGCCCTCTCCGAAAGCCATCAGGAGAACTGGCTAACCTGGATTTGGAGAAGGCTGAGGTTCTGAATGGCTTCTTTGCCTCGGTCTTCACTGGTAAATGCTCTGACCACATCACCCAAGTCTTGGAAGGCAGATGCAGGGACTGTGAGAATGAAGACCTTGGGCCCACTGTAGGACAGGATCTGGTTCAAGACCATCTTAAAAACCTGAACATACACAAGTCAATGGAACCTTGGAAACACATTCGTGGGTCCTGAAGGAGCTGGCGAATGAAGCTGCTAAGCCACTGTCCATTACATTTGAAAAATCATGTCAGTCAGGTGAAGTTCCTGATGACTGGAAAAAGGGAAATATAACCCCCATTTTCAAGAAAGGGAAAATGGATGAGCCAGGGAATTAGAGACCCGTCAGCCTCATTTCTGTGCCTGGCGAAATCTTGAAGCAGATTCTCCTGGAAGGCATGCTAGGGCACATGAAAAACAACAAGGTGTTTGGTGACAGCCAGCATGGCTTCACTAAGGGAAAAATCCTGCCTGACCAATTTGGTGGCCTTCTATGATGGGACTACAGAACTGATGGACAGGGGTAGAGTAGCTGATGTCATCTACCTGGACTTGTGCAAAGCGTTCGACACTGTCCCACAGGACATCCTTGTCTCTCAATTGGAGAGACATCAATTTGATAGGTGGACCACTCGGTGGATAAAGAACTGGCTGGATGGCCACATGCAAAGAGTTGTGGTCAACGGTTCAATGTCCAGCTGGAGACCAGTAACGAGTGGTGTCCCTCAGGGATGTCAGCTGGGACCGATCTTTGTCGCTGACATGGACAGTGGGATTGAGTGCAACCTCAGCAACTTTGCCAATGACACCAAGCTGTGTGGTTCTGTTGATAAGCTGGAGGGAAGGAATGCCATCCAGAGGGACCCTGACACACTTGTGAGGTTGGCTGTTGCCAACCTCATGAAATTTAACCATGCCAAGTGCAAGGTCCTACACCTGGGTCAGGACAATCCCAGGCACAGCTACAGGCTGGGCAGAGAAGAGATTCCGAGCAGCCCTGTGGAGAAGGACTTGGGGGTGTTGGTCTATGAGAAAATGAACTTGAGCTGGCTGCAGTGTGCGCTTACAGCCCAGAAAGCCAACCGTATCGTGGGCTGCATCAAAAGAAGTGTGACCACCAGGTTGAAGGAGGTGATCCTGCCCCTCTACTCTGCTCTTGTTGAAATCTGACTTGAGAGTACTGTGTGCAGTTCTGGTGTCAACATAAGAAGGACATGGAGCTGTTGGAACAAGTCCAGAGGAGGGCCACGAAGCTGATCAGGGGACTGGAGCACCTCCCGTATGAAGACAGGCTGAGAAAGTTGGGGCTGTTCAGCCTGGAGAAGAGAAAGTTGCATGGAGACCTCCTAGCAGCCTTCCAGTATCTGAAGGGGGCCTATAGGGATGCTGGGGAGGGACTCTTCATGAGGGACATACATAAGAACAGATGAATTATAAAAAGCAGATGACTGAAAAGGCCTGTGTTACAGGAAGATATCTTTTTGAATGCTTTTCAGTGTTACAGCCTTATGGATGGTTCTCCACTACTTTATAGCACAGTTAGATTGAGCACACCTACTTGAATGAGACATGGATACCAAATCAGGCTTGCTGAAGCTGGGCTCTGGGTTCTGAAATGTAGTTGCTAGATTCCTATGGCTCAGACTCTGATAAATCATGATAATGACAACAGAGAAACTGTGAAAGATGACAGGGAGAGTAAGCTCATGTGCCCCTTTGTGCAGAAATTAGTGAATGCATCCACAGAACAGACATGCAGATATAGGCAGCGCAGGTGAAACTTATCTTGCATGTGATGTTAGACTAACTACTAACACACTGGCATGAAAATGAACAAGCACAAACTCATATATGGAGACCACTGTAGTCCCAAAATGATTTCACAGCTGAAATCAGGCCTCAAAACTGCAACTACCATGCAAGATGCAACATCACATCTAAGAGTATCTTCTACGAGTTTGCTATAGTCCCATTTTGTGATTATAATCAAGTACTGATCCCAGGTAATAAATTCTAAAACCTGCAGAAATATCTAGATTTCAAAAAAAGGAATTATTAGTCAAGGAAAGGCAATGAGAAAATCTAGGTAGACTGTGCAACAATTTACAGAGCACACGGATACACAAACATATACATTTTACAGACAGTGTGCACACTTTTTTCTATACAGTGGGTCATGTGTTTAATGCAATTAAAAATCCTCCTGAGGAATCGCAACATAAAACTTCCCCAGTTGCTTCCAAGCACATTGAAAATCCTTGTTGGCATAAAATTTACATGAAGAATCAGCAGTTACCTCACCACAAAACCCTGCTTCTTTATGCTAATGTTTCTATCATACAAAAAACACTCTGACTTGAGAAATAGTGACATCTCAGTGAGTGAGAGAGGACAAAGTAAGGCGAACTGCAGGTCTTTGATCTGGCTCAAAGAGCTCTGAATTCTTATTAGAATTTCTGCTGGTATCCTAGGAGATGAAAGGGTTTTTTTAAGTCTGACAGTTAACAGAGGGGGGGGACGTATTCAGAAGAGAACAAAAAGAGGAGCACTGAAAAAGATGATGTCATGCCTCAAAATGGCCTTTATCATCTTACTGACATGTTCCACAATGTAGCGAAGTAGTTTCTACACAGCTATTTTTGAGAGCTCAAGATTCTTTGTGGAGACAGTATGGCAGGAGATCACTGCTTTAAGAGGATGGAAAGTTAGAACAGGTCTAAATATAACACATATATTGTATTTCAGGACCCTAAATGCATGGTAATGCTCCAGAGTACTACTTTTAGAAACTATGTTCTGCCTGAAATACTACAACGAAAGTCACCAGTCTACAAAGCTTGTAATTTCAAGTTCTAGCACTCCCATCTTCAGCAAAACCTCACACCATGAGTATGTAAATGCCATTTGCTTCCCTCTGATTCTTCCCACAGGCAGAGTTTGGCCTTTTTTATAAGGAAGATCTTCCAAAACTGATGGCGCCTTGGAACTGATTACCCTTCACCTCAGATTGCCAGAGGCAGCCAACACTGGAGAGAGACATCAAAATCTTTCCCCTGTATGCATTTTTTCCTCTGTAAGGGGAAAAATGCAGGACTCTAGGAGCATTCTGCTTATTTATGTTCAGGCAAATGCATATACAGTAAACTTACCAGGCCACTTATATGCCGTTTGCACACAATAGATTTCTGTACCTTAAAAGAGATTAAAAAGCTTGTCTGTTACTGTCTCTTTTTTAGAGGCTTACTCTTCTTACATTTAGTACAAAAATTGTGCTCTGAACTGTTTCTCAAACTGTTCTTCATTAAACCAGAAAAAGTGATTTCCTGTCAAAGCTTCTTTGTTTCTTAACTCTCTCTACCATCTTCTTTGTATTACATGGAGTGGACACTCTTGTACAACTTTTCCTGTGTCAAACATCCTCCCAGCTGCAAAGAGGTATCTTATAAACATGTCCTTCATTTGAACTCCATCCTAAATGCAAAATGTAAAGAACAACAAAAAAGGGGCTTTTTGGATACCAATCACATCTCCAATTTCCTGAAGCTAACACACATTTTCATTTGAAAGGGAAGCTGATGTTATAATTGGGATTTTACATTTTCACATGAATTACAGACCTCTTTACACTGTCTCACTAGCTGCATATAAATGCATTTTGAGAATAGTTTCATGGATCGTGTTGGAATGAAGTCTCCTGGAAAACTTATGCTAACATCACTAAAAGACTAAGCAATTTGCAACACCAAAACAAAGCAGCATTACAGGGACACACACAAGTACAATGTCAATGAAAGCATGCCTGACAAGCCATGTGACACATCAGTACTTCTCTATTTTCTCCACACAGACTACTAAAATCTGTATCAATTACAAATGATCATGTTTGATGCACGCATAACTATGTTCTCACCAGCCACAGGAAAATTATTTCTTAGAGAACCAGTAAATAACTGTAACTATTTTTGAACTACAAACCTCTCTTTTAGAATGCGATTTAAGGATAAAGCCCCTGTGTTTTAAACTGAGGTACAGGTGAAGAGTGGAGAGGATATTTACATGATATATATACCAGAGATTCCCATTCTATTCTCTCCCTCTTACTACGGATGTTTTCTATATTCTAATTTTTTTTTGTCACGCTCTCTAAACCTCTTATTTTCAAGAACATCTGTAAAACAAAAATGAGGGCTTGCCGTAAACTGCTTTACTTTCTCCTGTTTTCATCTCACCTGTTGCAGAAAGGAAAACCGATTTCTGAGCATAGATTCTCACAACACTAACAAAATCGTGACAAAAACTCCACTAACCTTCTCTCTGTGACAGAATGTTCTTCCTCATTTTATTTTTTAAATTACAGGATATTGCTAGTATTAGCAAACTGGACTTCTCTGAGGTTCAGATACTGCCCCAGTAATACCAGAGAATCACAGAGATCTGACATGTAATGCAGTCATGCCTTTACAACTATGCATATAATTAAAACAGCCATCCAGTAAACTTCATTAAAGTAACAATCATTATTATTTAGAAATAACAACCTGACAATAGTTGTAAAGATGCTCTCTCATGCACTTTGACAGGATGAGTTACTTTCTCCATCAGAAAACCTCTCAAAATCTGTGTGCAACCAGCCGTAAGAGAACTAACTTATTTTAGTTATCAGCAAGAATTACTGCCCTCTTAAGGGAGATATTGAGATGCACTGACCTGAAGCAAGCAAGCACTCAACCTGACATTAGCAGAAAAGGTATCCAATACACTCCAATCAACTCAAAAAGAGTTGCAGAAAACCCTAACAAACCATGCAGAAGGTGAACAATACAAGTTTGTCTGGGGAACATAAAGTACTAAGGGAATAAAAACCAAGAATATACTTCATTTAGCCTTGCTGACTTGATCATTACCACAGCATGCCCATTCTCATTTCTGTTTGTTCTAAGGAAACAAGCTTCCATGAGGCCTACACCTGAACACACAAATATGCATCTGGCCAATTTAGTTAAATAATGACTTAAGAGGACCAGAAGAAAAAAACATAAACAAACATAATTCTTTCACTATTTCAGAATCTCTACTGTAAATCATAGCTGGAGGTATTTTGGCTGTTCAGTGGCTCAGACCAACATGCTTGACAGCAGTATGTGACAGAGGACCTGGAGGGTAGCCATAGCAAAGAAGTTACCAAGAAGGCCCTTAGCTGTGAGTTGTAAGACAAGCAGATGCACATATTTTGCAAAAGAGAAATTAAAGCCAGTACACCAGAAAGGGTCAGAGTCTTAAAAGGGCAAGATTTCAAGATATTTACTTGTATGGCTCAAAGATCATACTGGGGGGAAAAGATGCTTACTTGTAAAGGTAGTATTCAGCTTGATCCACTTCTTCTCGTGAAGAAATGTTGTCAACAAACTGATTGAAAAATAAGAAATAAAAGCCTCAGAGAGAGCACTCACAAAGGATATTAGAAAGAAATACCACTTCAATAAACAAAATACATGCATAACGCATTTAGGTGTCTGGCAGTACTGGAGATCTTCAAGTCTTTGCTTGATCCTATTCTGGTTTCTCTAGACTGCTCTAAGTCAAATCTTTTTAAACTGAGATGACACCACTCCTCACCTCAAAGAAAAGTTATACCCCTTGAAAACATGGAGACCATCTAAGCATAATCCCCCTATAGCTTAGTATCTTGTATTTTTGTTGCTTCTCTCTGAATTTTCTGCTCTTTAGTGACATCCATTAATTTGAGAACATTCAGCTCATTTTTTTCCCCAATTTTGAGCGAGTCTCAACACGTCTTACTTCTCTCACTAAAAAGTAATCTTTTCCCTAAAGTTTGCCTGCTGTGCCTATTCATACTATGAATTCTGAAGGACAGGGGCAATAGCATTTTGTATTTCAGCACACATATAAATAACAGTAAGAAAATACATCACCCCCCATGCTGTAAAGCACAATGTTATTCTCATTTCAAACCTTGTCTACTCCAGACAATCTTCCAAAATTCCCAGTGCTATCAATTATTTAAATAAAAACAAAGTTTTTCTTACCCGGGCTATTGTCAAAGAGCTGACAGGTAGCTTTCTTTCATAGGTTCTGTCCATTAAGTGGGCTAAGTCGGCTGCAGAAAACAGAAAAAGAATATGTTTAATTAACTGGCATTATAGGAAAATCTGGCAGAACCATCATGTAGACGTAGAAAAGAACCTCTGTCCACAAAATCAAATTATGTTTCCTTGTTAACCATTTTGAGGTTGTATGAAAACAATACTTTCAATTGTGCCCTTGCAACCTGGAAAGCCAACTATATCCTGGGCTGCATCAAAAGAAGCATGACCTGCCTGACCGGTCATGCTGCATCAAAAGGAGCATGACTGAAGGAGGTGATCCTGCCCCTCTATTCTGCCCTCATGAGACCTCACTTGCAGCACTGCATACAGTTCCGGTGTCCTCAACATAAAAAGGACATGGAACTGTTGGAACAAGTCCAGAGGAGGGCCACAAAGATGATCAGGGGACGGAAGCACTTCCTGTATGAAGACAGGCTGAGAAAGTTGGGGCTGTTCAGCCTGGAGAAGAGAAGGTTGCATGGAGACCTCCTAGCAGCCTTCCAGTATCTGAAGGGGGCCTATAGGGATGCTGGGGAGGGACTCTTCATGAGGGACTGTAGTGACATGACAAGGGGTAATGGGTTAAAACTTAAACAGAGGAAGTTTAGATTTGATAAGGAAGAAGTTCTTTACTGTGAGAGTGGTGAGGCACTGGAATGGACTGCCCAGGGAACCTGTGAATGCTCCATTCCTGGTGGTGTTCAAGGCCAGACTGGACAGAGCCTTGGGTAACATGGTTTAGTGTGAGGTGTTCCTGTCCATGGCAGCGGGGCTGGAACTTGATGATCTTAACTATCCTTAACTATTCTATGATTCTGTAATTACTGTTAAATACTTTAACAGAAAATAATACATGGAAAGATTCACAACATGGTAATTTTAACTTAATAAAAAGAAGGGGGGGGGGAAGCAAACTACCCTATAATGTGTTTGATTAAAATAGTATAACTAATATAACTTACAAAAAATTCATGAGCAGATGTCCTTAAAATTCACACTTGCTTTCAAGCTTAGCATTTGCTGCACAGCACTTCTGGAATGCATTTGTCCTTTATTTTACAGTGAAACAATGAAACACAGAAACAAACAGTACCATACCCATGATAAGCTCTATAGTCAGAAACAGCAATTCAAAGAAATCCTGTTAATCAAACCGGGCATTGTGCCTGTACTCTATTAATTTCAGAGCACTCCGCTCCAATAGTCATATAACAATATTGATTTGACCATATAAGAATTTCAAGCTTCTGACTGTTGAACAGGTAGCCAATCATTGCATTTAATGAATTTAATTATAAGTTATATTAATTTGAAGTTTTAGTTTTTTAGTGTTCCTGTAAAATAATAACTCAGGAAGAGTAAGCTGCTTATTGTATGATTAATGTCAGCTTCTTTATGTTTGATTCTTTAATGAGACACAAGCTGATGATATCCTATCTACAATATTTTGAGACTTCAACCACTCTATTCTTCTGCATCTTCCAGAGCCAGGAATCCAACATATTCTCTCTGCATCACCAGCATCTTCCTTCATCCTTTGCACCCCAAGACTGCAACTGTTACTAAACCAGCCTCTCCTCTGACACATCTCAGTCCCGTTACTCATCCTTCCATCCAGGCACTAGTCCCACTGGTCATCCTTCAAGAATTTATGGTTTGGCTCACTTTACGATTCGTTTTCCAAAAAGCTCATCTGACCTTCACACCTGTCATTGAAACATGAAGTAAGCACAGCTCACAGCATCACATCAGAAAAATAAAGCCTTCCACTCTGGTAAGGTGGTCAGGGGTTAGAATCAGCACTGTACCAGTAACATGCTATGTCTCAAAGAGATGCAGCCCATATCTGCTCCATCCACAAACACAGTGATATCACTCTTCATCATGTTAGAAAACACACCTGTACTGCTAGTGAATACTGCGGGGTATGCAGTTCTAACAGTACAAATGGCATTCCATGCTACTCTCACCTTGTAGTTATTCCCTCAAATTATAAAATGTGCAGAGATTTTGCTCCAGTAAAATGACAGAGCCTTGATTTGGAATAAAAATTGGCTCTTAGTCTGTACAATGTTGCTGTCTGCCAAATAGCGGTATTTTGTGTTTATATAACACCCTCCCTCCTGAGGCACCTTAAGGTGCTCTTCAAAACACAAAAAGAGCATTTATCTCTGGCTACAGGAAGACAAGTATTTCATGACCATGGAAACAAATGGAAATCTGGGGCAACATTACTGAGCAATTACTAGCTCCTAAGAAATACAGCACAGGATGCTGAACTGATGTAGGCCACCAAGGTCATGCTATACAACTAAAACAGAGGATCAACTTTTTTAATAGTAAAGAAATTTCTGTGGGAATACGCTTACAAGAAGTGTCTGTATTTGACTCTGTACTACCCATCTGTCCAGCACTCACAAATGTAATGATGGAGCATGCAGGTAAAGACTATGGGGGCATTCTCAGTAGTGCTAGAAGTTACACCAAAAGGATGCTGCAGTCAAGTCACCTTGTCAGGAACCAAGAACTGGCTAAATCCTTGCCTAAACATACTAAGCCTGCTGTCCTCCAACATTCTTCGTCTGCATTTCAAGATAGCTGGTAAAAAAATATTCACTCTGAAATCTGCTGTGTTTCATGACATAGCAATGTGGACCTGTGACAGGTTGGGAGTTTATTATCTATTCCAGAAATAATTTTGTTTGCATTTTCCTCTGAAAAATAGAAGGCAGTACCTAAGACCACTCTGTGACATACTCAGTGCCTAAGCTTAGCACTTCTTTTGTTTACCTACTCATGAAGATGAAGAGCCCATTTCAGGAAACACTAAGTACCTATGCAGAATATAAACGAAATGAATAGAATGCTATGAGTGCAAAATCCCAGGACTGTTACCCATTTACATACAGGCCTCCTCTGGGAGAGATCACATACAGAATTTTAATGACTGACCTTTTATGCTGTCTACAAAGCTACATCTCTCCATCAGAACTTTACCATGGAAAGCAACATGAAGCACATATCTATCAGCTCCAGTATAAGACTCTCAATAACATGAAAGCTGATTAAACCTTAAATAGGAGACAGATCAAGCTAGTGGGAAAGTTTGTTTCCAGAAAAACAGCTGTTTCTGCTGTAGTTTCCAGATTTGAATAATCTTCAGTTTTCTCTGAAAAGCACCTAAAATATTTTTTTCCTCATATTCATGATTTGAAATAATTCAGATAACTTTTGTAACATGTTTGTTTCATAAGTTGCCACTCAATAATCAAGATAAAAGCTGCTTCTTAGTTCAAGACTTCCCAACAGAAGTACTAGAATGCAAGGATGTCAATGTCCAAGTCTCCTGCCACTGTAGGTAGTAAAACTGGAGAACTAACATTGGTCTATGAACCAAACAGATGTTTTAATGGCCAAAATAAAATTCTACATACATTCTACTATATATATGTTGCAAATGCTTTTCTTTGATAGCCGCTATCATTTGATAGTCACTATGAAAGAGGACACTAGTAGATATAACCTCTCATCACATTACCTAAAAATACAGTTCTACAAGATGATTTTTTTAAAAAAAATTAATTTCTACATACTGAAAAGTTCACGAATTTAAAGAAATTAGCAAAACAAACCATTAGCCTGAGATGACGTCATTTAACTTCTGGACATGACTTCACAGTTTTCTCTACAGCACTGGTAGCTTAGATTTCATGTTCGCTTTTTTTTTTTTTTTTATTCATAGAAACTCAGCATCATGCTGCCTTCAACAGGGTGATTCAGGACAATGTTTGGGAAAATACTGTCACTTTCCAAGTTAGTGGTTATGACATCTAATACCAGCTTGGTGACCTAGGAGATCAATCCAGTTTCATTTTGATCTGCAGTGTTTACCTACCCACAGCATGTAGCAACATCAACAAGTGGCACATTTTGCCACCATACAAGGATGCTACGCCCTTATTCTTAGAAGTGGCCCACTCCAGCCAGCGTTTAAATCCAGTGATGAGACAGCAACAGGAAAGTGGATACAACTACAATGCAAAATTTACTTGTCATGGGAATGCTGAGCAGAGCTAATATCTTAACTCACAGGCTAACATCTAATTTTCTGTATAACAAAAGCCCTGATTTATTTTAGATACCCAATTAAAATACAAAGGCAGGTTGAGGCACATACTTTGTCTTACAAATTTAGATGCTCCATATTTCTCAGTATTGCCACATCCCTAGCATCTTCTGAAAACTAGTAGAGTTTTGTACCAAAAAAGGCTTTGAATGGAAATTATTCAAGTTTCTAAAGGCAGCACTGCCACCTGGTGTTGCAGATAAACCATTCTGGGCACCATGAGGTTTTCTAACAAAAAAAAAAAGACACTGTCTTACTCGGATTCCACCTTCCCCATGTATTCTAATAACTGATATTCTTCTCATCAAGATGGTTACTGTCACTTAATTACTTCCAGACAGGTTTCTAAATTCTAGCAGTTTGTAAATTCCAAATCAACACATTTTCAGTTCCTCCCTTTTTGAACAAATGTGCTTCTATATATAAAATACAGCCTTGTTTTTTCCCATGCTTTCTTCAGTACTGAAGTTCAGCAAAACTTAGTAATACTTGGAATGCTAAATTGAGACTATGGAGAATAGAATAAAGCATATCTTACATGGACACAGTAAATGAGTTTAAGCCTGGGATGGCACCATATCACTGCAGCAGAGAAATGGAGCAGATTTTAAATAAAAAATATTTCTTTTTCCTTTAAATGCATTCTTACAACATAGTTTTGCAGAATAACAGTTCTGCAACAGTGTTTGAAATACACAAATAAAAGAGCATCTCCTCCACACAAGGAATTCATTCTAGCTACAACACACTAGATTATATGTGAAACCACACAACTGACAGCTACACACCAGACGTCTGCAGGGCTGTCTCCCCTATGAAAATGCTAATACAGCTGACACTGTGTTAACTTGTTTTCTCTTTTCTGTGAGCACAAAATGAAAATGCAAAGTAGTTCTTTGAAAAGCATGGAACAGACATCTGCTTTGGATCAAGATCATCAGCAGAACAGCATGAAGACTTGCCAAGCAGTCATGAGGGGTCTTGCCAGGCCCAGGGAAAGCCAAACATGGACTGTACCAGCACTTGCACAACAACATTTTCCTCTACAATGGATTTCTGTTGCCAAAATAAGAATCCTTTTTCATCTGGAGGTGACTGATTCAAATGCATCTCAGGCCACTAGACTGTGCCTCCAGCCCCAAAATAGTGCATGATCAGCCCTATTGACAGTAAAGGGTTAAAAGTTATTAACAGTCTCTGCAGGATCCAAGCTACAGTCATGAGCGCCTACCAGCTGTTTCTGGCCCATGTACAGTAGAACATATCGACAATACCAACCTAGATGGTTATAGGCAAATAACAGAAACAAGTTAGTGCATAAAAACTACTGAACATTTATTGATCATTTACTCATCAATGATAACTGACCATTTTGTCTGTCTTCCTGCCTGACAAAAGCCCTTGAATTTCACCTGCTGCTTCTTCTTTCAGCCTCATAATATGTGTTACAATTAGCAACCACAGTTCAGGAGCCCGGGAATGAAAAATGGAAGACAAAGGTAATGCATTAAGGAGTCTCCAAAACACCTGCGGTATAAAATTTGTATGTATCTTTAGCATGGAAAAAAGTTTTGTATGATGCTTTCCATTTAACACAGTCACCAAAAAGACAGTGGAATGTCATTTCAAATGTAAACTAGCGAAAGAATTTAGCTATGAAATTCATATGAGAGAACTCACTACCATCTGGGATACAGTTTAATGTACAGATTCTTGGAAATAAAGGCATAGTTTCATTTTTCCTAACAGAAAAATCTAAAATCTCCACAAGAAATATAACTCCTCTTGCAAAACTATGAGGAAAATGTTTTCAAACATGAATTCCCTGTAATAATTACAAAATAGGTCTTCTTTTTTACTGCATTACAATCAAAACAATCATAGAATCATATTGTAAAATCACAGAATGATTTGGATTGGAAGGGACATTAAAGATCATCTAGTCCCAATCCTCTGCCACAGGCAGGAACACCTTCCACTAGATAGGTTGCTCCAAGCACTGTCAAACCTGGCCTTCAACACAGCTATGGATGGAGCAGTCATAACTCCTCTGGGAAACCTGTGCCAGCACCCCACCACCCTCACAGTAAAGAACTTCTTAATATTTAATCTAAACCTTCTCACTTCCAGTTTAAAGCTATTCCCCCTTGTCTTGCCACTACATGCCCTTGTACAAAGAAATCTCTCCTGTAGGTACTAGGCCCTCTTCTTTAGGTATTGTCAGGCTGCTGTAACGTCTCCCTTGATCTTTCTCTTCTCCAGGCTTAACAAGCACATCTCCCTCAACCTAAATTAATAGAAGAGGTGCTCCAGCCCTCTGATCATCTTCATGGCCCTCTTCTGGGCTTGACTCAAAAAGTTCACATCCTTCTTGTTAGGGGGCCCCTACACTGAATGCAGGACTGCAGGTGTGGTCTCACAAGAGTGCAGTAGAGGGGAAGAATCACCTCCCCTGACCCGCTAGCCATGCTCATTTGATGCAGCCCAGCATACGCTGGCTTTCTGGGTTGTAAGCACACACTGCCAGCTCATGTTGAGCTTCTTGTCAACCAATACTCCCAAGTCCTTCTGCTCAGGGCTGCTCTCAACTCAGTCTGTGCCCAGCCTTTATTTACGCTCAGGATTTCACCAATCCAGGTGCAGGGCCTTGCACTTGGCCTTGCTGAACTTCATGAGGTTGGCATTGGCCCACCTCTCCAGCTTGTCAAGGTCCTTTTGATAGCATCCCTTCCCTCGAGTGTTATCGACCAAATCACACAGCTTGCTGTCATCGGCAAACTTGCTGCGGGCGCACTCAATCCCACTGTCCATGTCACCAACAAAGATGTTGAAAAAGACCAGTCTCAACACCAATCCCTGAGGGACACCACTTGTCACTGATCTCTACATGGACATCGAGCTGTTGACCACAATTCTTTGAGTGTGATCATCCAACCCTTACCCACCAAGTGGTTCATACATCAAATCCATGCCTCTCCAATTTAGAGACAACAATGTCACACAGGACAGTGTCAAATGCTTTGCACAAGTCCATGTAGATGACATCCCATGCTCTTCCTTTAACCATAGTATCAATGAAGAGGACACTTGGAGACAGTCTTAACTATCAGACACAAAATTATGACATTCATAAAAACCTTGAATTTTGTCAAAGAAAAAAAATTAGCTTGTAGAACCCAAACATTAATGGGAAAATTGTAACTTATTTCTGCATTATAGCTTTGACCATGACAGATTTTTAACGAGTTGAGCAGATTTTGACATAGATACTCAGAAGCATATTGCTCCGTAAATTTTTTAATTTTGAAATACTTACAGATGATGAGCTAGTCTAATGTGAGTGCAGGCTGCAATTAGTTAGTCAAAGTGTAGAAAACGAAATAAACTTTTCTTACCTAGGCTATGATCTTCTTTTTTTCTGTTTTCCCATTTTGAGCTGTCCACATAGGCTGCAGAAAGAATGTATCTTCTTCCTAATGAAGCAAGAAATCACTAGGTAAGCCAGGTTGCTTAAGACACCTCTAAATAAACTAATACTTTATTAGATATCACCTTTTTCTGTCACATTTACTGAGTTAGATGCATTAAACTGTCTTATGACACAACTGTCAGCAGCAGATACTGTAACAGTTCAGTTCCTTCTATGTGGATGAACCATCACCTCATCATTTTTAAAACACAAAAGCTCTCCCCTAAGTTTTTTTCCGCAGGAAACAAATCTTTTTAAATTAAACTCCATATGTAAGAAAATTATAAATTTGTAAACACAGAAAAAAACCCAAAACAAATAACAGCTTCTTTGTTCCCACAGGCCTTTATCATCAAATGCTAACACTTAGCTATATGTAGACATAAACACATAAACAAACAAACAACAAAAAATGGAATACACACCAAAAGGCTTTTCTGTTGTTGTTGCACAGTTATTTTTTTCATCTGTAAAGACCTGTCTCAGTGGAAATGAAAACTAGATGCTAATCTTGGAAATACTCCATTTTTGTTCATTTCCCTTTTTTGCATCTCCTGTGAAATGCAAAGTTTGCTCAAATGTTTTAAGCATTTTTTTTCCAAATACTATTTTGCGCCACTTTTGAAATCTGCTCAAGACATGTTCTAGCTTGTGAAACAAAACAGAAAATGTTTAATTTGGAAGAACAACCTATGTTTGCGCATCATTCACAGATGATGAGGCCTTGAAAATGCATGAGGAATATGTGGATCGTTTTTTTTAAGGAATATATAGAAATACATGCAAGGGGTTGTGGAAATCCATGTTAAGAAGCAAGAAATAGACATTACTATGCTACACAGAATTCTTAGCTGTATCTTGAAGCCTTTATCTGAAAATCTACCTGATACCACTGAAAGTTTGTTGCTCTTGTGTGAAACAATTTTTCTCCTTATCATTCTTATGACATGAAATTATACAGACACATCTGAACATCTTAGCAAGTTTTTGTCAAAAAAGACCAGGTACCTGGCATTCCACAGTCATAATGTGAAAAAAGCTGCAATGCTTTACCAAACAGTTGGAAAGTAAGAAAAAGAGGCATTTTTTTTTTTTTTTGTTCAAATCACAAAATCATAGAATCACCTAGATTGGAAAAGGCCTTTGAGTGCAACCATTACCCCAGGACTTTCAAGACCACCATAAAAACCGTATCACTGAGGGCCTCATCTACACGGATTCTGAACACTGCCAGGGATGGTGATTCTACCACTGCCCTGGGCAGCCTGTTCCAACGCCTGACTGCCCTTTTGGTGATGATTTTTTTTCCTAATATCCAGTCTATCTAGTTCGTGGGGTTTTTTTTTTTTTGAAGCTATTTCTAATTATGTTCATGAAGGAGGCACATAAAAGATATAGGTTTGTACTGCTCTTTTGTTAGGATAAACTTCTGTATGCCCACTCACAGCTAAGACTACCACTAGCAACGATACGGCTCTAAAGAACTGTTTTCTATAATACAAGCAACTGCCTGCATGATAGTGCTTTGCTCAGGTAAGCTGGAGGTCCAGTGCTAAAGCAAAAAGGCATTACTGAGACAGGGGCATGTAGATACCAGAAGCAACACTGTGAAATTCCTGCTGAGGGAAGCTGAAAAGGCAAAATTAAAGACACCCATCACCCTAAGGGTCACGAGTTTTTGAAAGGTGGCTTTAAAAAACCCAAGTCTTGGTTGCACTTCTGTCACCTGAGTTAGTAGGTTGTGCTGAACAACCGACTGCTGCGAGTTCGGCAGACCCCATATAAGCCCGCGTGGCTTCCCGTGACCCCAAATGGCAGCTCCTATCACACTATGCTATGAAATCGGCAAGGTGGAGTATCTATTAAAACAGATTACGCACACTCTCCCGCACCGCATGTTTAGTGCTACGCCGTTCTCAGATCTGCTTGCACCTTTACACATATTTGTATAAAGGCAAAGTGGACCCTAGGCAGCACCCCGTGCCTGCTCACGCTCTGCGGCCAACCAGCGCGACTCAGGGACCCGTCCCGCCATGGCCTGTTCTCCCCGGTCAAGCCCCCACCGCCCCTCAGGGAATCCCCCCAGGTGGGAGCCCCCGCCGAGCGCTGCTGCCGTCTGCCAACGGAGCACCGACCTGCGGCGGCGCCGAGGACCCTCCTGGTGCAGAACACTGCACGCCTCAGCACGGCGGCGGCCATGGTGCCGAGGGAGGAGGCGAGCTGCGGCGTGGGGCAGGTCCGCGAGCGCCCCGCCTCCGGCAAGTCGGGAGCAAGATGGCGGTGGTGCTGGCTGGCGGGTGGCGGCGGGTGGTGCGGGAGGCGGTGCGGAGCTCCTCCGTTCACCTGCCCTCCTCCGGCTGCTGGGGCTCCGTGCTTGGAGGTACCGCGGGCTGCGAGGCGGAGGCGGGGTGCGCAGCCGGGACACTGGGCTGTCAGCCGGCTGCGGCGCCGGCCCGGGTACTACAATTCCCAGCAGGGTGGGCGCTTGTCGTAACCTTGTGGCTGACGGGAGTTGTAGTTCCGGTGGGGATGCCTCTCTCGGAGCTGGGTATGGAAGGACAGGGAGCGCTGAGGGGCTCCCGGTGGGCCTTAGAGTGAGCGCGCGGGTGATGTCAGCTACCGGGCTGGTGCGGCAGCGTTGTCGCGCGGTGCAGCGTTACTCGGCTTATCCTGGCTTTGCCTTCGGCTGCATAGGAGTCACCAAAACCCAATTAGCATTCAGCTTCATAAATGCAGTTTTGTTCTGGGAGAATAACATTATCCAGACACGCCTGGTGGCTGTCACCACCGTGACCTGCCTTCAGAGGCCTTTCGAGGTGTTCTCTCAGCATGTGGAAAGGACGTGTTAGAAGGCTCCAGCTATAGGCCACGTCTGGGTCCCTGGGTTGCTGTACCACCGTCTGTGAAGGGTTTGCTTAGTTTACAGGCCCTTTAAGATACCTCAGAAACATGAAGATCCCCAATGCATTGTGGTCTACCCACCACTTTTCACTGGCCTTCCTTTTAGAGAGTCACAGTGTGTCAGTTGGTCAGTTAATTTCTCTGGGATGGCCTGCTCTGTGTGAGCCAATCATCATATTGATCTCCCTCTTTTTTTTTGCTCAGCAGCCCTCTTTGCACTGGTTTCTTTCCATAACACTGTAAAGTGTGTATTTAAGAAAGCAGTAGAATAGAACAAATTAATTTCAAGAAAGGTGAAATTCTGCTGTCCCAAGCTCTCTGACCACACCTGTGACTGCTGAGTGTCCACACAGTGTGGTGTGTGTGTACCAGCCCAGGCACTGGCATGATTCCCACATCAGCTTTGGAGAGGCCCAGGACAGGGGTGTTGTTAGACCAGCTGAGTAGGTCTTTGGGAAGTAATGGCAATATAATCCACACCAATTTCATTCTGGATAAAGTGTATTTGCTTACCCAATGAAACTGCTTCCATTAAATTTAATGGCTAAAGATGCCATTTAATGGACAGGAGGCTTCTTCAGATTTTATGAAATGTATCATTAGCATGCTTAGCTTGCATAGAAAACAAGTGTTTTTATTTGCTAGGGAAACACTGAAGGAGGACAAATAACCTAGCTCAGGGTAATACTTGCTCTTGTCTCATGATTAGAATCATTCTTTAAGAAGCCAAAAACTTAAAAGATTCGATTGTGACAACATAAACTATTACAGTGATTCTCTGTTACAAAATCACTGGTTGCAGACAAAAATTTACTGGAGGGCTTTTTTTGTTGCAGCAAAACAAAATCACAAATAGTATTTGCATGACACTTCAGTTAAAGGAGCTTACAACATAGCACAGTTGAGGTCAGCACCCAAAGCTAATTTTGAGATTCTAGGTTCAATGACTGTCTTCTGTGATGTCTGTACTGCACTACAGTTTTACTAGGTCTCCTGAGTGTTAATACAATCCAAATAGTAAGCTTTGCATTTTTTCCTTTTGTCTTTCTACTGAATTTGGAGCTTCTAGAACAATGCATTCTACAACAGGGGGAGATGTGAGGAGCCTGTGCCAGTAGTGCATTGTGATGAACAAAGAGAAGACAAATCATTATAAAAATATGAAAGGGGTGAAATACCTTATGCTTGTGCAGAATCCTCATGTATCTTAGCTTGGTGGAGAGAAGTGGTGTCTACTTTTTCTTTTGCACGTCTAGTAAATACATACTTCTTCATCCTTGTTGACATTAACTTTGTGAAGCTGAGACATAGTGCTCAGGCACTTTTGTCAGTCACATGAGGAATTGCAATTTTTGCAGTCTTTTTTAGTGTCATGGTGCCCGTGTTTTGGCATCACACAGTAATTAAGGACAGTAATTAATAAATGCAAAGTTCAGTAGTATTAAAACAGTGTGACATAAAACTCTACCTTCATCTTTTTTTCTAATGGTAGGAAAGAGGTATCTGCTAACGGAAGATGATATCAAGTTACAAGAATTTCAGCAGATGAAAGTGATAATTAGAAATGAAGTTCATGGCAATAAAGGTATTAATATTTATTTCATCATCACCATTCTCAACTTTGGAATAAGTCCTAAGACATAAGACTGTCACCATCATTGTAATGTGATATAAACTAACCCCATATAAAACAATCTTTCTCTTGCAATTTTTTTTTTGCTAAAATTATTGGAAGATCTGCAGCTTTGTAGAGTGAAACTATATTTGTTATGGTGTGCTGGAAAATGTGGAAAAGTTTTCAAGCATGCAGACTTTCACATAAGAAGTGTTTGTGCCCTTGCTTTTCCAACTTTGTCGGATAGTCTAATAGAAAATACCGTTTCAGTCTACAAGTCTTGCTTCAAATATGGTATCAGAGAAAGTTAATACAAAATCTAATATCTGCTTAACTATCCAGAGAATGCCTATGGCAGTAATTCTCTTAATCTACTCTGTAAATTTAGTTATCTTATTCTTTTAGATTTGTTTCTGTTTACTTAATGTAAGTTCTCAATTGTACACCCACTTCTAGGTATATATACGTACTCAGAATATGGAAAACAAATTTAGGCTTTCTGAACTTACAAAGGAGCAAGATCAGTGGATCTTACCTGATGGGGATTTTATCAAGCTGCTTAAAAAATAAACAGATTCCTTTCTTTAAGGAACATAAATATAAATATAAACATAAATCTGTCCTTAATATTCAAGAAAGGTTTGGTAAAACTGCACTTCCTGCACCTGTTTAACCATGTGCAGGTGTTCTAGTGATTAAAATTGACAATTGTTCCAAAGGATGTTTTTGGTTTTTATGTGTATGTCAAGGAAGAGACAAATAATCAAATTTTGTTTTGTGTAAACCAGTCTTCTGGGACAGAGTAGGAGGTAAAGTCAACAGGACAGTTTTTCTGTATTAAATGAAAGTAGAGTTTAAATCAGGCAGTGGCAAGTCATAATGTTGCTATATTGTGCTTGATGATGACATACTCACATGGGGGAATATTCATCCTGCCCTTCAGGGAGGATGAATGTGATAATTCAAATATATTGAATATCACAAATTGTATTTATTGCTATGGGTTAATCACTCTTGCTAAAACAGGTTTGTAGAAGCCAAATATTTGACTTTACAGGTCACAGTAGATCTTTTCATTTTGTACAGATTGAAGCTTCCATGGACTAATTAAAACAATATGCTAAGCATCTATCTGTGTGCATGTTTTCTGTACTCTGTGTTTAGTCTAATACTTGGAAGCTGAAAAGGAGTAATTAGAGTTATTATTAAACTTGGCTTAGAACTGGAAACAATATATATATATATATAAATTACACAGAGTATATAATAGCTATTAGCTATTATTATGCAACTATTAACTGTAACATTTATTCTATTAACTACAGAAGTTTAAAAATTTTTTTGTATTACACAACATACACAATGCAATTAAGTTCACAGTAAGCATCCTCTTTTCCAAGTCTGACATGACTCCATGGGGACACCTAGGCATGAAGTTTCATTCATTTTTCTTGGTGAAAAAAAAAACCAAGCTTTCTTCCTCATTGAATCTTCATGTTTCAGGTACCGAGTATGCAATGCAGGTAAAAGAATTGTCTATAGACTATTGCTATAATGTGTTTTACTTTCAGATCCGTATTTTAAAAGTATTAAAGAAAAATTAAAGAAAAATGAAATAATTCTCAAAACTGAATTAAAAAATTTGCTGCATTTATGTCAGACTTCATCTGATGTGGAACTAGCCAGAGAAGTTATTTACAGGTATTTTTAACAATCCAGGTAACACTCTTTTCTGTCTTTATTTTTTTGATTTTATTAGATCATCTCAGTTTATTTCTGCAGTTGAGGGTTTACCCTAATTCGGTGGCCATATGCATAGTTAATCCCTTAAACTAAGGCTGTATTTTGTTTTATTTTGGATCTTCCAACCCTTCACAGACTCTCAGATCAAAAGAGAGTCAAGCTACAAGAGCAAAGTGCTTTCTTATTGTATGCAGAATGAACAGTGACACATAGAAGCATCGTAGAATCATAGAATAGTTAGGGTTGGAAAGAACCTTAAGATCATCTAGTTCCAACCCCCTGCCATGGGCAAGGACACCACACACTAAACTATGTCACCCAAGACTGTCCAGCCTGGCCTTGAACACTGCCAGGTATAATGATGTGTTCAGTGATGCTTTCCAGCCAAGCCATCCATTGGTATAAACTGGTATGGATGCAGTAGTGGCAGGTTTTGTGAATTAAAGCCTTCCCAGCAATTGCAGTGTAGGACTTATAAAGAAAAAAAAATCAAACATTTCATTTTTATCATTTTAATTGGGGTTCTTTTAATATAGGAGAGAAAAAGTTATTTGAACAGGTACTGCTGCTAAAATGGAATGCTGCAACTTCCTGTGCTGTTGCTCTGGGGATAGATGGTAAAGTAGCTGCAATTCTTGTGGCAGAGACCCTTTCCGCTATTAATCCAATGCAAGTTACTTTATGTATTACTAGTTAATTTATTAGTTTGATCAAAACAGTATTTTTTCCATAAAATTTATCTTCTGTTATCTAAATGTCGTTGGCTGGTGCAGATAGAGAAGTGTGCTTGTCATTGCATATACAGATCTTGCTGTCTGTTTAAACCTGTTTTCCCTTCACAAATTCCATGCCCTGTGTGATTAACTTTTTTTAATCTTTCCAATAGGTACCATGAGCAGAATGGAATCACAGCCTTACATAATTTTAAATTTGGGCCACTCTTTATGAGGCTTTGTTATGAGCTAGATCTTGAACGACCTGCAGTAGAGCTTATCAAAGATCAGGTAATTTGCTTATATATTTAGAAAATATTGTTGTTATTAATAGTCCTATATGAATAATTCATGTACTACATGAGCCCTGCATGGGCTTACAGACTTTAAGTATATGTGTTGCATTAGTAAGGATGTCTATGATATTAATGTGAGGATGCAAATTACATGGGGTTTACCTTAAAAATAGCATGACAGTAATTAAAAGAAAACTAAATGCTAGTTTGACTGATAATATTATTGTTCTTCTGCATCATTGCATCATAAGTATTGATTAAAACATTTCTCAAATAAACACAGCTGATGCATGCTTTCTTGCATCCTGTGATGCATTAGATTGTTCTTGGAAATGAACAGTTCTGAGCTTTTACATAGTAGTCCTCTGAAATCCCTTGGGTTGTTTGCACCGACATATGTATCTCATTATTTTGTACTTCAGATTCTCTCTGAACTCTGTAGTGGCTATGTAATATTAATCAGCTCAGGAACCTGGCCATTTTAAATGCTGAAGAAACTTAAAGGCTTGTTTCTGAACATCTGTAAAATGCTGTGTATGATACTATGACAAGACAGTAGTCACACCCACTGTATAATAAACATAAAAGGTTCTGTGCAATAATGTCGTGTCTTCAAAAATCTCTGGCAGCCAGTGGAAAGTCACCTCTACAGTGTTAATCCATTAAGGCATGAGATTTATCTAGCCAGAAGTGGGAGAAGTCTCGCTTGTGCTACTATTGTTAAATTAGGCACATGTAAAAGTATGTGTGGTTTTTGTTTCTTTTTTATTTTTTTTTCACTTAAGATCTATTTCATTGAGACTGGTCCTGCAGTACTTAGTAACTAATGGATAGTAAGCTGGAGTACCACTTCTTCAGACTGCTTCAGAAATTTAGACTTAACACCTCTGGCATTTTATATGGCTATTTCCAACACACAGTGTCATTGAAGCGGAATGTAAAATGTACTTGCTCTTTCTTCTGCTATTCTGTTCTCCAGCCATTGTGCTGATATGTTCATCATTTGATACTGTGATGAGCAAAAAATTCTTTTGGTTTCATGGTGGTGGTACCTTACACTAAAGATACTGTTAATGACCTGCAAGCTGTGTTTCTGCTGAGATTCTGGAGTTGCCATTAGTCAGTGACTTCTGCTTGCATCAGTTTAGAAGTCACAATCTGTTATTTAAAAAAACGGGTAGTGGGGAATATCTGGGAAATTCCTGCTTAAGTTTAGAGAGCTTTTGACTATACTTAATCACTGGTATTTTAGAGGTGACTTGACAGAGGAACAGTCAGGAAACTCGGAATGTTAAATGTGGGACTTAGGAAGATGAGACTGTTCAGTAGGAAGACCTGCAAGATGCTGTGTACAGTAAGAATGCTTACTCTCCTAACTTTCTTTACACTTGCTGTGTCTGTTCTGCAGAATTTACGTGGTTTTTTCTCGGAGAGTACATCATTCCATATTTTGATGACTATGTTATTTAAAAAGAGACATTTTGAAAGTAAGTACTCTGTTTGCTGAGGCAAATGCATTTTGAGGAGAATGCTCATTGTAAGTGTGTGTGTATAAATACATGTACATTTTAATGAACATTACTCATTGGTTTATGGTTTCAAAGGCTTACCATCTTGTATATAAGTGTAGATGTGGATGAGCTGTGCTGTAGGGTGTACTAAAAATCGAAGACTGTATTTGTTTTGCATTTCTGCTGGTATTCTTACCATTCCTAGTTGCACAGAATTGTAGTTATCTAGCGGGGATTGTTTCCTAACCCCTCTTTTCTGAAGGCTTAACTTCTTTTTGGTTTGTAATTTCCAGAGCTTTTTGTTTTCTCTATTCAAAGTTTGGTTTATAGTTTTTTGAACAGTAAGCTCTTCCACAACCTTTTTTGGCAGTTCTGCATTTGTGTCAGACCAGGAAAGAGTACCCTTTTTCCCTTGGATAACAAAACCAGGCTGCAGTCTTTTCTTTGTTTGTCCTACTGGTGTGTCCATACATAGTAGCTACTGCAGTATTTTAAGTCAAGTGTTTCAGATCATTTTGGTCCTTTTTGAGGATAATGGTGAATCATCTGACCTGACTGAAAAGACATTCCATGACAAAATCTTAAATTGAGGGTGGAGTAAGCTTTCAAGCAAATCCCTTTATTTGAAATTTGTTGAACACACAGTGGTTACTCTCTTGATGTTTGGCAAATCAAAGTCCAGAGGTTGTCATAGAAGTTGAGACTGTAAAAATAACTGTATCAGAGCCTCAATGCAGTGTGGTGGTATAATGGAACATGTGTGTTACTGAGGAGCTGTTAGTTTCCAAAAAATAGTGGAAGCTTTTTTTATGTGTTTAAAAGGCTGATTTTCTGGGCAGTGGGGAAGAATGAAAGCAGCTTTGTCAAGTGTCTAGAATTTATTTTTAGATTTGCACGAAAATATTAGGACAGTAAGGCCAGATGCTAATGCAGATTGAAAACCTTCTTGCTGGCAAGAAATATTTTCATCCAACTGACTCTAAATTAAACTTTTTTAAATGTTCTGTTTTGTTTTTAAAAAACAAATTTCAGTTACATTCCTATTTTGAAATACACCTACTGAGATTATTCCATGCTGATTTAATTTTTTTTCCCCTGTTACAAAATGTACAGCCTTAAATTTGTGAAGTGAATAACACTCATGTATTTTTGATAGGTGCTTTGGAAGTTCTCATTGAAATGAAAAAACAAAGTATACCTTTCAGCAAAGAAACCTATCTAATTGCATTTGCAATATGCTACAAACTGGTGAGTATTTTCAATTTACATGATGAAAAAGGATTTGAAATGCCTTCTCTATGTCTTCCTTTTCTATGAAATTTAAAATTTCCCAGTCATTATTTCTTACCTAGTACAAATATTTTAGGCATATTTAAGTCCTAAATTGCTTAATTGAGTACACATGTATAGCTTCTCATGAAAATTAATGTCACAAAGCAAATATCTAAAAACGTATGTGGACATAAGTGCTGAAGAGCAAATTTGATGCATTGTACTCCCTGTGTGTAGATCAAGAGTTGTTCTCGTTCTAGCTGTATTCTAGAATGAGAACAACTCTTGATCTAACACACAGGGAGTCCAAATAAATGGGTTTTGTGCAGATCTTACCCAATCTATGACTCCCTGAGATTGCTCTCATATAATGAGATACATTTTGTGGATGAGGCTGAGAAGATTGAGAGGTCTTCTCTGAGGAGCTTCAACAATGGGCAGCAACACTGAACAATGGAAAATGCTCAGGGCATCCCTGCAAAAACCCTCTTAGAAACTCCTCTTGACTAAAGTACTCAAAAGGCATTGTTTTAAATGCCCACCTCACTTTGTGAACATTACACTTTAAAACAATGAGACACTCAACATCTTTAAGCGCATTATGGTGTGCAGAGGCTCAGTACCTCCTGCAGCACACCTTGTTGACCCCCTTTGCTTATTCAAGTGTGTTTTCAGAGGGATGTTTGTTTGCTCCTTAGCTGTCTGTGGTGGAAACAAGGACAAATGTTAGGAAAAAAGAACTGCATTAACAACATGGGGTCTCCACAGCATTTTGGAGTTGCCAGTGACCAAAAAAGAACATCCAAAATACATCCAGTGCAGTGTTAGGCAGCTTAGCAACAGAATTAAACCCAAATGTAATTGTAATGAATAAACAGAAAAAACCCAAAGCATTAACCTACCTTGTACAACCAGATACCCCAGTTTCTGTAACTGGTGGTGCTGCCCTGAAATGCATACAGCTAACACAGCAAAATGCCCATAATGTATTTAAAAGACTTCCAGTTCTGTGCAGAGCAATGTCCTTTTTATTCCCCACTTACACAGAATAACTGTGAAATCTAAGCCTTTTTATTTCAGCATATTGAGCAATAGCATTAAAATGGTTTTTACAAGCACTGATAATCACAAGCCTTTTCTGCCTTTGAAACTTGTCCTTTGTTTGAACCTTTACAGATTATTACTTCAGGCTCTGTAGTGTGTGTATCAAAACTCCTGTTGTAATTCCTAATCCATGATCTAGGCTGAGTAAAAAAGTAACCAGAGCATTGAAGATGAAATACTGTAGGAAAAAAGACAGAAAGGTAACACTGAAACAGACATTTCTCCCAAAGAAGACAAGGCAAATGGCATCCTAGGGTGCATTAGAAAGGGTGTGGTTAGTAGGTCAAGAGAGGTTCTTGTCTCCCTCTACTCTGCCTTGGTGGGGCCGCATCTGGAATATTGCATCCAGTTCTGGGCCCCTCAGTTCAAGAAGGACAGGGAATTGCTTGAAAGAGTCCAGCACAGAGCCACAAAGATGATGAAGGGAGTGGAATACCTCCCTTATGAGGAGAGGCTGAGGGAGCTGGGTCTCTTTAGCTTGGAGGAGACTGAGGGGTGACCTCATCAGTGTTTACAAATATGTAAAGGGTGGGTGTCAGGATGATGGAGCTAGGCTTTTTTCAGTGATATCCAGTGATAGGACAAGGGGCAATGGGTGTAAACTGGAGCATAGGAGGTTCCACGTTAACATGAGGAAGAACTTCTTTACTGTAAGAGTGACAAAGCACTGGAACAGGTTGCCCAGGGTGGTTGTGGAGTCTCCTACATTGGGGATATTCAAGGCCCACCTGGACAAGTTCCTGTGTGATGTACTCTAGGTTACCCTGCTCTTGCAGGGGGGTTAGACTAGACGATCTTTCGAGGTCCCTTCCAACCCTTGGGATTCTATGATTCTGTGATAGTATTCTTTCTCTTGGATCTGTATCCCTCTTCAGACTGTGCTTTGTGCTTGAGCCTCAGTGTTGGTTTCACAGTCTGGCTTTCTTAAGAAACAAGGCATACATATGATATGTTCTGTCAGACATCTCCCATACATTTTCCCCTTCCCTTCCAAGTAAACTTGAACCATTTCTGTAATTGCACCCAAACTTGACAAGGATTATGGTTTTCAAAGGTAATCTGTAGCTGCATGCCTGATGGAAATGGGCAGCTGAGTGGAGAAAAGAAACCCAAATGAATGCCTTCAGTGAGAGACAGGCTGCCTGTTGACCTTAACTGTATTTTTAGCTCAGAGAAAAAAGAGCATGAACACAGTAAGAAACTAGGCTACATAGGTTCTACGACTGTTTCCTTATATCTGTTTCCCTTTCGCAGCAAAGTGAGATCCCCAGAGTTTTTTATTTTGATCCTTCTCCAGATTTGGATCAGTTCTGCAATTTTAAATGTTAAATTAGGCCTTTCCCAAACTCAGTAGGGAAGTATTCTTCAATTTCCCTGTATTTTTAGTACGAAAGACACTAGCTGAGGGAAAATTATATCACTCAAGTAAACTTTCTCAGGTTTCTCAGTTAACCATACAATGAAACTGGGTGTATATGTGATAAAAAGCTGGCCTCAAACAGTAGCTCATTAATAATTTACATCGTGCTTTTGAAGTTCTCAGTCCTAATGAATCAGGGCTGCCTTTAGGTCAGGAATAGCATGTGGCTTTGGTGTCTGGGGAGTGAGGCAGTAGACTGAGCTGAGAAAGAACTGCAGAAGATGTCTGCTGTTAAAAAAAGCTAGAGATTGATGATTACAGTCAGGTTAGGGTTGTTACCAGTTCTGTGTAGAAGGTGCCTTTTTTAGAAAGCTATGAATATACAAAGACTCTCAACATTATGTTACAACCCAAGTTTATAAGCTGATGTTTACTACTAACATCTGCTGAGGCAGTATTTATCACTTCAGGGTTGCCCCTTGGTAAAACACTGCCCGTATAGGTAAAGGCTTTCAGAGAAACTTACCATGTTTCTCTGAGGTATCCTTTACTCAGTCTTCTGTAGTTTCTTCCCTAAAATCTTTACATAGTTTTTTTCACAGCCTGCTGTCCAAACCCTTGGATCTATGGTATGGGCAACAGGAAGAGGTTCCCAAGACTGTTTTCTACTACTTCTGGTCCTACCTGTATTTTCAATAGAGAATCTGACCCATCATTAGCTGTTTAGTGAATTGATAAAAATAGAGGGGAAATGATACTCAACTGTCACCCAGTTGTTTTAAAAGCCACAATAAATGTGTGGTGTTTTGGGGGCTGTTTTTTTCTTTTTTTGATTTTGGGTTTTTGATGGGTTTGTTTTTGGTTTTTTGTTGTTGTTGTTTTGGTTTTTTTAATGAAGATAAAATACTATCAATAAGGGAATAAGCTTTAGTAACCCTTTATACACTAAAGAAGATTAGGTGAGACTTTTTGAAAAACTTTATCTATTGATCCAGCTGTTAGCAGTAGGTGGGAAACCGTAAAGCTCAAAAGTTTTTTTGTCCATGATGCAACATAAAAAAACTTAATAAAAAAATCTTGAGGGGAAATATCTTCAAGATGCGCTACTTGAATACTGAAAATATTAGTGCTGGTATCTTACAGTATATTGACTTCTGATTGCCTTCTCAATGTGATTGCAATTGTCTATGGTCCTTTCGTATCACAAGAATAGCAAGTACAACTTAGGTTTGAAATTTCAATGCAGGACAACCTGGAATCTTGCAAAATCTGTGAGAAACTGCTTGAAGAAGCACAGCTAAATGGTGACGCATTACCACTGCGAGCATACTGCTTTGCTGTGGCAACTGCTCTGAAGCAGGTACAGTATCTTTTGTTCTGATTTGTGCCTGAATCTCTCTAGTTTTATTTTTGTAAGATAGTCAGTGAAAAGAAGCTAACTTAGAGGAAGCATAACTGAGATATGCAAGAACTTCAAGTACTAGAATTTTTAGGCCCCCAAAAGATTAAGATTATAGACAATTCCCACATAAAGTGAATGTAGAAATTCTCTAATCCAAACATGCATCCTGAGTGAAATGCACAGATATTTGGTGCTAGTAACAACACCAGTAAAAAGAGTGCAGCCAGCAGGTCGGATGTCACCATGGACCCAGTCCTTCAGATACTGCTATTTAGTGATGGTTTCCTCTAAATGTAATTAAAATGATAATTTAAAGTATGTGTACAATCATCTTTTAAAAATATATATCTTGGGAGGCAAACTCAAAGGCTATGTTTTGTCCTACTGCCTGGAAGATGGCTTGTCTTTCTCCACATTTCTTCAGGGGGAAGTTGTGAAAGACTGTTGTTTTTCTTAAACTTTTCTTGTCAAAGTGTGTCCCACATGTTTAACCATATTCTTTTTATTATTTATAATTACTTCCTAGAATGATGTTTCACAAGCCAAATTTTATTGTTCCCAGATACTGAAAACAGAGAGCAGACTATACAATAATCTTAAAGTAAGTATCTTTGATTTGTATTAGGATCTTGCTGAGAAGTATGCTATACTGGACAAAATACTCCCTTGTGCAGAGTAATAGAAGTCCAGCTTCTTAAGTAGCACAGCTGTGTACGAGTACTGTTGCTCAGCTTGGTTTTGAGCAAACAAACAATTTCTGTCAGTTGTACTGACAAAATTTTCAGTGCTTTCTGAATTTGTAACACCCTGCCACCATTTGTTAAAATTGCTTCCCACCATAGATAAGAATGAAAAGTAGACCAGTCCAATGTCTGTGAGTATAGGCTGTGAACAATTTCTAATTATGACATCGTGACTTGTTGCTTTCTTCCTACAAGAGTTTAAAAAAAACAGTTTCAAGTAAATGCCTTCCTTAGCTGTGTTCTGCCCACTTCAGGCCTCCTACAGCCCTTTGAACCTTAACTTCATCTGCATGGAACTTTTTTTTGCCTTAATTGTATGGTCTAAAACCTGAGGGAAAGTCTCCTGCATGTGCCCTGTAAGTAACTTCTCTAAGCTGTGAAAAAAAACCCCTCAGTTTACACAAGAATAGCTATTGCAGCTCTGCCAGAGGAGCCTTGTCTCCGGCTCACCCTTTCCAGGTCCTAGCTGCAAAAAAGATCCCCTAAATCTCTGTGGAAATCAGTCATTCCTTTGGCTTTCTTCATGATTAATGGATTTTTATCAGTGCAATGTCTAGAAATGTACTTTTTCCTGCATTGCTTCATGTCTTCCTCAAACACTTTTTTTTCTTTAAATTTACATTCTGATGATAAATACTATTTGTGTGATTTTATTTCATTTTTAAGGTTCTTGTCCAGCTCAGATCTGGTTTGCTAGAAGAAGTAATAAGGACATTAGAGGCAGCAGTGAAAGTTGATACTCCTCCCTTTGTGAAAAAAGTCGAGTTTTCTGAGCAAGTGGTAAGTGTACAGTAATGAGAGGAGGTCCATGGTATTTGGCTGAGCCATGATGATGGTGGGTCAGTTACAGAACTTTAGGTGCCTGAGTTCACCCTACTAAAGTTGTTTGGAATCTGATGCAGTCATATGGCAAGGCTGCTGGCTGACTTTCTGTACTGTTGGATAAAGCAGTTAGCTGCTCACTTCCCTTTTCTTTATTGTAGATCTTGCTCTTAGGAGCTCAGGTTTCATCTGAATGCAGATGTAACATTCCCTAGTAGCATTAAGTAATTTAATCCTTTGCCTTCTGTGCTTTTTTCATTTGATGTAAAAATGAGAATAAGGTTCTGATCACAGCAATATTGTTAGGTTGGTAATATTTGCAAAGACCTGTGATGCTACACAGGGAAATGTGATATGGGAAGGAATAGCTTTTGCTATTTTACTATATTTTACTATTCAAAAAAAGCTTTTACAGTATTGATCGCCAAGAAGACCTCCTTCAGAGCACATATATACCCCTGTCAGCTTGGAAGCATTGCTGCGGTTTTTCCTGAAACTTGTCTGTGGAATAAGATATTTTAAGACTATGTTAATAATTAAATACTTAGCTGTTCACTGCCGCCTATTAAACAAAATTAATAACTGATACATAAAATAACAAATAACAAATACTAAAAAGAAGTAGGACACATCTTTCAAAACACAGTCCATGTATGTTAACTGGTGTGTTGAAATTAATTTTTTTTTTTAAGCAGCATTTCATTTTGTAGATTCATTGCAATAAATGTTGCGTTTGTCAGTGTTGTATTTTGCTTGTTAGGCAAATTTTGAACAGTTCCTAAGAAGACTAAGCATTAGTCCTAATCCATTCCTAATCCATAACAAAAGGTTATCGATAAATAAGAATTTTTAAGAGATACTTACACTTGAGCTCAGACTGTATATGGCATACAGAACTTCTCAGTGTTCTATAATCTGACTTTTTTTTACTTTTTCTGTACATTTAGTGTGATACATAATAACTAGAATTGTGCTGATCTGGAAAGTAGATTTCAGGAAGCAATTAATGTTTCCTGGGTTTGAATAGAAAAATAATTGTGATAGTCTGTACTAGGAGTGAAAACTGGACTGTATATTTTGAGGAAGTTTTTAATCTAACAAATTCTCTCTAATAGATAGCCAGTACGTTTCCACCATTGTTTGATGATATATAATGTGTGGTATTGTATTTGGTGACACATAAAATTCTCTTACTAGTCACTGTGTTAGCCACATATCTCACATTGTGTGCCTTTTTCTTTTTTAATTTGTGTGATTGCTTGCCTTCAGTATGGTGGTTGAGTGAGATCTTCACTTGCTGAACTGTCTCTCATTTTCTCCTCCTTAGCTGGCTGCAGTCAGGGAAAAGATGGAAGAAAACGCCTACCTTTCTGCCAAATTAAGAGATATTCATATGAAACTACAAGCTTCAGGACGGATAACCATGTGCACACTAGAAGACATGCTTTTCCAGATTCCTAGTTCAAAGAAGATCCCTGCAAAGCTTTTCAATCAGAAACTATTAGGCTATCAAGCTGCTAAACCACTTCGGTCGAATCTATTGTTGGAATAGTTGAATATTTGATGACACACTGAACTGTTGTTAGCATCTCTTAGAAGCCACATTCAAGTAAAATTATCTTCTTCTCTCCTCCACAATGAGCAATTGTTTGTTTCTGTGAAACTGCATTTTAAATACACATCATGTAGCTTTCACATTTTAATTTTGATGATAAAAACAAGTCATGACCATGTATTCGTCATGTGTTGGTCAGAAATGGGGTGATAGAATGGTTTGAAGTTCTTCCTCAGGCACTTAAATCAGAATTTTCCTATGCTAAACATCTTTATGGAAATGACCAGAATAATTTGTGTATCTGACCTGACTTGTGGTTTGTGAGAAGAAAATTCGGTCTTCATCAGTTGTAACTAATGGGACAGATGCAGTCCAGATTCTAGATAAAAGAGTATGGAAGTTAACTGTTTATTCAAATTCTGTATATCTCAAGAGAATCAGAGGGAAGAAGGCATCTTTTTCCCTCAATTGGAAATTATTCCAACACTTCCAATATGGAACCTTAAGTAGCTCCCAATCTTTTCTCCACAGATAACTTTGATAAAGGATTTGTGAAGGTTGCTTGCAGTGTGGCAAGGATTAGTTTAAAAAAAAAAAATGTGAACTACTGTTCAGTTTACTTGGTTGGCTAGTACTATCAGGATAACTGTTTGATGTAAAAACTACATTTTTATTGGCAATAATAGAAGATAGTTTTATCCATTTAGCATGTTACAGAACAAATACATAAGGTCAAGTCTTTTTAATTTCCTTATTTGACACTTTCAAACTTGAATTAATTGCAAGAAATTAATTCATCCTTGGACTGAGATTCACATATTTGTTTTAATCTGAATTAATTAGGCTCCTGGCTCAGACTGTGTCCTACCTGTAACTGAAGTAATGATAACTTCTATTACAATTACCAATATAACTGATGTTTTCCATTCTTTGTTGTCTTGACTATTTGCTTTCTTGAGGCTGATTCACTCAAGCTATAATCTGTTTTAAGGAAGCACCATTTCTCTGTCTTGAAAGAGAGAGGCAGTGCCCTTACATAACTAAAAATACTTCAGTAGGAAAAGAAAGCAGGAACCCAAGAAAGGTAGGTTCAAAGGAAAACGCACACAAAATTCAGACAATTGAACATGAAAATATTGAAGGTTGCTCTGGAAGTGTTGTAGAAGACTGGTAACATCCTCCATTAGGAAACAGGGGAGGTAAAAAGAGCAACTTCTAATATCTATGCACATTAATTTAAACAAAGTCCAATTTGTTTCATTCAAGTTGCATAGCAGCTTGTTCATCAGGGAAGCTTGGATTTCATATGTTTACAGTTTTGCTTTTTGGTGCATCCAGGTCCTGAACACACTGGCTCTGGTGCAGAAGATTTTTCAACCATATGTTTAGTTTAGCACATTGAAGTGTGGTTGACATCTAGTTTCCTAGTGTCCAAGATCAGGAAACCAAACTCTTGCCGGGTTGGAGTGGCTGGCATGTCCTGGGTTGAGTCACTAGAGACCATTTCTTGGGGATAGCCACAAGGAAAGATATGTGCTATATTATTGCAGCCAGTGGTATAGTTATACTTTGCTTATATAGAGTTTTAATCAAGGATGAACCTTGATATTCAAGGGAAGCCAACATTTTGAAATTCAGTTTATTATTTGGAGGGAAAGGAGGGGAGCAATTAGAAAAAAAACAAGGCATATTTCAAAGGGAATTGCTGTCCTTTTTTTCTAGGTTTCACTGCAAAAGACTTCTGTAGGAAATGCTGCCTGAATCTTTATGTAGTAAGTATCTTAAATGAGGATCTGAAGGATTGCTGTTTATCGTGTTCATATATTTTTCCTGCAATAAAAGGAAACATGAGTTTAGAGCATGTCCTTTTTAGAACAGTGATCCAGGAGACAGCAGGTGGCGTTTCTTGATCATTCTTTCCTACCGACTCAATTTCCAGGGATACCTTGCATCTGTGGTGTCCGTTGTGTAAAGGCAGGGCAGAACGAACAGTTTGCCCTGTGCCTAACACATTGCAGTCTCAAAATGGAAAATCCAGGCATCAGTTCACACCCCCGAATGGCTGGTGATAGGTATAGACTGCAAACCTATAGATTTACAGCATTTTATTTGAAACTTACTACATTTGTTGAAACAACTCATCTTTGCCAGTGATCATGATGGAGTTTTTAGAGTATTCTGTGGAGATACTAATCAATGACATACAAGACAGGCTGTTGATGTTACTTCTAATATGGCAATGACAATTATAAAGGCTTCCTTTGCTATACATCTGAAGAGAAAGTTGGGCACTTTTTCCAGCTTGAATTGTAAACCAATTTATTTTTATATTCACATGGCATCTGTATTGTGTGCAGTCTTCAAAGGGCTGATACTCCTCTGCTATAGATGCTTCTGCTATTCTCCATGGATTATTACCTCTTTCATATTCCTCTCAACAAGCATCCTGAGTCTTGATGAGGAAGGATCACTTCCTCTGTGCTCCTGTTAATCTTGTGCTTCAGAACAATAAAAATGAAGGCTTAATTGGTACAGGATCACACAGGAAAGCTCTCTAATGAAAAGTTTTTGTGTACTTAATGAACCTTCTACATAAGCTTAAATAACTTTTGAAACAAAGACTTGGTAGAACTTTTCAGGACTACAGAAAGCAGGGAGTCCTATAGTGTGTAAGCCCAGAGCTATTCAACTTCGGGTTTGACTTTGGGGTTTTCTTTTCCTCAGGGTTGTTTCAAATTTCATCCTTCTAAAATCTTTATTGCAAAACAACAAAAGACTTGTTTCTTTCTTTGTTTTAAAGCTACATCTGTTGTGACTGCTTACATGCCATTGTACTGCCACATACTCATTAGTAAGTTTATTAAAAGTAGATGTTGCTCACACACCCCTTTCATGCTCTGTTTCTTTTCTCCTGCTGCTTATGAACAGTGTTCAGAACTCCACAAGTGTCTGACTATCTACTTCCTTTCCAGGTTACTTTTGAAGTCACCTTATTTTCATCTGATTGGTATATTTAAGCAGCAAGAGGGGTTAGGTAGACTTAAAACTACTACTGATACTAGCTTCATGTTTTGTGATATGAGATATAATGCTACCTCCACATCTATCTTTGCTCATGCTATTGAAGATAGGTAGATGAAGACCTTCAGGAGTGTTTGGTGTGTCTTTGCTCTGCACAGTTTTCTGAAACCTCCTAATGATTCCAGCAGCACATGCAGTGTAAATTGGAGTAGTCTGATTTCAGCTCCCCAAGCATAGGTGCTGTTTTTTGTGAGTATTGGTGCTCTAACTACAGACCCTTTTGTATGTTTGTCAGGTAAGGTCAGCTCCTAAATCCTTTTGCCAAACAGCAACTCAAAATAAATGCAGAGCACTGATGCCAGAGGGAAGTTGAGTTAGGGACCATTTGCTCAAATCAGACATATGGGATTGGAACCTGCTGAACCTGAACTTGGTGTCTACATGAAGGGTAAAAGTGGTATGACAGTTATAGGATGCTTATTTCTACGGAGACAAAGGCAGCAATCTGGCAAAGAATCGTGAAGTTGTGGAGATGCTGCCCAGGCTGGAGAGAGAATTGAAGACACTAGAGGCAGAGCCAGTAAATGCACCTGTGAGACAGCACGACAGGGGAGGCTTTCACACTTCGCCTGTAAAGGCAGTGTAATTTAAGACCCATTACAAATACCTGTACCCAAATCCATGTTGCATGAGGAACAAGCCAGAGGAAAGTCTGCACAGCTACAGAGTTAAGATCTCATTAGGATCATGGTGATGTAGTGGGATAGCTCTCATGACTAGAATGCTGCAAGAAAGACAGGGGTGGATAAGGATGGCAGAGAGATTGAGTTCTGTATAAAGGAGTCCTATGCATTTGCTTGTGGGTAATCCTTACTTGTGGGTGAGGATCAAAGGGCAGACCAGCGCAAGTGATGCTGCAATGGGTATCTGCTACATCTCATCTGATAAAGTAGAGGGAGCAGGTGAAGCATTCTTTAGGCAGCTGGAGAAAGTCTCAGTCACAGACTCTAGTACTCGTCAGTGACTTTAGCCACCATGCTGGAAGAGCAATAAGGCTGGACGCAGGTGATCCAAGAGATTTCTGAACCACTTTGAAGATAATTGCTTGATGCACATGACTGATTAAATGGTGAGAGAAGGTGATCTGTTGGACCTGCAGCTGACAGGTGAGCAACAACTGGTGGATAGCCTAGAGGGCAAGAGACTTGCAACAAGAGTTGCAAGAGTGGACTTTAAGATCCGGAGAGGAGTAAGTTGGATCCAGGACTTCAGAAGAGTAGGTTTTGGCTTGTTCTGGGAAATGCTTGCAAGAGCTTATAGAAACCATTCCTAGAAAGAAAGGGGCTTGGGAGACCTGGTTGATCTTCAAGAACAGCCTCATCAGAGCACAGGGATGATCTATCTCAATGTGCAGAAAGTCAAGCAAGCTGGCAAAAGGTCAGCATGGGTGGACACAGAAATCCTCGCTAAGATCAGACACAAAGAAGACACACAGAAGGTGTGGAAGGCAGATGCAGGGACTGTGAGAATGAAGACCTTGGGCCAACTGTAGGACAGGATCTGGTTCAAGACCATATTAAGAACCTGAACATACACAAGCCCATGGGACCTGAAGAAATCCCTCAACAGGTCCTGAAGGAGCTGGTGAATGAAGTTGCTAACCCACTATCCATCATATTTGGAAAATCACAGCAGTCAGGTGAAATTCCTGATGATTGGGAAAAGGGAAATATAACCCCATTTTCAAGAAGGGGAAAATGGACAACAAGGTTGTTGGTCACAGCCAGCATGGCTTCACTAAGGGAAAATCCTGCCTGATCAACTTGGTGGCCTTTTATGATGGGGATATGGAACTGAAGGACAGAGGTAGAGCAGTTGATGTCATCTACATAGACTTGTGCAAAGTGTTCAACACTGTCCCACAGGACATCCTTGTCTCTAAATTTGAGAGACATCAATTTGATAGGTGGACCACTCGGTGGATAAAGAACTGGCTGGATGGCTGCACACGAAGTGTTGTACTCAATGGCACAATGTCTGGGTGGAGACCAGTAGTGAGTGGTGTCCCTCAGCAATTGGTGTTGGGACCGATCTTTGTCGCTGACATAAGCCCTGCAGAGCAGGACTTGGGGGTGTCGGTCGATGAGAAAATGAACATGAGCCGGCTGCAGACTGCGCTTGCAGCTCAGAAAGCCAACCATATCCTGGGCTGCATCAAAAGGAGCGTGACCAGCAGGACAAAGGAGGTGATCCTGCCCCTCTACTCTGCTCTTGTGAGACCTCACTTGCAGTATTGTCTGCAGTTCTGGTGCCCTCAACACAAAATAGACATGGAACTGTTGGAACAAGTCCAGAGGAGGGCCACAAAGATGATCAGGGGACGGAAGCACTTCCTGTATGAAGACAGGCTGAGAAAGTTGGGGCTGTTCAGGCTGGAGAAGAGAAGGCTGCATGGAGACCTCATAGCAGCCTTCCAGTATCTGAAGGGAGCCTATAGGGATGCTGGGGAGGGACTCTTCATGAGGGACTGTAGTGATAGGACAAGGGGTAACAGGTTAAAACTTAAACAGGGGAAGTTTAGATTGGATATAAGGAAGAAATTCTTTCCTGTTAGGGTGGTGAGGCACTGGAATGGGTTGCCCAGGGAAGCTATGAATACCCCATGCCTGGTGCTGTTCAAGGCCAGGTTGGACAGAGCCTTGGCGTGACATGGTTTAGTGTGAGGTGTCCTTGCCTGCGGCAGAGGGAATGGAACTGTATGATTTAAAGGTCTTTTCCAACCCTAACCTCTGATTCTATGCTTCTATAACTTGGAAGCAGGGATAGGCTTCTCAGGAAGAAGGCAAACACACAACCATGCACATAGAAAAGGAATGAGAAAAGCCAAAGCTCAACTGGAGTTCAAACTAGTAAGGGAGGTGAAGGATGGGGAAAAAAAGTTGTTTTAAATTCTTTGGCAGCAAAAGGAACCTTAACAAAATGTGGGCCTGTGGTCACTGGGACAGGGGAACCAGCGACAAGTGACAGGGAGAAGGCTGAGGTACTCTGCCTTTTTGTCTGGGGAAGACAGTCTTGGAGAAGTGAGTTTCCTCTGCCTTAAAAAGAGAAGGGTCAGGGTAAAACTTGTTCTCTTCTACAGCAACCTGATCAGAGGACAAAGAGATGGTGGAGCTAGTCTTCTCAAAGATGCATGATGATAGGACAGGGAGCAGTGGGCACAAGTTAAAACACTGCAGATTCTGATCAGGTATTAGGATAAAAAATGTTATCATGAGGGTTATCCAACCCTGGAACAAGCTGCCCAGAGGGGATGTAAAAATCTCTGTTCTTGTAAATCCTCAAGATTCAACAGGACATAGCCCTAAGCTACCTGGCTTGATTGGACTTGCTGTGAGCTGTGGTTTGGACTATATAGAATCATAGAATAGTTAGGGTTGGAAAGGACCTTAAGATCATCTAGTTCCAGCCCCCCTGCCATGGGCAGGGACACCTCACACTAAGATTGAACTGTTCCATTAGATACCTGGTGAGGTACTGACTATGCTGGCTTGCAGTCCCCCACTGTCCTGTGAGAAATGCACATGAAGGTTTCAAACTCCCAGCATGCCACCATGTAGCTGGCTTAGTAGTCAGCTTTTACACATTTTCATAGACAAAGCTCTCTTTTTAGTTTCTTCTGTACTGAGGATGGTGTTCAACCCAGCTGGTCCCCATGTTCACTTGGGGGTTATGAGTTGCAATAAAAGTTACAGACTCTGACCCAGCCTCTCTGCTGCTCCTTTGCTATCCAGAGCATAGGAGCGCAAATTTCTAAATCATGACAATCATGTGCTGTACAAATAGGCAAGATGATAGCTAGTCTGGTTAATTCCACCCTTTGGACTGGAAACCACTGAATTTATCTAGATGTGGTATAATAAGAACAAGGTGGATTAGGAGCCCAGTTTGCTGGTAGACATCTTTAAAGGGCAAGAAAAGTCTTTTCACCAGTTCTTTGTAGGACCTGTGTTATGTGGTGAAACATTACTCTTATGGAGGTAAGCATCTCTAAAATCAGATGTCCAAGATTGTTAGGGCAGCAGGGGAATTTGAAATGAGTTCAAGAACACCGTCAGATACTTTGATCTATGGTGGAACTGTAGTACGTTTTATTCCTTTTCCACAGTTGTCTGATTCATATTGTAAAATCCAAGATTGAAAGGGATAAGATCAACACTGTATTGTTACCTGGAGTATTCTGGACAGAACTAGTGTAGTCAGCCTATGATTCAAACATTCAACTGCTACATTCCCCATTTATATCCAAAATTACTGCTACTTCTTTAGTTTGTTTTAATATGATATACCCTCTGGTATTTTGGCTTATATATATGCTGGTACAAAGTTTTCACAAACAGCTCAAGTGTAATCATTTAATTTCTCATATCATCAGCTTTTGTTTATCTCCTGAAACTTCACAATTTGCCAGGATAAAAGAAAATAAACGTCTCAAAAGAGCTTTGCTTTACCACGTCAGTAAACAGGCAATTATAGTAATGGTCTTAATGTTTCTTTCTATCTTTGGAGTACTTTAAGGGGTTGTCTCCCTTACACATACAATATCAAAGCAGATAATGATGTGGAGTAAGACAGTGTCACCAGCAGTCTGCTCTAAGTTTCTTACCAAACAGCCACAGCTCTATGTTCAAGTCATACCAACTGCTTGCTTCAGGAACTAGGGAGAAGAAAAAAATTGCACTCACTTCTGTCAAACGCAAAGCTTTGCTTTAGCTGCTTGGGCTGATGGTATGCTTGAGCAGGCTATGTGACTGCTGTTTGTCCGGAATAGCTGGGGTTCTTTGTTCCTGGAGTCCCAAGGGGATGGGTGCTTGCAGCAACCTGCCCTTGCATTCACTCTGGCACATACTCCAAAAAACAAATTGTCCTCTTAGTTCATGTTAAAGGTGTTTTTTTTTTTCAGGCCTTTGTACTCGAGATAAATTGTATGATGTGCTTTTCATGTCCAGTTTCCTATGTCCTGAGCTTTCAGTTTCTATATAGTTAAAGGAAGTCTGTGGGGTCTCAGTCCCACTGAACTTTGTGAGATTCCTGAAGAGATATTAGGACCACAGCCATCTTCAGCAGAAACTACAACATCAAAATAAAGTAGAAAACTACCCATCTCCAGTCTTGTCTATGCTAATTCAGGCTAACTATCATTCAAGAGGTTATCATATTTGCTTTAGGAACAGGAAATATCTTGTAGCAGGAGACGTGGCAGCACTGATCTGTATGGAAAACTTTAGAAGAGAGTAATGTAAAAGGTGTCCTGCAGAACTGGAGCTGTAGAGTCCAACATAACTTGTTAGAGTAGGAAAGGGAGTAAGTTCGCAAATTCACTTTACCTAACTGGAGAAGGCAAATGTATTTGGTTAAACATTAGCAAAACATTTTGAGAAACTTCTTATCCTCCTTCTCTATGATACCATCACTTGGGGTGGGTAAAAGGAAGGGAGGGAAAAAAAAGGAGAAATAAAAGGCTGAGACATTGCTGAGAACTTCTTCTTTATGTTTGAATCTTTATCAGTTCTCACATCAGAATGACAGAAAAAGAGAACTGTGATGGAGAAAGGATGATACATCTACAGAATTGCCTCAGTGGTTAAGCACTTTCAGGGGAAATTCAGACCACAGACTCTGCTCTGCTGCACTTTTAGTACCCTTTGTAAGGGTTTAAGATTTACAAGCGTTCGCAAATTAAAGCTTTGAAAAATGCCCCAAAAATTGCTAAAAAAAGTGCATGCTTGATTTTAGAAATGAACCTGTGGTGACTGTTGCCTTAATACAGCTCTCTGTGGCCAGAACACAGATGAAAACATCAGCATGACAAATTTCAGGCCTGAAATTTTACACAGTAAGCCCCTTTGCATGGGCAGAACTGCTTAGTCTGTAAAGTATTTCTTCCTTGAGCTGCTGTGGGTAACAAAGCAGTTTGCTGCCTTGAGCAATGTGGTAGAGAAAGCGTGATGCCCTGTCACATTTGCGTTACTGAGGGAAGTTTTAGATTTTTCATTTGTTTTACATATATTTGTAACTATGTTAGTGACACCTATGTATTGGGCTGATATTTTTTTATTTTTTTTTTTTTTGCTTGCAAACTAATCACAGAGCTGTAAATAAACTTACATTGAAAGAGATTTCTGGAAGCCACCTTTTTCCATCCCCCATTACATACCAGCAAAGAATAGCACCGAAACATTCAGTATTTAGTCAGAGAAAGGAAATTCAGCTCCTTGCCTGTACAACTGTAGACTTATGAGCCTAGCTCCCTTGCCTTCCAGTGTAATCAAGCTTGTTCTTTCAACTATTATTTATATTAAGATACATGTATTTTCACTTAAGTCTCTTGCTTCATACCTGGTTATAGTTAGCTCTTGTTGGTGTCTACTCCTAAAATTACTATGCTCTAGACTCACTAGAGTGGTTAAAGTTTGGATTGAGAACCTCTCTGAGTCTGTATTAGCACCTATCTTTTATTATTCTCTTCCTAAGCAGGGGTGCCTCAAAGGATCCCCTGACAACCAGAGTGGAACAAACAAGTGTTCTTCCATTGACAGATGATTTTAAATACCTCACTTGCTGTAGCACCATTTTATTTTGCCCACAGTCTTTCTTAACTATTGACTAAATATAATCAGTCACCGTCAATTACAGGTGATTATAGATTAGTATCTGATTGTAAGTCACGTTTATTTCATTGACAGTCTTTTTATACTTACACTGTTCTTTTAAATGTCCTTAGGGTGAGAGTGAATGTCCAACTTTCTCAACCAAGTCAAAACTTCCCATGTTAATTATTTAGTGGAGTAACTATATAATTAACCACTTCAATTTCTTGAAACTCCTAAGGATGGTTGTGGTACTGATGTTTTGTGCAAGGATATTTATCTAAAGACCTCTTGCCAAATCCCGATGACATACTTAGAAATGTCCAGATAACAGAGTTTGCATACTACCAAAAAAGCTGCAATAAGAAGCCATATCCCAGTATGGTTCTGATTATTCATGTATGATATATATGTTGTGTATAAGGCTTTTAAGAAATATAAGCTTTGTATTTGCTCTGGTGTCTTTTCTCCCTTTCTCAGATTTGGATGTCTAACAAGCAAACTGTCTTCCCAAAGTAAGCTTCAGCCGTCAGATGTTTTCTGTGGTCCCAAGATTACATGTGAGTGAGTTTCTTTTCCTTTGTGCTCACAGGTGTGATTTTTTTTCCCTGATTGTGTTCTTCATTTAGCCAAAAATGTAGCAATGTGCTCAATTTGCCAATGCGAGTATCATGCATGTTGTTACAATATTTCACTTGCATAAATGTTTAGTCTTCCTGTTAGCTGCAGGGAATAATTTACACATGTGGTATTTATCTTGTAAATATTCAAGGTCAGTCTTATAAATAGTGAGTCATACTGTTAGTATTGAGCAAGACTGCTCATTTAATTAGTCTGGACATTTATGCACACAGCCTGGAAATTACAAGTTTAAAGTCATACTGTGCTGGTCTTCTGTTTGGTTTCTTAATATTTCTTTCCTTAATTGCACATTCAGAAAGGAGGCTCACGAAAACAGAGTGGTGAGGAAGAGAAAGTAAGAAATACTTCTCTATGTCAGAAGAAAACTACATCAGTGGGTGTTCACTTCATCAGAGCTGTTCTCCTATCCTGGATGCAGTCACGATTCCTGATGTGAACTAGGGCAAATGAAAGAAATGAGTAAGAGTAGTAGCAAATCAGCTGGTTCATAGTTATGCCAAGAATGTTTTCCAGCTGTTTCAACACCTGTGAATAGGCCAGCATGCTTCCAATTAATATATTCTTTAAGAAGAAAACATATAGAAAGTTTACTGTAGTGCTGAGTAATTGAATCAGTTCCGCTATGCAATGCAATAACTTAGAAAGTTTCCTGCAAATGACATGAGGGAGGGCCATCTCTTCCTTATTCAAAGCACAAGTAGAGATGTATCCTCTGCATGCTGCAGTGACTATAATCAGTAACTAGTGTGAGAACTGAAATCTGTTCCTTAAGACAATCTGAGATAATTCAGCCAACCTGACTCCTGAGTTACTAGCCAGAAAGACCAAGGGGCTTAGAAATATCATTTATGTGATGGGATTATTCCATGTATTTTCTATAAAAATAGGTTCTTATAGCCAAACTTCAGATTTTTTTTTTTTTTTTTTCAGTTTTGGGGAGACCATCTCTGGAAATTTCGGAACTGTCTTTTAAATGCTGTTTCATATGGGTGTTCTGTGTTGTCTGACAGCTCAGAAAATCAGGTACAGCATAGGGGGTCCCAGAAACAAGGCAGAACAGACTGGATGTCTTTAGTAAAAGTGTTGTTGACAGTTTTGGCTGGTATCTATACAGTATCTCAGTGACTTCCAGCTGTGAAATGAATTAAAAGCTCCTGGCAGTCAAGTCACATGCCCACTGTAAATGTTCTTAACCAAGCTGTTTTACTTCCAAAACCCTTCCTTGTGCCAGAAATAGAGGTGTAGGAGAATGATGGGATCTTATAATTTTCCTACATACCTTGCAAATCCAAAGATCCTGAAAGCTTGACAGAATTTGAATTCCAGCACAATCACACTGAAAACTTCATAAAACCCACCTTATATTGGAACAGAACTACTTCTGTATTACAACATCCCAGCAGGTTTCTTTCAGATATGTGAGGGCTTCTGCAGAAACTCAAGAACTTACAGAAACCTCTACTGGTAAAAATTGTTGTGTGTCACTTTGCTTCAGCTCAGCCCTGATTATTTCTGCTGTCAGAGGATTTTCCTCTGGGTTCCGACACCAAGCACCCAGTCTGCAGACTTTGTGAATGTGGTTAAAAGGGCAGCTGAGAGAATGCTGTTGTTTAAACAATAAGCAGAAATACAATGAGTGAGAATGCTTCCTGTTTCCCTAAATGACCTTAAGGGAAAAAATGAAGATATATCTGAGAATAACAGATTTTTTTAAAGGGCCTTTTTGAGTAATAAAGACAAATTCAGTCCAGAAGTGTAGAAAAAGCTAGAGTAGATTTTCAATTTATTGCGCAAAGCTAATTTTGGCCTTGTCTAATTTACTTTCTTCTTTGTGTAAGTGAATAAACCCCAAGTTTTTTCTAAGAGGTATGCCTTGTCATTGGCAAGGTTATTTCAGTATGCCCTGACCTGCAAGAAAGCCATTCTCCTTGTACTGATTTTTATCTATGAACACAGTTTTCTCTTTCTCTAGTGGAGCAGTACTACCACTGAGCATGCACCTCACACTCTGGCAGGTAGGACAGGAGGTAGGGACCTTTACCTTTGTTGTAGATGGATCTTTCTTTGTACATCTCACAACTGCTGCTGCTGTCTGTAGCTGCAGCCATTCTTTATTGTACCTTGTTTCTTTACTTGTATGGAATAAACTGAGAGTCCAAATTCACCATTTCTACAGCAAAAAGGGGTTGAAGATATCTTGCTAAATTTGGACCCACCTCTGTGGTGTTTATGAAGGTAGAATGAGACTGCAGTTATTTTCACTGGTGGTTTCAAATGTTTGAAAACTAGTAAAGCTAAAGGGCTTTCGGAAAAACTAAAATGTTCTTCTTGCATACTCCACTGAAAGTCAGCGAGTGCTTTGTGTACTTCCTCTCACTAATGATAAATGTGACGCTGCTTTTCTGGCATAGGATAACTTTCTGTGTGCATAAACTGTATATTGTAGTTGTAGGCTATAAATTTCAGCAGCACAGACAGAAACTGTGAAATACACAGAACAATATTTTGCTGTTTCATGGAACCAGACAGTTGCACATGCACTTTGAAGCATAGCAGATGAAATAATGTGAGATCAGCTCAAAGTATTACAGCTGGAATCAGACCCAGTAATACAGATATCATCATGCTGAATCAGCAACAGCAGAAGGCAAATGAAGGCAAGATAAAGCAAGAACCGTTCAAGCACTGCAAATAAACCTGTATCGCAAAATCCTGTGTGTCAAATATAAAGTAACTAGTTCAAACAAACTCCATATGCATAGGAGAAACATTCTGCAAATGGGAATCTAGACAGCAAGTGCTGGTTATGCTTACTATTCTACAAAAAAAAAGGTCTATTAATATATGGCAGTAAAAATCAATTTTTTACTAGGACATAATATTTCACCTAAGCAATAGCTACTAAAAATTAACTGAGTACATTTTGTGTGACGTAAATAAAATAAATAACATACATATACTGTGGATAGGCTGAAATACAGTTACTGTTTCTGATGTATTCGGCTGGCAACTACAAGTTTGTGATTGAACTCATAAGCACTGTTTGCCTTAGTCCAGCTACTTGCCATGTTTTACATATTTTTATTTTGAACAGAACTAAGTTGGCTCTTTTCTGTGCTCAACATCTGTAAGACAAAATTGCTTTTATGGGTTCTTTGCAAGTAAATATGCATCTACTGGCTACACTAAACTTACATTTACTTAAAAGATGCTCTGTTTCAACTCCACCATTGTTTTTGAACCTTCATTTGACTATGACTCTAGTGGCTGTGTGACTGTAGTGATAGGACAAGGGGCAATGAGTTTAAACTTAAACAGGGGAAAGTTCAGATTAGATATAGGAAAAGGGGAAAGATATAGATTAGATTAGATATAGGTTAGATATAGAAAAGGGGAAGTTCAGGTTAGATATAAGGAAAAAGTTCTTTACTGTGAGGGTGGTGAGGTACTGGAATGGGTTGCACAAAGAAGTGGTAAATGCTCCATCCCTGGCAGTGTTCAAGGCCAGGCTGGACAGAGCCTTGAGCAACCTGGTCTGCTGTGAGCTGTCCCTGCCCATGGCAGGAGGGCTGGAACTGGATGATCTTAATGTCCTTTCCAAACCTAATCATTCTGTGATTTTATGATATTAGTTTCAGCTGTCAGAAGAGACGACACTGAGGAAACACCTTCTTGTGTGAAAGGTTTTGTTCGCAGAATTGAAATTTGTCTTACTGTGACACTGATAGAATAAAAACATCTCCTCTCCCATTTTCAGCATGAGATACTAACCCTGAAGAACTTCAGAAACCATAATTCTATCAAAGTTATTGCATCCTTGGAATGGTTTCAAAGAGTGATGGAAATACAGAATAATGCTAAACTTATTTACATGTACTTTCAAAGAAGCCAGGAGGTCACAGTGACTTTTATCCATCCACCCATCTCTATGCATAAAAAAGCAATTAGAAGAATTCTGTGTTTAAAGATATTTTCGGCTCTTGAGTCACAGTATACATATTACCAAGTTGCTAAATAAAAACCAAGTATCCCATCATACTTAATAAACACAATGGACTTTGCTATTCTGAATATGTGTTTTACATTGGTACCCCATGGCTCTCAGTAGCTAGATGTCTAGTATTGCCTGAATAACGCTATGTTTAGAGGAGATCCAGAAATGTCTGAAAAATGTCCCCATGCCACACCAACACACCAACACATTACAGTGAGCACTGAAACTTAACTTCACTAAATGCAAAATCAGAAAGTAAGATCTGCACCTTGTCTTTGCAACAGGACAGAAAATAGACCTTCATATGCCACTGTAGTTATGAAGGTTTCATCACTAATGGAATAATGCTCCTTACGCTCTCTCTGAGATCTGATATCACGATATGAAAACATTATTTTTCCAAGATATTTAAGATGCTTATTCATGAAAAATTCTCTTGTGTGGAATCTGCAGCTTGTCTAGACAGGTACTGATGTCCTACAGTGGTGACTGGAGATGCTTTAGACTCTCCACAACTAAAAGCTTAACCATTCCAACCACTTTTTGCAAATACTTTGAAAATAAAGTGTTTGAAACTTGTCCTCTTAAAATTATTCCTCCGGAGCATGCTACCAGACAGCAGGTGTTTTCCCTAAAAATAAGCTATGCAAAATAAATAGTTAGCTTTTTCCAATTAAGAGGCAAATAGACACCAAGACACATTGACTGACTATTTCTACTTTCCTTCACAGCAGCAAATCTTGAAATTTGTCATTATACCATGAAAAAAACTTTAAGAATTTTGCCTTTTACCTTTTTTTTTTTTCCTAGCTAGCAGGCATGCTGTTAGCTGTTTATCACAGCATTTAGTAAAGACTGATATGAATTATTTTGTTTCTTTTTGCAGCTAGTAAATAACATAGTTTTGCTATATTTTCATATTTTTTTCCCCTGACTTTATTGTTGGTGTTAGAGTGGACAGACTTCAGGTCAATTTAGTTCACAGAAGCTTAGAAGTGTGGACTGGAAGTTCCAATGGTGGTCATTCAGTCCAGTTTCCTACTTGAGGTTAGATCATTTCTCAGACTAAGTTACGTGAGCCACAGCTTTTTTCAGCCAAGTCCTGAAAACCTCCACGGACTGAGAAATGTCTCTGGACAACCTGTTCCAGTGCTGCACTAGTTTTTGCTAGCAAAACTATGCTTTCTAATGCCACTCATGTAAAACTTGAACTTCCTAAACCACAGTTTTTGGTTACTCTCTCTGTTACATCATCTACCACTACCAAGAACTGGTCTGTCACTGTCGTAACTACCCTCCAAGTAGTAATAGGCAGCTGTTAGATCACCCCTTAACCCTTTTTTCCCTAGGTTGAGACATAAATCAATCCTTCAGTCTTTCTTCACAACATACATACTGCAGGCCCTGGACCTGTTTGTACTCTTTCACTCTATTTTGTCCACACCCTTCTTGTGGGGAGATTAATAAAACTGGAGGTGATATTCCAGAGCCAGCCTCACCATCATAGTGGTGAGTATAGTGTGTGATAATAAATGCCCTTGAACTGCTGGCTACAGTCCTCCTCAAGTAGCCCAGCACATCAGCCAGGTTTGCCTGATGTGCAACAGCCATACCAGTGCGTGGGATTCTCACACTTTTCTTTACTGAAGTATATGAGCTGTCTCTTGGCCCAGTCCTTAGATTCATCAGGATGTCTCTGTGCTGAGACTCTGCAGTTGCCTGTTAGCCACTTAACCTTGGTTAGTGCTACATTTCAATTATGTTGCTCAAAATGGTTCTCTGCTTCTGGAAACTCTGTCCTTTGAACCCCCTCCGAGGCTCCACCACTATTCATTTAAACCTCCTTTCATTCATGTGGTATATAATCTCTCATGCTTAATGACATACACAGGGACTTTGAATAAACAGAATGTATAAATCATTTGCCCCCTTGTACTTCACAGATTTTGTCAGTGCTGGAGAAAAATAACAAGAACATTTCCATTGGGTGAAATAGGAATTGAATGTAAACTACAGGCAAAGACGAATAGATACTTGAATTTGTAGAAAAATGCCTTTGGTAGTAAGAGTTGGATTTTTTCTAAAGCAAACTTGGGCTCTTGCTAACCCATGTATTAATGTGCTTTTCCAATATATATTAATGCAATTTCCTTTACAAGTTGCACACTCTGGAGCTTCTTACTTTTCCTATATGGGAGAACAATAGCAGGAAGGAGAAATATGTGTGTATTATTTAAACTGAGGAAGGGACAGGTGTAAAATTAAGTGACTTCTAGTTCAATAGCATGAAATGTTTACATAAATTCAAATGGAAGCTACTTAGATATGTGCTAGGAAGATATTTGCAAGAAGTGATGTCATGCGAGGATAATAATACATGAGCTACTATTCTAATACTTTTACTGCAAGGTACAAGGAAGTAACTACAATATCCTGAGAAAGAATGCAATGGAGATTTGTTAGAGCACATCAGCATTTATGAGGCCATATGGGTTCTGGAGATGGAGCAAACTGCTCTGAAGTCAGATGAATCAGAGATTCGGGGTGATTATTTTACTTGGTTAACTGTTATTGACATTTGAAAATCTGTGTGGCTGCCCTTCATTATAGGAATTTGTTAGGAAGCAAATAGACTATTCAAACTGGTTTATGTGTCTTGTAATAATAATAATAACTAATGTTAGGTATTGCATCAGATACTTGAAATGTTTGAATAATTTCTACAAAAGTCTGAATAGCAGCTTGGAAGGAAGCATTTTCTTATTAGAGTGATGTGGGACATTTTGTAAAATGTATACAAGTGCCATTAGTGCTATCTTTACTTTTAAATGACAAGACTTAATTTTCAGCTATGTTCCAGTGACTCAACACATTCAGTCTTAGCTGACATACTGGAAATATTTTCTAGCCAAGCTGCTCTTTGACAGAGAGCTAAATTTTTGATGAAATTTTCCCCAAAAGATTTTCTGTCTTACATGAAGAAGAATAAGCTTTCCTTTTTTTTTTTCCAAATCATACAATTCCCTGAAATGAACAAAGCTTTTCTTTATGGTTGAACTTCATTGCATTTATGCTGAAATTCAAGACTTGTTTTCTGAATAGTGTCTTTGCAAAGTGCTATCAGCAGTGAGTAAACTAAATTTTCTATCATACCTCTTGGCTTTGAGAGTGTAATATACAGTTTTCTTTCTTTCCAGAGAAGGAGATCACATAGTGCCTTCCCAGTGGCTTTAATCAGCTAGGGATCCTGGCCAGCAGGGAAAACCAGACTCCTGACTGAAAACTCTGTTTCAAATACAGCTGTGTTGTACCACCTCCAGAAGCCATAAGACATTGTAGGTCTCCTTTTCTGAGCTCCTGGTTGTAATAAAATTTAACCACAATGAAAAGCTTTGCTCATTTCAAGGAATTATATGCTTTGTGAAAAAAAAAAAATTCTTCTTCATGTAAGACAGAAAATCTTTGGGGGAAAATTTCATCAATAGAATAATTAGCTAGAATAATTAGCTAGAAAATAACAATCTAAAGCTGTAACTCCTCTTCCTCCTCTTGCTCATTTGACATCTTTGAGTTTTCAAACAGTGCCAACAGAAACCAGAGTCTTTAAGTACAGAGTCAAAACTACTGGCTTAAAAGAAACAGGGAAAAACCAATAAATCAGTATGAATCTTTTGCAGTTCAAAGGTTACTAAACTGACCAACTCCTGTGATGCCATGACTGCATCACACTTTGCAAGGCTTTTGACTTGGTCTCCCGTAGTATCCTAGTACCCACATGGGTGAGTTAGGGATTGGATACAGAGATTGTCGATCACGTGGAAAATCTGCAGAACTGCTAGGCTCAAGGGGTTCTGTGACCATAAGTATGAAGTATGATGGCTTGTTATTCACTGTGTCCATCAGGAAGAGAGTCTGAAGCCCATACTGGTTAATAAGAAACAGCTTCCACTGGAAAATTCCAGTTGTGCTCAAACAGGTTTCCCTGAGAGACCGCGAAGTCTCCATCACTGGGAGACACTCAGAACTCAACTGGTCAATGTCCTGAACAATCTGATCTACTTCAACCCATTTTGACCAAGAAGCTGGGCTAAATGACCTCCAGAGGTTCCGTCCAATCTCATTTATCCTGTAACTCTCCAATTCTACAAATATGGAGTCGTCTTCAGCTGTAGAAGTTATTAATACAACAAACTGGTTGATGAGAAGCTCATCATGACCTGGCAATTTGCACTTGCAGCCCAGAAAGCCAGCTGTGTGCTGTGCTGCATCAAAAGGAGCATGACCAGCAGGTGATTCTCCCCCTCCACTCTGCTCTGGTGAGACCCCACCTGCAGTGCTGCATGTAGCTCTGGGGCCCCCAGCACAAGGTGGATTGTGGAACTGTTGGTGAAAGTCAAGAGAAGGGGCTGGAGCACCTCTTCTATGGAGACAGGCTGAGAGAGCAAGTGTCAATCAGCCTGGAGAAGAGAAGGCTCTGGAAAGACTTTAAAGCAGCCTTCTAATACCTAAAGTGTGCCTAAATCAGCTCTGGGGAGGAACATTTGTACAAGGGACAAGAGGTAATGGCTTTAGAGAAAAAAAAAGAGTGTAGAATTTAAAGAAATAGAGTAGATTTAAATTAGATATTAGGAAAATATTCTTCTCTGTGAGGGTGGTGAGGCACTGGCACAGGTTGCCCACAGAATCACAAAATCATAGAATCACAGAATAGTCAGGGTTGGAAAGGACCTTAAGATCATCTAGTTCCAACCCCCCTGCCATGGGCAGGGACACCTCACACTAAACCGTATCACCCAAGGCTTCATCTAGTCTGGCATTGAACACTGCCAGGGATGGAGCATTCACAACTTCCCTGGGCAACCCATTCCAGTACCTCACCACCCTAACAGTAAAGAATTTCTTCCTTATATCCAATCTAAACCTCTGCTGTTTAAGTTTCAACCCGTTTCCCCTTGTCCTATCACTACAGTCCCTAATGAATACTCATAGAATCATAGAATAGTTAGGGTTGGAAAGGACCTTAAGATCATCTAGTTCCAACCCCCCTGCCATGGGCAGGGACACCTCACACTAAACCATATCACCCAAGGCCTCATCTAGTCTGGCCTTGAACACTGCCAGGGATGGAGCATTCACAACCTCCCTGGGCAACCCATTCCAATAGTCCCTCACCAGCATCCCTGTAGGCCCCCTTCAGATACTGGAAGGCTGCTATGAGGTCTCCATGCAGCCTTCTCTTCTGTAGGCTGAACAGCCCCAACTTTCTCAGCCTGTCTTCATACGGGAGGTGCTCCAGTCCCCTGATCATCCTTGTGGCCTCCTCTGGACTTGTTCCAACAGTTCCATGTCTTTTTTATGTTGAGGGCACCAGAGCTGCACACAATACTGCAAGTGAGGTCTCACAAGAGCAGAGTAGCTGTGGCTGCCCCATCCCTGGCAGTGTTCAAGGCCAGGTTGGACTGGGCTTTGAGCAGCTTGGTGTAGTGGGAGGTGTCCCTGCCTGTGGCAGGGTGGTGGAACTGGATGATCATTAAGATTCCTTCAAACCCAAACCATTCTATTAGTCTGTCTTCCTTTGTCAGTCAACAGGTTGTAATCTCCATGGTAACAAGGGGAATTCCTCTTTCTTATTTTTTTCTGCTTGTTAGATTAATTACCATGTTTGAAGAAGACCTAAATGAAGGTGGAAGAATTCCTGATTATTACAGGATTAGTTTTTTACCATGCTGTACTATTCAGGTACTCTATCAGATGGGGAGTTTGGAAGACAATGCTCAGCAAATTGTCTGCATAATGGCTGTTGGAGCCACCAAAAATGTGGAGAGGCATTTAATCTTCTGCATGTTGCTTATTGCACCAAAGTAGCTAGAGAAAAGGAAACTGCTCTCAGATGCTTTACCAGAGTCTGGTTAGCAACCTTCCACATGAGAATTACTTGATTTCAAGTCAGTTATTCCTGGTTTACACCATAAGAAGGCAATCAAGTTCATTGTAAGAAGACAATCAAGTTATATTCCTGGGTCTAAAGCCACTAATAAGAATGAGCAGTAGTTGTAGCAAGGTGGGCATCTATTTCTGTGGAGAGGAACAATTAGGCTTTAGTTATCAATTGAAAGTTATTGTTTCATTGCTCTGACCTTGGGTTGCTTTTTAACTGATTTAGAAATATACTCAGCAGTGTCTGCTTTGCTGTAAAATGAAGGCTTCACTAACTGCTATTTACCTTAATAGTTTTCAGATTGCAACCCACATAGCCGCAAAAAGGGAAACATCAGCTATATTTACAATGTCAAAAAAGACAACATTTTTTTTCCGTAAGCTTTCATCTTGTTTGCTCCCTTAAAAGCACTAAAAATGAATAGAAAAGAATTTCCTGGGGAAAACTCTGAAACACTTAGATAAAATAGAAGGAAATGACAGTGAAAGAGAATGACAGGCCTGTATGTCATGGATGGGGGTGGGAGATTTCAAATTATAAAGCAGAGGGTAAGAAGCAGTGTTTCTTCATAGACAGTGGTTAAAAAGTCGTGACATTATTAATCATTTGTATAGGACAAGAGATTTGCATGGCTCTGTACTGTGAAAGATAAACAAATATATGGATCTGTCATGGGTTTACATTTTAAAGGAAGAGGAAAAGTCAAAGGAACACAGCACTGCACATGTAACCATCACAGCTTTCAAGTTTTAGAGAACAGTTGAAGTTTTTATAAGGTCGGGAGTAGCTACAGTTCAGAAACACTTTCTGAGTAACTTCTGTCAGAAAAAGCTGTTTCAAATCAACCTGTCTCTTTCCTTCAAAGCTGTATTGATTTCAGTGAAAAATTCTGCAGTCAGCAAAGGTTTAACTTCATAAAAGATTCAGATTGCATTGTTATTTGATGACATTAGATGATATTACATAAGTAGCATAAGTTGTGCTTGTATATATTTCTGAGCGACTGCATAGCCAGCAGAGAAAAAGATGTGTTTTTGTTTTCTGTGGTGGTGATTCACAAGAACAGGGAGAGTATATTTGGAAGCTGAGACAGTGGTTGCCCTCCATTTGCTAGAAAGGAACCCTACAAACACTTGAGCTTGGAAAGCATTTTTCTAAGGTAGTGTATGAAATTATTTTTCAGTGACACATACAATAAAACAAACATCAAACTGCCACTCTCATGGAAGTGGATTTCAGACTGCTTTGGGACCAGCCAAGCAGATCGCTTTGACCCTTTCCCATAGATGAAGTCAACTTTCCTATTTGATCCTAAACTGGATTAGGCAGGGATATGCCACACTCCCAAGCAGCAAAGCATTGACTAAATCAGTGTTCATGAGTCACATCTAACAACTGCTACAGCTAAGAGCAAGTTTGGCAGAGGGATCACATTGTTATACCCTCTGTTTTGTATATCATCAGCTAGAGTTATTTTTCAGAACAATGCTGAATGCCTATTACATACTACTTCAAGTATGCAGCATATTTTAATACTACACCAAGCAGACACTTCATTTTCATGAATGTCATGACAGCAGTCAGGGAAGTAATATGTATGTTTTAGATATACAAGGTGACCCTCAGGGATGTGAAACCAAAATAATGTTAAAGAAGATTAAGTAAACTGCATTGAATTAATTTTTTGTATGCTGCTTTTAAGAATTAAATTTTTAGGTAGCTTAATTAAAATTCAAAGGGAATTTACTCAAATCAAATTCATGCTTCCTTAGCCCCTAAGAATCTAAAGCTGTAAGAATGCTCCATTTTAAATACACACCTTTATATAACTCAGATTCATCTTCTCAATTTTGATCATGTTGTCAACCTGCTAGTTGAATTCTTGCATATTCTGAAGTGTTTTCTTTCAATAAATACAACATTTCTAGGATGGAAGATGCTGGTAGCTGTCAGACTTCATAATTTTGACATATTGGTGATGTCAAACCTCAGTATAGCTGGCTGGTAGACTCTCATATAACCTCACTGAGAAAATAATTATATACTCTTTCACCTAGCAACAAGTGAAACAGCAGAAACTGCTACCAAAGTCACAGACCAGCAAGCAGCTAAGGAAAGCCTGGACTGTACCAGTCAAAAAGCTTTTTCTGGGACAATTTGCAAACACAGTTGATGTGTTCAGACTAGATCATAAAGGTGCATATGTGGGAATGCGAAATGAACCTACCAAAAAATGCAGTCAAGGGCCAGTCAAGGAAGTACCAGCAGCATGGCCCTGGAAGAAATCCAAAGTAGGAGTGAAAGTTCTAATTTTGGACAGAATACTGGCTTAAAACAGATTTAATTCTCTAAACAAAGAAGCTGCCTTCTGTTGTTTGTCCCTACTGTGTACTCTCTTTGTAAATAAAGAGCAACACACACCCCAAATCTCAAACTCTCCATATTTAACTTGTTTTCCATCAAGACTCTTGGCTGCAAGCAGAGTTATGTGCCTGGGGTACTGAGATTTGGTTCATAGCTACTGTTTTTCTAAAATCCACTGCCTTTGTTATCTCCATTCTCCAGCTTCTTTTGCACGGCTACAAGGAAGTATTGATCTTTGGCAGAAAAAAAAAATAAAGGTCAGTTCAGGAATCTGAACGCAATTTGTTTTTTCTCCTTGTATATTGTGCATGAATATCTTTCTCTCCCTGCACTGCTCCCTGGCGATGTGGAGCACCTCTCCAGAAGGGCATAGAATCGTAGCATCATAGAATCAATTAGAGTCATAGAATCTGTTATTATCACAGAATTATTTAGGGTGGAAAAAACCTTTAAGCTTGTTGAGTCTAACCATAAACATAACACAGCCAAGTCCACCACTGAACCATGTTCATAAATGCCACATCTACACCTCTTTTAAATACCTCCAGGGATGGTGACTCAACCACTTCTCTGGGCAGCCTGTTCCAATGCTTGACAACCTCTTTGGTGAAGAATTATTCCCAGTATCTAATCTAATCCTCCCCTGGCACAGCTGGAGGCCATTACCTCTTGTCTTATTGCTTGTTACTTGGGAGACTGACACCCACCTTGCTACAAACTCTTTCCAGATAGTTGTAGATAGCAATAAGGTCCCCTCTGAGACTTCTTCATACCGGACACTCCCAGTTCCCTCAGCTGCTCCTCATCACACTTGTGCTCCAGGCACTTCCCCAGCTTCATTGCCCTTCTTTGGACCAGCTCCAGCACCTCAGTGTCTCTCTTGTAGTGAGGGGCCCAGAACTGAACACAGGATTTGAGGTGCAGCCTCACCAGTGCCCAGTACAGGGGGATGATCACTGCCCTGGCCCTGCTGGCCACACTATCTCTAATACAGGCCAGGATGCTGTTAGCCTTCTTGGCTGCCTGGGCACAACCTGGCTCATGTTCAGTTGGGTGTTGATCAACACTCCCAGGGAATAAGTAAAAAGTATGAGTGTGAGAGTATGAGCAGTAAGAGATCACTTTTGTGTCAGCTGAAAAGTAAAATATAGGTTCCCCATTTCTTTTCTCCTGCTATTCCAAACCTCTCTTTCCCTTTCAGGTAAGGAGCTAAGGAGAGCTTTATACAAACACATGGTTTGTATTGGTGCCATGGTGTTCTTGTGTGAAACAGGTGGTTCACCTATCTTGCTGTCCTCCAGGATGAACCTTGTGCATCAGCTCAGGTGACCATACTAAAGAAAACCAATGCAGGCTGAGGTAGCCTTCCTTTAAAAATAGGATTAAGAGCTCTGATAAGGACAGAAAAGGAGAGGAGGAAAGTCATCTCAAATAACTGGTTTAACTGACAGATGATGAATCTCTCTCTAATAGGTTAGCATTCTTGACAGCAAAATGAATGTAATCAAACTGCACTGGCACCTTGAATTCAAATTTAGATTACAATCTCCATGGCCCACTTTATTTAGCAAGGATTTCCAGGTCATACATATGCATATGAATATGGGATAAATGATGCTGAAATACAGCCTTCAGTCAAGACCCATATCTTTATAGGATAGGATTTTTCTTTATCTAGCTCAGCATCTTTGACTGTCTGCATTTCTGTTCAGGCAGAAGAAGAAGGAAGTTCGCATGTCAGGAAGATTGCTTCCTATTGCAGCATGAATAACCCAACTGGTAGCAAGTTGGCTGTGTGCCATTCAAAATTGAACAGCTAAGTCAAACTGGGTCAGGTTTGCACTTTACCAGGATAATACTGTCCAGTCAGACACCAACACAGGAGTATTTTCAGATCAGTCTGCTAAGCCATGGGAGGAGGCAGAGAGAGCAAAGGAAGTTTGGCTCTCAGAAACCTTGTTTTATCTTCTACTGTAGAAAGCCAACTGGCAGCTGATCAGGCATTCGAAGTTGAAAGGTCTAGTGGCACCTGTTTTAGGTACATCCCTTCCTCAGTTATTGGGCTGAAAGTGTAAGCATCTGGCAGCAGCCTTAACTGACATCTAAAGCTGTTTTCCGTTTCAGCTGTGCAGTGGACTACATTGATGTGTAAGTTCTGTGTGCATGTCTTGCCTATGGGCACAAAGCTCTGGCTGATATTGTCATCACTGGTGGATGAGTTAACTGCTTTCTGGCTGACCCAATCTACTGCTTGTTAAAGACAGGCAATAGACCTGGGATACTGCCAACACCTGTTAAAATGGCTCCATGAAGTCCTTTTTACTCTCATATGTCGTAAAGCAGAAGCCGGTTCTGAAAGTCAATTCAGCTTTCCTGTGGATTATGGTTTTAAAATTTACCCTTTTGAAAAAAAACATCCCTCAGATGGTGGAAGACAAGAGAGTTAAAACTGTCATTTAAAGTTGGAGAGTGTAATTGCATTCCACCGTTAACACAAAGCTACTATTACTTTTTTGCACAGTGAACCTTAACATTCACAGAGCAGCATGCAGTTTTGCTCTGTATTTTCATTTGTTCTTATATTAGTAACATAACCACCTACCTACTTCCCACCAGAAGAGAGGATTTTCCAGTTTCATCTACCTACAAGAAAGAATTAAAAAATAAGCTAAAGAAAGAAGGAGCAGAAGGGAAAAAAAAAAGGTTGCTTGAAAAGACAGTCTGATGGCACTTGCTATTCCTTCTTTTACAAATAGTGGTGCTATTCCTTCTTTTCCAAAGGAGAGCTCCTTAATTACAAAATGTTCCACTAACAGGACATTATTCAGGCTCTACATAGGTTAGGAGGTGGGTTCTGAGCAGGTGAGGAATGAGTTCAAGCACCTCCATCAACAAGTGAGGTCACCCACTCAATGAGGGAGATTTGTCAGTGGGAGCAGCAAGATGGAAAGAGGCAGTCTGAAGAGAAGAAGTTTTGTTTCTCCAGTGCTTGGAGGGAAAACTGAGGTTTTGATATGTAACTTTGCTTTAAAGGTGTTGGAAAGCTATAAGGAAAAATGAGAAGAGGAGCATAAGGACTGGTTATCCTTGTCAGATGGCTATTGGAGGCATTATGAGACAGGCTCGTACTCCGCAGAGGTAAAGGACCTTGGAAAATGGAGGTACGTCTAAGTGCAGGGAGAAGCTAGAAGAAGTGAAATACAGAACTGTGTCTCAGTTATGACTATATTTTTCTGCCCTGATGAGTTCTGGGGCTGTTTTTCAACAGAGCTGGTGACTCCCAGAAGTATTCATGCTCTCCTGAGAGGCATGTTTCTTAAAAATAATTCCTGCTGATGCAACAGAGCAGGTCAAAACAAGATCCTGTCTCTTTCATCCACTCACTGAGCTTTATAGGAGAGAGTGTGTGACTCATGGTAGTGGTGATGCACAGATATAGTGTAGTCCCTTTTTGTATGCCTTTTGCATCCCTTTCTCCCACCAGTGGCAGGCTGACCCCAGTGCCCTAGCCTGGGAGTGCATCATTTCAGCAACCCTAGCAGCAGTGCAGCATCTGCTTCGGCCTAGAGCCATTGGGTCAGTTTGAAGCTTGTCACCTTCTAACATTGTGGGAAAAATTCTCACATCTCTTCTGTACAACTGATCTCAGTGGCTTGCACTGCACAAGAACAAGCTGGAAAGCTTTTGCCCAGTAACCAGTTTGCAAAATACAGTGGTCAGTAGGTATCAGCTGAGGAGGTGCCTTGGCTGGAGAGGACAGGAGGCTGGAGATGTGTGGTTGCTCTGATGGCCTTTCTTCTGGGCATGCTCCTGCTTAACTGATTCAGAAAGTGGCAGGAGGGTCAGTAATGTGAAAGTATATTATAACAAAACTGCTCCATCATAGCGCTTGAAAAGCCAAGTATTTAATTAAATGTCCTTGAAGAATTTCCAGGTTTGAATAACGTAGGATAGTTTTTTACTTCCTGGGCAATTAGGCCCTGTCTTCATGTTAACATCATACAGAGACTCTAAAAAGAAAGACATTTTAGGGATATTCAATGTATACTTTAGAAGGTGCTTAATATTGGTAAAATTATTTATGGTGCTGCTTTATGAAGCTGGTTTTTGGGGATTATATGAATGGGATGAGACCACCCTTCATATCGTTATTGTAGGTTTTTATGGTTGTGGTCTATACAAAGTGATATTTTTCATGTGTTTTTTTAATGTCACATATGGAAGTAGCTGCATTATAAATATACTCTTTTAGACTAGATTGCTATTTCATAGGATATGAAGACAAAGGAGAGATTAACAATCATTTTCCACTATGGGTGAATCTGTGTTTCCACTGCTTGCTATTACTCACATATTTACTCCATTACATTTTACTCCATTACAATTTTACTTTTGCTGAAAAGTTCAAACCCAGAAACACTGAAATGTTGACATTTTTTATTAATCTAAAAATGTTTTAATAGAATCATAGAATAGTTAGTGTTGGAAAGGACCTTAAGATCACCTACTGCCAACCAATGTCACCATAGGCTCCGTCCAACCTGGCCTTGAACACTGCCAGGGATGGAGCATTCACAACCTCCCCAAGCAACCCATTCCAGTACCTCACCACCCTAACAGGAAAGAATTTCTTCCTTGTATCCAATCTAAACTTCCCCTGTTTAAATTTTAACCCATTACCCATTGTCCTATCACTACAGTCCCTAATGAGGAGTCCCTCCCCAGCATTCTTATAGCTCCCCTTCAGATACTGGAAGGCTGCTATGAGGTCTCCACGCAGCCTTCTCTTCTCCAGCCTGAACAGCCCCAACTTCCTCAGCCTGTCTTCATATGGGAGGTGCTCCAGTCCCCTGATCATCCTTGTGGCCCTCCTCTGGTCTTGTTCCAACAGTTCCATGTCCCTTTTATGTTGATGACACCAGAGCTGCACACAATACTGCAAGTGAGGTCTCATGAGAGCAGAGTAGAGGGGCAGGGTCACCTCCTTTGACCTGCTGGTCACACTCCTTTTGATGCCCAGGTTGGCTTTCTGGGCTGCGAGCGCACACTGCTGGCTCATGTTCATTTTCTCATCGACCAACACCCCCAAGTCCTTCTCTGCAGGGCTGCTCTGAATCTCTTCTCTGCCCAACCTGTAGCTGTGCCTGGGATTGCTCTGACCCAGGTGTAGGACCTTGCACTTGGCATGGTTAAACTTCATGAGGTTGGCATCAGCCCACCTCACAAGCATGTCAAGGTCCCTCTGAATGGCATTCCTTCCCTCCAACTGAACCACACAGCTTGGTGTCATCGGCAAACTTGCTGAGGGCACACTCAATTCCATTGTCCATGTCAGCGACAAAGATATTAAACAAGACTGGTCCCAGCACCGATCCCTGAGGGACACCACTTGTTACTGGTCTCCAGTTGGACATTGAACCATTGACCACAACTCTTTGCGTGAGGCCATCCAGCCAGTTCTTTATCCACTGAGTGGTCCACCTATCAAATTGATGTCTCTCCAATTGAGAGACAAGGATGTCCTGTGGGACAGTGTCGAACGCTTTGCACAAGTCCAGGTAGATGACATCAGCTGCTCTACCCCCTGTCCATCAGTTCTGTAGTCCCGTCATAGAAGGCCACCAAATTGGTCAAGCAGGATTTTCCCCTAGTAAAGCCATGCTGGCTGTCACCAAGCACCTTGTTGTTTTTCATGTGCCTTAGCATGCCTTCCAGGAGAATCTGCTCCAAGATTTTGCCAGGCACAGAAGTGATACTGTCTGGTCTGTAGTTCCCTGGGTAATCTGCACCTTGCTTTGAAGAGAGGACTAACGCGTCTTACTCATGGTCCTGGCTGTTGGAGATGATGCTAAGTGTACCTGGGGTTGTCATTCTCTCTGCTTGTCTGTCACACTGGAGTGTTCTTTTTTCTTTGAAACATTTCATAAGAATGGCTCTGCAGCAGTGGTCTCAGAGAAGATCACCCTGAAAAGTCCATGTCCCCTGTAAGAAGGTGATCGGTAGTTTATTACACAATAGAGCCCCGAAGAGTTGGTCAGAAAAAGTAAAATGGAATAGAAGGAACCTTTTTTTAAAAATATGAAATAAAAAAGCATAAGCATTAGATAATATTTGCTAGCCTGCCACTACCTGTCAAAAATGCATACAAGTAGTTACTTGCACCTACTCTTCTCAGTATGCATTATCAGATCTAAGCAAGTTTTTTTTCTACATGGAAGCCTAAAAATGCAGAACTAAATCCATGGGAAAAAAAAAGTTGTGGAAATACACAATTATAAGAAACAGAGGAAGCAGGTCAAGCCATCAGCAAGGTTAATAGACTCCTGCAATTAGACTAATGGGGCAATGGAAATAAAAAAGACCTACATTGTCCAACAGGGTATCAGTGTTGTGTGGTTCCATTCTGCACAGGGGTTGGATCTGCTGATATAAATCAGGTAGAAGGATCGCTAACCTCACTGCTGAAATCAAGCATGTTAGTGGATGTCATCATCAGATGCTCATTACTAAAATATGTACAGTTATTCAAAATGTATTTGTCCCATAGCTGTATGTTACAGAAGCATGGGTGGAACAGGCTGCACAATTATGCCTCATCACCTTCAGAGTGAAATTAGGCAGGCTAGCTTAACCTGGATATGATATAATTAGAATGGACGAACTACACTGGCATGGGTGACATTTGCACAAACCTCTCTCATGATCCATCCTGCTGGCTGGCTGTGGGGTGGTTGCCTCACACAAAGTAATGGTAACACTGGGAACCCCAGATATTTCTGTAGAAAATATTTCAGTGGCATTAATTTTGCTGGTGTCTAGTGTGAACTCATGTGAAGTCTGCCTCATACAATCCTTTGAGAACTTGCATTGTTTTTAATCCCAGTTTAAAGAAAACTCTCACTGGGGACAGCTTCTAATTTTTTCCATAAGTAAGAACAGAGTTTACTGGCTGAGTAAACTCTCAGGCAGTACATGTGCATTTAGCAGACCTATATCATCTTGGACCTGTCTGGTTTTGGTGTTGCTCTCACACTCTTCCAAGATAGATTATAGTAGGCACAATCCTGTTTCAATTTTAGTGTAACTTTCTTTTCAGCAAGACTTTACCACTGTTGTCAGTTTTCATTATATTTATGGTTAGCTGGAGGGTTGATTCTCTCTCTTGTATAAATGCTTTATATACTAATTTTAAAAAGTCATCTTGGTCTATGAAACAAATAAAAAAGATGAAGAGTTAGTGTTTCTAGAAAAGTCACATAGCTTGTAGCAGAAAATGGCAAGATACCACTCTGTATTGATAGATATTTCTCTGGGTTTGTATCTGCCACTTAGCTTGCTAAACAGTATTTCTTTTAGGCACATTTCTGCGGCACCTTGTCTGACAAATTTGTACTGCTCCCATCTCTGTTAATTTTATAACAGGTAGAAATACATTTCATATTTTCACACAACTCCATCATTCTCATTTTATTGCATCCTGTCTTTTAGTTGCCTAATCAGTGTCTTGATCATAATCTATTCTTCAATAATTTTCCATTCAGAAGTCTAAGGGTACTTAAATACTGAAAATAGTACAGTACAAACAGAGAATCTCAGCTCCAAAAATACAAGCCAACATCATCCATGGATGTAAATTGACAGAAGCTTGTTAAATAAAATGCCTACACTATAAGAGATTTTTCAGTCCAGGAAGTAATTCACTGTAAGGCAATGGTGTCTGGCTCCTTCCAAACAAAATCAACTATACAATTGCACTGAATATACAGTGCTTTTTCAGACAGGGTAAACAGAATGATAGGACACCAGAAGGTTTATCCACAAAGTGTCTGTTCTCTGTCCAGCTGTACTTTCTTTGCAGGCTGATCTGTAAAGAAAATTATGCTGTATGATCCAACACACCATCATATCATATCTGGGAACAGCATTAGCAGTGATCTCTATATAGTGTTTCATCATTTGCAAATGCTGAAATGACTGATGCCCTGCATGTGTTTTTAGATCAGATTTTTGCACCATGAACCAGTGGGCAAACACATTTAGCTGTACCACATTACACAAGCCATAAAGCAGATTAATGGGGCAAATTTGGCAAGAAGTTGTATATGCAGCCTTGTTTCTTAAACTAGAATGTTAATTTGTTGAAAGTCTAACACAATGCAGTTTGACTGTGACTTACTCAGAGATACCCTGTACCATCTGTATGTAACTAGGGTTATTTTTTATGCAATATTTCACTCCTTTTTGTCGTATCATTGGTATTAATTTGTCTGTCTCCATGAAAATACTTTGGATATTCTGGGCCTGTCACCATTTTGCTACAGGCACAGAAAAGCCCCCTGGGAAAATCTGAGAGGCTCTCTTTCTCTTCTGCTTAATTTCTGCTTGTTTGAAGACATAAGTGAGCATAGCTCAGTTTTCAAGAAAAATTAAAAAGGAAATTTGCGAAAAGGACCAAGCATGCATTCCTAAATTATTTGACTGGCAAAGGTGAAATTTTGAGATTTATAATCTTCATAGCTGTTTTTACCTGTGATGAAAACAGAAGGGAAAATAAGGAAGTAAGAAAACAAGAAAGCAAAAAAAACTTATTTCTGTTTCTTTTAGCCTCTTATATGCATTTCTAGTGTTTGTATAAACCTTCTTGCACTTCTAAATGTATGTAACTTTCAGAATTAGAATTATATCTATTTTCATTATTGCTTTAGTTATTGTATATCCAACATTCCGGTTGCTTTCTCTTGGTGCTCAGAAACAGATTAAAGTGTTCTCTGTAAAGTCTGATGATGCCAGATCCATCAGGTTTTCATCAAACCAAATTCAAGAGTTTAATCATCACTTAAAGTGATGTATTCCATTACAAAAAGAAACTCTGAGCCTCCAAATTCAGAATCATAGAATCATAGAATCATAGAATAGTTAGGATTGGAAAGGACCTCAAGACCATCTAGTTCCAACCCCCCTGCCATGGGCAGGGACACCTCACACTAAACCATGTCACGCAAGGCTTCATCCAACCTGGTCTTGAACACTGCCAGGGATGGAGCATTCACAACCTCCCCAAGCAACCCATTCCAGTACCTCACCACCCCAACAGGAAAGAATTTCTTCCTTATATCCAGTCTAAACCTCTGCTGTTTAAGTTTCAACCCATTACCCCTTGTCATGTCACTACAGTCCCTCATGAAGAGTCCCTCCCCAGCATCCCTGTAGGCCCCCTTCAGATACTGGAAGGCTGCTATGAGGTCTCCACGCAGCCTTCTCCAGCCTGAACAGCCCCAACTTTCTCAGCCTGTCTTCATACAGGAGGTGCTCCAGTCCCCTGATCATCCTCATGGCCCTCCTCTGGACTTGTTCTAACAGTTCCATGTCCTTTTTATGTTGAGGACACCAGAACTGAACACAATACTCCAAGTGAGGTCTCACAAGAGCAGAGTAGAGGGGCAGGATCACCTCCTTTGACCTGCTGGTCACGCTCCTCTTGATGCAGCCCAGGGTACAGTTGGCTTTCTGGGCTGTGAGTGCACACTGCTGGCTCATGTTCATTTTCTCACTTACCAACACCCTCAAGTCCTTCTCCGCAGAACTACCATGAATTTCCTTTTTGCCCAACCTGTAGCTGTGCCTGGGATTGCTCTGACCCAGGTGTAGGACCTTGCACTTGGCATGGTTAAACTTCATGAGGTTGGCATCAGCCCACCTCACAAGCATGTCAAGGTCCCTCTGAATGGCATTCCTTCCCTCCAGTGTATCAACAGAACCACACAGCTTGGTGTCATTGGCAAACTTGCTGAGGGCACACTCAATCCCACTGTCCATGTCAGCGACAAAGATATTAAACAAGACCAGTCCCAACACCGATCCCTGAGGGACACCACTCGTTACTGGTCTCCAGCCAGACATTGAACCATTGACCACAACTCTTCGAGTGCGACCATCCAGCCAGTTCTTTATCCACCGTGTGGTCCACCTATCAAATTGATGTCTCTCCAATTTAGAGACAAGGATGTCATGTGGGACAGTGTCGAACGCTTTGCACAAGTCCAGGCAGATGACATCAACTGCTCCACTCCTGTCCATCACTTTTGTAGCCCCATCATAGAAGGCCACCAAATTGGTCAGGCCATGCTGGCTGTCACCAAGCACATTTCTCTTTTTCATGTGCCCTAGCATGCCTTCCTAAAGAATCTGCTCCCAGATTTTGCCAGGCACAGAGGTGAGACTGACTGGTCTGTAGTTCCCTGGGTCATCCATTTTCCCTTTCTTGAAAATGGGGGTTATATTTCCCTTTTCCAGTTGTCGGGAACTTCACCTCTCTGCCATGATTTTTCAAATATGATGGCCAGTGGATTTGCAATTTCATTTGCCAGCTCCTTCAGGACCCACGGCTGGATTTCATCAGGTCCCATGGACTTGTGTACATTCAGGTTCTTAAGATGGTCTCGAACCAGATCCTCTCGTACAGTGGGCCCAAGGTCTAGGTTTTCACAGTCCCTGCGTCCGCCTTCCAAGGCTCCGATGCTGCGTTCAGAGCCTTTGCCAGTGAAGACCGAGGCAAAGAAGCCATTCAGAACCTCAGCCTTCTCCAAGTCCTGTGTAGCCAGTTCTCCCGAATGTTTCCGGAGGGGGCCTACATTGTCCTTAGTCTGTTTTTTAGCTGCTACATACCTATAAAATCCCTTCCTATTATCTTTAACATCCCTTGCCAAGTTTAGCTCCAATTGGGCCTTAGCTTTCCTAACTTGGTACCTAACTACCCTGACAACATCCCTGTATTCATCCCAGGCCGCCTGTCCTTGTTTCCACCTTTTATAAGCCTCTTATTTCTTGTGAATTTTTCTCAGGAGCTCCTTATCCATCCAAGGAGGTCTCCTGGCCCTTCTGCTGCACTTCCTTCTGAATCTTTTGCTTATTCCTCAAGTTACAAAGATGTATTTACTTACTAAACTTCAGTCTTATAACACGTCTGGTTGTTTCTTTTTTCTTTCTTTTTACATGTTGCAGATCTTTGAAATATCTTTAAGATAATGATTACATCTTTGATTTTTATCTGGTGTAAAGCCACATTAACAAATACCATAATCATCCCAGAGCATTTTTATGTCATCCCTGCAGTCTGTAGTAACAAAGAGATCTCTCTACCTCAAAGGATCTGGCAGCTCTTCTGCTCTTGTCTTCAAGGCTTCCCTTTACAAGGACCACACTTCAGCGGTGCTGAGTGAGGCATGACCTTGTCAGACCAGCCCCATACATTTACTATATAAAATAGCTAGAGTTCCAGAACTTCAGATCCATTTCAATACAAAGCACAGCAGCTTCTCCAGTACATATTTATTTGCTTAAATTAATACAATACCTCGTACATGCTTTTACTGTTGAGTTATAAAGCCAGAAGCTGAGTATTCACAGATATTTGGTCTATTTTTTGAGCTGGGGCTTTGAATAAGAACACAGCATTCTACGCAAAATAAATATACATCATTTTATTTGCAAAATCTGTTAGAAGTACAAAATGTTAGCTCTGTTACATCTTGTTCAGCTAAGCAGACATGACATTTTCCAAACTGTTAATAATTATTAAAAACTTCTTGGAACAATAAATACAGTACTTATATTACTTCTTAACTGTACACTCATAATAGCAGAGTCCAGCAGCACCATATGAAGAGAGAAATAGAATAGCTAGTAGATCAACAGAGAGCTGTAAAAAGGTGGGTGCAGTAGCATTACCTGGTCTTTCCAACAACTTGTTTTACAGGACACAGCATAGGACAAACTTCTATTATAATATCACAAGTGTTTTATCATTTGAGATGCTAAACACAGAACACCTGTCTTTTCATTTTCAGGCTGGAGGCTGTCCTCAACCAGGAAGAATTCAGGTTAACAAGGAGACGGCTGAGACCTGGTAGCTGGATATAAACCAGTTTGTTCTGTGGTTACCTACAACTTCCCCTTCCCAGTAAATACGTTGTCTTTCTTCACCCAGTTTTTGACTTTTCATCCACATGTACTCTGTTTTGTACAGTGTCTTGCAGAATTCTCCCTGCTGACCTTAACAGCAGACAAGCCTCTAATATAGTAAACCACCTGCATTCACTTGCCCATACTCATTATGGTGTGGCCAATTTGCCTCTCCTTAACATGGCTTCTCGAAATGTTATATGAGTTTGGAAAGCATCTTGGATGTATGAGTTTGTGGCCACTCTTATTTGCTCTGGTGCTGTTCAAGAGGATGGAATTAGGCTTCTTACAATAATACACAGAAAGAGTATGGATATGATTTAATACAGAGGTGGTAAAGATTGGGCTTTAGTTTTATGTGTTACCACAAGCTGAACACCCAAATAGCAGAGAAGAGTCAGGCAAATACCTTTTTTTCTACAACATAACAAGAAGAAGTTACATAGATTAGGAAGGAAGAAAATGAAAAAGAAAATATATCCCCTAAGGTCCAGGACACAGTACTTCTGAACCTCTATTCAAAGCATAACAAGGAAGCTAATCTCTCAAAAATTAGAAATGGGAAATAACTTCATTATGAGAGCAAATTTCTATAAAGCATTTTCAAAGCTATTAAAAAGCAAAGGCTGTTACTGTCTGTTCCCAAAATGGTGCCAATGTAAATAGCGTGAAAACAACTTATGTTTGAAAAGCAAGGTGCTTCACAATGAAGACTGTTATTTCACTTTTAATTTGTCCCTTGGGGCCTCTTTTTAACAAGTGTCTTAGACCCAGCTGCATTATGCTCTTCAGTAAGGAGGACTATCATCTCCTAACCTTTTTGCTTGGGTCACTTGGCACTGTCTCCTTATCTTAGTAACAGTTTTGTTTGTAATTCCTCTGACTGGTGACTTAATGGTTTTAGATGAGTTCTTTACTACTCTAACATGAATTAGCCTTGGGTGTTTGTGAATTAGTTTTGTGTGACTATGTGACTGGGCACAGTCTCAAGGATTCATTGTAATGGAATATTCTCTGCTTTCTAGGAAGAATGAAAGAAAATGAATTCACATTACAAATTATTCTCAAATAACATTGCCATTCTGGGGGTCTCTACTCCTTTCCACCTACCTGTATGTGGCTGGCAGTTGGTTTTGCTCCAGTAAGAAGCAGGATTGTAGAAGTGGGTAATTTGGCTGCAGTGACAATGTGGCTGAAAGTGTTTGGGTTTACAGACAATCCAGACAATCCAGAACTGTTTGCAGTGATTTCCTTTCCTAAGGACATGTCTGGCACTTTCCCTTTTGGAGTCTGTAAGGGAACTTCGAATTGTACACATACTTCCAGCAGATGTCAGGTTTGTGGTTATGCTATCTACTGGGACCTGAGCTCAGCTGAAAAAGTTTCCTCTGCTCTGTTTACCTGGAGTGCTTCTGGTACGTATCATTTGTCTCTTTCATTATAGGGTTGGTCTAGCTGTGCCACAACACTCTCCAATGCATAGACAACAGAGCTTTACAATGCAAAGGCTGCATGTCTTTACCTACCACAAAAGTGAAGGGAATTGCTATGTTCATTTGCATGTTCACCATTCTAGAAATTACAACCAGGTTCCTGATTTGCTGCTTATTCTTATTACAGGAACTAATATGCCTGCAAAGACAGAGTGGACTGATCTTGGTTCATGAATATCTGGAAAGCACACTACTTTGAGTGAGACATTTCTAAGAGTCAGTGGCTCCCAGATCTTGGCTGTATGCACTCTCAAATAGGAGCTTTTGTCTGACAGAGACAAGGTACTGCCAAGAAGGTAACCAAAGAACTTGTTCCTATTTCTAACAGGCAAACTCCTAAACCATGCTGGATTTCTACCTGATCATTTCCCCTCTACTCTGAAAATGTTCTGATTCTTCTGCTTAGCCACAGTGTCTTCCTGAAAGGAAGATGGCTCCTTTTCCAAGAGGAGTTTATAAGCACTGGAAACAAATTGAATGTGTATGATAAAACAATTCATCACTGAAAAAATATGGATATGCATCTCTGAAATACACCTTATTTTGAAATACATTAATTCTAGGCCTAACATGACCTACATTCCACTTCAATTTGGCATACACTGTATGCCAGCTGTAGAGTTCATTACATTTTAGAAGAGAAACCTGTATGTTACAGCTTCTTCTATCAACAGCTTTTCTGCTCTTCAGAATCTTTATTATACTGTACTTGAGCCATGAAAATTGAAACTGCCTTCTGCAACCTCAGACCACACAAACCCAGTTTTATATGATCATTAAGGGCTGCTGCTTTGTGAACACTGATTAACTGGTAGGTATGAGAATCATCAGTTCTGAAAGATGAGTGGTTTCCAATAATGGCAGAGAGTTGTAGCTACATGACTTTAGCCTTAGGAAGCCATAAGTCTATGATTATATTTAATTATAACTTGCTATGTATTAAGCATGACAGCAAGGTAATTCAAATCAAGACCTTGGCAGGTAAGGGAAGAAGGCAATCATATTTGGATACGATGTACCATATATATAGATTTAAACTATTTCAGTGGGAATGTCTAAATGACATAGGACTAATTAAATGACTTATTAAATTTTATTTCCTTATAAGCAATAGGGTAGAGTGGGGCCGTTTGTAGTCTACTTTGAAGATGCAGGAATCAACAGTCTGATCAAATTATGCAATTAATGGAATGTTCTTAATGGAATTGTGGTTTCTTAGCATCTGTTATGAGAATCAAAAGAATAAAAAGTTGTGAATGACTCAGTAAAAACAGCATGAGTGGAATTCTTCTGAAAGGCCTGGAGGTTACTGGTCAAACCATGTTGATAAAGGAAAAATTTCTGACTCGGTAAAGAGGAAATACAAAAACAATTTTCCTCTGTGATGTGGTGCTTGGCCTCTAAGGGCTCTTTATTCCATATCTCCTAAAATAAAATCTACTCAGACCTGTGTATTTTGATGTCAGCCTTGCTAGCCAAGACAAACTGAAGAAATAAATGGCAAAATTGCATCATTTTCTCTATTAAATTACTCATATTGCTTTATGTGTAATTACAGCAAAACTTGCAAATGCTACATGCTGCTACTGTTCATTATATATTGGTCTGAGCAGACAGTTGAACATGTCAGCACAGTCCATGATACTTCACTTGAAGAACTGATGAATACTCCCATACTGACTGAAACACAGCAAAGCACAAACATCTTTGTGCCAGAGAAATAGCTTCTGTGACTGCAATAAATTCCAGTCCTCACAAAGCTGCCCTTCACCATATCACAAAACATTACTATTTCTTCTTAATTTCTTTCCCATTTCTCATTGTAAGTGGTTGAACTGTCACTTCACTAGATGGGAGTATTTGGACTGTGTTAGTTCTGAGAATGACAGCACTTCCATGTGCATCGTGTTTAACAGTACTCTTACTTACACTGTGAAATACTTAGCACTGAGATTTATATTTTTTGAGATTTATAGTTAGGATTCTTCATATGTTTAGTCAGATAATAAATCAAATGCTAGAATATGTTGCTTTTTGATAACTAGAAAATTGCATATGTCTCTACCATCCCAGATGAAGGAAAAATAAGCTTCTTTACCTACCCCACTGTCTGACTAAACATAAATGGGTAAGTATTAAAATGTTATTTTGCAATATCTGTTGCATTTCTTTGTGACCTTAAACTGCTTTATACTTTTAATATATGTGTTTTACCTTAAATTATTTTTATTCATTGGCTTGTTTGTTTCTGAAGACTACTACAAAATTCCAGGCTTTGGCAAATTACAGTTCATGTTAAAAGTTATCTAGTTCCCATTTTCCACATTTTTTAAATGTCCATTTTAAATGCCTATAAGCATTGCTTGTTTTTCAACTTTTCTTTCCAGCAATTCTTTCAAGCTCTTGTTCCTGTGCTTGAAATACAAGTAATCAGAGAGAGAGTGGCCAAGCCCGGCCTTTTCAAAGGATCTAAAGCCGAGGTGTTCTTTGTTGTTTGCAAGGTCTCTCTCTCCTTGGCTCTCCTGTTTGTTTGAGCTTCCTATTCTATCCTCCAGTCGTCCCTCACTTTGCACTTCTTCTTTCTCATTGCAGTAGGACTCTCTGAAGTCTTTCATCATGCACTCAGGTTTGCCAGACAGATCATGAGCCGTGTATAGCTTATTGTCATCCTGGTGGTATATGGCAGGGGTGTATCTCTCTGCCTCATAGCAGTTGTCTTCCTCCTCTTCCTGGCAAGAGCTTCCCTTGGCACTCTCACCATCTGAATGAAATGAGATTCCCTTTCCTTGGCTTTTCTGGGAAAGATCAAAGGGCTCTTCCTGTTCCAAGCTTCTTAAGACATTTGTCTGGGACAGAGCAATTCTTCCTCTTCCAAAACCTTGTAGTGGTTTGAGGGAGGAGAAAAGGAACAATTTATATATAGGAAATTTTACGTGATACATGGTAAAAAAAACAGAACGTGAGGTGGCCTCCTATTTCATACTTTACATTTGTTTTCCATTCAGCTCTCTTCAAGTACTTTACTGTTTACATCTCATGACATCTTTTTTGAGATACTGTTAAATAAGTACTATTGTATACACTTCACAGCCAGGTCAGGACACAGAAAACATTGTGCTGGACATGACAGACATTGGATTAGGGAGTTAGGGGTAAAAGTGAAGTGGCCTGGCCTCTTTTAACTATTTTTGCCAGTGTACATTCCCTCTTCCTTATTTTTTTAGAAATGAAAACTTTGATCTGAAGCATCACACGCCATGACCAAAGCCGCAGGTTTTGTACTTTTTTTTTTTTCCAGAGGGTTGGAAAAGATTAAAAACATTTTAATGTGATTGTCCTATAAACACTTCTGTTCAAAGTTACTACTTCAAAATGAAATAATAATCAAGTTTCGGCAGCCTACAACCTTTACTCTCTGTAATTGTTCCTCTTTCATCCACTGAGAAGCCATTCATGCCACTGAAAAAGCTCTGTGCAATAGGTAGTGCTTTAGCTTGAGGAAATAATTCTGAACAAATGATGATTTTGAGCAGTGCAGTGTAACTCTGAGCATAGTCCTGGATCTTGTTTATCTCAATACTTGCCAGCATCTCCTATCTTGCTGGAAATCCAGGCATTACCTAGGAGGCATCCATGGACTCAAATACACTCTGAGTACTGGTACACACTGAAGAAGATTTGGACATTGCAGGCTTAGTCCATTTTAATTAAAAGAATAATGACAGTACTAGGGTGAAGATTTCGCTTATTAGCAAGTACCTATGAAAGCTTCTATTTTATTTGCTTTAGTTTGGTTTGGGTTTTTTTCCCTTAGTAATGATCTATGCAGCCTCACTAGATACAGCTGCTAATTTGCAACAGTTTATATTTGTTAAAATGACTCATGAGGAGGTGGCAACCCTTACAAATTGCCTTGTGTCTGACAGCCTCAAGGGCTGAAAAATCCATGCACACTGAAAAGCTCTTAGGCTGTCTTCAATTACAAGTGATTGCGTAACCAGCCTGGTGCTGTGGGAGATTTACAGGGAAAAAAAAGAGCCATTTATTTCATTAGCTGTTGGGAACTTTGTAAATTTTTATGCCTAATGTAGTTAGAGTGTGTGTTTTATGTTTTGCATGTGTGTTAAGCTGCCTTGAAGCTTGAATTTGAAGAACAGCAAAAAATCTTACCCATGAAAGAATTATTTATCCAGAAAGTCTTAAGACACAAATATCTTGGATACTGAAACTTTTGAAACTATCTTCCCTAATTCCCCACTTCCCTGGGTAGTCAAAAGTCTATGTCTCCTCCTATCCACGTTTCTTTGCAAACTGGCTCTTGAGCCTTTGGTAACATCAGCTATGTCAATATGGTACAGAATAGCCAAGGCTTCTGGACATAGAGCCACGCAGGCTTCCATTCCAGACTGGAATTCAGAGCAAGATCCATGGAATGTTCTAGCTTTTTTGTTCATGTCAGTTTTGAGAGAATTTATGATGTATGTCAAACATAAGAGAAAAAACAAACTCCTATGCAGATATGAGTGGGGAAAAAAATGCCTGCTTGTCCATAGCTGCTAGGCTGTGGTCTGTCATCCTCTAGGAATCATGTCTCTTGCAATTGTAACATTTATTCAAAAATAATGGAACTACGCCCTCAGTCAGGCAGATTATGTCATCCAACCATTCCCCTGCCCAGCTACATGCGCCACAGCCTCACCGAGACTGAATCTCCACCAGCTCGCTCCCATTTGTATCTCAGAGTACCTACATGCTGGGAGAAACTCTATGGTGCTGTGGACGTTACACCTTCTCACAGCAATGGATGGGGAGGCCTGGGCATAAGTACAAGAAAATTTGGTATGGCTTGATAAATCTTCTACACTCATACTACTGAATGTATTCTCCCTAACACCTGACAACAGCAATCTAGTACACTAAAATTATTTCTTTTCTGCTCATAAATGCTGTCACATTTTGTCTCCATCTATTCCTCCATCTTGGTCTGTACCTGTGTGTTATCAAATATCTAGTCTGAAAGATCTCCAAGACAAGGGTCACTACCTTGAGGATCTCTGATCTGTATCACTGAAGTGACACAAATAGTTAATGACAACCTCCAGGGATTATGGTATTCAACCTCTTCCAATCACATTGGATCTGTGGTACAAAGCCCATTTGGGTTTAAAGACATGCATCTTCAAATCTCTCAGAGAATAGCCTTGCTGAAAAATATTACCTTGGGAATGAAATCCTCGTTCCATAACCCCATGTTTGACTTTCATGTGCCTGGTTAGGTTCCCCTTCAGGGTGAATTTGCTGGGACAGTAGAGGCACTTGAAAGGCTTACTGTCCGAGTGCAAGTGCATGTGTCCCATTAAATTATGCATTCTGTTAAATTCTTTTCCACAAAGCTGCAAAAAAAGTAAAAATTAAAATTATTAGCTCAAGCGGGTACAAGCAGAACATTTTGAAAGGAAATAGGACCTGTTCTTTGCAACTTGAGCCCTGGCAGCTTCTGGCTGCAATTTGTTTTTCAAAGATTCAGGAAAAAAACTATGGATCGGAATATGCATCTGAGTCTGATCTACCTAGGGCCTTCTGCCCTGCTGTCATATTTTAAATCTGGTGAGTAGAACACACAGTGAAGGGTTCTCCAGAAGCAGGGAATGTTCTTGTAAGGAGGTGAGAGGCCTAAGTGTGTAACCTGGAAGGCTCTTAATTTTAATGAAATGCAAAGTATAACTTTCTGCACTGGTGAACCATTTTGTTTGCAGTTTATAAATCTAGCCTTTAAACAGGAACAACACCAGACAGAGACAAGAGATACAAAATAAAACTAATGAAGAGTTTCTGTGAAACAGTCAAGCAGAATATTACTTCTCGTTAAGCAGAAATGAAATGGCTGCATGTTTTGCTTAAACTAGAAAAAGCAATTCCTTTTTTTTTTTCCTTTTTTCTCCCCCATTTTTCTCTGATCCTCTTATCTTCTGTTTACCAACTTCTGTGTTTCAGTCTCTCTGGTGAGTAAGCTGGAATTTAAACAGTCATGGGGCTGCAAGAATGACTCAGCTTTTCCTGAAGCATGCTCCTCACTGATCATGTTCAACGAGCCATTGATTGTGCAAGTTTGCCTTTGATGAAACAGTAAGGGGGATTTTTTTTTCACTGTTATTGTTTATATAGATGGATCCTTTTGTAATCTAGTTCCTTGTGAGTCAAAGGTATTTTCAAGACGTGAGAGTTTGAAATCACTATTACAAGCTTCTAGTCTTGTCTTCTGTTCTTTCCTTATTAGGATTTATAATTTTATTCACATGCAAGTGTCTGTTTCCAACCTCTGCAAACTTTGGTGTTTGCTTTCTACTTCAGGTCCTTTCTTAGGAATACTTTTACCATCAAATTTTTTGGGTTTTTTTACAATCTTTATTGCTATATGAACCAGAATCATCATTACTGAGTAAAAGAAAATTCTATCAGGCAGTGTACTCATTGAGGAGAAAATGACTAAAAAACAATTATTGAGAATCTACCAAAATTTTGGTCTAATCTGAATTCTGATTTAATTTATTTGGATAGTACAGAAGGTCTGTTACAGCACTTTTTGGTTCAAATTCACAAAGCCATCACCTGGAATATGTGGATGAAATGTAGATAGTGGAATGATCTTTGGTGACATAGTACTGTATCTTTTGTATTTTAAACCATTTCTTGAGGGGAAAATAGAAGCATTCCATTAATACAGAAATTTACAGGGATATTGTGTTCAAATAAAAGCTTGGGCTGAGTTAGTGCTGCAAAAAGAGAGTTTGGAAATACTCACTTGCTTTCAAAAACTATTTGCTTCAGCTGTGTAAGTTCTTTTCCATTATTTGCTCTCTATGATCTTGCTAAAATTAATATTCTGACAAATTTATCAGCAAAATTTTCACCAAGATGGCGAGCTGGGGTGGGGGAAGCCACTGAAAATGAGTTATCAATCAGTAAAACTAAAATGTCTGATTCCAAGGGTCATTCATCCACTTAGGAAAGAGGACTGTCTCCTTGCATTTGAATGAAGTTAATATGCTGGATGACTTGTAGTCAGGGAAATGAATGCACAAAAAACCCCCAAACCACTCTGAAAGTGATGGGGGAAACAGAGAGGAGAAGCAGCACTGATGAGCACAGAAAATTTGCAAGGAAGAGCAGCAGCTGATTATATCTTAACAGCTGCTGGAATGACCTATGACATGTCAATGTTTCTCAGGCTACAAGAATGACAATAATAATACCCCTCAGCAGAAGGCTTCTAGTCATCTGCTTGTGTTGTGGCTGATCTGTGTTGTCACCAGCTTTTGCTTTCTGACAGCTAGGTCTTTACTTCTCTATCTAAACTGGTAATCAGGAAAATAAGGTTAATCAGGTGCTATAACTTTATAAGGTATTGATTATTGAAATGAGTCTAGTAGAAGCCTTTTTTGTTGTTGTTTTGTGTTTGTTTTATTGTGGGTTTCTTTTTTTTTTTTTTGTCAAGGCAATAATTATTTATCTCCATAATGAAAGGCCAGGACTGAAATTTTGGGTCTCTGAATAAATGGGGTAGGTTTTCTATTTCCCAGTCTTAGGGACGTGTAATATGTTCTTGTCCTGAAATCTCCCCTGAGAACATGAGGAAATGGTACCACAGTGGTGTGGCAGGAAAATGAAAGAAATGCAGATATTAAAATTGTTTTTTGGGATGATTGCTCTGTGTGGCATTGTCTCTGGATAACCTATACATTTCAAAATGCACGTGATGACCTTCAGATGAGTGTTCATGATCCAGAGGATGAAAGGAGCAGGTTTTGTGCTCATATGCTGGAAGAGAGTGACCTAGAGCTAACTGGGTTTCACGGCTAGTGCTTAAAGAATAGCCTGAGCTTGCAGACCAAACCAGGAAGGTGTACAAGATTTTCTGTCTCTGGGAAAGGGCAGGGTTGTGAGCACTGATCAGAGTCCTGAGCCAGCTGCGTGAGAGGGAGCTCCAGCAGAATTCTTCACAGAGCCCCTTAGCAGTGAAGGGGAATCAAAGGTCACGCAAGAGATCTTGGGACAGCAGGAACAACACGGACCTTTTG